>NC_135718.1:143450261-144079844 GCF_964656455.1 Halichoerus grypus
AATAATACCCCTTGGTGCATTGTTGAGAAGATCAAAGTGCTACACTTTGGAAGGGAGTAATTATTTTTGTCTGTTTTCAGGGTAACACAAATACCACTCCTTTTGGGGGGGTGCTGAACATAAGTCCAGCAGTTTTCACTCACTCATTTCCTGCTGCCTACCTGCGGTCCCAACATTTCCAAGAGGCTGTGAATCTGCTTGAGGGTCTGATAGCTGATTTGAGTTAGAAGACTTGTCACAAGCAAGCACTCATGTGTCCTGGAAGAAGGAACAAAGAGACCAAAAGACCAAGGCCTCTGAATAAAGTAAACACAACAGGAATGCTTTGAGGGTGATGGAGCCTGCACTTATCTTGCTTCGTCCAAGCTTGGACTTCAAAGCACATTTTGTGACTCACATCCACTAAATGACTAAAAGCAAAGGCCAAGTTATGAATTATGGAGTGGAGAAAAAAAATGAAATGATGGCAAAATCTTGAGGAAAAAGTGAAGTGAAATAAAACTTATCTTCATGATTTTCATATTTCCGTGAGTGGCCATCCCTTGCCCCCATTGGGAAACATAAGGACAATATAGGAAAGTTGTTGAGAGAGTGGATTTTGGAGTCAGAAAATGCTGAGTCAGCCTCTCAGTCCAGCCACCTATTCTCTGTGTTACTTACCTCTTAGCAACCTCCTTTTCCTCATTAAAGGAAAAATAATAGTTCTTATGTCTAAAGATTGCTGAGAAATAAGAAATGCATTGATGAAGACAGAGCATTTAGCACAGTCTCTGGCACACAGTGAAGGAATTCAACATTAGCTCTGATCATTTTTGGCTTATCCTATAATATTATTTTGTCTTATACATTATGTATTACTCACCCTGCAGTCTTATTCGTCAGATCAAATTATTGCAGAAATGCTCCTTCTTAGTTTTCTGACTGAGGAGTTGTTTCTTCCTCCTTGGTCCTGGACCATGGTGTTGTTACCAAGGCCTTTGTGTTTAACCATTATCTTTCTCTGTCAGTCAGAGAATGGAAGAGAGGGAGTGGAAACAGTAATATATTTCTCTAAATTTAAAAAATTGTGAGAGGTAGCATTTCCACCTGAAAAAATAGTCAAGTGTGAACACACATGAACTGTGTTTGGTGCTAGAATCTGTAGATCCCAGATGGACCAACAATCTACTCTTCTGGAATAACATGTATCAGTAGCTCCAACATTCTGTTTGGAAAACAGGAGTCTAGCACATCCCAAATTCAGCACAATGTCACCATTTCTGCCCTTCCCACCATACCAGTCCCGATCTCTGGTAGCATTGACACATTTGACTTCCATGCTATATCAGAAAGTCCTTTGACGCTGGGCATCATGGCTGCTTTCATTTTCCCATCAGTCTCTTCACTCAGAATCTAGCCATGGTAGACACTTACTTCAGACTTTAAATACGATAAAAGGCTTAAATAAATTTGATCTGACTCCTAGTTAAGGAGATACATAACTATTACACCACCAGAGGTGAGAGTTTGAATAAACACAGGACCCAGTAAACATTTCTTGAGTGCCTATTTTGTGCCTGGTATTGTGCATTTTTCCTTATCATATTTCATCCAACCTTCAACTAAAAATAGAATTGGTTAAATAAATGTTTAATAACAGGCAATTTTGCCACTCCAAAAATGCACACAAAACATCCTCCAATGATATTTTGAATGGTATACAATAAAAATATATATTTTATGAACCAGGAAAACTTGGAAGGTTATCATGGACTCATCAACTGTTCTTATTTTAGCACAAATCAGTCTCATCATCTTGCTTTCTGAACACTTTTGAGCTGCTGTAAAGGTGGAGGCTTGTGATGAGAGAGGAGAGGGGAAGAATTGATGTTGGTGCTTTGAAAAGTTTAGGACTACACCTGCCCATATGTGGTGACTTGGAGAGATGGAGAGAAAGACACATTTCAGGGGTCCCGGGAGGAGGACACAGAGCTCCTGATGGTGGTAGTGGCAGGCAAGGACTGTTGAGGAAAAGAGTCAGGGGTGCAAGAGAATGAGTGGGAGAGCCACATGGAACTTCACTTTGAAATTTTGCTTGGATATCAAAGTATTCCTTTCCCTGCTTTTTTCATACCCTTCACCCCAGACTGTTCATGTTTCTCCTTACTTCTTCCCACCGCAAAAGAATAACCAAAACAAAACCATTATTACATCATTTTGAGGAGTTGGGGAAGCAGTGAGGTCCCAGTGAAGGCTGTTTCCAGTGAGCAACTACAACTGCACACAGGGGCAGACCCCTGGGGAAGCCACACACAGGCAGGCCT
Organism: Halichoerus grypus; assembly: GCF_964656455.1. NCBI lineage: Eukaryota > Metazoa > Chordata > Mammalia > Carnivora > Phocidae > Halichoerus > Halichoerus grypus. The sequence goes on from NC_135718.1 coordinate 143,452,565, forward strand.
CAGGCCATGTGTGTCCATCAGAAACATTTTCTGTGGCATCTCTCCTGCGGACATCTTTGCAAGAACAGTCATGAAGGAGAAGCAACGGGGGGCTCCCCACATCTTTCTTCTAATTTTTTTTTCTGATAGCCTTCTCCATCTTTTCAGCACTCTTGAGGCTTTCAGTCCCATATCTGACGGCAGACAAAGTATATGATTTCAGGTGGCATTGGGTTGAATTTATACCTGTAATGAATAGGCTGGGTTGGGGAAGAGAGCAGGTCTTCTCATGGCTTCCTGTGCACCCTCCAGAACTCTAGGGAGGAAAACATGAAGTAACAGTGTAGTAACACAAAATCTTATCACTGTGACTATACAACTGCTAATCATGTTCTTAAAATGATTATTAAGGACAATAATAATACAGTCCCACTTGACTGATCTGTCCCTTTCTTCCAGAATCTCATCTTCTATTCAGTCCTGCAGGTGACTGGGGCCATGCCTCATCTTGCTTGCCTGTCTGTAAATTTTTGGAAGGGAGAGCTCACTGGCTCACTGTCCTGTCTTGTTCCTGTTTACCATCCTTCATACCATCTAGCATAAGGCCTTGCACTCTGATCCTCGGAAAACAGTGGCACATTAAAAAAAAAAAAAAATCACAAGTGAAAGAGCCTGGGCTTTGAAACCATGGAAAGGCATTCCCTTTCTACCTCTACAACTAAGTTGTGAATCTCCAAGGAAAAACTACTAACCTCAGTGTATTGGACTTTGTCTAAAATAAATAAGGGGGTTTATTCTTCTCACCTGACAAAAGGCTTCCTTAAAGTATGCCTTCCATCTTCATGTTGGTTGGCATGTAATCCCAAGATGGCAGCTCCACTTCCAAATTCAATCAAGAAGAGGGAGGGCTAAGTGAGAAATGCTAGGACTAAAGAGAAATGACTTCTTTTAGTCAACTTTCCTAGAAGTCCCATCCAAGGTCTCCTTACAGCCATCATCAAATTGGCAAGAATCGTGTAACAGGGCCATGCTGACCAATGAGAAAGGCTAAGAGAGATTGCCATTAGAGGGGGGACATCACCACTGCAGAGAAAACCCATGCTTTGTTCATTAAGAAAAGGGAATGGATACCAAGGGGGGCATTAAATCCTTTTGCCATATTTTCCCCATTTGTAAAATTAAAAAAATAATACCTACGCTATACTGATTTAGAAATTTAAATGAGATAATGCATTTGTATAATGCCTGGCTTATAGCAAGCATTTAGCAACCTATGTTTCCTCCACTTCCTTGTTCAGGTTTCCCTGATATCCAAAGGACAGTGTTCTTGTGAAACATTCCCAAAATGGCATAAAGCTAAAAAGCAATTACCATTTATTCATGTGGAAAAATTTTTGAATGTGCCCAGGACCAAGAAATAAGCTTTCTTAGGCTGTCTTGATACCTTAGGACACATCTTGCTAACAGATGCTCAAAATAAATATAGATAAAACACAGATGCTCACAGACATGGGTGGAAGCTTGATGCTGAGATGCTGTGTGTAGATCCAGGGAAGGAGCTGGGCAGCGCCACTCCCACTGCTCAGAGCACGTTGCCTCTGTAGCTCGCTGCAAAACCAATGCTAAAGGCTATTTTCTCACCTCTTACCATTTTTTCACAAAAGTGAATATCCTCCTCAGATATCTTGTGGTTAGCAAAAACAGGTACTCATGTAGGTCTTTTGTAATAGCAAAGTGGTGTGACGTCAACTTATGAAGAGTGGGAGATAACTGTATATAGTACTCAATAAATGTTAGTTAACAGGTTGAATTTTTATAGCATCTTATGATTTTCAAATGATATATTGTCAACCTTGGCTTAGTATATCTTTATTGATCCAGAAGGCAGAGATCTGGACTCAGTAGACCTGGAAAGAAGTCTTGGACTCTTCAGGTAACTCTCTGAAAACTGTCTATAGCACAGTGCTTTAAAAGACATATCTGAAAAGAAGAAAGAATAGTTACTACATTTTTGATAACTTGGTTTTGTTTTTTGTTTTTCTGAGGAGGAGGATGGATTATTTGAGATATTGGTGGTAATATAAGCAAATGTTAGCATAATGAGAAATATAGTAATTTTGAATATTATTGGGAATCTCAAATTTAAATTAAAATGGAGAATGATTTTTTCTGTTTAAAAAGGGTGCGATATTATTATAGAAATTAGTACATTGTAAGTAGTTAGGATGATGTACAAAAACAAGCAGAAAAATATTAATGGTAACATCACCAGGATTCATATAAATTTTGACAAGTCAAAATTTTATATAAAATTCAGGTCTTTTAGCTGATTAGGCAATTCACAGTTGGCAAAAGGTGTACTTGAGTCAATCTTCACCTGGCAAATTTGACTTCCTGTTTCTAAGAAAAAAATTCCTCTTTAAAAAAATCTCATAAAATAACTCCCAAGGCTTTTTGCACATCAAATAGCTCTTACAGAATCAAATTTTGATGAGGTAAGTGTAAGGAGTTTAGTAACATATGGATTAAATTTCCCTTAAAATAGACATCATTTTAAAATTGAGGAGGAAAAAAAGTTCTTGGTAAAATATGAAAATATGTTTTGGTTTTCCTTGAACCCCAAACACAATTTGAAAAGTAGTTCAAGATGTTCACCAAACCCCCAATACAGCTGGTTTCACCCATCTCTAGTTCCAAGATATAAACTATTGGGAGTTCTGGTAATTACAAATATTACAAAAGTATTAGAAAATATTGGCAAATAGTCAGAGAGAAATGAAGAAAGAGCAAAAATTTAGAAACAAACAAATTCAAACTTAGGGATTCTGTCTCCAAAAGCTTACGGGTGGGCAATCCTGATCCCAAATAGCTGATGAAATAATTTAAATTTTCTTCTTACATTTCAGAAGAGAATATTTAATGATAAATATGGATGGATAAATATTTTAAGAACACTTCTGATAATAATAAAATGACCCCCCCCCCCAAAAAAAGCTCCATTGCAGAAAGCAATTTGGTGACAGGCTACACCCAGAGCCAGTGAGATTCTTTAAGGGCAGATGCTCTTACCAATTTTGATCAGAACCAGTTAGCTCAGTTGATGAAGTCTTATACCAACAAAATTAAGGTCATGATTCAATTTATTCTTAAATTTGTACAAGCTTGCCCTCCACAATCAGTTCTTCTCATTAGCGGTAGGGCAACCTTTCTAAAATTCAAACAGTTCATGTCACTTTTTAAAATCCTTCATGGGTTCTCCACTGCCCTCAGAAGTAAGTCCAAACTCATGGCACGAAAGACCCTCCTGGGTACTGATTATGACTCAGTTTTCACTGCCTCATGTTTTACTCTTACCCCCTAGATAACTTTATATTCTAATTCTATGAACTATTTACAGCCCCTACCATGTTTCTGTAGTGGAACATCCTGCTGATGATGTAACTTGATTTTTTTTTCCTTTTTTCTTGCTGAAAGAGGTACTATTACGTCACTTTTATCATCTTTGGAAGAGTAAAGGATCTTGAGGCACTGAATGCAGTGCTCCCAATCCAAAGAGAAAATATATATATACCCTGTGGAAGACAAGTGGCCATGAGCAAGTATGCGGTTGTCCTGACTGTTCAGGAAAGGATGGGTAAAAAGAATCTATTTCCAGGACTGAAAAAGAAAAACTGCCTGACCCCTGGTGGTAAGAGTCCTTGGAAAGGAAAAGACATCAGAAATTCTAGGTCTGCAGGGGATAAATGCTTAGTCCAATCCTGACATCATGCTCCTGTAGTAACTGTCTGTCATCTCAGAAAATGGCTCTGTATGAGACCCAGAGACCCAAGGATTAAGAGCTTGGGGCCTGTGAACTCTCATTCCACTGAGGCTGGTTCTGAGGGTGGATCTTCCAGCCTTCAAGATTCATAGCAGCCGGTCTCTGGTCCTCTGGTCTGTCACCATCTTTTGTGGACTGTGTAGGTCCAATTGTCAACAGTGTCACCAAGTGGCAGCAAGAGGCACAAGCAACAACAAACGGACCAAACCCCAGGCTCTTCACTTTTGGGTGTTAAAAGCAGAGTGATGACCTCCTCTTGGGCTGTATAAATCTTTGGAGTTTTAGCAAACTCAGAAAAATGAGGAACTGAGAGGCGGAGAGCTGAATATTTGACTAATCTGATGTGAATGGACTGAGCTAGTTTTCTTTTGGGTATATAAAAGAAATAAATCCCCCCTGCCCTTGCCCAATTCTGTGGAGCAATTACTACCTGTCATACTCCTCTGACTTCCCATCATCTGGAAGGTTCCTCATCCCCTCATCTTGCTGTCATCTTAAGTACCACTTCATTCCGAAGTCCTCCCTGCCTTACTGAGCCTGAAGTGTCCCCTTAGCACCCCATTCAGACATTCATGTGACCTTCCCTCTTCCCTAAACTGTGCTATTCTCTTCACATTGCAACCAGAACTCCTTAAGTGAAAATGCCCAATTTGCTCATTGTTCTTCCATCCCACCCCCTCTCCCCTCTGTGAGATTGTCTAGAGCAAGGACTGCATGTTATTCACTGACCCATTTTCACTACCCAGCATGTACTAACTAATAATAAGAGAACCAAGTCTTTGGTTAGGAAAGAGAAATGTCCATGCCAAATATCAGGCTCAAAAACTATGACCAACAATAACTCTGGTTTTGTTTACTAGCCCTTGAATTGAGTGAATAAAATAGATAGAAATTGGGCCAAGGTCATCAGGGAATTGTGTGTTTAGAGAAACACAAAGCTAATGAAGAAAGTCCTGGGATTGTTCAAGCCCTAATGAAATCATCGTGTCCTCAAACACTCACCAAGAGGAAGTGGAGAACTCCCAAAGCATCCCTGGGACACTGGGCTGGGAAAGAGTCTCAGAGGGCTGACTTGAAGGCTGGCAGGTGGATTGGCCAAGGAACTCACTCCACTGCCAGTGTAGGAAGCCCTGTTTTCCTACAGAGGAAATGACATGTGCTTTGGACCAGGGACCCTTTGAGGTTGCTCCCATATTGTCCTTTTTCAAATGGAAGACTTCATAATAGATTTTTTTCAGGCAAGTTCCAATCAGAAAACAGAAGCAGCAGAAATAATACAATACAGGGGATTGGTTAAACAGATGTTGGGGGAAAAAGGGAACACTGGAGTAACACAGAGACAGTGACAGGGAAGGAGGGCCTGGAGAAACAAAGAACGAGGTTAGTAGTTAACATCTAGAAGCGCAGAGGAGGTCCCTCTGGGACTGGACTCAGACCCCCCTCTGAGGAGGGGTTGTGCAGACTCTTCAGGAACACAGAAGAAAGACCTCTCAAAGCTGGAATGTAGACCTGAAGAGTGAGGGCCAGGCAACCGCCCTGGGGGAGAACCCCCATGGAACCAGAACTCAGACCTATGAAATGGGAAGTGTTCAACTGGTACCATTGAGGGGACTTCGGCTCTGCGAGTGTGCTGCCTGGGGCAAAAGGCCAATTCTGAGAGATGCTGCAGGAAGAGGAAGGAGCAAATGTCTCCTCCCTGGTCCTATCTTCCAGTCTCCCTCTGGCATCCTTTACCGGCAGAAGCCAGGTGACAAAGGAGAAATGTGTTTTGCAGAGTCCCAGCCCAAGCATCACAGAGCAGAGCACAGAATGGTGGGCTGGAGGGAGAGGCAGGAGCTTAGCAAGCACCACATTCCAACACTTTGTTTGCTCACCCTGACACATGCCCTTCTACATGGAGCTGAACTTTCAGAAAGGAAGAACTTCTTTCTACCTTTCTCTGATAAGACTCAACCATCTGCTATCACCACTGTTATTCAACACAGTACTAGAAGTCCTAGACACAGTAATTAGACAACAAAAAGAAATAAAAGGCATCCGAATCAGTGAAGAAGAAGTCAAACTCTCACTCTTTGCAGATGATATGATACTTTATGTGGAAAACCCAAAAGACTCCACCCCAAAACTGCTAGAACTCATACAGGAATTCAGTCAAGTGGCAGGATATAAAATCAATGCACAGAAATCAGTGGCATTCCTATACACCAACAACAAGACAGAAGAAAGAGAAATTCAGGAGTTGATCCCATTTACAGTTCCACCCAAAACCATAAGATACCTAGGAATAAATCTAACCAAAGAGGCAAAGAATCTGTACTCAGAAAACTATAAAATACTCATGAAAGAAATTGAGGAAGACACAAAGAAATGGAAAAACATTCCATGCTCATGGATTGGAAGAACAAATATTGTGAAGATGTCAATGCTACCTAGAGCAATCTACACATTTAATGCAATCCCTATCAAAATACCATCCACTTTTTCCAAAGAAATGGAACAAATAATCCTCAAATTTGTATGGAACCAGAAAAGACCCCGAATAGCCAGAAGAATGTTGAAAAAGAAAAGCAAAGCTGGTGGCATCACAATTCCGGACTTCAAGCTCTATTACAAAGCTGTAATCATCAAGACAGTATGGTAATGGCACAAAAACAGACACATAGATCAATGGAACAGAATAGAGAGCCCAGAAATGGACCCTCAACTCTATGGTCAACTAATCTTCAACAAAGCAGGAAAGAATGTCCAATGGAAAAAAGACAGTCTCTTCAACAAATGGTGCTGGGAAAATTGGACAGCCACATGCAGAAGAATGAAACTGGACCATTTCCTTACACCATACACAAAAATAGACTCAAAATGATTGAAAGACCTAAATGTGAGACAGGAGTCCATCAAAATCCTAAAGGAGAACACAGGCAGCAACCTCTTTGACCTCAGCCACAGCAACTTCTTCCTAGAAACATTGCCAAAGGCAAGGGAAGCAAGGGCAAAAATGAACTATTGGGACTTAATCAAGATAAAAAGCTTTTGCACAGCAAAAGAAACAGTCAACAAAACCAAAAGACAACCGACATAATGGGAAGAATATATTTGCAAATGACATATCAGATAAAGGGCTAGTATCCAAAGCCTATAAAGAACTTATCAAATGTAACACCCAAAGAACAAATGATCCAATCAAGAAATGGACAGAAGACATGAACAGACATTTTTCCAAAGAAGACATCCAAATGGCCAACAGACACATGAAAAAGTGCTCAACATCGCTCGGGATCAGGGAAATCCAAATCAAAACCTCAATGAGATACCATCTCACACCAGTCAGAATGGCTAAAATTAACAAGTCAGGAAATGACAGATGTTGATGGGGATGCGGAGAAAGGGGAATGCTCCTACACTGTTGGTGGGAAAGCAAGCTGGTGCAGCCACTCTGCAAAACAGTATGGAGGTTCCTCAAAAAGTTGAAAATAGAGCTACCATACAACCCAGCAATTGCACTACTGGGTATTTACCCCAAAGATGCAAATGTAGTGATCCGAAGGGGTGCATGCACCCTGATGTTTATAGGAGCAATGTCCACAATAGCCAAACTGTGGAAAGTGCCAAGATATCCATCGACAGATGAATGGATAAAGAAGAAGTGATATATATATACAATGGAATATTATGTAGCCATCAAAAGGAATGAAATCTTGTCATTTGCAACAACATGGATGGAACTAGAGTGTATTATGCTGAGCGAAATAAGTCAATCAGAGAAAGACATGTATCATATGATCTCACTGATACGAGGAATTCTTAATCTCAGGAAACAAACTGAGGGTTGTTGGAGTGGCGGGGGGTGGGAGGGATGGGGTGGCTGGGTGACAGACATTGGGGAGGGTATGTGCTATGGTGAGCGCTGTGAATTGTGTAAGACTGTTGAATCACAGACCTGTACCTCTGAAACAAATAATACATTATACATTAAAAAAAAGAAGATAGTAGGAAGGATAAAATGAAGGGGGGGAATCGGAGGGCAAGACGAACCATGAGAGACTATGGACTCTGAGAAACAGAGGGTTCTAGAGGGGAGGGGTGTGGGGGGATGGGTTAGCCTGGTGATGGGTATTAAAGAGGGCACATACTGAATGGAGCACTGGGTGTTACATGCAAACAATGAATCATGACACACTACATCAAAAAAAAAAAAAAAAGACTCAACCATCTGTCATACAAACGAAAACTGTTGCTGTGTCCCCAGGAAGAAGAGACACAAAGTCTCAACAGTCAATGTTTCCATCCCTGGGCGAGGGGCATGGTATCCTTCTCTGAACCATGTTAACTATTGTCATAATCCAATCACAGTCCCACCAGAATATTTTGCAACATGAACACTAAACTTGAAAATGACCCAAGAATATAACAGTTCTGACATAAAATAACAGGAAGAGAAAAGAAAGGAAAATAACTAGCACACATGCCACAGGACACAGTAAGCAAAGAAGATCGGCATGGCAATGATAGTCTCCGTTTCTGCAAGTGTCATGAAGCCATAGCAGACATCTGTAATCCCTTCCCTCCAGCCCCCATGCTGTGTTTTCTTTTCCCTTAGCTCCTCAGTTAATCTGGTTCTTTACCTGCTATAGTAATACAAACCTTCAATCCTCACGGGTTCTGCCTCCTTTTGGGTGCTTCCATTTTCCATGAACTTTTGTTATTGGGTATGAAAGCATGACAAGGTACCCAGAGAAAATCCAGACAGAATCCTTCCTGTCCCCACTGTACAGCAGCAATCCAATTCCCTCTGGGTCATTGGGATCATTCACCCAAGTGAGTAGCAAGTTTCTTTTCTACATGAGTAGCATGAGGACCCCAAAGTGGCCAGTGGTACTTTCAAATGTTGGGATAGTGAGAGCCAAAAGCAGACTCATTCAAGAAGTTTTGGAGATTGGTAATTGGGTTACTCTTTGGAGTAGTAGTTTACCAGGGGTAAAAGTCTCTGTTTAAAGAGATGAGGAAGAGTAAAAGAGAAAACCATAATGTGAAGTGGGAATGATAGAATGGCACCATTGACGCTGGTTCACGTATACCAGATCAAAGTAATGGTTCTGGAAATATTTGAAATTTTGGAAGCTAGGAGCACCACTTCTTGACAACTAGAGTCCCAATACCTTGGATAAAATTAGACAGATCATATAGTCCCAAGATTACAGAACCTGCCTGTAATGTATTCATCATTAAAACCTACCTTCTCTGAAACCCAACCTCTTAGCTCTCTCATTAGCTCAGCTGATAAATTTATCCAGGCTGATTTGAAAAGGACAAGAGCGATGAATATACTGGCCGGTTAGATAAACAGGTGTTTATAGTAGTAGAAAGCCAATTCATTCTTGAAGACAGAGAGAAGACAATGAGGTGAATCTTGGTGAGGTGTAAAAAAACCTCAGGCTGTGATTTTAGAACAGATAACAGTAGGATATAAATAATGGAATATATTTTTCTTTTCTTGGGAATTATTTTTGTCTTTCATACTTTCAAACATTCTTTTTTTTTTTTAAGATTTTATTTATTTGACAGAGAGAGACACAGTGAGAGAGGGAACACAAGCAGGGGCAGAGGGAGAGGGAGAACAGGCTTTCCACGGAGCAGGGAGCCCGATGTGGGGCTCGATCCCAGGACCCTGGGATCATGACCTGAGCCAAAGGCAGATGCTTAACAACTGAGCCACCCAGGCGCCCCACTTTCAAACATTCTGTCAAACGTCAAGCGAAACAGGAAAACTGTTCACTTGAAACTTCCAAGAAGTAAAGAAGGTGATAGTTTACAGAGGTCTTCTCCAGGCTTCAATGTTATGGTATCTGAGAAAAACCAAATCAGAAGACAAGCCTCCTATTTGTTATTTTTTTCTTCCACACTTAGCCTGTTTTCTGTCCCAATTATTCAGAACTCTGTTGCTTCTGATCTTTTTATGAGCATGGATGTGTGTTCAAATTAAAAAAATCAAATGCATAAATACTGCAGTAAGGGAAAATAGAAAATCTGAAGTTAGCCTCAATTTTGGATTTAAGGCTATATTCTAAATGCTAGTTTGTCTAAGTATTGCTTTTTCTTTTGATCCTGGGTGTTAAAACAGGAAAGTTCTGCATGAAATTGGCTTCCTGGTGTGAATTGCAAGACTTGAAGTTCAAAGATACTTGTGAAATCCAGACCTTGTTTTATTCATTAATTCCTATAAACAAGCGCAACTCTTTAGCTAAACAATCCGAGACCTAGCTTGACCGTTTAATGTATAAACAGAAGCCTGATTGTCCTCTCCTGAAACACAGCAAAATTCAGGGGGAAAGTCACAAAGTGTACTGTCAAAAGCTACAGGTGAAAGCACAGGGATTAAGGCTGGGTCAATCATGGAACTGGAGGGGCGTTGGAAGAAAAATCTAGGGTAGAAGTCATGGTGGGCAGGAAATAAGTAGGAAAGGAGGACTGAAATTCAGGCCTTTGTACTGACTGCCTGAAAATAGTCCTGCTCTGGAGAAACCCTAGTCACCTCTACCAAGTGGGTGGCTTGGGAGAAGTCGGGGACAAAGGGACTGAGCCAAATAGACAAGCAGTGAAGTGTTCCCTTGCCATCTGTCTGTCCCCATGAGGCCAGTGATAGTCGAAATGCGCAGACCCCCGCCTGTGACAGGTGGTATAATAAAATCCCTGCTACCTCTCTTTTGCATGTGTACACTGACCTTGACTCTGGACACCATTACTACTGCTCCAAACAAAACAGGGACCAAAGTGACCCATAGACAGGGAGAACCGTGGTTGCCATAGGGCTGGCATTCATTCAACAATGCATAACATAAGCTTCAATGATAACCGAGCCATTTTAGAAAAGACGAGAGCAAAAAGCACAAACAATAATGAGAACCCCAAAGAAAAGCACAGTAGGTTCTTGCAGCTGCTTTTGCCTCCCCCATATAACAATATTTAGGGAAATACGGTTCAACTTTGGGGAAGAAATATATACACGCACGTGCACACACAAATGCACATGCACGTACATTCACCCAATCATTTTTCAAAGGCTGTGGCTTAAGCCTCCTCAGCTTTCTGAACATCAGTCCTGTTTTGACAAATCAGCAGAACTCCCAAGAACATGATAACTGGCCGGCGAGACGGTGATCACTTTACCACTGACTCTAAATGCATGCTTCTCTGGGAATACACGTTCATTCCTTACCCTGCAAGAGAACAGAATGTGGCCATATGGTTGCTACTAGGAAATAATTATCCCGTAAGGGAAATGGATGCCCATTTCTAATACTTAATCTTTGTTCTGTAACTTGTGGGTTAAGGGCTCTGAATCCTAAACTCCTTTCTCTCTGGGAGGGATGAGCGTTACCGTGGTTTCTCCTTCTTCCCTAAGACAAACGTTTAACTCTTCGATAGAATGTTTCAGGATGCTCGGTTAACTGGGTCAGCTCAGGGAGCAAAATCTACTATTGTTTCCTTCCACAGGAATCTCGCCTTACCTTAACAATTCCACATCTACCCAAATAAAAAGAACAGAAGGTAGAGACTCAGGGTCCTCTCCGTCATCCCCCCACTCCTGTTTCCTGCATTTAATAAAGGCAGCAGCTAAAATTTAATAGCATTGGGAAAACCATGAAACCATCTCCTGGAGTTACATGGCATGTTTTATATTATAGTGGTAGGATTAAGAAAGGAGGAAAGCTAGAATCTGCCCCTTGCTCCAAAAATTGGTGTCTCGACATCAGAGACACCAGACATCAGGCACATCGATCTAGGTGGTGCCTGAAATACAGGATGAAGCCAAAAATGTCAGTAAATATAATTTTTTTACAATGTCAGAAGTATTGGCTTAACTGATATTTTACTGAGTTATCTAAGGGTACCCACAGTAACCTTCCTAAATATAAAAGAATTCATTGCAGCGAAAGTGCTTACAGCAAATCTCCTTCTTGCTTTTTTTCAGATGAGGTGGTTCCAAGCTGATATGCTGTTCGGAGGGTTTGTTGTGTTCAGCAGGAGATCTGTTCCCAAATACCCCAACCTTATTAACCATCACTGGACTCAGGCTATTTCCTATGGGAAACACAAAATTTTTTTGTTGTTGTTTTCAATAAAACATTTGGGCCAAATTAGAAAGTAAATAAATGAATACTTCTCAAGAATCCATGATAACACTTGCTGAGCAGTGGGTCAGGCCAGATTTAATCTAAAATCTTTCTGCTGCGTGTAAATGATTATGTCATAGCATTTGTCTTTAATTACTCACCTCTTTCCAAAGGCTTGACTCATAATGTGTTTCTTGGTTAACCACAAACACTTGTACTACAAGATTTGTCATATAGATTCACTCACCCCCTTCCCCACCCCTCTGTTTTTGCTCTTTGCAACAACATTCTTAAGTCATAGCTCCTGAAAAAGAAATTTTGAGACATTGTCTAAACCACCCCCTCCTTGATATTTTGAAGATTTCTGTGGTAAGAAAAATAATGCCATCTTCTCTTGACTCATGAAGACCGTTATAGCAGGCTTAATAGTAATGGAAATAGCAATCCTGTATCATCATGGTTTTGTACTATATGGTGTTGTTCCTGTGAGAATTTCTAGGAGTTCAAGAACATATGAAAAGAATAAAGACAAAGGGTTGTAGCTTGTAATTGAGTACAAGTCAATTAGGCAACCACATACATATTTTTTCCTTCATCACTTCACTTCTCACCTCACCTGCCCCTATGAGAAACAGAGTGAATTATAATTCAATTCAGAATAAATTAAATCGGCCACCTCTTCAGCCCACTTAGCACATATTGTTAATCCTCCAAGTTTTAGCAGAGGTGTTGGCTCCCAGTGGTGCTTATTGCCATCTCTTCAGACTAATCCCGAATAAAGTTTGGGATTATAGAGTTTGGGGGAAATGAAGGAAGTGATGCAATCCTAAAGATATGTTCATCCAGGACTGGGTTTTTGTAGGTAAAGTAGGAAGCACCTAAATGATGTAATTTGGGAGTTTTAAAGGCGTTCTGACTCCCAAATCTCCATTCTACTGACCTGAAATCCCTCCTTTGCTAGTTTAGTTTGTTTTGTTTTTTGGGGGGAAGTTAGTAAAAATAAAAAGGATTTTGCTAAAAACAGAAGTAGACACATGAATTTTTCTCTGGGCAGTGAAAATTCCACAGTTAAAATGCCAATACTGGCAAGAATTGGTGACACATTAGTTATGCTCCAGGAAGGTCGAGAGATGACTAGGAACATTTTTCAGCTATCTTCTGTAATCCCAATAGTGGTTACTACTGTAGGGTCTGGTCCCCAACTCCTTTCTTTCTTTTTTTTTTTTTTTGAGAGAGAGAGAGCATGTGAATTGGGGGAGATGGGGGCAGGGGCAGAGGGAGAGCGAGAATCTCAAGAAGACTCCATGCTCAGCATGGAGCCCCATGTGCGGCTCGATCTCACAACCTTGAGATCATGACCTGAGCTGAAATCAAGAGTTGGCCGCTCAACCAACTGGGCCACCCACGTGCTCTTGCCTAACTTCCTTCTGTGATTCTTTTTTCTTTATCCATAGATATAGATACGCGTAGATACTGCCAAGCATTTGTAGCTGATCTATCTACCTCTGCTGAAAGATTTTCTGTCTAGCTGATGGCCATCCTTATTCCTAGACCTAGACCTCCTACATTCTGATTGCAAGCTTCAGTAGCCTTCCTTTCTCTTTATGTCTGCCATTGTCCTTACCCTTTGACTATGTGCTGGAAGAATTGTCATTTTCTCTTCATCGACACTTTCTGGTAGAGTCACCATTCAGAACATAACAGACATGTCAAAAATCCTCTTTTATGTTTGATAAGGAAATAAATTATGATATAATATATATACCCTCCTAAATGGAACCAGCCTTAACTGGGAGCGCAATTCCTATGCTAACAAGCCACATTAAGAAACCTCAATCAAAATTGTACCCCATATGGGCTCCAATTGCCAATGGCTTCATTTGCCAACACCAGAAGTGTTCTATTGCTTGTTTTGCCTTCTTTCCACCATCCCAAGTTTGAGCACCTGGGATTGACTGGGATTTCAAAAACATTTCTGTGTCTTATGTTTTTATTCATCAATAAGCATCTACTTTTCTATCTTTATTTACAATTGATTTTTTTCTTTCTTCTGATACATTGACTTTATTTCTTTATACCATATGCATTTTCAAGGTACCTTAAATCCTTTTTGGAACAATGCAGAAGTTATTTGGTAAACTTATTAGGGCATATATATATATATATTTTTTTTTTTCCTGTCTTTTGTTCCTTTCCTCTTTCTATGGCTCAACATTTCCTTAGTCTTGATTTCTTGATCTGATCATCACTATAACCTATAATTGGAATAAAAAAAAAAAAAATCTAGGTACTGGTCCCAATTTTATACTTAGCAGCTATAATACCAGTAAGTTCCTTAACTAAACTTGCTTTAAATGAAGACTACCCTTACAACAGAGACAATGTGACACATAGATAAAATCATAAATATGAAAGATCCCAACATAATACTTGATATATAGAATATACTCAGTAAATACTCCTTGATTCATAAATTATAAATTATAATTGTCACCATGCTGACTTGATTTTTGTTAAGCATACAGCAATGACAATGCATGTCTTAACGTAGCAGGATTTGTGAGAAAACTCTTCTCTCTGGTTTAAACATTTCCCCATGGTCCCAAATGTGATGTCACTAATCAGATAGGTCTATAAAAAATTTTAGATGGGGACAAATGATGACTTAATCAAAATCGTTTTTGGGGCACCTGGATGGCTCAGTCAGTTAAGCAACCTGCTCTTGATTTGGGTTCAGGTCATGATCTCAGGGTCCTGGGATCAAGCCCCACATGGGGCTCTGCACTGAGTGGGGAGTCTGCTTGAGGATTCTTTCTCCCTCTCTCCTTGCCCCTCCTCCCCATTGACACACTCTCCCTCTCTCTCAAATAAATAAATAAATCTTTAGGGGCGCCTGGGTGGCTCAGTCGTTAAGTGTCTGCCTTTGGCTCAGGTCATGATCCCAGGGTCCTGGGATCGAGCCCTGCATCGGGCTCTCTGCTCGGCGGGAAGCCTGCTTCTCCCTTTTCCATTCCCCCTGCTTGTGTTCCCTCTTTCGCTGTGTTTCTCTCTGTCAAATAAATAAAATCTTTAAAAAAAAAGAAGTAATCCTTTTCTTCTTGAGTTTATGAAGCATCCTAAACAACCACTTCTCTTTTGTCTTTTTGTTATGTATTTTCCCAAGGACATGACTTGGTTTTCTTTGGAATGTTCAGTCAGCCTTCATTGCTGAAGTCAGCATGCCACCCATTTTTCCCCAGCCAACTCTGATACTACTTAATGGGAGTGGGAAGAAGAGATGGGTGTCAGAGGGAAATTCAGTGTCCAGTTTTCTCTCTCAGTCAGCAACAATAGCAGAAAACAAGAACTTGAGCTCCGAAGGTTTTGACTACCTCAGAAAATCATAGAACCTGTGGCATTCAAGTGGGTTAACTATCTCTCCCAAAAGCATTCCAGTAATTTCCTCTTCACCCTCACCCCCTCCAATTAATTATCATATCTTTTGACCTTCTTTCTCTCTTTATAAAATTCATTAAGTTGCCAATTTATAGAGCAGAAGCTAACAGATAAATGTTATAATTTACTGTAGGCCCCTTCTTGGGAATAGACTTACAGATCTCTCAGGCACAAAATGCCACAAAAACATGAGGGTTTTGGTATCCTTTGGTTGTGTGAAGAGGAATAATAAAAGGACAGAATCCTAAGAGAAAAATTAAACTTTCCAAAGACAGAACATAGCTGCATTTTAAGTAACCACTTTAAAGACATGACTGCTGTTTTGGCAAAAGCCAGTAAGCCACACAAAATTAATTTCATGTTTCATTGACATTACTTTCAGGAATTTCATGTTGACATAACCTATAGAGTAAGGGTGAGATAGTGCAGACAATATATTTAATGCTGCTACACCAACACAAAATATTTTAAATCTGAACAGAGACCTGACATTGTAAAATAATAGTGTTCTGTGTCAAAAAACGAATGAAACCATAATTTTCGCATCCACTATCCAAATGCCAATTGCTTCTAGTGCAAAAGTTTAAATCAAATTGTGACTCTTCATGGCTCCTGTGTTGAGCCTAAGATACATTTCAACCTATTTCTGATTTTGTCTTCCACATAGATAGTGACCCTTTTATATGATTGCTATGTTAAAAAATAGCAATGAATGTGTGATTACAAGTTGTATGTCAAGTTAACAAGAAGGCATCTATGAACACTCGCTTCTAAATACATTCAATGGAATAGTTGCCTTTCTACAAAACAAAATGTTTTCACTTACTCAACCAGTTGAGGGGAAGGGAGGTTGTTGGCTTCGCCACTGGTATGTATGTGTGTCCCGTAATAGCCGTATGTCCCATTCTTTACATTAGCATCTGTCACCATGGATCCTTGATCCAAGTGCTGAGGAAAATCATTGCATGACCAAGGCTCTCTCTGGCTCTGAGGCAACAAGCATTGTTTTTTTATAATGCACAGCTTCTGTTTCTACCTCTTGGCTTCCAAAGTCACATATTAGCTAGCAATTGGCAGGAGTCAGGCCAGAATTGCTGCTATTGTAAGGGCTTTTTGGGCTAGTTTCCATCTTCTAAAGGTATGTATTATCACATTCATTAAGAGTTATTTTCATCTGCTTGGCTTGTAATTTGTACCCTTTCAAGTATACCATAAAGCTGGGATTTCATTTAGTCTGGCAGAATCTGGAGACCACTTGGTAATACAGGAATCTCAGTGCTGGCTAGGTGGTTGGATTTCTTGAACTTTATGATTTCCAAATTTCAGAGTGACAACCATTGCTTGAAGTCATGGGAAACTTTTCCTCTTGTGATTTAGTTTTGCCATGTGTATTAGCCAATTGTTGCCAAAATAATGCTGCATAATATGCCACCCCAAACAACATGATTACTCTCACTCACACATCTGTTGATCAGCTGGGGGTCAGCTGATCTAAGTTGGCCTCCACTAAGCACTGCTCCAATTTCCAGGTTGGATCTGGGTCTGCTCCACATGTTTTTCATCATCTTTGGACTGTGGACTCGCTGGGACATGTTTATCTCATGGCAACAGTAGAGGCATAAAGAGGGACAAGTGGAAACATACAATGTCTCTTAAATCCTGTTCCCAGAACTGGCAACTTCACTTCTGCCCATATTCCATTGGTTAAATCAAGTCAATTGGCTGAACCCAAAGTCAAGGACTGGGAAAGTACATAATGCTTCTAGTGAGAAAAACTACAAAGTCATATGCCAAAGGGCAGGACACAGTAAGGGGTTATGCACTGGGGCCAACCATTCTTTCTTCCACATTGTCAAATGTCAAGGAAAGCATACAAGTCAGTCTGTAGCCATAATTCAAGTAATTAATGGTGGCACATTTGAGAGAGACAATTCTCTCAGTGAGGAAGAAGGTCATGCAACATCTTTCATTTGAATTATAACTTTAGCTTGATGCCATGCTAAAGTCTCACAGTCTCTAAGGGCATACTGAGGGACTTGACAGTAGAATTCTAGTTCTTTGTTAGTTAACACAAGTTACATAGAATGTTGATGGCTACAGTCAGTGGTATCTCTGGCCCAAGGTTGACTAATACAAAAAGGAGAGAATTTTGTAGAGATCTGTAAGGTTTTTTAGGGGAAAGACTTTAAGGTAGATGTAATGCTGTGTCAGTAGGAAAACTGGCAGCTTCTGCTTTTTCTTTCTCACAGCCCAGATGCTCATTAAGCAGTTAGGGTACCCTGTTGCTCTAGACGCCACATGGAAAGACCAAATTGGCCAGGGTTGGGAGAGAGGGGTGGGAGGTGAGATGAGGGAGAGGCTACATGGAGGATAGTGGAAGAACCTAGCCAACAGCAAGGGCCTAGATCTTAGACCTGTGGATCCAAGCTGAGTTGTCTTAGCCAGGTCCCAGGTGTTCAAACTATCCTAGCTGAGTTGCCATACATATGAATAAAGACACCATGCTGGATTGTCCAGCCACAGCAGACATCACATGAAGCAGAAAAGAGCCATTCTTGCTGTGCCTCATCTGAATTCCTGATCTAAAGAATTGTGATTAAATAATAAACATGTTATTGTTTTAATCCACTATATTTGGAGGTAGTTTGTTACCCAGCATAAGATCATTGAAACAGTGACTTTTCTGATAATTTCTCCAAAAGGTGGAATTCTTTTCTTTTTTAAAAAAAGATTTATTTATTTGAGAGAAAGAGAGAGAGAGAAATAGCATGCACAGTGGGGAGGGGCAGAAGGAGAGAGAGAGAGTCTGAAGCAGACTCTTCCCTGGGCACAGAGCCCAATGCAGGTGTCGATCTCACAACCTTAAGATCATGACCTGACCTGAAACCAAGAGTCAAATGCTCAACCAACTGCACTACCCAGGTACCCCCCAAAAAGGTGGAATTCTTATTTGGTCTATATCATTTTGCCATTTTGAACATTCTTTCCAGAGAATGGGGCATTTTTATCATAGAGAATGTCAGTGATGATATATGATATTCTTGTTAATTGATGAGTTTGGAGAGGGAAGAGCTAATGTATTCTTTTCAACTAAGTATTATTTAATTTTGAGGCCTATGATTTACAACTGGATTACTTAAAAGAGAGATTCAATAAATTAATGTATTAGCTGGTTTTCTGTCAAAATTAACCAGGTCAAAGGATGACCACCTACTGAAGGCTCTAAGGGAGAGTTTACTTCTTGCTCATTTGGGCTGTTAGCAGAATTCAGTATTTTGTTGTTGTAAGATCAAGATCCAGATTTTCTTGTTGGCTGTAAGCTAAGGGCTGTTCTCAGCTTCTAGGGGCCAATTGAATCCCTTGATTCTTGGCCCCTTTCCTGCAGCAATGGCAAGTCATATCCTTCTTGTATTTCCTGTCTCTCCTTCTACTTCCTGCCTCCCTCTTTGTTTTTAAGAGCTCATATGATTAGATTGCACCCATCTGGATAAGCTTAACCTCCCTGTGTTAAGGTCAGCTGATTAGTAACCTTAATTCCATCTGCAACTTTAATTTTCTTTTACTATACAACATAAGATAGGCACAGGTTCCAGGGACTGAGATATACACATATTCAGGGACCAACTATTCTGTGTACTATAGCAAGATCTGCCTTCTTCACTGCAAGAAGCTCCTTTTACTTCATGGTATATACAAATATCACTCTCAGGAGTTGTGCAGTGTGTGTCTTGTGCAACTACAGGTGACAGCTTCTAGAAGCATTCTAGAACAGAGGGGAGGCAAGTTACATACCCAGGGCTCCATTTTGGTGTCACTGATCCTCCCAATCAAACTGACAAGTTACTAATTCCCTCTCATTTCAGAGCAGGGCTGCTCTTTCCACCCTCTCTCTCTCTTAACCCAAGAGGAAGATTTTCTCTTAGATCCAAACAAACAAAAGAAATTTTTAAAAGAAATATTTATAATGGGAACTTTTTTTTAATTTCAGAAAAAAACAATTTTAGGATATATTATTTATATTTTTATAAATATATATTTATATAAACAAATTTAGGATATATTATGATTTCAAGGAAAAGGCCTCTGGACATCTGCACAGATCCACCCCCAAGCCTAGCTATTCCTCCCTCAGGATCCTGAATGCTTTCTAGTTCTGCTCACTAAATTATCCATCGGTGTCCAGCTGACTCAGCTTTTCTCATGTGTCACCAGCTATTACCTAGCCAGGACACAGCTACCATCTTGTCCTCTTTCAGTTTATGTTAACATTACTCATGACTATTAATTACCTCACAATCTAATTACAAAGCCATGAGCTTGACCATGGGATGATTGATAGGGTGCAATATTTCTCAACTTTATTTATGTAGTGGGGAATGGTGTTCAAAGATATGCAATGTAAAAAGCCCAATATTTAAAAAGCTCAAATGGAGCCTTCATGATTATTAATTCAGATTCCCCCTTCCCTGCCTGTGTAATTCCTGAAACTCTATCATGGTGTCCTGAGGCTTCTTTGAGCATTGAAAACATTGGTGTGGTGGAAAGAACCCTGGAGTGGGAGGCAGAATACACTCCCCAGTGTTTTCAGTCTGTGACTTTGAACAACCATCTCAACTCTGAGATTCTCTTCTCATCTAAATAAGAATAAAACCTTTTTTCACCAATCCATGGGACTGTTAAGAGCATCAGTTTCATAACCTGCTAGGATTCTTCCCCATTTTTATGCCAGTATTCTAATGACACAGGATTGTTTGCTCTTCAACACCCCACCCAGGGTGACCCTAGGCCATTGACCAAGTTTTCCTCCATATCTAGAATGGATTTTCCTTTTTTCTTTCAGTGAAATTTCTACTCTTCTGGCATAAGTAACAGCTCATCTGTGAAGCATTCAGGCCAAGTCATCATGAAGAGATTGTAAGTGTATGTGTTCTTTTTAATCTGGGTTTGCATAGTATTTTGTTTATACCATGTCTGAATTTCTATAAGCCGAAAGAAATGTGAAATTTTATCTTTTATGTCTGATATCTAATACAGTCCTTAGCACAAAATAGGTTCCCAATAATTGTCTTCTAAATGAATGAATCAAAAACTAAACATGTGGAATATTTATTATTATTATGCTGTCTATCTCTATATGAAGACTGTATTTTCTCCTCCTAAATACCTTGCCTTAGGCTCCCCAACCTGTTATCACATTAACCTACCAATACTCCAGTGCACTGAAATCATTGCTGATAATGCGGAAGACACAGAAGTGTTAATAAAAGGAAAGGAGAAATTGTACATTTCATAGTAAACTTTTTAGAATTTCCACTAAACTTGTCTGTTCTTCCAAATCCCCTCTTTCTCATACTCTTGCCAATGGTTCTGCTCTAACATAACTGCCCTGTATCCAAACCTACTTATCAAAATATTTCTTTTGTATAGAGAAAACTCTCCTAAGTCAAGTCTAATTTTCTCCATCAAACTACATTTTTACATATACAGAAAACTAATTCACAATAATATTTTTTAGCGGGGCACCTGGGTGGCTCAGTCATTAAGCGTCTGCCTTCGGCTCAGGTCACGATCCCAGGATCCTGGGATCGAGTCCCACATCGGGCTCCCTGTTCGGCAGGAAGCCTGCTTCTCCCTCTTCCACTCCCCCTGCTTGTGTTCCTGTTCTCGCTATCTCTCTGTCAAATAAATAAATAAAATCTTTAAAAAATAATAATAATAATAATATTTTTTAGCTTAGTTCATGTATTTTGTTTCTTCTTCAACTATATTGTCACTTACCACCTATACCTCTATTTGTGAATGTATACTCTAGAATATTCTGAGTTAATTTCCATCAAAACTATCCCCTCCCATTCACACCCATTGGTTCAATTTACCAGTCCTGTGCACTTCATATTCCTCAGGGTGATAAGTACTAAATTACTTTTAAAGTAACTATAAAAGTGAAAGATCCAAGGAATCTTGGGCAGCATAATTCAAATCTTAGAACATTAGAACACAACTTTTCCCATTTACCTATAAGTAATTTTTCTGGGGTATAGTTTTCCTTTTAACTGGTCTGAGAAAAAGCACCAGGATTTATGAGAAATACAAAGTGTGATATTTAACTAGAAGCAGTAATTTTGGTAATAGAAACAAAGCTATTTGTATCATAGTTCAGTTCATTTTTTTGGTATCAAATTACAAACTGATTGCTTCCTTATTACACTTTGAACTCAAGATATTTAGATATTTGTTCTGCAGCATAGGATTTTAAAATAAACTCCACTAAGAACTGAAAACTCTTCACTTTTCTCTGGAGTGAGAACTCCCCCTCCCCCATGCAAAAATCATTCATTCATTTGTCAATTTACATATTTACCCATTCACTTGTCCTTTTATAACTAAATATCCTTTGAACGTTTTGATGTGCCCAGAATTGTTCTACCACTGGGTATACAGTTGCCAATAAGCAGGTTTCTTGGCATCAGAAAGCCTATATCTGAGTGAGGGAGACAGTGAACTCCAGAAGAGGTGATGATGTCAAGAAAGGCTTCACAGTCAAGGTGATTTGTGATCATGGCAAAGGAACTGAAGGATATTCTTAGCAGAGGAAACTGTGTTAACAAAGGAATGCAGCTCTTGGGACAAGAGTTACATCAGCAAAGTGTGTCTTTGATGTGCCAGGATATCCTCTTTCTCCAAAGATCCAAGTCCTCTCAGCCAGGAGTTCTATAGGCTTCACCAGCTAATTTTAGAGGTGTGAAACCTTCAAAATTGAGTTGTAAAAAGCTTGATTTTGTTAATAAACATGCCAGGGTCTAATGCTACTGAGACTAGTTACTAACCATAATGTATTAGGCAAATAATGTAATCTCCCAAAGTGTCACTGTCTTAGTCCATTCAGGTTGCTGTAACAGAATACCATAAACTGGTGGCTTACAAACAACAGAAATTTATTTCTCACAGATCTGGAGGCTGACCTTTCTCAAGATGAAGGCACCAGCAGATCTGGTATTTAGTGAGGGTCTGCTTCCTCGTTCATAGAGGGCTGTCTTTGCTGTGTCCTCACATGGTGGTAGAGACAAAAGAGGTCTCTGGGGTCTCTTTTATGAGGCCACTAGTCCCATAAATGAGAGTTTCACCCTCATAACCTAATCACCTCCCAAAGACCCCACCTCATAATGCTATCACATTGGAGGTTAGGATTTCAACATATGAAAGAGGGAGGGGGCAGTAATAAACATTCAGTTCACTTTCATTCCCTTTCATAATTCCAGATTTGATAGTAATGATACCTACTTCATTGTATTATGTGAGGATTAAAATAGGTAATTCATAGAAAATATTTAGGACAGTACCTAGCAATGGTATGTACTCAAAAAATGGTTAACTTTATTACTAGTACTGATACCAATATTAATACTATTACTGTTACTAATACTACAACTACTGATAATAATAGCTATTATATTTTTAGTCCTAGAGTCCAGCAACAGTGCTAAAGTCCTTTATATGCATTAGATAATTTACTTCCCTTTCTACTACTATTATTTATTTCTACAACTACCTATTGTCATAAAATCATTGTAATATCAAACTATCCATAAATGTTAATTTCTCATTGCAAGGCACAATGTACGTATAACAAGTC
The DNA here is from genome assembly GCF_964656455.1 of Halichoerus grypus. Classification (NCBI taxonomy): domain Eukaryota; kingdom Metazoa; phylum Chordata; class Mammalia; order Carnivora; family Phocidae; genus Halichoerus; species Halichoerus grypus. The sequence continues at coordinate 143,475,543 of NC_135718.1, forward strand.
GATTTGGGAAATTGGGAACAACAGCTTTGCTTTTTCTTACTTGTTAGTGCTTTTACAACTGAATCCAGTAGAAGAGAAAACTGCAAATATAATACTAATGTTCGTAGGTATAGAATTGTATTTGTGGTTCAAAATTAGTTTTATGGAGTAGAATTAAGGTGTCAGCAGGACAAGTTCCTTCTGGAAGCCCCAAAGGAGAATCCTTTCTTGACCATGCTCATCTAGGTGCTGCTAACATTTCTTGGCTTCTTGCAATATCATTCCAATCAATCTCTGCTTCCATAATTTCATTGCCTTCTCTACCCTTATCCTAACTATTTGACCTCTCTTTTATAAGCCCCCTTGTGTTTACATTGGGCCCACTTAGATAATTTCCCCCATTTTAAGATCTATAACTTATACCTGCAAAGCTCCTTTTATCATATAAGGTAACATATCAAAGGTCTGGGGATTAGGGCATGGGCATCTTTGGGAGTCCGTTATTCTGTCTACTGCAAAGGTTGTCAGAAATAATATTAAGTGATTCAGGGAGTAAGAACACCTGAAGAAAGCTTGTGGTAAGACTCTGATATAGAAAATATCTACACTGTAGAATATTGTCTAACCCATAAAATACTCTTGCTGAATGCATTTGTTTCTTGTACTCATTTGATTAGAGTAGGAGCATATGGGAGATTTTCCAGGGAGTGGGTCATAAGCACTTGTGGTTGTCACCTTGACTAACTATGTGACTGGTGCACCTTCATCTAGACAATATTTTTCACCTACTCACACCACAGAAGCTGTCCCAGTTCTATTCTGTGGCCAATCAAGATCATGAAGAGTAGGGTGTAGGGATCAGCAAACTAGAGCACACAGACAAAATCTGCCCCTTCATCTTTTTTTATAGTTTTATGAACCCAGCCATGTCCATTTGTTTCTATGCTGTTTATGATTCTATGCCTTTGTGAAACAATGGCCAAGATGGGTAGTTGCAACTAACACCATTTGACCTGCAAAACCTAAAATAGTTATTAACTCACTTTTTTCAGAAAGAAAATCACTCAGAGAATGGACTTTGAAATGAAGAAGATATGCATGTGAGTTCAGCTTGGTTGACTCCAGATCTTTGACCTTCGGCATGCTATTAGCTGTGACATTTGTAGGTATCTGGTCTCCTACTGTATTTTTGCCCTTACTGCTATTATTTGGTTAATAGTCCATCCACATTTTCTTGAGAAACAGCTCCTTCCTCACTCCCATTTTATGTTGTTTGTTTAGAACTTGCCTTACCCCTAGTCAAGGATAAGTATGAAACCCAGGCCTGAGCCAGAGGGATCATTTAGGAATTTGTTCAGGGGCGAACATGTGAGTTGACATGGACCGATTATCAGCCAGAGACAGGTGCATTCTATGGAGGCAAGAAAATATCTCCAGCTGTTGGTTACCATCTTGCCCCCTTGTGGGACTTGGAAATAAGATTGAGAATAGAGAAAAGAAGAAACAAGAAATAGAGAAAAATTTAAGGTTGTATGATATCATTTGCAACACAGAATGAAACCCCACATGAAGCCATGAAGTCTAGTGACACAGATCAAAACATTCTGTCTCTGCTAAAGTCAGCTTAAGTTTGGTTGTCTGTCCCTTACTGCAAATAGACCCCTAACTCATACAATACCTAACTTTGTCAAGCCTGTTTCTTCATCTTTAAACATTAGAGTAAAAACATCTACCTCAATATTTTTTGTGACAAATAATTGAGATTATGTAACTGGCACATGGTGAAAACCCAGTCAGTGGTAATCACCATCATCATTACTTTCATCAACATCATCATTAATATTGAAAATAGACCTAAAGTTGCTTCATCTTGGTAAATTGTGGAAAATGCTACACATGCTATACTGAGCTCTTCCTATGGAAAGTTCAGTAACTCTCTTAGATTTTTTACTTGCAAAGTAGGGATAATTAATTCTGGGTCTTTCTTTTAGATAGTGTTTTGAGAATCAAATGGTATGTTGGATACAATCATTTTTAATAGTGTGAAGTGTCATATTAACCTTTGCAATAAATCTTTGCAATAATCTTCACAATAAATGTGTGAATGCACCAATTAGACCAAATTAGACCAAATAGGATTAGGCCAAATTTCTAGGTATGTGCATATGCTTATATGTTAATTTCACTCAGCTGCCAGTAAGGTTGCCTGACCCCACATGAAGGTTAGAGATATCCTGGCAAAAGAGACTGGCACCTTGTCTGTCCCTGTCACTAACAGGACCCTTCATGAGGCTCCTATTGAGTTCTGGGCACTGGGTTACCCATGCTGCCTTGAATCAAGATATTGTCTGTGTGAGCCACAAAGAGACATAGGCATCACTATTTGTCCAAAGAGAATCAGTTTAGAGCCAGGAGGACTGGATTCCAGGTTCTCTCCTGCCATAAAACCCCTATGTGCTAAGGGAAGGTTACTTGATTTCTCTGGGCCTCAGTTCCCTCAAGTGTACAATGAGGATGGATAATAACCACCTTATTTATTTCATAAGATTTTGGTGAAAAGCAAAGGTGATAATAACTATGAGAAAATTTTAGGAAAAAGTAAAGCACCATGTTGTTCTATTCACTATCAATAAGAGTTTAATCCTTTTCCATGCATTTTTAGAAAACAATCTTTTGCATCTAAAATTTGCACAAATAACAGCTAATTGTACTGAGTCAGCAGCTGAATGGTGTCTCTAGTTTGCCAAATTTAAAAATAGATGCTAGTCTTCTACTTAACACTGGGTTCAAGAGAATTTAGGTTTGGCAAGTGTACCCTTTGCATCTATTCTCATTTCTGTTTAGGGGCCTTCTTAAGACTGTTTAGAAAAACTCTGGGCAGAGAATACTTTTACAAAACAACATTTGATGAGTTGGAGTAAATGAATTAGAAACATATGGATCAAATTTCCCTGAAAATACATCAGGGTTGAAAAATTAAGTAGAAAAAAGCACTTAGCTTTATCCAAATATGTAAAGGCTAGCTTGGGAAACTTGACCAACCCAAAACCCCACTGCATTTTTGCACTGTGTATTGGCAGGATCTTGGGGTTCCTCTCCTTTGACTTTCTGTTTTGCTAACGAATTTCTCCCTTTCCAGTGCAGGAATTTACATCTCTTTCTCCAGGAATCTCAAAAGTGTACACATGAGAAACCTAACCCACTTACCATGAATATTATGTGTGTTGATGAAAAATATGTAGCGTGTAACTATCTTGCAATAAAATTAATATAATTCAGTGAACAAAATGCACAGCTTACATTTTATGCAGAATATTCTGTAACTAATAACTAGCATTTTGGGTATTAACAAAGTGATGGAAATAGTTACATGTATAGTGTTCAGTTCTGCTAAGTCCTTCTGTGACAGTCTGAGTAGCTCCACTATTTACTTGAAAATCCCAAAAGTAGATCAATTCAATCCTCCAGCCCCAGGGTCTCTTTTGGATTTAACCTGAAACTCAAATCATGTAAGCTGCCTAAATCTTTCCTCTGTTTTTATTCAGGGATCAATAAGAATTTCCCCAGTCGTTTATATCCAATAAGAGTGGTGAACACGAGCTGCCAATTAAGAGGGTGGGAGGTGACATTAACATCTATTCCACTTTCATGATTTCCTCATTTAGTCTAAATTCTTCCTTGGTCTTTGAGAAGTTGAGTCAATGGCCACATTTTTTAATCTATTCCTTCCAGTAACTTTAATGCGGTTCCCACATACACAAAGAGTACCACTGTGAGTACCATCACTGTGGTTAAGCTGAGATAGGGGAAAAAAGAGGATCGCCAATAATCACTGGTCTGAAAATCATCAGCAAAACTGTCCCTAAAACTTTAGATCTTCCTGCCTGAATCTTTATTTGTATGAATAGGAAACTCTATTGTGTAACAGGATTGGGGTAACGAGCTCTTCATCTCACTTTCTACCTATGCGTTCTCTAGGTCTAGGTCTGAAGGTCTATGGGATCTTGAGATCTCAGGATTTCCTCTGAACACAGTAGCTCTTGTGTGAACTCATTTAGCATTTATCTTAACCCGCAAGGTGCTATTTACTAATGTTCCATATGCATGTATCTGCCCAATCTGGCCATCAAGTTGAATATTCCAAGGACAGGAACCGTATATGCATCACTAAACCCACGAACAATGCACAGGGAGTGCATTCAAGATACAGCTTTTTAAATTATCATTATCCTTTGCTTTTTGTCTTGTTAATAATAGATAGCCAGCTTGTCTGATATATTTTCCACCAAATCGACTCAAATACTTCATAGAGAGTTTGAAGTTAATAATTTGAAGATACATTCCCAGATTCCACTACTTTTTAATAATATGATAGCTCTATACAATTTATTAATTTTATTACATTACATTATTTAAGAACATAAGATATTCAATTTCCCTCAAGTCACTTTATTATAATTTTTTATTCATTTATATGGTTCTTTGTTTTTTTTCTTTTTTCGTATTTTCTCTTCCTTATGATTTTTTTACAATTTATTTTTAATTGAAGTATAGTTGACTTATAGTATTACATTTGGTTCAGGTATACAACATAGTGATTTGACAATTATGTACATTGCAAAATGCTCACCACACTAAGTGTAGTTACCATCTGCCACCATATAAATTTATTACAATATTATTGACTATATTCCCTATGCTGTCCAGATGGTACTTCTAACAACATATTACATATGCTAGTTCTATAATACACATACCTGAGGTGTGTCCTCAATCAGAAATTCTTTCAACTCTGAACTTTTACAAATTTTCTCCTTCCTTAGATTATATTGATGTGGGTTGTACCATAAGCAACATGGTTCTCTTTTCAGGAAAGGTCCAATTTTATTTCATTTTATTTTCTGAAAGTAAGGTCTATTATTTTGGGTCAACTTGATAAATTGTCAGATTCAGTATTAGACAGTTGGGTAATGTATGTTTTATTTTGTTTTAATGTGCTGCATTTATTATACCCTTCTGTCCTGAACCGAGTGGCCTTTATATTATTAAAAATCTAATGAAAACAAAGTTCACAAAGAACCATTGTCAAAGAATACACTTATCATTTCATTTTTTTTCTATTAGGTGGACTTATAAGAGCTTATTTTTATAGGTCTGAGCATGAATGACAAGTTGTTTGCTTTAGATTTATGTAGAATTTATAATAAAAATGAATAAAATTTATTTTAAAACAAAATCTAAATTGAGTGGATTCATAAACCACTGCAATAAGAAGTTGATTGAATCTGAACCTTGACAATTTCTCTATGAGGTACATTTGACATCTTTCTAGTAGATTTGATTTACTGAAGCAAAATTTTAAATTAAGGTCAGGCAGGGAAAAAATAACAGCACCATTTTTGATACTTTTTGTTAGAAAATTCTTTATGTCTACATTATATATGTTCCAATTTATTTCAATACTTTTTTTTATCAACATGGTCAACAATAACAACTCATTCACACCCTCTTCTAGTTAACAAACTTGGGGATATTTACTAGGTTTCACTCTTCTCTTTGAGTCTATAGATCAGTAATGAACCATCTTAAACTTCACCTCACTCTTGTTAAATAGAGCTCGCTCATTTTCCTTCTCTCTGGTCTTTGCCTCCATATACCTACCCATTTAGTCATTCCCTCTTCCATCTGTGACAGGAAAAGACAAGTCACTCTTCTTTTCTAAAGCTGATAACTCCACAAGTCATTTTGTTTTTAGTTACATTTTCCTGTCTATGCTTTGTCTTTACCAGTGATTTCCTCCAAAGTCTGGAGCATCTTAAATTCTCTCTTCCTGCAGAAAGCTTACCTTCTACTTAAGTTTCTCAGGTCAGTCTGGAACAAAAGCAGGTTTTTGAAATCTGCTACCCCCTCAAAACACACACCCATCCATTCCCTTCTCCTAATTATCAAATTCCTAACACGATGGACTCTGCCTTGCCATTGCACTTGCTTACTCATGAGCGAACCCATTGTTGTTGGTCTTCCCCTTACCACTTGCCTGAAGCTGTTCACTCAAAGGGAAGCAGTGGATGCCTATTTTTTTCTCAACCTACATCCAGTTTTACTTTTTATAGTACTTTGAACTGTAAATGATCTCCCTTTCTAGAAATGGCTCCTCTTTGCCCTCTGCGTAAGAACACTGTTCTGGTCCCTCATCTCTTCTACCAATTGAGCCTCTCCTTCATTGGCTGTGTGTCCTCTTCCATTCACTAACTGGGAGCCTAACCCTAGGGATTTTGTTTTGGTTTGTTTTTTAAATCTTTTATTTTATTTTTTATTTTTTTAAAGATTTTATTTATTTATTTGACAGAGAGAGCGAGAGCACAAGTTGGGGGAGCTGCAGGCAGAGGGAGAAGCAGGCTCCCCGTTGAGCAAGGAGCCCAATGTGGGATTCAGTCCCAGGACCCTGAGCTGAAGACAAAGACTTAACCTACTGAGCCACCCAGGCATCCCCTAACCCTAGGTTTTGTCTTTATATACTTTACATCTATTTTAAACGTACTTTATCAGAATTCTTACTGTTACGGCCTTAAATAGTTTAATTGCACAGATGTCTCTCTGCTGAATATGAGCAGTCTTAACATCATGGCATCAGTTCCAAATTCCACTGTCTCCTGAATATTACCCCCTCAATGTCCCATCCAAATCTTCACCTCTCTATGACTAGGACCAAATTTATCATATTTCTCCCCTACACCAGTCCTCCTTTTGTCTACATAGCTTCCAGAATAAAATACCTTGACTCCTATTTTATCTGCTCTGATGAATCTATGAATAAATTCAATCAGTCGTTCCTTTGACATTTTTCTGTCCTTTCTTTTCAGACCCAGTGTATCCTTTACAATAAAAGCATTCCCCCTCAGTGTCTTTTACTGCTGGACCTTTCCCTGAGATGTCTTCTTCATAATATCCCCTACATATGGTACCGATCCATGTTCATCTTGTCCATGCTTCAAAGCTCTATTCATAAATTATCTTTTCCACAATATTTTTCTTAATCATGATAGTCAAGAGTGACAACCTTCTTTATAACACTTAATTGTAAAATATAAACTTCAATTACTAAATAGGAATATTTCCTTTTATATATATATATATATATATATATATATATATATATATATATATATAGCAACATAGATTGATTACCAAGTGTCTTCACATACAATGCATCAGGTAACCCTTACTTGTTTGTGAGTATTAGCTATTTGTATGCATATGTAGTCACCTCTATCGTAAACTTTCATGAAGATTTATAGCTTCTAATTCACCTCACAGTACCACATAGTGTCTTCCACCAAGTAGGCGTCCTATAAGATTAATCTGATGTATGAATAAATGAAAAAAATGGCAGTGAGCCATGCACCTGGAGAAATGGTAACATGAGGCTGGCTCTATTTTGCCCTCCCCTTTACCCAGGCAGTTTCTGCTGCCCACGACTAGTAGGATTTTGTTTGTTTTTGTTTTTCATTCATAGATCAACTTGCACTATCAAGTATAATTAAAGAACTCTAAACTATAATTAAATATCAAGAGAAAGTATGTACATGTGTGCTGCTGAAAACACATTTCTTTTTTAAAATTTAAAAAATTTATTTTTAATTTAATTATTTTACATTTTTATTTATTAATTTTTTCTTGAAGTATAATTGACCCACAATGCTACATTAGTGTCAGGTGTACAACATAGTGATTTGACAAGTTTATAGGTTATGCTGTGCTCAGTTCAAGGGTAGCTACCATCTGTCACCATGCAACACTATTACAACAACATTGACCATATTCCCTATGCTGTACCTTTCATTTCAGGATTCATTCATTCCATAACTGGAAGCCTGTATCTCCCCTCCCCTTCACCCATTCTGCCCATCCCCCACCCCAGCCCCTCCAGTAGCCATCAGTTTATTCTCTGAATTTATGGGTCTGTTTCCTGCTTGAAAGCACATTTCTAAGGTAAGTTGAGATGAGAACACCACTAGAGACTTCTGCTTGATGTCCTGCATTAGGTGAGCCCTCTTTAGGTTAGGAGAGGCACTGGGTAAAAGGAAAGGAGAGCAATCCCATCCATTTCCCTTCATCTGCCCTTCTTCTGCTTCCTCCAAACACACAAGGTGGTCACTACGGTTCAGAGGAAGAAAAGGAGGAAAAGTAAAAGAAACAAACTTTGAAAGGGCATGGCTCTAGTAGACCTCAAAGACAAATTTTGACTGCTTCATGACCACAATGTCTTTGGGTCCCAAACCGCTCAATCGTGTTCTTACACATACACTCTTTGTTCTGCCTCAGCACTGTGAAAGTTTGTACATCTCAGTCTGTATGTGTCAGTCCCTCTGGCCCGTGGGACCAGGGAGAAGCAGAGAGGGGTAGAGAGAAAAGTCTGAGACACAGGGTTGTGCAAGGCAAGGCTGCTCCCTGGGGAAATCAGAGAAGGTCCACAAATGTTTGGTGCTGAGCAGCCACTTGGTACACAAACATGTACACAAGAAATGAGTAAGAACTGATAAGGCTGGCATCAGAAAGATCTTTGGTTGGACCCCACCCCCAGGACATCCCTCAGGAGACCCCATGAGTGGGGGGAGAACCTGTAAAAGCAGGTGGTGGGAGGATCCCCGAGATTAATGCATTTGACCATATCGGTATTCCTAGGCGGGTGGCCACATAGAGGAAGTCCAGAAAAAAGAAGAGAAGTTGTAAACTAGGAAATAAAGGTTGACTAGAAGGGGCTGACCCAGGATATCAAATCGGAAGAGCTTGATGAGAAGGGAAACAAAGAGCAAACAGGGCAGAGGAAACAGAGGGCTGAGCCTGGGGAAGGCAGCCATATTTTAACAAACACTTTGTTTCTCTTCTTTAGAGTTTGGCAAGTTGTATTTATTTTAGCTAAGATGTATTCACAAACCACAGAAACACCCTCAGATAATACTTATATTTTCCTTCTTGTTAATCATTTTCCCTCTCTTTGTCCTCCTTTATATCTTTCATTCACATTGCTCTTAAATTGACATCATCATTTTCGTTCTTATGAATTATGCTTTTTCAAAAATCTTTCCTAGTGTTTGAGCTTGTTAACACTCTTTCTCTTTCTTCATCCCTATTTCTGGATAAACTTGTATGCCTGGATTTTTATTTAATCCACTTTTTGGCCATTCTTAAAAGCAAAATAAAGTCTAATACAGATATTCTTCAAGTCGGCATCCCTGATACTCCACTCTTGGTCACAGACATCTGTAAAGAAATGAGCATGGATCCTGATAACTTCCAGAATCACCAGGGCCTTGCCCTGAGAAACTCACATAGGCTCAGCCCTTGCTCCTCATTAGAGCTAACATAAATACTCATCCTTGGGATTCTGCCAGTTTTTATTTTCCTTTTTATTCACAGTTAAAAAGAGAGTCTGGCTGCCAATAGGTGTGATCCACGAAATATTTGCACAGCATAAATTATTTTTTCTAAACAAGAGGTGTGGCTAGAATGATCCAAAAAACCCATCACTTTCTCTCAGATACTGCCACCTTCCCATGATATTAATGGATTCAACTTTACCCTTGAAGCCTGGTTTACTGGAGGAGACAAGTCAATTAGGTGCATGAGGCATCTTTCCTTTCCTTCTTCTTTTTTTTTCTTCATAAAAGGGTCCAGCTTTCCCTTGATGCATCGTTAAAAAAAAAGAAAATCACCATGCCCTTGAACTTTCCCCCCTGGAGCAGTCAAAAGAAAATCCTAAAATATGTCCTTTGGCAGAGAAGTACTCTTATTCCCATGGAAGAGAAAAATATAAAATAAGAAATTTGGGTTATTGTTCATCTGAGGGCTGTATGGGTCTCCCAAAAGACTTTGTAGCAAATGTGTGCTTCCTGCAATCCAGGGGTGACCACTGTGAAACTGGCCAAGTCAGCAAAGAGGGGAAAGTCCAATTTCATATGGGAGGCCTGTCCGTAAAACAAACTTGGCTTTGCTCTCTTGTGTGTTGCCCAGCTGTTGCCTTTATGTACAAGTTGGGCACATCCCACCTCCATGGGGCAGCCACCGCCTCTAGGCCATGGGCCAGGGGTAATTTCCAGCAGCACAAGAATGGAGACAGGATGGGTTTGGAAGGAACTGCCATAGTGAATGAAGTGAGAAGATTGGCCAAAGTGGGGGAAAAGCAGCAAGCCAAGGTTGGGTTGGGGTCAGTTCCTGTGGATCTGTAAATCTCCTTCATGGATCATTAGTGCTGAAAAGAGCCTCTGGAGGTCATTCAGTATATCCCTCTTCTTCCCCTGGGTCACTTCAACACATGGTTTTCCTTCCGGGTCTGATAGATTTTCAAGAAAGAACATGATTTTTGCTTTTTCTCTCTCTCTCTCTCTCTCTTTTTTTTTTTTTATCTCCTGAATTCTCCATTTAATTCTTCTTGAGTACTGATATACTCTACTGATCAGGTCAATAAGCCAGAACTTCCAGGGAATAAAATCATCCTCTTTGGTTACTGTTCAGACCATGGTATTGTGTTAATCATCCAGCCAGCTGTCCTAGAAATATTCAGAAGAGCCAGAGGGTGTGAACAAAGCTGTACAATTCATTCACCACTCTTGGGAAAGCAACCTGTATTCATGAATTTATTTGGCAAATATTGATTAACGTCCTGCTATATGCCAGGCCCTTCCTAGGCACTGCCTCTATAGGCTGGGAATGAAAAATGACAACAACCCTCACTTTGTGGAATTTACATATCCTGGTGGATGGAGAGAGAACACCATCTCCAAAGAGACTATAGCGGGGCGCCTGGGTGGCTCAGTTGTTAAGCGTCTGCCTTCGGCTCAGGTCATGATCCCAGGGTCCTGGGATCAAGCCCTGCACTGGGCTCCCTGCTCCGCGGGAAGCCTGCTTCTCCCTCTCCCACTCCCCCTGCTTGTGTTCCCTCTCTCGCTGTATCTCTCTCTGTCAAATAAATAAATAAAATCTTTAAAAAAAAGAAGAGACTATAGCATCTCAGCTATTGTTGGCAGCTTCTATAAATGAATTATTTCATTTTAGCCCCACAACAATTCATTTGATAGATAACATTTTATTTTTTTAAAGACTTTTTTTTTGAGATTTTATGTTTTTATTTATTTTAGAAAGAGAAAGTGCATGAGGCGGGGGAGGGACAAAGGGAGAGGGAAAGAGAGAGAGAGGAAGAGGGAGAGAAGCAGACTCCCCACTAAGTGTGGATCCCATGACCCAGAGATCATGACCTGAGCTGAAACCAAGAATCAGATGCTTAACTGACTGAGCCACCTGGGTGCCCCAGTAGATAACATTGTATCAATGAAAAAACTGGTGTTCAAAGAGGGTAAGTGACTTGTGCAAGGCTGTACAAAGGTGAAAAGAGGTCTGCCTCGCTCATTAGCACTAGACTGAATATACAAGCATTATTGACCCAGAGAGTCTCCCAGTTTTGATCCTTGGTTCTCTTGAAAGTGCTCCTGGAGTAACCCCTTCTTAGAATAATTGTAATTTTATAGTTTGTTCAGTGCAGCATTGACTGAAAACCAACTGTGTGATAGGAACTAAGCTAGGGGTTGAAAAGGCAGTAAGGTGTGGCCCCTGGCTTCACAAAACTTTTATTACAATAAGAGACTTGGACAGTATGAGAGGGAAATGCCATGAGAAAGGTGTGAACAAATGCTAATGAAGCACAAAATGGGGGAAGTTGAGCCCATCCTGTGATATTCAAGGAGGGCTCCTCAAACATGACACCACCAGGGAAGAAGTGAAGTGTGTGTGTGTGTGTGTGTGTGTGTGTGGTGAGTGAGAGGGTAGCATGACAGCCAAAAGGAGAGAATGGGAAACACCAGGAATAGTCCAGAGCCCTGGAACAATATGACATGTCTGAGGAACTTCAAGTGGCATCTTTTAAACCTAGACTAGGAAAAGCCCTCCATATCTGTTTTTACTCTTCTTAATGTTTTTATCCAAACCTCTCACTGGGTAGGTTTGTTTTGCTTTAATCTCTAAAATGACATGGAAGAAAGTTATAACATGATTTGAGAACACCCTAACCTCCTTTCTGTTCAGGTAACAATTGGAGTTTCGTTGGAGAAGAATAAAATTGATTATTTCATTATCCAGTGATACTTTTGATGTCACTGCATGACCTCCAAGGCCAGAATTAGAGTGAGATTCCATCGTATACCAAAAACGAATATTTTTTCATAGCAGAATTTTTACATGTAAACTGCCATTCCTTCAAGCTAATTTGTGCAGATAGGGACAGCTTCTACATGCTGCTGTGGAGGAATTAAAAGAGGTGTCTATTTTTTAAGTAATTATTTTGTAGCATCAGATACTGATGTTTTCTGTTCAAATTGATGAAGCCACAGGCTGAGATCCACAGGCATGCTCTGCCACACTATATGTTTTCAATCAGTTCTACAAGGTTGTTATTTTTTTTTTTCAATGTCAAAACTTAACCCACACATGGTCTCACGAGGCATGGAGATGCCTAAGCCACAATGCTGGGTTGTAGGACCTAATATCCGTGTAATGATGGGATTGGCTGCAGGGCACATTTGGAAATAATCTTCAGCTTTTGGGATTGAGACTGAGGGCAGGAAATAATAAAACTGTGTGAAGCTACACTGCCTCCTCCTTCTGCTCCCAGCATTCTGCATTTTGAGTAGAGAATATCAACATTCCACCAGAGTCTAGAAAACATTAAGACTTGCCGAAAGATAGCAAAGTGTAGAGCTGAGCAGGGCAAGTGAGCACCTTGGAGAATGGAGTAGAGCCAAGAGAAGGGCATTTGGCAACAGTGGAACAGGGAAAGACAGGCTGCAACTGAAATGCAGATGTTGGAGGTCTCCAAACATCCCATCAAACAAATAGACGAAGGGAAATACTTTTCTAAGTAGCATGCACTTAACCCAGGGAACTCGATGACACATGATTTTTATTGAGCCAAGGAACTCTGTAACGTTTGTCAAAGGGCTGGACACTGTGATGAATATGAATAACATCTGTAGCTCTGCTAAGTGGGGTGAAAGGGATGAGCCTGACCCATCTTCTGGCATTGACTGTGGAAACTGACTCCTGGCAGGGCTTTTTCAAGAGGGTGAAGAGCCCAGTGGGTCAAAGGCCATTTTCTGAAGTATTTGGTCATCTTGCTCTGAAATATCACAACAAAGCATAGGTAAAAAAGAATTAGATCAGGAACCTTATTCAGACGCTACTGTGTCTACCTAAGGCCTTCACGATCTCCCTGCTATATATGTGAGTGCATATTCTATAATATCATAGCCACTGATTGATATTGTTATCTAGTATTCAACAAATTCTTCTGGTTAACACTTTCAGACAGAATATTTTTGACAGTTATTGGTTTAAAGAAGACCTCTGTAATAGACGCACTTACACACAGATATATTTTCTCTCAAGGCCTTTTCATTTGTGGGTTTCCAGCTGTTGAAAGTACTTACCATTAGCAAAGTGTTGGGATGAGGAGGTCCCTTCTGACCCAGCGTACAAGTGGAATAGAAGAAAGTAGAGGGAATACTAGGGAAGAGAGGGCAAAAGAGTAGTCAAAGGTATAAAGTCAAAGAGAAGTCCCTCTCAACTTCATCAAGATAAAAAGCTTTTGCTGGGGCGCCTGGGTGGCTCAGTCGGTTAAGCGGCTGCCTTCGGCTCAGGTCATGATCCCAGGGTCCTGGGATGGAGTCCCGCATCGGGCTCCCTGCTCTGCGGGGAGCCTGCTTCTCCCTCTCCCTCTGCCTGCTTCTCTGCCTACTTGTGTTCTCTCTCTATCTCTCTGTCAAATAAATAAATAAAATCTTTAAAAAAAATTAAAAAAAAAAAAAAAGATAAAAAGCTTTTGCACAGCAAAGGAAACAGTCAACAAAACCAAAAGACAACCAACAGAATGGGAGAAGATATTTGCAAATGACATATCAGATAAAGGGCTAGTATCCAAAACCTATAAAGAACTTATCAAACTCAACACCCAAAGAACAAATAATCCAATCAACAAATGGGCAGAAGACATGAACAGACATTTTTCCAAAGAAGACATCCAAATAGCCAACAGAGATATGAAAAAGTGCTCAATATTGCTCGGCATCAGGGAAATCCAAATCAAAACCTCAGTGAGATACCACCTCACACCCGTCAGAATGGCTAAAATTAACAAGTCAGGAAATAACAGATGTTGGCAGGGATGCAGAGAAAGGGGAATGTTCCTACACTGTTGGTGGGAATGCAAACTGGTGCAGCCACTCTGGAAAACAGTGTGGACGTTCCTCAAAAAGTTGAAAATAGAGCTAACATACAACCCAGCAATTGCACACTGGGTATTTACCCCAAAGATACAAATGTAGTGATCCGAAGGGGTACATGCACCCCAATATTTATAGCAGCAATGTCCACAATAGCCAAACTACGGAAAGAGCCAAGATGTCCATCAACAGATGAATGGATAAAGAAGAAGTGGTATATATATACAAGGGAATATTATGCAGCAGGATAATTTACAGGCCATCAAAAAAAAAAAAAGAAATCTTGCCATTTGCAATGACGTGGATGGAGCTAGAGGGTATTATGCTGAGCGAAATAAGTCAATCAGAGAAAGACATGTTTCATATGATCTCACTGATATGAAGAATTCTTAATCTCAAGAAACAAACTGAGGGTTGCTGGAGTGGCGGGGGGTGGGAGGGATGGGGTGGCTGGGTGATAGACATTGGGGAGGGTATGTGCTATGGTGAGCGCTGTGAATTGTGTAAGACTGATGAATCACAGACCTGTACCTCTGAAACAAATAATACATTATATGTTAAAAAAAAAAAGAAGAAGAAGAAGATAGTAGGAAGGGAAAAATGAAGGGGGAGGAAATCGGAGGGAGAGACGAACCATGAGAGACTATGGACACTGAGAAACAAACTGAGGGTTCTAGAGGGGAGAGGGGTGGGGGGATGGGTTAGCCTGGTGATGGGTATTAAAGAAGGCACATATTGAACGGAGCACTGGATGTTATACACAAACAATGAATCATGGAACACTACATCAAAAAATTAAATAAATAAGTAAATAAATAAGATTTTTTTAAAAAAAGAAGTCCCTCTCTATGGAGTATCACTAAGCCACTTGGGTGAGAACCAGTCTAATTACTGGTCCTGTGTTAAAATAGCAGGGTCTTCATCAAAAAAAGCTACTGGTTTATATCTGATAATAACCAATTTCTTCACAGAGAATGCCGTGTTGGTCACTTTATCCCCAGCCAATCCACAGCATTGATGGTTAATGTTCTTGAAAAGAAGTACAAACATATCAAAAAGTTGTTGCTGAGTCTAGCAAAATAGCAAGCATGCCTCTACTTTCTCTTTTATTCCCAAAGTCATTCTGAGGCTTTTAAAACAATACAGAAGATGGTTTTGATATACTATAATGAATGAAAGAGTCACCTCCAAATTCGACTTGGGTGGGGCTTTGTAGGAGCTTTCAGGGATTTGTCTTTTTTACTTCTAATTTTACTTGGATAGAAAGCTTTAGGTATTAGTACATTATAATCCCAATGTTACTAATATTCCTCCGCTAATATAAATATAGCTTCTAAAAGCTACACCTGTTTTATTTTGTAGAGAAAGTATTACTGAGGGGCGCCTGGGTGGCTCAGTTGGTTAAGCGACTGCCTTCGGCTCAGGTCATGATCCTGGAGTCCCTGGATCGAGTCCCGCATCGGGCTCCCTGCTCAGCAGGGAGTCTGCTTCTCCCTCTGACCCTCCCCCCTCTCATGTGCTTGCTCTCTCTCATTCTCTCTCTCTCAAATAAATAAATAAAATCTTTAAAAAAAAAAAAAAAAAAGAAAGTATTACTGAGGAAAGAGCTTGAATTCTACAACCAGATCTGAAGCTGAATGGTGCTATCATTTCCATCTTGTTTGACTTATCCCAATTTCTTAATCTCCCTGATCCTCAGTCTTTTCACTTGTAAATTATAACATTCACTTAGAATTATAACATCCACAGGGTTGTTTTGAGAAATAAATAAGATAAAATATGTAAAGCATCAAGAATACAGTAGGCACTCTGTAAACTTTACTGCTTATTAATATGCTCCCTTCCTTCAGGTGTCCTCCCAGGAACATAACAGGTATACAGCCCCAGTCCAACTCCTGTTGAACAATAACCCCAGAGACAAGTTTTCTTATCTATACCTACATGTTCATTGCCATCACCAGGATCTCAGTGCAAGCTCTATTCATCCTATGCTTGACTGACCACTCCCTAAATGGCTTTCCTTATTCTAGTTTGTCAACTAAATAATTCATCTGTCTTTCTCAATACTGAGCTTTCTCAAACACAGTATTTATCATGCCACTGTCTTTCTCAAAAACATTCAGTTATTCCTCATTTCATACAGTATCAAAACTAAATGTTGATTTCTGATTCCAACCATGATGGAGTAATTGGTACCAACTAACTCCCCTGCTTTAAACAACTAGAAAACAGGCGCCCAAGTGGCTCTGTTGGTTAAGTGTCTGACTCTCTGTTTCAGCTCAGGTCATGATCTCAGGGTCATGAGACTGAGCCCTGCATTGGGCTCCACACTGGATGTGGAGCCTGCTTAAGATTCTATCTCTCAACCTCTCTCTGCCTACCAAATATGTAAAACAACAGTTTTAAGAGATTGAAGAGCCATCAGCACAAGAATATGTTGTCGAAAAGTGAACAAAGAATATAAGCCTTTCTATTACCCCAGATATTTTTCCTGGAGGCATTTACTATATCCTGGCACAAAAGGGGGAAACCAAGGGATGCCTGGGTGGCTCAGTTCGTTAAGCGGTTGCCTTCAGCTCAGGTCATGATCTCAGGGTCCTGGGATTTAGTCCTGCATCGGGCTCCTTGCTACTCGGGGAGTCTGCTTCTTCTTCTGTCTGCCACTCCCCCTGCCTATGCTTACTCTCTGTCTCTCTCTCCCTCTCTTTCTGACAAATAAATAAATAAAATCTTTAAAAAGGGTGGGGGGGGTGGACCAAGCAGATCACTATGGGCTCTCTGAACTGAGGAGACAAAGATTAGAGTTCAGAAAGGCTGAAGCCGGGGCGCCTGGGTGGCTCAGTCATTAAGCGTCTGCCTTCGGCTCAGGTCATGATCCCAGGGTCCTGGGATCGAGCCCCACTTCGGGCTCCCTGCTCCGCGGGAAGCCTGCTTCTCCCTTTCCCACTCCCCCTGCTTGTGTTCCTTCTCTCGCTGTGTCTCTCTCTGTCAAATAAATAAATAAAATCTTTAAAAAAAAAGAAAGGCTGAAGCCACTGGAGTTTGTGGAACAGAGTACCAGTTAGGAGGTAGCTAAGCAGAGATAGAGCCCCTGAAATCCATATGGGGGCCCTTCAATGTTGGTTGAATACCAAGCTTGAATGTCATGCACAGGATGAGACTCCGTAAGTCCTGGCAAAGAACTACTAAAGAAAGAGAAGCTGTTGGAGAGTTGAGCAACTTCGAAAAGTGGCATGGTGTTAGAAAATGTTTATTTTCTGACAAACCATAGTAGAAGTACCTTGTTGGACACTGATGACACCTGCTAGGAATCCCAGAAAGGTGATGCTTCAGAGTAAGCTAAACTAGGTCTAGGGTAAAGGCTTTAGTGGACATACCGAAACAAAGTTTGAAAATATACATCAAAAGGATAAACTGGTCTCCCCCAAGGGACTTAACTGTCTGCCAAAATAAAATTCAACACTGTTTGAAGGAAGAAAATGAAATCCAAACTCTCAACAACGCAAAAATCACTGTATCTACACCTAAGTAATCAGACATTACCAGACATTTGAAGAAACAAGAAAATATGACTCATAAACAAAATGAGATAAGAGACAGAAAACCAAAAAAAACCCAAAAGATTTAAAGCTAGTATTATAAATATGTTTAAAGGTTTAAAGGAAAGCATAAACATAAAAAGAGAAAATGAAAATAATAAAAGAATCTCTAGAATCAGGGTAGACAACATTTGAAATTTAAAAATTCACTGTGTGGGCATAAGAGTAAATGAGACACTAAGGAAGAAAGACCAGTGAATTTGTAGATAGGGCAGAAGAAACATCTAAACTTGGGGCACCTGCGTGGCTCAGTCAGTTAAGCATCTGACTCTTGATTTCGGTTCAGGTCATGATCTTAGGGTCCTGAAATCAAGCCCCATGTCAGGCTCCATGCTCAGTGGGAGTCTACTTGAGATTCTCTTCCCTCTCAGTCTACCCTCTCCCTGCTCGTGCTCTCTTTCTCTCTCTAAATAAGTAAATAAAATCTTAAAAAAAAGAAACCATCTAAACTAAGAAAAGAGAGAACAAAGACTTAAAAGAAATGAATGGGGCATCAGTGACCCATGGAATAATATCAAAGTCTATCATACAGTTTCAGAAACAGGGAAGTGAAGGGAAAGATATTTGAAAAGAGTGGCAAGAAATTTCCAAATTTGATGAAATCAATAAACCAGAGATCCAAGAATATCAATGCACCCAAAGAGGATAAAAACCAGAGCAAACTACATCAAGGTGTATCATAATCAAATGACAAGAAACAAATATCAAGGAAAAAATTTAAAAGATCGCTAGAGGGAAAACAACACGTTATGTTCTGGATAAAAGGGATAAGAATAAGCACATATTTTTTAGACTAACCAAAGCTGAGATCATTTGCGGCCAGTAGACACAGACTACAAGAAATGTTAAAGGATGGTTTTCAGGCTGAAGGAAACAATTACAGATAGAACTCGAATTTCCACAAAGTAATGAAGAATGCTAGATAGGCAAATGTAGATTAAATAGAATATTTATTTCTCATTTATTAATTTTTAAAGAAGAGATTTGACCATTTAAAGCTAACTTGATAACTTGTTGTTGGGGATTAAGACATATGCAGAAGTAAAAGCTATAACAAAAGCGCAAAAGACAGGTGTGCAGAAATGGAAGCATACGGTTTGAAAGTTCTTATATTAAAGGTGAAGTGGTATAATGCTATTGGAATGGAGACTGTGATAAACTAAAGAGGCATACTGTGACTATTTCATAGAGCAGAACTATTTCATAGAACTTTTTGTGGTGATGGAGATGCTCTATATCTACACTAACCAAGATGGTAGTCTTTAACATACTGAGATCATGAGTACTTGAATGCGGCCAGCATGACTAAGGAACTGAGCTGTGTGTGGCTAGTGGCTACTGCATTGGACAGCAAAGCCTACAATAACCACTAAAAACGAAACAAAACAAATATACAAAAATCTATTCGCTAATAAGCCAATATAGGAGATAAAAGGGAATACCAAAACTAATCAAGTAGTCCCAAAGGAGAGAAAATACAGAATAAAAAGAGAACAATAATCAGATAGGGTAAATAGAAAGCACATAAACCAATCATGTTGACAATTATTTAAATATAAATGGATTAAACACTCCATTAAAAGGCAGAGATTGTTGGACTCTAAAAAAATGAAAACTCAAGACCTGACTGAATTGGCTATATTATTTTGGAAAAAGTAGACATCAGAGTGTGGAATATTGCCAGAGATAAGGAAGGACATTAAATAATAATAAAAGAGTCAATCAAGAAGATGTGTAGAACACTGCACACAAAGCAGCAGAACATAACTTCTTATAAGAGCACATGGAACATTCACCAAGATAGACCATATGGTGTGCCATAAAATATGTCTCAATAAATTTAAAAGGATTGAAACCAGACTGTTTTTTGACCACAATGGTATTAAATTAGAAATCAAAAACAGAAAGATATCTGGAAAATCCCTAGATATTTAGAAGTTAAACTGCATACTTCTAAATAACCGTAGGACAAAGAAGAAATCAGAAAGAAAACTGGAAAACATGTTAAACTGAATGAAAATTAGAATTCAAATATATTATAATTTATGGGATGATGTTAAAGTAGTGTTTAGAACAATGATTCCCAAGCTTTTTCTTCTCAAGATCCCTTTGCACTCTTAAAAAATCACTGACAGTCATAGCAGGTTTGTTTACGTGAATTATATCTATCAATATTTGCCCCCTAAGAAATTAAAACTGAGAATTTTTAAAAGATATTTATTTTGTAAAATAAAATAATAAATCTATTGTCTACTAACATAACTGAAATGCTTTTATAAAAACCTATATCTTGGGGCTCCTGGGTGGCTCAGTTGGTTAAGCATCTGCCTTTGGCTCAGGTCATGATCCCAGGGTCCTGGGGTCAAGCCCCATGTAGGGCTCCCTGCTCAGCACGGAATCTACTTCTCCCTCTCCCTTTGCCCCTCCCCATACTTGTGCCATCTCTCTCATTCTCTCTTTCTCTCAGATAAATAAATAAAATGTTTTTTTAAAAAAACTGTATCTTCCAAAAATTGAGAATGGCATTATTTTCTTTTCACAAATTTCTTTAATGTCTTGCTTATTAGAAGACACCAGTTCCCACATCTGCTTCTGCATTCATCTGTTGCCATAGGCCATTTTAATTGAAGTATATATATAAAAAAAAAAATCCAGCCTCACAAAGCCTTGTAGTTAGAAAAGGGAGGGCTATTTTTATAGCCTTTACAGATAATTGTGGATATTTTTCTTTGATAGTATGCCAGAACTTGAAAAATGGTAGTTTGAGCTTTTCTTACACCAGCTGCATTAAAATCCATTAACCTATTTTGCACTTTGAATGGATAATTTACCCATATATAATTTTGCTAAATTATACATTGGTCAGTTGGAAAATTTTTGCTACACTGAATTAAGGAGCTGTTCTGAATGTTGATGCATCATCTTATATGTTATCAAAAATTCCATTTGTTAATATCACTACCAATGTCATCACAAGAGAAGTAAGTTTTAAGCCCACCATGGCAGACAAAATTTTCCAAAATTCTAATTTTCACTTGCAAATTCAAATGTTATCATTGGCAACAAAAAAAATAGCAGCTGATTTCTTGAAGTTACAAGTCTTCTCCATTAATTTTTGTAATAATGACTGCCAATTATGCACATTTTTTACCAGTTACTTTTTTTCCCCAAGTGAAACTGGTGTTCTCTGAAAAAAGCAGCTAGTTCAGCTTGCAACTCAATCATCCAAGTGCTTTGCCTTGAGACAGCCATTGTACTTCAGTTTGCAGAAGCAGTGTGTTATATATGCTTCCCATTTCACCACAAAGAATATTAAAAAGATGAACTAGGCACTAAGAAAGCAAGCAACCCAATTTAGAAAAGACAAAAGATTCAATTTGACATCTCACTAAGGAAGATGTACAGATGGCAAATAAAGCCTACTAAAAATGTTCAGCATCATATGTCACCAGAGAAATGCAAATTAAAACATGAGACACCACTGCCCACTATCAGGATGGTTAATTGTCAATTGCTGGCAAAGATATGGAGCAACAGAAACTAATGCGTGGCTTATGTTGATGGGGATAGAAGATGTTACAGCCACTCCGGAAGACAGTTTGGCAGTTTCTTACAGAGCTGAATAGTTTTATCATACAATCCAGCAATCACATTTCTAGGTATTTACCCAACTTATTCGCAAACTTAGGTCTCCACAAAAACCTGATTATAAATGTTTATTGCAGACTTATTCATAATCACCAAAACCTGGAAGCAACCAAGATATCCTATGATAGGTATGATAGGTGAATGAATAAACAAAACTTGGGACATGTATGACAAAATACAACACAAATTCATGTTAAAAATACCTTCAGCAAATTAGTAATAGAGGTAAAACCTACATTTCGGTTAGGTAAAAACTAACATTTAGTAGTGAAAGATTGAATGTTTCAACCTAAGATCGAGAGCAAGTCAAAGATGTCTGCTCTCACCAACTTCACCTCAACATTGTACTGGAAGTCCTAGATAATGTAACGGGACAAGTAAAAAGAAGTAAAAAGTATCCATATTGGAAAAGAATAAGTAAAACGGTCTTCATTTGAAGAAGGCATAGATATGCACATAGAAAAATCTCAAGGTAGTTACAAAAAAAACTATTATAAAAACTATAATTAATAGGTGAATTTACCCAGGTCACAGGAATCAAGGTGAATAATCAAAAATCCATTGTGTCCTGAGTACTCCTGTTTTCATTCTTTTCCTCAGCAACTGAATTCCTATAAAACTGAAAGTCCACATGAGCCATACCCAAAACCACTTCTGTGTACCATGCAGGTTGCTGCCATTCTCTGCGTGTGATTTGTAGGCATGCACCACCAGCACCCGTCCTCCAGGACTGAAGCCCTCACTCACCCAGCTCTCAGCCAAGTCCTTCTCTGGGACTTCTTTTGGCTGAAGAAACTTGCCTTGCCCAAGGTCAGGCCCCTTTCTGGAGACAACCTGCCCCAGAGACTGGTTGATTCGCAAGCATGAAGTCCTGGCACTCTCGTCCCAATATGCAACAACCTTGCGTGGCAATCCCAGCTCTAAAGCTCCCCAAACTACTAATTAACTGAAGTCTGTATTGCAACTCATGTCAATTCACCCTCTCCCTCTGTCCCAGTCTGATCCTGCTTTCTTCACTCCTACACAGATGTTCTTCAGGACTCTCCTTGATAAATTTTCTGCCCAAATCCTAGATTCTGCCTCGCAGGGAATCCAAACATAGACTGTAAGCCAACTGAGGGCAAAGAACAATAATTATGTGGTTTCTAGACCCCTTAAAATTCACATTAAGCCCCCAGTAAACAGTATCACCGAGAGTCCTGAGCTGAGTGTGTGCCCACTGGGTGTGCCCTGGGTCAGGAGTTATGATACGTGCTTTAGGAGATGCCATAGATCTGGGTTCCCCTGCTCTATGACTCCCCCCCACAGGATGTACTGCCCTGGACAAATGCATGGGCTGCACCTGTGGCTAAGCTGTCCCTGAACTGAGTTTATTTCTATGGGTCATACCATCCCTTTAGAGCCAATGCAAAGCAAGTGGAGAGGATGGGAATTTCCAGCAGCAATTATAAGGTAGTTCACTCCACTCTCGCTAGTTCATTTTTTTCTCTCTGACTACACTATTAAACTAGCTTGTTTTGTTCGTATTTTCATTGCACTGACACTTATATGTCTTTCACTTTTATGGGGACCTGGTGGCATCAAATGGATTGTAGGAGTTTTGTGGGGTTTTTAGCATTCTTTTATACACATGTGTGCTCATGTTTGGTTTCAAACACAGTGGGCACTTCCTGAATGCCACGTCTCAATATGTTTTTGCCAAGTTGACACGTGAAACATGAATGTCACAGGAGCTCTTTAGGAGTGAACCTTACTCTGTATAACCAGAGAGATGTGCTTGTTTCTTTCCTGGGAATAATATGCTGTTTCTTTTCTGAGTACCTACTGAAAATTGGGACTATGGATTCCAGAAGCAAACAGTAATAACCTGCTTAATGTCCCAAAGAAAAGTATATTCGTACAGATGAGAAAGGCTTGCCCTGGAAGTGAAGAGACCAGAAAGTGCAACTTTTATCCATAGATTTGACCAATTATGATAGTTTTAATTTTTAAAAGAGCTTTCTACTGGGGCACCTGGGTGGCTCAGTCGGTCAAGCATCTGACTTTTGATTTTGGCTCAGGTCATGATCTCAGGGTCTTGAGATCAAGTCCCAGGTCATGCTCTGAGCTCAGCAGGGAGTGTGCTTGAGGATTTCTCTCCCTCTCCCTCTGCCCCTCCCACCACTCACGCTTTGTCTCTCTCTCTCTCTCTCAAATAAATAAATCTTTAAAAAATAATAAAAAAATAAAATAAAATGGCTTTCTACTAATTCCACCTGTATATGTAGACAAAAAGGGAATAAAATAACCTATTAGAAGGAGGTAAAATGCATATCATTAAACCCTTATTGTAAAATAGCATCTATTAAATTAGCATACTCAGTTGCTGCTCAAGAGAACGGCAGAGAACACAATCATTAGCAATCAGATTCTTCGTGTCCTGTGAGATGTGGTCAGTTATCTGGGTGATCCTACCTCGGCTATACCAAGATGGACCACGTTGGGTCTTGTCAGTAGTTACAAAATGAGGATTTTATTGATAAAGGCAATTTATCAATGGCACAACGTAGGAAACAAGGCCAAAGCTCAGGCAACATTAAAGTCCATATAAGTCAGCAAATAAGGGATTTTCCAGCTGGAGAAATCTTACATCATACTTAAGAAAGCAAAAAGGCAAAACAAACCCCTGGCAATTAAACTCACTTTTAACATAATAAAGAGATTTGCTGAGCTACCATTTACATTTCTGGCTAATTACCAATCATGCCGTGGGTGTCACAAGATCATTTTAAAGCGTTGTGCTTACCTCAGCAGTGTGGCAAATACTTCTGAGCATCACCATAGTCTTAACCTCTTAAAAGATATACAAAGTGAACTGTGTTTTCTTACATCGGGATTTATCCCCTTTTGACTACCCCGAGTTACATCAGCCTCATTATTTGGAGGATTGGGTTCTTGTAGAGCATAAAATAACCACTGCTTTGGAGATTAGACAAGCAGTTTTCTTGGGAACAATGGGGAGAACATCAGCAGATACTGGAAAATTCACCCAGTATGGGCTTTCACAAAGCTTTCCTTTCTTCTTGAAAATAACAACCCTCACCTCATTTAATACTTGAAGGTCATTTGCTAAAACATGGGATGTGGATTTAATGATCCAGTTTCTTAAAATAAACATAGGGTGCATAACAAATAACATCCCATGTACTTAGGGAGGGAGAAAAAAATCTGCAAACAGACACACAAAAGTAATGAAAATGTCACTGAAGGGATATAAACTGATTGTAAAGAAAAAATGCAAGTCCAGAATTTTCTGTTACCTGACACACCTGGAATCAAAACCTTCATTTCTGTGGCGTGGTGGTCAAAGACGGCTTTCTTTCAAACTTTACACATAACACATAAAAGGGCTGGTTATGAAAAGGCCACAAGACTGGAGCAGGGCATGATATCCGGTTATGTAATGCACGGAAAGGTAAGTGTGTGGGCATCTACACAGAGCAGCTGCATGAAGCCTTCCTCCTCTGAGAGTCAGGCATCCCTGTTCACCCAGGGTCTTACAAGACTCAGTCAGAACTTTCATGGCATCCGAAACAACACAAGACAATCACTTTGGAAAAGCCAACCAGGATGGTCAACCTATCTCCTCTCCACATGGAAAAAAAATTCCAAGGGAGCATTGTTAATAATGGGCTGTTGCCAGCAAGAGCTTTGCATAGCAACAGGGAAACCACAAACCATACCAGGTTCAAGTTCAGAATCTTGAAAGCTTATCTAAAGCCCTTCCCAACTTAGCGAGCTTTCAGAATAGAGCTGGAAGACTTGCAAGACAAGACTTTCGTGGTGATAAATTTTAGTTATCCCTGCTTCTTATTAGAAGCTAAATTTATCGATTAGACTGTCTCTTCTTAGAGCTTGTCATTTTTCTCTTTAGATTCATAAGTGCTGTGAGGCTTGCCTTCAAAACATTTCTTGCAGTTTGCACTGATAGACTGACAGAAATTGACAAATATCTGCCCCCAAGTAAAAACAGAAGGTCCATGAGAGACAAGATCGTGATTATTCTCATTTTTCCTCATAGTCCAGCTCCCAGAGAAGTCCCAGGCAGGGAATGAACTCTCAACGGTGTTTGTTAAATAAATGGAAGTGAAAAGAAAAGGATTTGTGTATGAGTGTTCCTACATGTGTACATGCATAGGCACACACGTACTCATGCAATATATATTTCAGAACTGGAAAGGGAAACCCAAGAAGACATTTTCTGCACAAATTCATACCACGTCTAATGAAACAAGATCCACGGACTCCTTATCTTCACATAAGTGCATGATAAGCCTGTTTTCAAGAGCATGCTCCATGATAGCCAAAGGAGAGGGGTCTTGTGGAAAAAGAACAAGCAATTGCCATGTCTGGGCAGGCTTCTTTAGTGGGGATGACCTGCTTCTTACCTTGTTCTTTTTGCCTTGTTAATGGAAAAGAAGCAAAGGATGATGAAAATAGAAAATGAGAATTTATGATAAAAGAAAAGAGAAATGTTCTAATAAGACTCCTTAAAAACTGGGGCACCTGGGTGGCTCAGTCGTTAAGCGTCTGCCTTCGGCTCGGGTCATGGTCCTAGGGTCCTGGGTCTTCAAAAAAAAATTATAAGACTCTTTAGAAACTAAAATCTGGAGTGCTTGGGTGGCTCAGTCAGTTAAGCATCTGCCTTTGGCTCAGGTCATGATCTCAGGGTCCTAGGATCGAGCCCCGTATCAGGCTCCCTGCCCAGTGGGGAGTCTGCTTCTCCCTCTCACTCTCCCTCTGTGCTCTCTCTCTCTCAAATAAATAAATAAAATACTTTAAAAAAAAAAAACCTAAAATCTATTTCTTTTCTCTTTCTGCATAGTCAACAAAATACTCAGAAAAGAACATTTCTCTCATAACAGCTGAACTTGGGATATGTGCAAAGTGCGTGTGCATGTGTGCATGTGCATGTGTGTAATATCAGTCCTAACTCTCTGATACGATGTCAGCTAGCAAAAGGTCCATTTTGCACAGGCTGACCGCCATCAGCCCTCCAGTGCCTAAGTTAGAGAACACACCGAAAAGCTGTCAATGCCTTATCTTTCATATGAGGACTGAGAAGGTTTGAACCAATGGGGCAAGAATGATCTAGCTGACCCTTTAACTGTCCAGGTCTCTGGTAGTATGGTTTATTTTTTCTTTCATTGCAAGAGCCTAACTGGGAAGAGTTAATGCTGACTTTTTTTTTCAAACCACCTATCAAAATAGCTTTATTTGTTGGAGAGTATATTCATCTTAATATTTCCAGTTGCTGCACATCTCAAGCCCTTTCCGTGTTGAGAGCTCAGAGAATGCAGGAATGTGCTTTACCAAGCACTTCCTCTTCAACTTTTAAATCCAGGCTTTGGGGTCCTTCACACTCAACTTAGCTGCAAACTTGTAAAATACATGCACAAAAAGGGTTGGTCTGGCATCTCAGAAGTCCAAGGAGCTTTCTCAGGAAAGCCTCATTTCTTAGAAATAGGAAAAGTTGTTTTTCCAACAGTAACATGCAATGGCTCCAGAAAAAAAAAAAAAAGGTGTTATCACAGGAAAATTATTATCCGCATTATTTATGACAACAGTGAGGGGAAACAAGAACTTGAATCTTAGAGGGATTGAGCTTGGTGAGAATCTCTGATTTTAAAAACATTCTATTTTGGCAAATGCGATCTTTCAGTGTCAATTTTTATATTTCTGAGAAGTAAATCATATCTTCCTAAAACAGTTAATCTCTCTTTCATTTAGAGAGATGAGCATGCATGCTTTGTCCCTCTATTTTGGCCAATTTTCTCAAACCAGTAACAGAATGAGGGATACCAAAATGAAATGTTAATCCCCTTGAAACCTCTCACTTCTCTGTTTTGATAGACTAAGAGAATGTTATAGTAAGTAGAAGACTTTGAGATCTTTTACTTCAATCTCCTCATTCTGATACCAGAGATGTGAAGCAACTTGGCCAAGATCACACAGCAAGGCAATCGTGTGTATATTTCTAATCCAAGTCCCCTGCTCCTTCCATTAAAATAAGCCACCCTCCCCACTCCACCTCACACATGAATTTTCCACACAACTCAATAGCCAGTTGCTACACAACAAATTAAACTAGACACGTAGGAAACCAAAATAAATATAATTTTAAAAGTATTTCATGTTCAAAAGGAAAAGTTCCAGGGACCTGAAGACGAACATGTATGGATAATGATTTCCCAACAGTGCAGGATAAATCTTATTTTTAAATCTTTTTTGATTATGTATTTAATACTTGTGTTAGATATGTTTATTTTGTTAGCTTGTGTAGCCTTTAACTTTTGAAAACAGTGAAGAACTTGGTGTTATATAAACAGAATGGAATTCTACAAACAAGTTTGGACAAAGGAATAGAAAACAACACAGCAATAAAATGTTTACCTGTAACATTTTTGCATTCAACTCTCCACCCCATTCTCATACTGTCTCATGCCTGGATGATCACAGCAGCTTCTTGGTTAGTTCTCCTGAGTCTACGGTTTCATTTCTTGAATCTCTCCTGAGCATGACTGAACTCAATGATGTTACTAAAATATCATTTTGAAGTCACTCTTCTGACAAATTAGAACACAATTTCTCGCTACTTAGACAATAAAATTTAACTTCTTAACTGAGATTCCAAATATTCTACACCATATCCCTCTTCAACCGTATCTTCCATCATTCCCTTATACTCAACCTTCATTTGGTCCAAATCTAACTACCTGCCATTTCCTACATGTACCTTGAGAATTGCTATCTCCACACCTCTCCTGATGGCACCTGCTTCTATCACACCTGCCTGGCTCAAGTCTACTTATTCTTCAAGGATCTGTTTAAAAGTGACTTTCTTTGTTCTGGTTTCATAAACACAGAAAGTATACTAGTGATTGCCAAGGTGAGGGGCAGGGAGTGGGCAAAATAGGTAAAGGAGGTCAAGAGGTATAAACCAATTTTAAAAAAGAGAATGTCAAGAAGGTAAATGGAGAACAAATATGACTTCAATGTATTAAAAGAAAAATGACTTTCTTTGATTACTACCTTCAGCAATACTCTCTGCCTCCTCTGAGACCTTACAGTTCTTCATTTACACCACTTGTGTTTTAGAGAGCTGAATCTGTTCCAGCAATTGTGATAAGAGCTTTCCATGGATTATGTCATCCCATTCTCTCAACTGTGGGAGAAGGGTACTATATTATTCCTACTTGACAAAAGAGCACACTGGTCTTCAAGAGGTTATTTGTTTAAGATCACACAGCCAGTAAATGGCAGAAATCATAGCAAGCCTAATTGCCTTTATGTCCAAATGTGTATATATCAAAGTCATTGACTTCGCTTCATATTCACTGACCCTGCCACAGTCCAAGACACCACTGTCTCTGCCTGGGACTCTTGCCAGGATTCTCTACTCCTGCTTGCTTTCCTGCCTCTTCATATTTCATTATCTGTACTTGTGCTTTCCAATACAGTAGCTGCTAGTCACATGGAACTATTAAGCATTTGAAATGTGGCTAGCGCATACTAGATTTTGAAGACTTAACACCAAAAAGAAGTATGTAAAATATTTAATTGATCATTTTTTTCTGCATTGCTTATTTTTTCAGCTTTATTGAGGGATAATTGACACATATAATTGTAAGATATTTAAAGTATACATGGTGGTGATTTGATACGCAAACACCTTCAGCACTAGATGCCTCCCGGCATCTGGTTAATTAACACTTCTCTCACCACACAGACTTATTTGATTGTAGTTATGTTTTGGTGAGAACATGTAAGCTCTACTCTCTTAGCAAATTTCAATGATAAAATACAGTGTATCAACCATGGTCACTGTGTTTGACATTAGATCCTTGGACCTCACTCATCTTATAACTGAAATTTGTACTCTACCAATCTCTCCTAATTTCCTCCACTCCCAAGTCCCTGGGAATCATGTTCCTATTCTCTGTTTCTAAGAGTTTGACTTTTTTATTTTATTTTTTAGATTCTACATATAAGTGATAGCTGTGAATTATTTGTCTTTCTCCTGCTAGCCTATTTCACTTAGCTCACAAAGGGGCCTCCCTGAAGAACAAAGATGACAGACCAACCTAGGTTCTTGATAATGTCATTGAACACCTGAGTAACTCAACTTAAATTCTATCTTCTCCAGTGTGATAATAAATACTCCTTAGTGTTTGAATTGGGTATTGTTACTTGCAGCCAAAAGCACCTTGGCTCCCATAATGCACCTACCCTCTACTACCTAATACATTCTCATTCCCACTTTGTGATCTTTGCACTCTGGCCTCTGCTCTAGGCTCTCCATAGCTAGCTCCTTCTATCATTCTAGGATCCAATAGGCTTTCCCTGAGAGGTCTCTCTAAAGTAGCCACAGCTTCCCAGCCCATCTTTATCTCATCTTGCTGTTTGTATTGTCTTCAGAGATCTTACTAGCATCTGATCTTGATTTTGTGATTACTTTTTAGCTTTCCCTCAATAAAATGTAAACCCCACAATTTGCCAGGCACAGAGAAGAGATTCAACAAATATTTGCTGGACAAACAAACAAACTGGAATTTAAGTAAAAGAAAGCAAATATATCACTTTTGCAGAAGAATCACTCTTAACCCTTCTCATGGACAAGTGTAAACAAATGGTCTCTATTTGGATTTATTCATATACAAATTTGTATTGGAACCACATAGAATATGTTGAGTCTTTAAAGTTAGGTTTTTGGGTTAATCAGTGTATCATTAAAAAAAGATTTTATTTATTATTCAGACAAAGTGCAAGTGGGGGGAGGGGCAGAGGGAGAGAGAGAATCTCAAGCAGACTCTGCTTTGAGCATGGATCTGACAGGGCTTGAATTCACGACCCTGAGATCTTGACTTGAGCTGAAATCAAGAGTCAGACACTTGACCAACTGAGCAACCCAGGTGCCCCAATCAGGGTATCATTTTTGCGAATTCCACCAAGAGTCAAGTTGCCTATTTAAGCTATATCCATATGAAACCACTGACAAGTAAGAAGTTGGAAAATTCAGTTAAACTCTATGCTTCTGCTTTCAAAGAGTGGTTAAACAACATATTTGGATTCTTTTCCATGTGTTTGGTGAAAAATCTAATAGTTGCATCAGATATCTGATTTATTTTTATTATTTTGTCATGGTATTATTATATCCTATATTTAAAAACAAAGCAGCACAATACAATAGTGCTGTAGTAAAAGTATGATGAAGGTAGGTACAAAGTCCTAAAACAACCCAGAAGGATGCATCAACTGACTAAGAATTTGGAAAGGATTCACAGAAAGGTGCTGGTGGAATCTTGTCATATAGGATGAGTAAGTGACCATCCATTAAACAAGGTGGAAAGAAGTCAGTTGGGTCTCTATGTAAGTGATTTCCAGCCAATTCTTAATGATCAGTACACTTTCGTGCATGAAATTATGTGATTAATTTATATCTTTCAGATCTCAGTGATTTAGAATCTGTTATGCTAGTTTATTGCCTGAGCTATCTGGCAATTGTGCATACACTTCCTACTTTTCTAGTAGAAGTGTTAATAAAAAGCAAATGACACAAGAGAAGGCATTGAACAAGAGGAAGAAGAGAACCTGAGTTGCCTGGGACTTGAATAAACCGCCTTGGATCAACAGGAGTTGACCTGTTTCATTTGACTGTCAATGTCAATTAATAACAGCTCTTCCCTGGATGCCTCCACAAAGTTTAGACCTGGGAACAGTGCCCGAGCAGAATCCCCTCTTCTCTTTTCTTGACAGTACTCCACAAAACCAAAATTCTTTCCATGTTTAGTCATAAAAGAAGGGTTATCAAACAAGTCAGAAGCATAAATATAGCCATGGTAAATGGGAATCACGAGCAGCATCTTCCAGGACAGCAGTGAAATTTTGACTTAAAATTTTCTCCCTATTCTTAGAAAATTGTTATCTTGATAGCATCTCTGGAAGCCTCAAATTTGATCTGGTGAAGCCATAAACTTTCAGCCAATATGACTGAGACTTCAGTATCTGGAGATTGGATGTGTGATAAAAAAAAAAAAATCAGGATGATTGACTACATTTTAAATATTAATCTAGATTTTTAATTTTGTGCATATGGCTTTCTCTCAATTCTGATTAGTTATTCCTCCAACTGAAAAGGCCTCATCTAGACATTTTGGCCTCAGGCTGATTCCATATTATGTTGCTGTAGTGAGAGTGATCTATCTAACGATATAACCCATTTCTCACTCACTCATATCCTGTCTAATAAAGGTAATAACTGTGTAACTCACTAACCTGCCAGCAAAAAGAAATGAAATCTAACCCAAAAGATTGCAAATGATACTGAATATTTAAATGTCCACTATGTGTTATAGTTTGAGAAACAATAAGTCTGATATTAAAAAGGAGTGAAAAATACGACAAAGTTGTATGGTAACAGGAAAAAAAAGATAATTGTAAAGAAATCAGAAAGATTCACCATAAATATCAACTTTATTAATTACTTTTCATGAAGTTCTGTTTTGGTAATAAACAACTCTGAAATTTAAGTGACTTACACTACAGAAGTGTATTTCTCGCTCCTGTGACCTGTCATCCGTGGACCAGTTTCTGTTTCATGTGTCTTCATCACTCTAGAATCTGGGCTAAAAGAGTGATGCCATCTGGTACATTACATTCTCATGAGAGAGAGGAAAGAATGATAGTGAAACCACAATACTCTAAAGCTTCAGCTGGGGGGTGGTACACATCATCTGCTTATATTCTGTTGGCCAAATCAAGTCATATGGCCAAGCTTGGTATCATTGGGGCACGAAGAATAACCTTATCACAGAAAGGTTACCAGGGAAGGAACCTGCATGGATGGGTCTCATGAATAGGGGATGAGAGGTAGCATATACTTGGGACCAATAATACACTCTATTGCACAACTCTTTCAGTTAAAGTGTAGGGTAGTCCCTTCCTTTGTGAACATCTTTACATCCAGAAAAATGGGAAAATAAAATAACAACTTCTTACCACTTGGTGACGACTTTGGTAATGTGTATATAGGAAAACAACTTCTTTAAATTCAGTTCATTTTTTTAAGTTAAATGTATTATAAAGTTGAAACACAAGATAATTGGTTTCACTGAGCTTTTTAATTTTTAGCCATTGAACAAGTTGGCACTGGGCTTGAGTATGTAAGTCATGCTGATTCTGAGAGCCTAATTCCATGAAAAACAATGTAAAGTGTCATATTTAATTATACATCCTTCTAGGGTTCTGAATCTGAAAAACTTCTGAAATATAATATTTTGGGGAGCCTATTATTGTACTTATTTAAAAATATTTGTCTGAGAAGGACATAGACTTCCCCAGACTGACAAAGATGGACAAAAACAGTTAAGATCCTCTACTTGATCTATGACTTTATGTTTTTTCTTCTTTCATTTCCTTTTTGGATTTACTCTCTCTTATTAAATTATAAGATGAAATATGAACTATATCTTTCTTCTTTTCCTATATCCTTCATTTTCTAGGTCAGTTAACATCCCTTTGGCAGTAAATAATAAAAACATAAAAGCTTATCTGTCTTGGATAATAAAGTGTCTTCTTCATCTCACCTAGCATTTAGTGCTAATGTGGAGTGACCTGAGGACTACATAATTTGGTGCTCAAAGACAATACCAAGGATTCAGTTTCTTTCCATCTTTTTGTTCTGAAATCCTCAGTATGTCAGCTTTGTTCTTTGGCAGTTCCAAATATCAAAACCAGGCAGTATAAGGTGTAAAGATAGTTTTGTCCTTTTCCATTTTTACTACAACTTAGAAGTAAAGGAAACCTGGCACCTGGGTGGTTCAGTCGGTTAGGCATCTGCCTTCTGCTCAGGTCATGAACCCAGGATCCCACATCGGGCTTCCTGCTCAGCAAGGAGTCTGCTTCTCCCTCTCCCTTTGCCCCTTCCCCTCTGCTCATGTGTGTGCTCACTCTCTCTCTCTCTCAAATAAATAAATAAAATCTTAAAAAAAAAAAAAAGAAGTAAAGGAACTAAAGGAAACCTTTCCCAGATACCCTCCAGAATACTATCCCTGTGTCTTCTTGGCCAGAGTTTTATCTCTGACCCATACCCACATTGAGATCAATTATTATTGGTATATCCAATATTGCTTTACTCCTTGACCTGGAGAGAGTCATTCGTTGTGAGTCTAATGGAAGAGGGTAGATTCCCAGGTAAAACATGGGGTAGGGGTGGGGTATTGGAGGGCTTTGTCAGCATGAAAAAATGGGATTAAGGTTACTGGCTGAAATACCATGTCTGCTGTGGTCCCAAAGACAAGATTTTCAATCATTCCAAATAAAGAGTATAACTGAAGAAATCATGTGTATAATTCAAACTGTAACAATCCTGAAGTATCTGCATCATTAAAGTAAAAACAGACTTTGGATAGCAGTAACTATAATGATCTGGTGAATCACTTCATTTTACTATCACAAACCCGGTACCACACAAATATTTTTCCAAGCAAGAACAGAGAGTGTACTCCTTCTTTCTTTATTTATATTTCACTTAGGCCCCAAAAGGATTTGAGCAGGCTCATTTAGCTTTGAACAAGGGTGGGCAGACAAATCTGAAGAATGAAACTAAATAAAATGGGACAATATTGACAATATTTTGTAAACACTGTTTTGTTTCTTTTACATAACCTTCCCAAATAACATACATGTATGAAACAGAAACAATAAAAAAAGACTATTTCAGACTTACAAATTGTCACATCAGCATTCTGTCTTCTTGTGGATAGAATGAAAAATAAATAAATAAAAGTAGAATTTTACTAACATCCTTTATTCTAGTTGTATAAAATGTTTTAAACCTTGTACGTCAATGTTAGTACATCAAGACCAGTGTACAGGACAAATTTGAATATTTGGATTGACTGGAACCAGATTGAATGTTGATTTATTCAATTCTGTACAGTATGTCCTGGTCATATGCAATATTCACTGCACCTTGTGAGATACTAGGGATACAAACCTGATCAAGCCAAGACATATGAAGAAAACAAATGTATCTCCATATATAATGTGACAGACTGTGATAAGTACTATACTGGAGGTAATTTAGAAAGGGATTCTGGAGTGCTCAGGAAGGAGTGATTGCTTGGACTGAGGAAGAACGGTACAACGTGAACTACTCCAGAAAGATAATGAACATATCCTTGAAGGAAAAGCAAACTAATTCTTGGCAGAAAAAAAGAAGGGTATTTCATGCTGAGCAAAGGCATAGGCAATGGCAAGTATGGTGCTGTTGCAGCTGACTCAGTGGGTCAGTCTTGGGGTGAGTCACACTCAGAGGAGTGTGCTAGGAGAAGCAAATTTCATCTTGATTTACAGCTCTAAAAAAGCATTAGAGGATCTCTAAGTGCTTGTCCACAGCATCTCTCGTCAAGACCCCCTGGGTTGCCCAGTTCTCAAGCTCCTACAACGTGAAGAAGTTCCCATTCTCCTACCTGAAAAGAATTCTGTCTCTGTCATCCATCCCACCCTGTTCTCACTGTTCCATTTTCTCCATCCTGTCTCACTCCAAGCCTTATGAATGTTGACCCTCTCTAGCTCTGGTTCCTTTTCTCCTGGGACCTGATTCAGGTGATTTGGACCTTTCTTTTCATCCCCCTTTCTTCCAACCACTTTGATGCACTTTTTTATTGCCCTATTTCCCAATTCTGCATTCCAAAAATTCAGAAACAGAATAATCCTCCAAAACTGGGGAGAAGGAAATGATATTAAGTCTCCTCTGTGCCGGAAGGCTGTGGACTCCCACAAATTAAACCTTTTGTCCCATCATATAAGAAGCCTAAAAATACCAAGCACCACCAAGCAGTACAGGGAGAGGGAAACCTGGAAATGAGATTTGGAAATTGCTTTGGGGCCAAATTGTGAAGAACCTGAGTCTAAAGCTGGCCCCACACTTCTAAGAAAGTGAACAGCCTCTTAGATCTGTGCTTTAGAGAAGTAATATCATAGCTGTATGGAGTTCAGGGAAGCAATAATTTCCAACACCCATCCTTCTGGGCTTCTCTATAGGGCATAACTCCTCCAGCAGATGGGCTTCTTCACTAATGAAGGATGTCCTTGTTAACTTTTCCAAGCACTTAAAATAAAGGGCCAAGAAATTAGGTTTCAACTAAGGTGGTTGTCCACTCTAACTTCCTGGCCTCTCTCTCAGGCTTCTAGTAATGAGAAGATGTATAGAATACAATTCGTTCCCATACAGTCTTACTTTCATAATGCAGAAGTAATAGCATGGTCAATTAATGGTTCCATCAGCTCTTGGCTCTATCATCCTAGGCAGGTTACTTAATTTCTCTGGCCTTAAATACATACTGCAAAACACCTAGAACAGTTCTCGTCAGAAAGGTGTTGGTCAACTAATATGTGTTCCCTTACTTCTGCCTTTCTTGCAGTACTGAACTGCAGGTATACATTACCTGGTGCCACAACTCAAGGGCACCAAAAAGAGGCAGGATTCATGGATCCTAACTGTTTGTCTCCCTACCAGGTTTTGGTCTCCACCAAGCACTTGTCTTTGGTGTCCCTTAGGAAAGAATAGCCTTCTTCAGATAGTATGGAAATCTTCATATGGAAGGGAGGACTGTCTTTCTAGAGGCATGAGGGATGTAAATTTCTACTGCTTTTCCTGAGAACAAAACAAAGTCATTAACTAATGAAAAACATTCTATCAGTAATTTTTTGTGTCTTTGGATGGACACTATTTAATTCACAAAGAATGTCTCAATAATGATAATAAATGATTTTAATGTACTCTCATTTTCTCAGGCTTCTCCCACCCCTCTGTCTGAAGCCAACTATCTGGTCTTCCCATCAATATCCCTGTTCTTTGAATATTGCTACACTTGGTTCCTTAGTTCCAGTCTCTGAGGATCCAGTTCCATGTTCATATATTAGTAGGATATAATGACTCAGTGCTACCCCACCTACATAGCACAATTGCATTTCCAATCAAAACTTCTGAAGGCACAACACCTGTTTTATTCCAAAGGTCTACTCTCCTGACCAAATCTCAGGCAACACAACAGGTGAAATGGTAAGAGCATAAAGGTTCTGGGACAGGGAAAATTTGTAATCATATTTATACAAGAAATACTTCCTATGCAGAGTCTGTTCTGATTTGAGGATTTTTAGAAACATAAAATATTAGTAGCAGAGGAGAACTTAGAAATCTTGTCCAACTTCCTCACTTTCCAAATAAGGAAACGAGATCCCCAGGTGAAGTCACTAGGATCTCAACAGAAATCTCTTAGCTCTGAAGGCCACTTTTTTGACCATCACTAGGATTCTTCATCTTTGGTTTCTATATGAACTCTCAATTCTGAGATATCCAAAGCAATTTCACACACAGTGGTTGCATAGTAAATATTCTTTGATGATGCCTGAAAGTACAAAATAGCAAAAATTATTCTCACCCATTTTGTTTTCAAAAAAGTAATTAGCTCTACCATTCACAGACTGATCACTGAGAATTTGCAAGTAGTGCCCCCAACATTGTCCTAAAGGCAAAAATCATTAGGCAGTCTGGAGCCATGCAAACCTTTACATTGGCTATACTTTGGGTTAGTCTGCTGTTTAACCATCAGGCATTCTGATGGCTGACAAGTCATTCTGACATAACAGTTGGGTATTGGTGAACATTGGTGTGTGTGCACAGACATCACTGAACATAGATACGTAACCAGGGTATGTGCCAGTGTATCCATGGTAAATGAAATGGTAGGGTGCAAGACTTTGAGAGCTCACCTGCACTCCATGTAGGACATTTGAGAAACAATAGGAAACCTCCCTCATCACTCCATCAGGAAGTAAAGATAAGTTACAGTAGCTGACAGCATCTTGAGTTGTGGGGATGCGGCTTCTCCTCGTAATGGGAATTACATGAATACCATGAGGGGAGAAACCTGGCTCCTGCTTGCTGAGTTATTTTAGCACTCTCAGAAGGAGTCTCCTCGTCTCTCTTGCTGTTAATTATGTACACTGCAGCAGCTTAATCTAATTATGACTCTCCAGTGATTGCATGATAAGACATTTGCAGGCCCACCTTTTTAGTTCCCTTTTTCCTCCCTCTGCCTCAACTCTCCTTCAGAAGTTACACTCAGAAAGCTTAGTAACAATTGGAATCTAACTACATTCTAACATAACACTTACATTCATGCTTCTGTTCACACTGTAAAAGGTAATCTTTGAATGGTTTAAGCATCTGGATTCTATTATGGCCAAGTATAGCACTTAAAATGGAAGAGACTTTTTACATTTGCGTGGAATTCAGGCAGCTGCCTGAGCCACCCTTGGGCCTAGTTGTTTCAAAGAGATTTGCAACAGGCTTAAGTCAGAAATGATAAAATTGTCAAAAAACTCTGGAATTCCTTTTGGAAGGCAGCTAAAAAAATAAAACCAAACCAAACCTCCAAAAGGAAAAAGGAAGAGATTTCTGCCTGCAAATTTTTAATAATGCAGTTTATTGGGTCAAATACTGAAACTCCAAATAGTGGCTGCTGTGCATGTCCAAGAAAAGTTTCCACTTTTTTCCTCTCAAATATAACACTGGTTTTACAGTCTTGCAGATTACAAATCACATGGGTTGGTGTTTTTTGTTTTGTTTTGTTTTGTTTTGTGGTTTTTGTTTTTTTTTTTTGGTAAGGATATTAGATTTTTCTTCCATTTGTCCTATTTTATTTAAATAGTCCAAACTTCTGCGGTTTGGTCATTAAAATCCAGTTGGCAGAAAAAGGCTGAACCTTTATGTTTTCCAGCTGCGTTCCTACCAGCTACACACAAGCATTATTAGCCATATGACCATGTTTACATCAGCCATGAGTGAGAGTTTCTCATGACCCATCCTGCAGCACACAAAAATGTGGGGTGCCTGAGTCTCATGGTCTCTCTGCACAAAAAGAAGGCAAAAACTTCCAAAGAATGATATTGACCCAACTGAGAATTAGCTGCCCAAATTGAGTGATTCCAACCTTATCTCTGGTGTGCACCCCTCTAATTTAGACAAGGCAAGGCACAGGGAATACACTGTAGGCAAATAAAAAGGTCTGGTAGGGCGAGAGAGAAGCAGAACAACAACAACAAAAAACACTCAAGTCACCACAGTGAGAAAGATGGGAGAAAAGATTTTGGTTCACGTAGTAGATATTCTTTCAGAAAAGTACATTTGACCCAAAAATATTTTTTTACAGAAATAGAAAAATCCATCCTAAAACTCGTAGGGAAAATCAAGAGACTCCGAATTACCAAAACAATCTTTAAAAAGAAGAACCAAATTAGAGGTCTCTCACTTCCTGATTTCAAAACTTGCTACAAACTAAAGTATGAAAAAACAGTGTGGTGCTGGCATAAAGACAGCCATATGGACCAATGGAGTTGAACGCAGAGCCCAGAAATAAATCCTCACATATATGGTCAAATGATTTTTGACAAGGGTGCCAAGACAGTCTTAAAATTCAATGAGAAAAGGACAGTCTTTTCAACAAATTGTGTGGGAAAACTAGATTATCCATTTACAAAAGAATGAAGTTGGACCCTTACCTTATACTACATACAAAAATTAACTCAAAGTGGATCAAAGACTTAAATGTAAGAGCAAAAACAAAGAAATAAAGGGAAAAAGCGTTATGACATTGGATTTGGTGATTATTTCTTGGATATGACACCAAAAGCCCAGGCTACACAAGAAAAATAGATAAATTGGACTACATCAAAATTAAGACCTTCTGTGCATCAGTGGAGACTATCAGTAGAATGAAAGGGCCACCCTCAGAATAAGACAGAATATTTGCAAGTCATATGTCTGGTAAGGAGCTATTATCCAGAATATATAAAGAACTTCACAACTCAACAACAATAACAACCCAGGTAATAAATGGGCAGAGGACCTGAATAAACATTTCCTCAAAGAAGATAAACAAATGACCAATAAGCATATGAAAAGGTGCTCAACATTACTGGTCATTAGGAAAATCCCTATCGAAACCACAATAATATACCACTTCATACCCACTAGGATGACTAGAATTGTCATCATATGGTAACAGAATTACCATACGATCTAGCAATTCTACTTCTGGGTATATACTCAAAACAATTGGAAGGGACTCAAACATTTGTATACCCATTTTCACAATGAAATCATTCACAGTTGCCTAAAGGTGAACGCAACCAAAGTGTTCATCAGTGGATGAATGGATAAGCAAAATGTGGTATTATTCAGCCTAAAAAGTGAAGGAAATTCTGTCATATTCTATGACATGGATGAACCTTGAGGATGTTACACTAAATGAAATAAGCCAGTCATAAAAGGAAAAATACTATACAATTCTATTTACATGAAGTACCTAGAGCAGTTGAATTCATAGAGACAGAAAGTAGAATGATAGTTGCCAGGGTTCATGAGTAAGGAGTTTCAGTTTTGAATAAAGAAGAAAGTTCTGAAGATTGTTGGTGGTGATATCTGCACAAATATATGAACATACTTAATGTCACTGAACTGTACATTTCAAAGTAGTTAAAACGGCAAATTTTATATTGTTATGTATATTTTATCAAATAAGAATCTATATTCACACAATTTTAAAGTCTCTCCAGATATCCCCAACTGAATAGAAAAGACAAAGTTTCCTATAATAGTAAAAGCTGGGGGCTGCCTCTTCTTCATTCAATATATAGCTGAGCTTATACAATAGATATTTCCCTGAGATATTCATTGTAAATTAATTTATTGTAAATCAGATTTTATAGTAATAATTTTTCTTTTTATTAAAAAAATATGCAAAGTAAAAAATTTTAATGACCCAGATCATCACCTCTTAATCTCCATTATAGATTTATATTTTTGCATATAATGTTTCCAAACTCAAAGACACCTAGCTTCCAAAAGGGATGAACCACAGATTGGCAACCATCTTCTATAAAGGGCCCAAGAGTGAATATTTCAGCTTTGCTGACCATTTGGTCTCTGTCTTAACTATTCAATTCTGTCATTGGAGCAAAAAAGTAGAAATAAACAATACATAAACTGATGGTGATAACTGTGCTCCAGTAAAACTTGCTTTACAAAAACAAATGGTGAGCAGGATTTGGCCATAGTTTGCTGACCAAGTAAACGCTCTGATTCATGCTAGAGGTTCTAAAAAAGCTGCTCAAAGGAAGTGGTAACTGAATGGAGTCAGGAAGGACAAGGAAATAAGGAAATGTTATTCAGGAAAAGGTGGTGGGGGTGGGGTGGGGATAAGAGTACAAAAGAATGGGGGAGACAAAGGGTTTTGGGGCAGAGAAAACTTCCCATG
Organism: Halichoerus grypus; assembly: GCF_964656455.1. Lineage (NCBI taxonomy): Eukaryota > Metazoa > Chordata > Mammalia > Carnivora > Phocidae > Halichoerus > Halichoerus grypus. Next base: position 143,516,403 of record NC_135718.1, read on the forward strand.
TGAAGACCTGGAAGTAAATGGTGCCTGGCATGTTTGAAGAAGCATACTGCTACTTCTGGAACTCACGGAGGGCATGGTGAAAGATAAGATGGTGGAGTCAAAATACTTAAGAGTATATGCAAAGGCCTTTCAGCCAACTGAGACCCAGAGGGTTATAAGGGCTAAGGGAGTGTTGGGTGAGGTAAAGCTGGACAATCTATTTTAAATTAAAACTTTAAAAGAGTTTTTGAATGTTAAACAAATGTAATAAGCAGTTCTGACCAGCCAATGTCCAGTGAACCGCCTCACCAAAAATAAGGTGTACCATTAAATATTGATCTGTTGAAGGGAAACACAAATTCTTAATTCCAACCATTTCCATTTTTGCTTGGAGGTCAGCTAGCAACACAGAATACATTTCATTTTAATTTCCCAGTATATATAGTATGTATTATATAGTTTGTATGTCTGTTCTATACTTTAAGCCTGACATTTGCTAGTAAATGACATAAGTTCTTCTGCAAAAAATGTCATGGGGGACATTTTGGTGACTTCCTTTAACCTCTAAGTCACTATTCTTCAAATTTTTGATCAATTCTCAGCAATGTGACTGCCTCAACTTGATTGCTGAGTTGCCTTAGACAAAGGGTAGGGTAGCAAGGCATAACCCTTGGGTTATAGTCCAACCTGGGTATGAAGGAGAGAACATGGGGAAGGACAGAGACTCCTGGCGCAGGCTGCTTCTCCACCTCTGACCAGATGATCACTGTCCCAGTGTAGAGAAAAGCAAACTGTCTGTTCACTTGCCTGGGATATTCAATCACCCTTTGGCAAGGCTTCAAGCATTTTTCGCTGTGATTAACTGTAAAGGGGGCATGGGATTTCACGGTCTGAAACTACAAGCTTAAGGATGTTCTTGGGAGGCTCAGGAGTGCCTCTGTTGGGTCTCAGGAAATGTGTCATCAAAGTTACTGTCAGGAGTTCCAGGACAGGACTGCATTTTTGTTCCTACATTACTCCACCCTCTGTGTTGTTAATTCTACTGCTTAAACAGGGAGAAAAGATATATATAGATATATAGATATATAGATATATAGGGTGATATATAGAGAGAGATATATAGATATATAGATATGACAGATATGTGTATCTATATATATATGTATATATATATGGTGATAAGTCTCTTTGAATTCCTGTTTATTGTTTGTTTAGACACATAAGCATCTGAGGCTAGATTAATGGAAGTGTATACCATATAAGTCAGAAAACATTTCTTGCATATCAATTGTGTCAGGGTGTTATGCTCACTGAAAAGACTCATTGCTAATTTTGAAAGGAGTTTGGAAGAGAGGAAAGAATGCCCACACCCATAAGATTCAGAGTGAAAAAGAGGTAAAGAGGGGCTGGACAGGCAGTAACTTGCTGGTGGCCATCCCAAAACCCATGGCAGTAGAAGGTGTGGGTGGGTGGGTGGGTGCCAAGAACTGCACCAAAACTGTGCCAAAATTGTTGCCCACATTATTTACTTAATCTTTATGAAAATTCTGGGGTATAGTTACCATTTTTAGTCTTCTTTTTCTTTCTTTCTTTTTTTTTTTTTTTTTGAGAGACAAAGAGAGAGCAGGGGGAGGGGCAGAGGGAGAAAGAGAGAGAATCTCAAGCAGGCTCCACACCCAGTGCAGAGTCCAAAGCAGGACTCGATCTTATGACCCTGACATCATGACCTGAGATGAAATCAAGAGTCGGATGCTTAACCAACTAAGTCACCCAGGTGTCCCTAACCTTCCTTTATAAATGAGGAAATTGAAGCCCAGAGGAGTTCCTGTTTCAGTGTGGGTCCTCCAAGAAGTAGAAGCTGACATAAGTTTAGATGTGCAAGAGATTTATTGTGGAAAGGCTTGTGAAAAATAACAAGAAAAGAGCAGAAGCAGGAATGGAGAATCTTTAGCTCACGAGGCAGGCTGGATAGTGAGAAAAGAGAGACAGAAGGCAGGACCGAGTAGGAAGAACTCAAACTACAGCATAGTTCTGAAAGTTTCTGCCAGGCAAATGGGGTGCCCCAAGTAAACATGCTCACTGGAAGATCCCTGGGTCAGGCACCATTAACCCTGTCATGTACAGTTATTGGCTGGGAGCACCCTAAGGGAAGTGTGTCCTCAGCACCAGCATGCTCCTGGATCTAAAGGTACGGTATCTGGAGGCTGCCAGCCAACTATACTCCCTGCAACAGGTTCTCTCGGAAAAGGTCTGAGCAGACATCCCCATGATGTCTGTGTGAGGTCATACAGATCACAAGAAGTGGAACTAAGACTTGATCATAGGCTGCCTGAGCCTTCACTCAATAAGCATTACACTTTGCTCTGAACAAGGTCAAAGAAATAAAAAATCAATACTTTTATATTTTAGATGGCACTTGACGCTATATTTACTATACATCAGGTTTGGCAAGTATTTCTTTTAAAGGGCCAAGTGGTAAATATTTTAGGCTTTGAAGGCATATAGAGTCTCCATCACAACTACCCAGCTTTGCTATTGTAGGGAGAAAACAAATGGGAGTGGCTGTGTTCCGATAAAACTTTATTAACAAAACAGACTAGGTCAGATTTGGCCCAATGGCCATAATTTGCCAACCTCTGCTTTATATGACAAAAAAACAGAAGTCAAATCAAAAAGAAAACAAAGGGTAGTAAGCTGAAGAAGATTAAGACATGAGGCTCACAAATATATCAGCTTGTTTCCTTCATAATATTTTTTGGCTGTTATGTACACTCACATACAGTCTCTATTTCCAGTCCAGAAGGAAACTAAGATATATACTTCTAATGGAGACAAAATAGAAAACATCCTTTTCACATTCCTGGCATATTCTTTCCCGGGCCAGGAAAATAGCCAAAGTGGGCTTTGGGTGACTTAGTGATATGGATTGCGAGGAGCACTCACGCTGGGGTGACTGTAAGGGGTGGATGCAAAACATGAAGTAAGAGGGAACTTTTATAAAGGTATTTGAGGAGGACTAAGAAGAACTCTGTCTGAAATTGGTGTAGAGATCATTCATTCATTCATTCATTCATTTAAATACTAATGAAGCCCCACTTAATCTTGACTCTGTGCGGATACCAGAAATGCTGAAAAGACTAAACATGGACCCTGCCAGTAATGAGCTTATAGCCCACTGGGGGAGAAGACAATACAGTATAATAGGAGTGTAATATAAGAAGGCACATAGCCTCTATGAATCCATTTCTTGGATGGCTCTCTTCCAGATGCTCTTCTGACCCCTGGGACAGGGTAAACAGATCTAGCTTCCACCAGTTTGTCTAGGAATGGATTTTCAGATCACCTTTCCTTTCCGACTATATTATCATGGCACATGAGGAGCATGTTGCTGAGCTGGTATTGATGCACAGAAGAGGCACTAGAAGGAAGGTGGGTCGTCTCAAGGCAGGTGACATGCTTCACAACTTTGCAGAAGGTTGTCTTAACTGGATGGAGAATCTGACGTGTATTTACATGACATGTATTCCCTTCAAAGGGAAGACAAGATCCAGGAAAGGAACTACAGAGCCATAACCTGTTGTAAGACCCCTTGGGATGGATGGCCACTCCTCATGACGGGGGCTCAGGCTTGTGGTGAAAGAAAGCTTTTCTTCATTTCAGACTGTATCAAGTTGCCTTCTGTAAAAACAAGAAAATATGTACTTAAAACTACTAACCACTTCACTGCACATAATGCCTAAATAACCAGTCACCCATAAAACTGTATATGCAACTAAATTTCATTTTTAAACATGATTACATAGCTACATGTTTACTCCCAACTGCACATCAGAGAAATAGAAGATACGTACATGCAAGAAATAGATTTTTTTAAATGTGGCCAACTCTAAACAAACATGGCACAAAAATGCCTAATTCAGTGCAATATTTTTGCTGTCCAGATCACATGTTGCATCAAGATGATAGTATTGTGAAAACATTGGTTAAAAAAAAAGTAAATCACATATGTTTCTTAAATTTTGTATCTCGAAAGACCATCTGGACTGTTGACTAAATTAAACAACAACACAACAGTCCCTGGTCCCATATAAACTGAGTCTCAATCTCGACTGTCAGACTATTGCTTTCTAATCTAGGAAAATTTTGAATTACAAACTATTCCCACTAAACTGAATTCACCTGTCTTTAAAGAATATATGCTTCCTCACTTTATTCTCTACCCGAAATTCAAGTCAGCCCTTTGAGTTCTGAAATATGAAAAGAATCAAAGCCATGGGTAGTTTGAGCTGTGATTTCAAAGTTCTGAAAGTGGAATGTAAGAAATTGTATTTGGAATTATGATAAATGAGAAATGCAACTGTATATGACACTTCAATTTTGGGGGCTGGTCAGTGTGTTCCCCAGTTCAGATGCATTACTGTACATACTACTGTAGGTCAATATGCTTTAGGTGATGCTCTCAACTCAGAAAAATGCACAGGACACATCTCTGATGGAGTTCTTGGCAAATCACTTGATTACATTCCCTGATATTCAACAGATGGCTTTAACCCACATGGCAAACAGATCTATTCAGTCAGTAGTTCACCATAACATTAAATTGAAACTAACGTAAGGACCCATACATGATATTTAATAGAAACACAAAGAATTATAAATGGCATAACTCCAGAGTTTATTATTGCCCAGTCAATTTTTGTGGTAGCATATATTCCACTGGCCAAATCAATGTGTATTTATTGTCAGATTCTCTCTTACTCTTTGGAACAATAAGCCAGTGGAATATTCCACATGAGCTTGATTTAGAATAGATAGAGCAGCAGACAGACCCTGTGGCTTTGGACATTAGTAAGAAGAGACATGATTTATGATGTCATTCCTGTTTACTATGATTCATTTTCTGTTAGGACTATAGCATTTTCTTCAAGTAGAAAGTCTTCTTGGGTTGGTATCTTACTACCCCCTTCTCTTCCCTGACAACTTTTCCCTCTTCTTCCCCACTGTTTCCCTCTCCATCACAGCCTACACATCTTACACAAACAAATTTCTCTTAAAAACTAACAAGAACCCTATGAAGAAGTGAGACCAGAGTTATAAATGGAAACATCCATCTTTGTCCTTACCAATGATTCCAGAACTTGTTTGTGATTAACTTACGGAAAAGGTAGAAGAAAGTAAAACAGATGGGAAAGTGCAGAGAAATCTTCCTTAGAGTGCCATTACTCCAATGACAAAGTTTTTAATAGATAAAAAAAAATTTAAGACATGATGCTCTTGCCAATTCTTAAAATTCTGCTTGTACTGTAATTAGTAAAGGATATCCACCTGCTGTTTCAATTACACAAAATAATCTTCTCCTTGGAGTTCCTCAAACTGTGTGAATAATGCTTCTATTGGCAATCAAGAAGCATTTAGGAGGCATCCCAGCAGTGGCTTTTAAGAGAAGATATTTTATTCCTCTGATTATATATTCTAGTTTATTTCAAAAATTCTCAGATCAAAGGGGATTTCAATTGATAAAGGCAAAATATACAAAGCTAAATCTACAAATCAAGTAAACTGCCTGATTATGATCTTTGGTCAAAAAGTGCTTGAAATACATTTTATAAATGTTTTAAATGGCTTCAAATATAGTATAATACCACATTTAGTAAGGAGCTTAATAAAATGAATGGGTTCAAACCCTACAATATATTCATATTTTATTATTTATTTTTGTATCATAAAATATGTACAAAAATGATATATATGGAAGTCCTAAATGATACTCCTAAGTGACCTGGCAGTGATAAAGAGAAATCCATCAGAAAGGAATATGTATAGCTCATCCCAAGATAGATCACATTCTGATTTAAATATTATTCCTGTTTCATCACTAAGAGATGAAGAAAGAGACTACATAGTAAATGTCTATACCCACATACTGCTGGTGATATAACAAGTCCAGATGAGATCGTACTTATCTTGGATGGTCCAGGCCATAAAACCTGGCTGTCACTTTGAATGGTGTCTTCACTTGCTCTCCTCTGTAGTTCCCTGAAGATAAAATGGTCAGCGAGGCTGTGAGTTGATACTGAATACACTCTCTAGAGGTCTGCTGGGGATCTTAAACACTCTAGTTCCAAAGTAGAACCAACTCATTTTGAAAAGAAAGCAGAAAAAGACTCTTATCTCACTCTATGCCTAGAGAACCATCCTTTCTTAGAGCAAAGAAGAATACACAGCCAGAATCAAACTCCTATGCCCAGGAATCCCACAATGTCAGGCTAGTAGGTACAGTCAGAGATGGAATAGAAAGGGCTGCCTCTTGCAATTCCTCCAGTCCCATACCTGAGTTTGCCCCAAGGCCATTCAAAAATTTATTCAAAAGCCTACAATAGATGAGTTCCAAATCTAGTGCATTCTGAAGTGTTTGGCCTATCCTTGAGGAATTTGGGGGCGATGCATGGTGACAACATACCTCACTTTAAAAAGTTGTGTTCCATTGTTAAAGCATGAGTCCTGATTTGGGACTCTGAAAATAACTTTACATTATGGTCCTATTTATTAAGGGGCATTTGGGAAAGTGTTTGTTGTAGACCAGCAGGACAGGGTCAGAAAAGAGCAGAATTTCCCATATTCCGCTTTAGTTTCATTTCTTTTTTCTCTTTGCAAACTTCATGAAGGAAAGATGAAGTTGTTCACAGGAACGAGAGAGTAAAGAAACAAAGACAAACAGAGTTAAGAAGTAATTGTACACTATAATTTGCTAACAAAGAATTTTGTAGGTTGCCAACCTGTGTAAATTATATGCAGTTGGGAAAAGACCTCCAAGCAGAGGGAAATATAATCACTTCATCTATTTTTTTCTCAGTCAGTGTTTCTAACACTAACTCTATTGTATGAGTGAAATGTACAAAAATACATTAGTTTCACAGATAGCCTTTGAACACACTGCTGTAAGCCCTGGGAATTCTACACCGATCACCTGTGTGGTTGGAGCCCTCTAGTGGCCAGGTGGACTCCAGGCATATGGTTTCCTGAACTCTGTTCCTGAAATCATTTAATCTTCCACTCCCATTGGGCAACCATGGGAAGATTGAAGAGCCTCTTGGAACACTTCTATAGCTCAAACATAAATTGGGAATTCTGAAGCCTACCTTCTCTGCCAACTGGCATTTAGCATTTCCACTCTTCCAAAGTGTTACCCCTTTTCACTGACTCTGACAGAATTTTGAGTAGAACCACGAAAAAGTGGCTCTCACATTATTGTAGAGAAGAAAGAGTTCTCCACGGAGAGAAAGGAGAGATGTATTCTAGCACAAATCTTCCACAAAGTTAGTTGTGTGGATGACTGATGGATGATTTGTCACAATCAATGTATTTCCCTATAGTTGGAAGAGAAATTTGAGATTCCTCAGAAGTTTTCAGGGATTATTTGAAAATCTGTTTCACAAAGTATTTTTGGACATACAACCAGGTTTCTCCCAATGGCTTCTTTCTCATTCTTTGGTTATTTCTTTTTGGGCTCCTTTATTAACTTCCTTCTATACCAGACTCTTAAAACTTGGAGCAAATTGGGACTCTATTTCAGGCCTCCTCTCTTCTGACTTTGTGCAGTCTTAAGAATCTCTACTATATCCAGTGCTTCAATATCACCTATGTACCAATAAACATTACATTTAAAGATTGTACACAGATATGTTTTTTTCAGTTCCAGACCTGCCTACTTGTCCTCTCCTTTTAGAGGTCTCACAAGAGCTTCAAGCTCAATATGAACAAAAGTGAATTTGACCCAAACCTGCTCCCTCTTCAGTGTTTCCAGTCAAAGCAAATGGTACAACCTACAAATATCACCCACCATCTTTTTTGAATTTTCCTCTTTTCTTGGGACACATTAATCAGCAAGCCATTAAATTCTACCTCTTAAATCTCTTTCAAATCCATTCCCCCTTTCTCTGTTTTAACCACCACGACTAGCTGAGTCCAAGCCATACACACTAATGCAATCACTTTCTAACAAAAACTTTCATATCTGCTCCATCTAATCCATTGTCTTAAAATGCACATCTGATTGTATCATTTCTCTGCCTTAAACCTTTTGATGGCTTTTATGAAAAATTTCCAAAGTCTTATTATGGCCTCAAAACCCTGCATAATCTGGACTCTGCTTATCTTTCCAATTTCTCTTCCCACCCTCCCCCTCATGTTCCTCTGTCCAAATATAACAACATTTACATTCCTTCCTGCCTTGGGACCTTCACTCAGCTATTCCTGCCTGACATTCTCTCTGTCTGCACTTACCTGGTTAATTAGAATACTTATCTAGCATTTTAAAATGTGTCTTTTTTGTTAAAACATTATGTGTATATGTCCTTTAGCTGAGCCATAATTAAAAGGAAAAAATTAAGCAAAACTCCTGCACAAAGAGGAGGCTGTCTCCCCTCACCTATAACTGCTGTGTTTACACAGATGGTGTCTTCTGAAAGGTTTTTCTTTGAGTTGATAAGGAAACTAAAATTAAACAAAGACATTTGATTAGCTGATTAATCAAGTTGAAGCCAGGACCCCTAAAGACAAAATTTAATTCTTACTCTATATCCCGTGTGGCAAGCTTCAGTTTTCTCTAATTTCCTTTCATCCAACATAGGGAGATAATAACTCTGCTGAGGTCAATTTGTTTTTACTAACTAAGTTGTCTTAAACACCTTACATGTTACTTTAACCTCTGGGTTTGGAAGAAATTCTCAGATGCTTACAATCATGAATCATTGGGAGAGGAGGTAGAAAATATGTCAAATGCTCTTCTCTTTCATTTTAAGTGATATTTCCACATTTGGTTTTCTTTCTTTGTTCTTCAAACTGTACAAATTACCTGTGAAAATTTCTGAGAGAGGGAAAACAGTTTAATATGTTTCCTACCCAGCAGTATTTGGTATTTACCTTTGGGAAGCAAGGTTGGCTGGTTTCTAATTCACACACAGATGAAGCCTGTTACTTCCATAATTTTCACCCATTAGCTTCAGCCTAAACATCACTTTCTCACAGAATGCTTCTCCAATATCTTCAGACCAGGTCAGGTGTTTCTTTATGCCCACAGAAATTGTTATACCTCCTCTACTAATCATCATCATTAATTTCTGTCTTTCAGATGATGAGCTCTACATCATGTCTATCTTGTTCATTTGTTCATACTTTGCACAAAACACAGTACTCTGGACATAGTCAGCATTCAGAAAATACTCGTTGAGTGAAAAAAAATGCAGTGTTTCCTGGTATGGACAGTAGTCTACTGACAAGACCATACAATAAGAGAAGAAAATTATTGTAAGAATGCAGTGTTTCTCACAGATACCAAATGCAGGGAGTGTGGTAGAGCCTGAGAAAGGGCAGGAAAAGTATCAGAAATACCACCAGGAATCATGTGTCTTGTCTTAGAGTCTCTTTCTCAGTCTCTGATTTTGCTTCTCGTCATACTTGTGCTTCGCCCATATTTCTCTATAGACTTATCCCTCTGTCTCTCTAAGTGTAGGGTATAGGATATTACCTCATAGCTCTAGGGTTTATGTGCTCTCAGTTCAAATGGCTGGTAGAGTCTACTACTCTTTATCCCAGTTTCAAACGCTAAGGAGAGGGTGTGTCTAGAATGGCTCAGAACCAATGGGATTCCTGTTCCAATCAGCTATGGCTGGAAACATAGTCTCATGGAATAGACATGATTTCAGGGGTCCGTGTATGTATGTGTGGATTGTGAAAGAGGCATTGAACATGGTAAATACCTCCAAAGTTGTCTCTACTACACCATTTGTATGAATGTTTGAATGCTTTTGGAATGCCAGATCATAAATGAAAAAATTAATGAAAATTTAAAAAGTGTGAAATATCATTGGCTTCTCTGCAGATGTTAATGAAACTTAGAGGAAAATATACATTTTACAGAGATGTATTGACAAATGTTTCCTCTCTGTTAAATAAGAAATGTGTTCATTACTACTTGCTATTACTCTTTCATTAAAAAAATCTGTAATTTTTTATAGTTTTCTTTCAACTTGTCTGGTGGCTTGTAATGTTTTCATGGTATTATGTACTAGTATATCCAGCTACACAATACTTGCAAAATATTGCTAACCCTTCCAAGCCATGTAGAAATTAATTTATATTTATCAATCTAATTTCTCAACGTGCCTTCCAGTGGACAGATGGTAGGCAATTTATGGAGGGACACTTTCCAAGAGTTTGTGCAAAAGGTGTTAAGATTTTGGTTCCAATTCTCTTCATCATGAATTGGTAGAATTGATTTTTCTCTACCTTGTCCAATTTTACTTGAGTATAGGATTCATACATGTCCCCTTCTCCTCACGACTTCTCTTGACATTATCCAGGAGAATTTCTTTATAATTCTCAAATAATTAAAAATATTGAATCTTGCTCATTTTTTTTCATTCTGGCTATATTTTCATTCAGATGTGTGGAAGATATGTGAAGGTGGGTTTTCAAGTCATTAATTAACATGCATTTATCAGACTTTGCTTGAAAAAATATGAAGTCCCTCATTTGATGCATTGTTTTTTTGTTTCAAAGACTCAGTTGTATTTGTCAAAGTCATGTAAAATGAAATAATTTTGGCCCAAATATTCCAAGAACTTCTTTTATTTTCTACCCATAATAAATTTTAGAATAAACAACCTAAATAAATTTGGTACTAGAATTGATGGATGTCTTTGGAAAGTGACTAGGATATAATTCCTATAATGTCATGTCACCATTTCAATAATTCATACTAATAGGACTGACAAATAGAGTATATTTACTTACAAGAAAGTTTAAGATTTCAAAAAAAAAGCCTTCAAAATAAAAATTTAGAAGAATTTTTAAATTTTGAAAGTGTAAATTTTTGAAATTTTAATTTTTAAAGTTATAATAATTTTTAAATAAATATAGAATTTGTTCTAAATTCAATTTAGAAGCATTTATCCCAATGCTGAAGATATTTTCAAGTTTGAAGCTTAAATCTCTATCACAGGAAAAGACTATAAGAAAATAAAATATAACTCTTATTATGGTTATTTTTGAATGTAATTCTCTAAATTCTAGGCTGAAATATATTTTTAGTAGTTTAGGTCTTGCGAATTACATGATGTGCCTTAATCATAACGTCAATATAATTTGTTTATAATTGTTAACCCAAGAGCCACACTCAAAACTGAAGAGCCAGCCACAAAGAATTTTACTGAACTGGAGCATCTACAAAATCACTTTATATTTTAGTATTGTGAATCATGTTATATAAAATTGTCAAGTTCTGGGCCAAGTTATGATCTCTAAATAAAACTGAATTTCAGTGAAAATAGTTTTTAAAAATCCAACACAAAAATATAGAATGCCAAGCATTTTAGATAAAACTTTACCTTTCTTATCTTTTTGGTAAATGAAGGAAAATGGAATAGGTTGAATGTACTACTACAACCACTAATTCCAGACATTTCTATTTCTATTATTTAATATATAAATATAAATAATGTATATATGATTTAATTGTTTAAGGTATTATTTAATCTTTACAACAGCCCTATAAAGGACATTATCATCATCTCTATTTACCTACACACAAACTGTGAGACAGGTAATAATCTCTAATTACATAATTTGTCAGGGTCACACAGCTAACAGGAGGCAGAACCAGGATTTGAACCATTTACCTTTGCTCTGAAGAGCGTGTGCTCTTATCCACTTACCCCCTTTTCCAAAAATAATACGCACAATGTTTTCTGTAACGATTTCTAACTTGGATTTTCAAATCAAATTCTCTCATCTAATTATTTCTAGCTACTTCATTGTTTTCTTTAAGCCTTGTGATTATGTCCAAAGACCTGAATAGCTAAGGACAAAGTGAAATATTTTTCAATATCCTCAAATAAAATTTTAGTGCCACAACTTCTTTTGTCAATATCATTTAACTCATTTTCAAAAATATCCAACGTGTTAATTTTTATTAAAACTTACAGGACTGAGGACTTTCATGATAACTATTTTCATGAACTTCATGTTTTTTTTCTGATTTTTTGAGGCTTAAAGAGAACAAACAAATCTATTTTTACTATTACAGAGGTGATGTTTATCTACAAGAAAACCAGCAGTAAACAGGTGAAATATATCATCAACATGTTTGTTTACTTCTGGGGTATACTGACCTTAGGGAAAATCTTTGGTGACCATTTTTCTAGTAGCTAATTAGAATCCTTTGTCACTTTTAGAACATTTTGCTGGCATACACATGAGCTCATTATGCAAATAAGAAATGAACACCAAATTTTGCATCAGATATTAAAACAGGGTGTTAAAATTGAGAAGATGAAAATCACCATCCCGCTTGGTTGGGATGACAGCCCCGAGCTATTACAGTACTTACTGTACCACCTGCTCTGAGAGTACAGGTTGGTGGACACATATTATTTGAATCAGTCAAGCTTCCTTCACCTGGAACTACCTCTCTTACCCCATGCCTCTGCTCTCTGGTTGAAACATGAAGCTTCATGTTTGGACAATGTGTTCCCATCACCTGGACAGAATTGGTTAGTCCAGAGTGAGCTCTAGAGTAATTGCAAGTCCTTTCCCAAGAATGTCAACTTTGGAGCTAGCAGATACAGAGACTGTGTTGCTTGGAGTGAATCTCATTAATGACGATGCTTGTACCTGGAGCTCATTTACTTTTCAGATTCTATGGCAGACACAGTCCTATCAAGATATTCTTTTTCTTGACAAGCCAGAAAGATTTGCTTCTTGTCACATGCAACCTAAATACTTTAATAAGTATGGAGCTAGACATTTGTGCAAGCAAGCAATACAGTCTGGTTCAAAATTCAGACTTACTATGGACTCTGAGAAACAAACTGAGGGTTTTAGAAGGGAGGGGGGTAGAGGGATGGGTTAGCCCGGTGATGGGTATTAAGGAGGGCATGTACTGCATGGAGCACTGGGTGTTATACGAAAACAATGAATCGTGGATCACTACATCAAAAACTAATGATGTATTGTATGGTGACTAACAACATAATAAAATAAAATTTAAAAATAAATAAATAAAATTCAGACTTAACAAAGATCACGTTTAAAACTTGACTTTCTGCAAGTGAGTTCGATGTGGAAGCAGCTATTTAAACAGTGGAGTCAGAACTGAAAACTAGCATTTTCCATTTTGCATCCTTCTGAACTATTTGTTTTGATACATGTATTTTTTTATACCATGAGCATACTCTACTTTTATAATTTAAAAATGAAAATAGAGTCACTGGGATTCTTGTCTAGCTTCACCACTTATCAGCTATATGCCCCAAAATGAGTTGCTTAAACTTTGTGAACTTTAATTTATATTCTTCTATAAAATAGTGATAGTCATAACATCTGGTCTATTTACAGTATAGTGCTGCTCTTCAGAAGTAGGAGACTAGAACCACTAAACTTGGCTTTGCTGGGGGAAGAGGGGTGACCCATGGACCACCTAGAGTCGCAGGCAAAATTCTATATACATGAATGTAAATTTTTTTTCATGGAACCTCTGAGTCTCAAATGGACCTGTAAACCAAAAGTTTCTATACATGCACAATAGACTGTAAGCTCTGAGGGAGCAGACTGTGTGATATTCATCTTTGTGTTCCTAGACATGTTTCCTAGGGCATGTTTGACTATTAGAGAATATTTTGAAAGCATGAATAAAGAAATGAATGAAATGAGATTTTATTGTGAAAATACTTTATAAACTAATAAACTATATGTAGTATGCAAGTATTATTATTACCATTTTCATTTCCTGGGCAATTCAGTACATAGAATTTCCCACAATTGTGTATTTAATTTGCTCAATTAAAGTCACACTTGTGAAAGATGTTACTAAACCCTGCTCTTTGAACCATACCCTTGGATTATGAAAGTCTCCATCAAGCTATCTCAAGGAAACTAGTGTATCTATTTGGTAATACTCATCAACATCAAGTTAGTCTAAACTCTTAACCTAAACTCAAAGTCTAATATATTAGCTAGATTATTATCAAATGGCAAAGAGTAATCTACCATATAGAATTGATGTTTGCTACACATAATCTCTCTGAATTGGTTATGAATCAAGAATGAGTGATAAAGGCAACATCTGTAATAAAATTAATAGCAACATTCTCCACTGTACAACACCCTATATGCATAAACTGAAAAGCAGTACACTAGACATTAGAAGGACTGGGTAATCCTTAGACGTTATAATTTTATTTTAGTAAACTCGTTTAATTCTCCATTTCTTCATCAGTAAACTTTTGAGCATTGGATTAGATAGTTTCTAAGAATTTCTTGCTCTATGTGTCACAAAACACTTTCTAGTCTCTAGCCTTTATTTTGTTTGCTCAATAAGCCTGGAAGATAAACAAGCCTGAAAAGATAAAATAATGTAGACTATTATCTATATTTTATAAATGATAAAAGTAGGCTACAGGAACGTTAAAATATTTCCAAAAGTCATGCAGCTAGAGCTCATCACACCTTGATACTTACTGTACAATAACTCTTTCTCCTAAGGTTAAGAGTAAGAAATTGAGTCTCCAGGGGACATAGGTGTTGGTTACCAGGAAACAGCAAGGAGGTTATTTTGTCAAAACAGACCTGGACTTAAATCTCAAATCCTTCACCTACCAACTGAGTCATCTTTCCCTCAGGAATTAGCCACCTAAGCTTCCATTTCCGTTTCTGTAAAATAAAACAAAAATATGTGTCTCCCAGGTTTATGGTAGCATTGAATGAGGCAATGTGTATATATAAAGCACCTGCCTTGGCTTAACAAGTGGTCGTCCCAGTCCCTCTTATCCTGGGTTAACTAATCACTCATTGTCTCATGGGTGCAGATCCAGCCTCCTCAATTAAAGGAGGAGTTTTGAGAATAGAGGGTAGATTTTTTCTCTCTTTCATATTCAAGCATAATGCTTAACTTCTAAAATGTGTCAACTTGGCAGATATCAGCAATCAGCATTCTTCTTCTTCTTTTTCGTCTACTTTTGGTAAAAGTGTCCTGATTCCAAGAAATAATGTCCAATAACGGAAACGTTTTTGAGGAATAGTCACAGGATCAAATCCAAGGGTCTTAGCACAGAGTGTAGAAAGACCAACGGGTTAGACCTGGAGATTTTCAGCCACACTGTACCTATGGATGACACCATAACCAGCATCAAACATGAAAGGCAATGAACTTTATTGTCATTTAAATGCATTCAGACTCACTTTATCCATTAAAAAAATAACCCATTCATAGGTACTTTATCTTTTCCAGCAAGTTCCCTCTACTTATACTCAAATGGTCCATGTTTTGTTTTTGTCTTTCATCTTAATATTTATTTTGCTGTGTTCTGCCTAAGGTGTTGCTGCTGAAATCCCTTTGTGGTGACACCAGATGTGGGCCAGTACTAATGAGAATGAGTATCCCCAGGGAGAGGTGCTCCTCTCAAACACCATTAGGAAAGCTGGCCCCACAGTAGTCAAGAAAAAGATCTACATGAGAGGTAATGACTCTTTGGCCAAGGATTTTGAAATTGGACCACAATTAATCATGATAGAAAAGCTCTAAAAATGAAAATCTTAATATAACAAGATGATGTATTTTTAAAAGTTGTCTTTTTACCCCCTTGTTATATGACTTCCCTGAAGCTCTTTGTGAATAGAAGACTGTTCTCCTGTGGAGTGATGGGAGATGGAAAAAGTTAGAACTATCCTTAAGACAATAACGCTCCTAAACAGAGCCTGGTTTTATCCAGCTTGGGGGAGGAGTTGGGGGCCAACACTTTGAGGGAAGGACCAGCTCTATCCTAAGGCTGATCGCATCCCCAGAATAGGAGAGAATTGAGGTTTGCAAGTTTTCCCCCCCTTGGTACTTTCCTGAACTGAGCTGGCGTTAAATCAAATCAGACGTTATTTCTGCTCTACCTCCAAACTTTCTTGGCTCTATGGATCAATAAATTCTATTTTTACCCCTAGGGGTCCAGAGACACTTTCCAAGGAGGTATATAATGATGGATGGTGTTAAGGGAGACAATTTCTAGATCTTGAAATTCCATATGTTTACTGTTCCTTAAAACTGATGCCTGAGAACTCGCCTGTGTTCACATCAGCCAGGTTCTCTTATTCCCAGGTCCCCTTACAGAATCATTATTTTCCTTGTGTACCAAAAAAAAGTGTAATTCTCATCCATCTTGAATCACATTGTGGTACATTATACTGGGATGGAAAACTCTTCAGGGCAGGAACTAGGAACATTTATGAAATATTTGTGTCTGACAAACCTCCTTTAATGAGGCACGATCAGCTCACATTAGAGGTTCATATCTTTTCTTGTCTAAAATGTATTTCTGCTAAGGGCAAAGTCTGTGCTTAAGAATTGGGGTTATCTGAGTCCTTGTTGAGATATTCTGAATTCAGAATATTTGCCGAATTCTATACTAGGGTCAAGATGATGTTAACTTTTGTTTAAAGACTTCCTCCTCAATTACATAAATATTGTCAAAAAATGCATCACCCAGATGGACAGGCTTTTGGAAGCAAAGAAAATGTCATCAGTAAGAAATGCTCAAGCCTGCAATTCCTGATGTCATCAGGCAGCAAACTCAGGGCAAGACTCTCTGCCTTTATCTCTCTCTCTCTCTCAGAATTAAAAATAGTCAAGGTTTATTAAAAATTTGCTGGTAAATTCCATTCTACTGCAAAACACACCCTCTCTTCATTTTCCCCATTCCCAATAAAAAAAAGAGCTTGGTGAATATTTTTATTCATCTCATGTCTCAGTTACATATTTTGCATGATTTTAAGGAGGAGATAAAAAGTTCCATAATCATTTCTTACATCTCAGCATTACACTTTGAAATAAGGAAAATAAGTTTAGAGTTATTTCACATTTTACCTCTTCTTAACCATTTACTTAGACTCATAACAGAAACATTTTCATTGATTTTTTTCCAAAAATCCCTCTCATTCATCAACTTTTTGATATGCTTATTTATCTCTACTGTATATTTGGTAGATTTGGCATAACTTAATAGGAATACCTTATGAATTCTATAAATAATACTCTTAACGAAAACCAATTAATTATCTTTTATAAAGCCCCCATACTTTTCAGTGGTCCAATGTCTTCTTTCTGTTATTGGCTTTCACTTAACCCTGACTCCCTCTGATGATAAATCATATCCATCCCTGTATCCATTAAACAATTAAGTGAGGGGAATCCTGATACATCTACATGGAGATGCATTTCCGATAACTTATTCCTTTTTATATTTGATAATTATTAATAAAAATATATTTCAATTTTTGTGATCAATTGCATAGAATTATTTTATAATAGTAATATTTACAATGAGAATTTTATCTTTGGCAACTAGTTCAGATTACAATGAAATATTTTATACATTAAACAAAAATTATAAGAGGATTCATAATTTTTAAAAATTCTTTTAGAAGATATACCAGCAAAATATTTTAATGTCCACAGTTCTAGCCCATGTGTATAATGATTCAGAATCATTAAATAAACAAATACTAAAATATTTAATATGTAGCTTCTGTATACCAAGATAATATTGCTAGTACTATTGCCAGTAGGGTGTATGTTTTGAGTTGGTATTGTTTCTCTAGAAATAGGGATGAATTTGAATAGAGTGATTGGTGTTTTCAATCTTCTGGTGACCAGTGCCTTCATGTATTTACATATTTGACAAATGCCTAGGGTGGTCAATTGTTCAGCAATAAGGAAAATCTTACATGATTATATAAGCATGCTGCCCTAGAACTTGGTCTCTTATTGCACAGTGAGGCTTATTTCTAAGAGAAATGTACCCACTGGGTCTTTCCTGGACAATTCATCATATATTATTATGCAAAGTAAAAGCTGGCAATAAAAAGCTCAGTTAGAAAAAAAAATGGAAAGAAAAATAGAGAATTGGATTAGTTTCAACTTTTTTTTATTTAATTTGTATTCTGTTATTTCCAAGTTTCTGTTTGGAAAATATGAAATGCCAACATTTTATATAATGATGTCATTGCTATAAAAATCATCTTTAAAATTTTTCCTTTGAGTTTTAGTTTAGTTAGTTCTGCAAGAAACTGAATCGAGGCACTTGAATCAGATCCCAGACTAAAAAAAAAAAAAAAGCAAGTTGCTCACCATCTTAAATAAAAATTGAATGCTTTGTTTTGCTTCATTTCTAGCACCATATTTGAAACTAGAACTAGTTTGTCTAAGCATGATCAGTGTTTTGAAAATTTCATTTTCTCCTAAGATAAGCCTTCACATCAAAGCTAACATTACATTGTTCATAAACATTAAACTCAACAAGTCAATCAATCTTGGCTGACTAGATTGACTTCTAGTGAGATTCTACTAATATGGCGTTGAAAATAGCTGTCTTGTCTTAACTGTTAACAGTACCATCTAAAGGAAAACTCTATTAGGAACAATAGAAAAGGTTAAAGTAGAAACATTTGCAACTTTC
Source organism: Halichoerus grypus (assembly GCF_964656455.1). Classification (NCBI taxonomy): domain Eukaryota; kingdom Metazoa; phylum Chordata; class Mammalia; order Carnivora; family Phocidae; genus Halichoerus; species Halichoerus grypus. The sequence continues at coordinate 143,534,879 of NC_135718.1, forward strand.
TATTGCACAGTATGCATCATTTGGTAAAATTAAGAAGTGCTGAAAGAGATGATTTTCTTTCTGAATTCATATTAATGTAGGCAGTAAATTCATATTAATCTCATTTAATCATGCTAAGGGGAAAGAAGTAGAAAGGAGAGAGAATAAAACCTAAGAAAAGGGTTCTCCTGTTCTGGGAATGAAGGATAGAATCAAAAAAACAGAGATGTTCCCTGGAATCTATTCCTTTTTTGTCTCAAACTTATGTCAGAATAAATATCTCCTCACCTGTGATTAGATCTGAAAGCCAGAGAATAACTGGAACTCAAAGATCAGGAAAGGGCAAAGGGGGATTGAAATCTAAGAGTCCCACAAACTATAGAAATACAATCCTCTGGTGTGGGGACCAATCTTGAGCTTGTGACCATGAGTCATGGTAACTGTAGTAGTCAGAAACACCCAGAAGGTAATTAACTCATTCAATCATATTCTCAATAAAAACTTGAGTGTGCACACATGCCAGTTATTGAGTTAAGTTCTAGGTATACACTGAAGAGAAGAAAAAGTCCTTGTCTCCTAAGAAATTGTAATACATTGCCGGAGACAGACAAGTAAACAATCACAACATAAGGACAAAAGGGGATGTATATAATGAATTAGGATCACAGGAGACAGACATCTTCCCAGCTTTGAGAAGACCAAGGGAGGTTTCCCAAAGACGTGGTGTACTGATAGAATTCTGAGGCTGAGTAGCATTTTATTAAAAAGTGTGGAGGAGAGGCAGGAGCAGAGAACTGGGGATTATAAGAGGAGTAAATAGCCTATATAAAGGCCCAGAGGAAAAAGAGATTATTGTAGGCAATGGGTTACTAGCAAAAGGTTTTAAGTGGAATATATATGGTCCAAATTTACCATTCAACACTTACCTGGGCATACAATGCTTGGAGAATAGTAGAAGGCAGCAAAGCTGGAGCACAAAGATGTTAGGAGGATGTTGAATTCATTCCTTTGTTTCTATTGTCTGAAATTTAAGAAACTCAATCTGGGGTTTCTCTCCTATTGGAGTGAGATCTTTCATTTGAAAATATAATCTCTCTGTCCACCAGGAACTACCTTTAATGGAATCTGTTTCACTGTAGGTCTTAGTCAGCTTGGGCTGCTATAAAAAAATACTACAGACTGGGGGGCTTAACAGAAATTTATTTCCTCACAATTTTAGAGGCTGGAAGTCCAAAATCAAGATACCAACATGGTTGGTTTGTGGCTTGTAGATGGCTGCCTTTTCTCTTTGTCCTCATGCAGCAGAGAAAGAGAGTAAGCTGTGTGGTGTCCCATCATCAGGGCCCAGCCCTATGACCTCATCGAAATCTAATTATCTACCAAAAGCCCCACCTCCAAAAACCATTACACAGGGGGTTAGGTCTTCAACATAGGAATGTTGGAAGGACATAATTCAGTCCATAGCACTGTAGTTGAGATATTAATTATATAACTAAAGTCCAAACAAGCAACCCCTTGTGGGAGGAGTTGCAAGTAATGTAGGCCTTTCAATTATGTCATTTGTAAATAAAAGACAACATTGTCTTATTCCTCATCGTTTTTAAATATTTTGGTGCTGGAAGATGGTCTGTTCAAATGGTCACTTATTCTTTTATAGTATAGAATAGTAATGTGCATAATAATAATAATAAAAAAAAACTTCCCTGGAGCTTTACCATGTGCTAATGCTGAGTAGAGATAATTATAAGGCACTATGGATACACACCAAAAAAAAAAAAAAAAAATGGACATCAAAGCCAAAACTGGGAGTTGGGATCTAAAGGATAATTGAGAATCTGGAATTAGCAAGGTAAAATGGGAGAGGAAGACAGGAAGTGGAGAGAGGAGGTAAATAGGGCCACAGCAGGTACAGTCTGAGGGTGAAGGAGAGGGTGGCCGGCATGGACAGAAGCAAGCAGTGCAGTCAGATGATGGAGCAGTTCTCAGTGAAGAAACTGATCAAATCGGAAATCAAGGAGGGGTTTCCACATCATAAAAGGGCTGAGATGGCACTCACTTTGTTTGTTCATTTCAACCTAACTCCATCGGGTCCTCCTTGACATCAGGGAATAAGTCCTTCAGGTCTGTTTCATCCCTTCATCCGGTACAGTGCTTTATAAATAGTTTATTAAAAACTTCATGTCAATTGGGAAACTCTTTTAATATCCAACAGGAAATACATAGGTTAATAACATTTTTTTTACCTTTTATTCACCTGCTTAATTATCATCCATTCAATCAACAGACATTTCCTGAGCACCTCCCCACATATAACGCATTCCCCAGACACTGTGGGGAGGAACAGAGGACCCGCACAGCCACAGTGCGATATCACGGTACAGGTTCCCATCACCATGATTCAAGGTGAATGCTCTTCCTCCCTTGCAGCACTAAAACAATCTGCACCGAGTTCATCTCCGACTATTTTCTTGTGAACTAGAGAAGCTTGAGCTTGATTGAGTAGATAGCAATGTGAAATAAATCCTCTTGGGGATTAAAATGGGTATCACGTTGTTGACCTTGTATAAATACAGGCAAATAATATCTCCAGGCAAATGGTAAATGTGGATATTTGCTCTCTGAGGCACACTACTTAAAAAGTCTAAGAATGATCAATTTTAGGAATAGACGTTTCTCTTGAAAGAAAAATGGTACATCTCTACCAAGTAATCAGAGGATATGTGAGTATGCGCTTGTGCGCACACGTGTGTGTGTGTGTGTGTGTGTTTGTGTGTGTGTGTGTGTGTATTCTCTACTACTTTTCATTTCTGAAACAGAAGAATTCTCAGAGGACCGTTTTCTGAAACACTAAAATTCTCAAAAAGGTTCCCGGAACAGCACATTACTATAACTTGACACCATGTTTTAGATACTACCCAATAAATGTTTGCAAGGCAGCAATAAACCTTGTTTCTAATAGTGGGCTTCATGCTGTGCCACCAACGTGCAGAGGAAATGACTGAGCAGAAAGCTCATGTACAGTACGCAAAGGCAGCATCAAAGACCTTCTGAGGCCAGTTCATTATCGTGCCTCTCTCAGGAGGTTCAGAGGCTGCCCTGATTCCTTCCTCGTTATAGGTCACTTATTTCAATCCTTTCTAATAACCCCTGAATATGGAAGCACTCAGCAAGGCCACATTTGAGGTAGTCAGAGGTGTTTGGTCCGTTGGGTTGAGGAGCTGAAAATTGGAATGCCTTGCAAGTCTCCTTATAATGAAAGTGTCCCTTCAGCCTATTGTTTGCTGACAGTCCTATGGCAACCGATATTAGCCAGCACTGTGAGTGCCCCAGCTTCAGGTGCCAGGTACAACCCAACAAGCTTAAGATTTGAGAACTCCATTTTCTTAAAAGCTTATAGAAGCATTTAGATATCAGGCAGAAGTCCACCTTTTAAAAGAGGAAATAAGTTTTTATTATGGACACCATTTTCTCTGCATTAGGGCCATGCACTCTTAACTGATATTAATTTGCTAAAAATTAAAGCAACAGTTTGTCTCCTAGTCAAGAAAGGGAACCTTGGAAACTCAGAAATGTGAGCCCTCATGCTTGGCACTTGTGCCTAGAAAAACATATCGCACAGGATTTGAAGCAAGTTTATCTGTGCAGTTCAGGTATGTACCCAGCAAAGTCAAACAACTCTAATACTCTCTTTGATTCTGGGTAGACTGTATCACTAATTAGGTTATAAGCTTCACAACTAAACACACTTGTATGACTTTGCTTTCTAACTAGGCTCTCCTTACTTTTAGAAATATTCAATGTTTCTTTTTCCTCAGAGTTGTGCTCTTCTAAAATCAAGCTGAAATGACCATTCTGATAATTTTGGGTTGACAAGATCTGAAAAAGAAGGAACATGAAAATTAAAACCTATGCTGAACCTATATGCTTATAGAGATTTTTACTTATTTCTCTGTTCTTAGCAATTGGTACAATGTCAAGAACCTAGAAGACATATAAGTCTATATCTTCAATGGAAAAAAAAAAAAAGCATTTACTCTTACAAAATGTTCATTGAGCTGCTGTTTTCTCATCAGTGAAAGAAGATGATGACATTTATCTTACAAGGTGAATCAGTGGGGAACGCTTTCAGTGGCAAGTAACAAAACCTGAATGACTTAGCTTAAAGAAGCATCTCAAATCTGGAGGTTGATGACTATGGCCATGAATTCAGGAACACAATAGCTAACAATTCTGTACTTATTTTGATCTTTTCTTCATGACGTTGCCTCACAGTTGGAAAATGGTCACTATAATTCCAGACATCACGGTCCATTCAAGTCAACCAAAAGGAAGAAGGGAGGTAAGAAGTGTCTGTATCCTTTTATCAAGAAACCAAAATCGTTTCCAGAAGTGCTCAGCAGATTTCTGTTGCTGTCTTCTCAGCCAGTACTGTGTTGAAAAGCCACCTCTGGAAAGAAGGGAGACTAGGAAAGCAAGAAACTGACTAGATCTTTACCATGGTTTGAAGAAATGGTGATTCATCGTCTGGAGCTGGTCACATTTTGTCTCCAAAGAAATTTGGGGTTCTATCATCAGGAAAAAGTGGGGGGTTAGAGGATAATTGTTGGGTAAGTACCTAATGGTGTCTCCTATAGGGGTTTTAATAAAGATTAGAGACCATATAGATAAAGTATCATAACATTAACTGGGACACAGAACTCAATAAACAGGAAGAGGTATGATTTACTTGATAACAATAAATTTAAAATAATAACTAAATAGTAAACATGAAATCTAAATGAGTTTGTGAGAATGTGGATTAGTGTAGTGTGGATGTGAAAGTTTTGATTTGTTTTTATTTGTGAAAATTTTATTTTTTTTAATATTATTCAGTCTTTTTTTAAATTTTATTTTATTATGTTATGTTAGTCACCATACAAGACATCATTAGTTTTTGATGTAGTTTTAAGTAACATACTAGCATCCATCTGTTCAGAGCTATCTTCATTAATTTTGGGAAGACAAATGAATGTTAGAATATATAGATGTCAAGTATTAAAATCTATTTTTCTGGGGAAGGGAGACTCCTTAGGCAGATGGGGTCCTGTTGTCACTCCCACATAACCCTGGGTATATTATCTTGGAGTTTGAGAAAGAGGAGTGAACAAATTGGTCTTGGGAAAACAGAAGGATCTATACTAAGGCTTTCTACTTGATGTTGAGAATTAATGAGTATGTCAAATTCACTTCTGCATGTTAGATAGGTAGGCTAGACTCAACCCCAAGATCTAGGTTATCTGAGAGGAAAGAAACTTTGGACTAACATTAGAACCCCTTTTAAAGCAACCATTTGGAAGCTGACCATGAGTGCCTTGGAGAAAATGACTATGTTTGTGAGTTTCAAGCACATTAAGAGTTTGTCTTGAAGTATATGAGTCACACTGTTAAAAAAAGAAAGGGCTTACCTTGAAGACTGAATCTTGTTTTCACAATGAAGGAAAAGTAATTAACAAGCCAAGGAAGTGTTTTATAAATACACGATGGGCAGTGTAAACAATCTGTCCTATGGGAATTCAGTGGAGAAAAAATAATTTTCCAGAAGGGGCAGCTTAAAAAGTTTATGGAAAACACTGGGTTTAAGATGGAATGTAAGTGATGGTTAAGACTTTCAAAAGTGAAAAAAGAAAATTAATTTTCCACTGAGAGGGAAAGTGTGTGAACAAACAAGTGGTTGTGAGAAAGCGTCTATCACATGTGAAAAATAGTGCTGAATCGGAAGGATCTGTTAGAGATTGATGGGAAATGGAAAGGTGGGCTGGCTCTAGGAAGTGAATTCTCCAACTGAAGAATTTGAATTTTTGTCCTTTTAACAAACGGAAATCTTTGAAGAGTTTGAGCCTTCATGATAAATGAGAAAGCAGTGTCTCATGTGCTGGTAGGATGAGGGATGAAGCGGGTTAAAGAAACTTAAAGCCCAGGGGCGCCTGGGTGGCTCAGTCGTTAAGCGTCTGCCTTCTGCTCAGGTCATGATCCTAGGGTCCTGGGATCGAGCCCCGCATCAGGCTCCCCGCTCCGCGGGAAGCCTGCTTCTCCCTCTCCCACTCCCCCTGCTTGTGTTCCCTCTTTTGCTGTCTCTCTCTCTGTCAAATAAATAAAAAAAAAAAAAAAGAAAAGAAAGAAACTTAAAGCCCAGAAATGGCTTGGAAATACCCTTTTCATACTTAAAGTATGGAGTCAACATCTGAATTTGGGGGTGGCAACAGGAATATAAAGGAAGAAATCAATGTGAACAATAGTACAAAGGAGAAAATTTTTCAGAAAAAAATTTAAAAGGAGAGAAATAATGACACCCAGATTTGAAACTGGGTGACTGGAAAGGGGATGAATTTATTGACTCAGGGAGACTGAGTGCTGTGCTGCTTGAGCATATTCACAGATTGGAGTTTACTTCTTGCTCATTTGGTTCTGCTTAGTGAGTTGACTCTCTTCTATGCCATTCTTCAAGGATTTAAGCTCCTCAGTAGTGTGGCTCCTCTTCACTGTCATTTGCTTCAGGCCAGAAGGGGAAAGAGTATGGAGGTGAGCATGGGGGGTCTCTAGGAGCCAGACCTGGAAGTAGCCCACATCCCTTCAGTTCTCAGTCCATAGACTGAACCTCAGTCACAGTCCAGACCTAATTGCCAGGGAGTCTGGGACATAGAGCCCAACTCTGTTTTGATAGACAGCCAGCAGCCTCTCACATTCCCTTTGTAAGAAGAATAATTTTCATAAAATAATTTATTTTCACATAAAGTAATGCAATGTTGTACCATTTTTCTGTTTAACTTTCTCTGATTTGAAAATCACCCCCACCCCTGCCAATTTTTAGTTGGCCAGTGTCGTATCCATTGCTTCGTTTCCAAGAACACACCTACTCTATCCAATGAGATGAGCCTACCTATTTTCTCAGAAACTCTTTATAAAGTTGGACAGTAAATATAGAAAATGATCCTGTTGAAAAGGAATGGAAGATAAGAAAAATATATCCTCTCTTTAAACATGAATTGGATCAGGTCAGTTATTTATATTTACTGCCAATGGCCTTTCTAGCCAGCAAATGTTAAATCTAACCAGGTAACCTGAATTCAAGGTTCTACACACTATGATCCCAATCTGTTTTTCTGGCCTTCCCCTCTCCACTCCCCATTACCTACATCACTAAAAAATCAAGCAGCATTATGTTACTAGTAAACTCTAGACAAGAACAAAATTAAATAAGAAATAGTTTAAATTTTTTCCTTGGATGCTAGTTATTAATGAAAACCTAGTTTAATTCTAGGAAATAGAGGAAATTTTTTTGTTGTAACTCTGCATGCAACACATGCAATTTGCGGGGTGGGGGGGAGCTCGGGAGTTTAGTGGCACTTTTAAAAAAATGACATCTAATTTGTGGCTTCTGTGTGGTTTGATACTGCAAAATTCCTTGTTTCCTGCAATTGGGGTTTGTTTAGGGATAAGGACAGGTGTGGATGGTGGAGGGGGTGGTGGATCAGAGACAAAAATTGGAGAGAGTGAGAGAAGAGATCTTCCCCCAAGTACTAGGATGAACACAGTGTTATATGTAGTGCTGGGGCTTGAGTTCTGGAGTCCAACTCTGGTTGGGGTGATAATTTTTCATCTCAGCTTGCCACCTAACTCTTAACCCTAACCCTAACTCCATAACTTTGGGCAATAATCCCTCCATACACCACTTCCATATTTGTAAAATAGTGAACACAATAGTACATACCTCACAGGATCATAATCAAGACTAAATAATATACAAGTTAGATGCATAGCATGATACATGTCACATAGTTAAACACTCCATAAAGATGAAAATGTCTTCTATTATTACTCAGAGGGAATGCAAAGAAAGTGCCCCCCAAATGCTTTTAAGATTACCACAAAGAATCCATATCCTTTCTCACGTTCATACAGAACCTTCTCTAATTGAAAGGTCCTATCTCAAAGAATGCTGTGACTTATAACTCGTATGGTAATATGAAATGAGAAAACTGTCCTTTGGGAGACTGCATTTAAGTCCAATGTTACCAAGACAGGCACGATGCACAACAAAGACAGACCCAAATGAAGTCTCCATGTTAAGAACTTACATTAAGTACAACAAAAGAGATAAATGCATTTTTGTGGTTTACTTTTGAGACCTCCAGTATGATAAGTTGGCTCATTACGTTTGTTTTTTTTAAAGGAACTGTATAAGACATTATCCAGTGAACTTTTCAATCCAATCTATTTGTGATTGCATCTTTGTTTTCAAAGAAACTATTTTTGGAATTCTTGGTTTAGAGTTCCAGCTCTTGGTGTTGTCAAAATTAAGTAGATAGAGATACTGGGCAGGATGTAACTGAATCAGCTAATGGAACTCATGTGTTGAAGAAAAATTACTTGACAAAAAAGAATTGAAGCTTGGGGGGAAAAAAAACTACCCTTGGGAATAATAATGTGATGGAGAATACGCCTTAATATGCTGGAATCTGAAAAGATTTCATATCATCTTCTCTCTTGAAAGGAAATTAAATTATAGGAAGAGGCTCTGCTATCCTAAAATAGTAGCCATCTTCTTATTTATTTTTAATTAAATTCCATCCAGATAAGCGATCTTCATCTTCTTTTATATGAGCTTGCTGACTTCCCCTGCTCGGATGCCAGATAAACAAAACACCTTCCAAATTCGATCCATTTGGGATAGCTACTTTTAAAAGCAGTGTTTTAAGAATCAGATAACCCATAATATCTTTGGTAAGGAAAGAGAAGGCCCTATTTATTTTGGTAACTGAAATCACCTCTGAGGTCTGAGAAAAAAAGTTGCTAAACAAAGGGGTATTTAATATCATTCTCTCTAAGTACTGGCCCTAGGAAAAGTAAGCAGCCTGCGCAATTGTCATTTTAAGGGCTCCATGTGAGCTCCCTACCCTTTTAAATAAGCAAACAAAGCAACAAAAACAAAGCCACTTATATCCATCCATTAGCCCTGCCAAGGTGCTCACAGTTCTTACATTCGTTCATTCATTCACTAGTTACTGAGCTCTGCTTGTGTGCAGGTGTCTGTGAGAAGCCCTGGGAACACGGTCCCTCCTCTCCATTCTGACAGCACTAGGCAACCCCTTGGTTAAAGAATGCTTTCCAAAGTGTGTTCCACAAATCAGTCTTACGGTGTCATATAAATTGCGATCTGTTAGTAAGGCGAGGAATTCTGTGAGCAAATAAGCCCAGAAAATATGGACTGAAATACCATCTAAACAGTTCTCATTCCTTAATACTTCCTAGCATCTTTAATGTGCCCCCAGTGCTGCTGAGTGCCCTGGAGAAGGGGGAATGAATGCAACAGGACTTGGGGAAAGCCCTCCCTCCAAGGGCAGACTCCGGTACCAGGCTTTCCCATTTCTTCCACCCTCCCTACATTTCAAGTCTATTGTGCCTCCTTAGTTGTGCAATAAATGCCAAATTTCAATTTTATTTTTGCCTCTTCATGGGCACCCCGTGCTAAATGAGTTTAAGCTACACAGCCCCCTACTGCTTGCAGTGCTTAGAGACTCTAGAGCTGGAGGAAAGGGCATGAGTCGGGGACACAGGACAGCCTGGACACACAACTGGCACTAAATGGAGCCTCAAAAATATTTGTTACATAAATGAACAGAAGAAAACATGGCGACTCACATTCCACTGCTGTCACTCTCTAGTTGTTATTAAAACATTCTGAGCCCTAGTTTCTTCACCTGTAATGTGGGATAATACCCATTTTAGGAGAAGGTGATCAGCCAGTCAGCTCTCTTCCCTTCCAGCAGAAGTAAATTTTTCTTTTCTTTTTTGGAACTACTTTCCCTGAGGTTCAGAGAACCCCCCCTGCCATGTCTCCTCTTGCTCTAATACAGATATTGACAAGGTCACTTTTTCCAAGTGTGGACTTTGCTATTTTTTGTATACTCGCCATCACCCAAACGTATAGAGATATCTGAAGGGCTCCTCACCAGCAAAAGAAGCCAGTGAGAACCAGAATTAAGGGATACTCCTTTCCAGACAGACACGGTACAGGAAGCATCCAGCCCATGAATGGAAAAAAGCCACCAGGAAGCGCATCATCGTAACACTTGAAGATGTCAGGAATAATGAGAAGCTTTTAAAAGCTAGGAAATAGCAGTAGGTCAGGTGTAAAGAAACAGACTCGGAACACCAACAGTCTTCTCAGCAGCAACACCAACACTGGGTGCCTGGGGAGAAATGCTTTCAAATGTCTTTACTTTTCATGAGGAAATTGCTGGAAGACAGGCATCAGCCAAACGAGAGAGAAAAACAAAAATAAAGGAAGAAGACACAGAACCCAGGAAACCATGGTTTCAGCCAAAAAAAAAAAAAAAAAAAAAGCTGGTAAGACCGAGGGTGACAATGGGTGGAGCAGGTGTCAAGAATAAGCAGTCAGACTGAAGCAAGGAAGCAGAAACCTCTGGAAGAGAGGTTTGCCTGAAGAGTGTGAGGACTCGAGGGACAGATGGCCCCGTTGAACATTCTGAAGCGGATGTGTATAAAACTTATGTAAGTGAAAATATTAGCTCTGTCATCATACGGCAATGAGCCAAGCACGTGTTATCAGTTTGCTAAGACTGCCATAATAAGGCCGGGTGACTTAAAACCACAGAAATTGCTTAACTCACAGTTCTAGTGGCTAGAAACCCAAAGGTGCCAACAGGGCCATGTTCCTTGTAAAACTCAATCTTTCCTCTCCCTAGCTCCTGAGGGTGGCCAGCAATCTTTGGCATTGCTTGGCTGGCAGTCATATCACACCAGTCTCTGCTTCTGTGGCCACGTGGCACCCTCCTTGTGAATGTCTCCCTCTTTGTGTGATGTCTCCACCTTCTCACAACGGCACCAGTCACTTGGGATTAAGGCTCATCCTAGTGACCTCATCTTAACTTGATTACATCGGCAAAGCCTTATTTCCAAGTAAGGTCACATTCACAGGTACCAAGGGTTAGGACTTCAACATATCTTTGGTGGAGGGGAGAAGGGGGACAATTCAACCCATAATTTCACTCATTGATGAATTTACTAAAATTAGTGCTATAGGTCCTGAAAGAATAGAAGGGAAAAGTCGTGCTGGTGTTAGGAGTTAAATCCCTATCTAAACAAAGTATCAACAGATAATGTCTAAAATACTTAAATCAAGAAACAGCAGGTGGAAGCCTATTATCTAGGACTATGGAAGCATCTGCTAGAAGGAGCAGTCAGCTAAAAGAGTTTACAGTGGTTTCTGTCAGAAAATGGGACAGGAAGGTCAGAAATTATGGGCAGGGAGCTGCTGGTTTTCATTATAAGTCGTTATTAGTTGAAAGCTTCACAAGATTGATGTATGTCATTAATAAAAAAAAGAAAAGAAAAACAAAGGACAAAAAAAAGGAACATTAGTGATGAAAATAGTTGGGTTTTTATTACTTCAAAGATTTTGGTAATTAAGCATATATTGAAATCTTCTTGTGATCATAAAGAGTATTTAAATAGTTACCCAAACACAGTAACAACACTTTGATAGTAGCTAGCACGGTATCCTGGAAGAGGACTGGCCTCATTTCAATTCTGCAGTTTGCAGATATGTAGCCTTGTATCCTCGCAAGGACATAGGCTGATAAGAAAAAAAAAAAGCACACTTCTTTATTTATTTGACAGAGAGAGGGGGAGCACAAGAGAGAATGAGAAAGATCGAGGGAGCCCAAGCAGGGGGTGAGGGAGAGGGAGAAGCAGACTCCCTGCTGAGCAGGGAGCCCAACACGGGACTCGATCCCAGGACCCTGGGATCATGACCTGAGCTGAAGGCAGACACTTAACCAACTGAGCCACCCAGGCGCCCCAAAAGTACACTTCTGTAAATAAGATGTGTGCACTAGAATAAATTCAAAGTTAGCTTCTAAATCTAATTTTATGTGGCTCCATGAAAAATAGAATGCGGAGTGCATAAAAATCCTTACCCACCACAAAATCCCATTCTGGTGAGCTGGAGCTTTGTAACCTAAAGACAGCATATTCATTTACCCATAGAAATGAATGATCTGAATATCTTTCTCAAAACTTTTAGGATTTTTGTGCCATATTAGATGAATCCACTTAAACTGGTGAGCTGCTTTGATTCATGCCAATATCTTTTAAATAAGCTTTTTTAGTAGTTTAGATTTGCAGAAAAGTTAAGAAGATAGTACAGAGAGATCCCATAACCCACACCCAATGTCCCCTACTATTTTACATCAGTATGTTACATTTGTCACAACCTAAAGCGTGATCGATCTATATTGAAGTTTATTAATTGAAGTTTATACTTTAGACTTGTTTAGTTTTCACCTAATGTCCTTTTTCTAAGATTCAATCAGGATACCACATTAAATTAGTAATCATATCTCCTTGGGCTCCTCTTGGCTGTGAGTTTCTCCATCTTTCCTTGTTTTTATTGACCTGGACAGTTCTGAGGAGGACTGGTCAGGTATTTTGTAGAATGTCTCTCAACTGAGATTTGGCTGGTGTTTTTCTCATGATTAGACTGGGGTTGTGGGTTCTTAGGAGGGAGATAACAGAGGCCAAGTGCCACTTCTCACACATCATACCAAGGGTATGTGCTATGGACAAGATTTGTCCCTGTGAATGTGAACCACCTAGTGCTTGTCAGGATTCTCCACTGTGAAGCCACTTTCTTTCCCCCCTTTCAGAGTTATACTTTCTGAAAGGAAGTCACTGTGCACAGTACACATTTAAGGACTAGGGAATCATGCTCCTTCTCCTTAAGGGCAATGTATTCACATAAATTGTTGGGGATTCCTCTGTATGAGAGATTTGTCTCTTCTCTTACATTGTTTTCATTTTATGAGACAGTGGTCATATTAGCATAACCACAGTGACTCTTACCATCATCATTCTTGGGCTGAACCAATACTCTAAAATTTTAAAACTTTGATGGGAAAAATAGAAACTTGAAAAAAAAAATCCATGTTAAAGCTGCAAATCATTTTCTCAGTTGCAGGCCATGGAGACAGGGTCTTTGGTGTTCCTTTCTTTGGACAAACTAGTGACATGGGCCTAGTAGTGATGCGTGCAGAGCAAAAACCGTCATTTGAAATGGAGATATCTGAGGGCCGCAGTTCTCAGGAACTGCCCTGTGTCACATTTCATGAAAGGTCGTCCACAGTATGGGCAGGTGTTGTGGGTAAGAATTTGCAAACAGAACCTCTAGGGTGCTATAAATGGTGTGTTTATTTTCTCTAGATTAATGTAAATCTGAGTCTATTTCATCTCAGCTATTATTGGGTGTGACAAAAGTCCTAGAGTTTCAAACACTCCTTCCGTGGTTACCCCTGATGTGAGTTATTTGTCCCATCCCACCTAGACCTTTCATGTCTGCTGGCTCGGCTGCCTCTGTCCCGAACTGGAAACAAGGCGTCTTCTCCAGGCAGTCATGTACCAGAGTGCAGCTTTCTGAGGCACACCGTGTAGTCATCCCTTTGGGGACTTGCCTTGCACCCAGGGACCGCCAGGGTGCAGAACATGGCAGCCCTGGGTGCTGTCATGAAGAAGGTGCCACAACCTTTGCCCCCTTCCAGTATCAGGAATCCCATTTGCAACTGGCTCTCGCACGCTCTGCCCTAATTTCCCTCCTGCCCAGGACACTTCACAGGCAATATTAAGTAACTGCAGTTGACACAAACAGAACGCTGACTTCACCAGCTCCTGCATTCTCTCCTGCAAAACGTTTTGGGGGCATGGGACTCCAAAAGGCCTGGCTGTATCCAGGAGAATCAGAAAAGAAAGCAACAGGAGCAGACTGCAAGTTAAAATCTCAAAAACAGTTCTCCTGCCACATTCTCGGCTTATAAATCTGTTTCAGCCATGATATGTGCTTCCCATTGCAATGTTCCCCACTGAGAGAGTGGACCCTAGGTCTCTAACCAGAGTTGGGCAACTCATCTCACAAATGAAAGATCGAGGAGGGCAAATCCCACACACAAAGCCCCCTCCTCTCCCCAGTCTGTTGGGGTGATGTTTCCCGTAGGCTCTCTGGGCCCAGTGAGAACTCAAACCTCCCCAGCCCTCCCAGCACCGGCTCCAGCTCAGCCTGGGAGCTCTGGCTCAGCCTTTGCTTAAGAACTCTTTGAAGATTTTTCTTTAATAGTCTTTATTTTTAGACAGTTTTAGGTTCCCTGCAAAACGGAGTGAAAGGTACAGAGATTTCCCATATACCTCCTGCCCCTACGCATGCACGTCCTCCCCACCACCAACATCCCCTCCCTGAGCAGTCCACTTGTTACAATAGCTGAACCTATACTGACACATTAGAATCACCCCAAGTCCATACTTCACGTTAGGATTCACTCTTGGTACTGTACGTGCTATTGGTTTTGACAAATGGATATAATGACATGTATCCACCATTACAGTATCATACAGAACAGTTTCCCTGCCCTAAAAATCCTCTGTATTCTGCCTAGTCATCTTTCCCTCCTCCCAATCTCTGGTCACCACTGATCTTACTGTTTCCAGTTTTGTCTTTTCCACAATGTCATATAATTAGAATCATATAGTATGTAGCTGTCTCACATTGGTTTCTTTCACTTAATAATATATATGTAAGGTTCCTCCATGTCTTTTCATGGCTTGCTAGCTCATTTCTTTTCAGTGCTGTATAGTATTCCATTGCCTGGATGTACCTCAGTTTATCCATTCACCTGCTGAAGGACATCTTGATAATTCCCAAGTTTTGGCAATTATTAATAAAGCTTCTATAAAGTTCCACATGCAGGTTTTTGTGTGAACCTTAAGTTTTCAACTCATGTGGGTAAGTACCAAGTAATATAATGGGTGGATCATATGGTAGTAGTATGTTCAGTTATTCAGTATATTAAGTATATTCAGTATTACTTCAGGTAACTGAAGTAATTCAGTATATTAAGAAGAAACTACCAAACTATCCTCCAATGGTTTGAGGTTTTTAATAATGGCAGAAAGTGCAGCTGGTCCCCAACCAAATCTCCAGCCTCATCTCTTCATCCTTGGAGCCTCTACTATAAAGATCAGGGGTTAGTTCTCAGAATTTAAGAGGAAGAGCCAGTGAGTAGCTGTCTTGTGAGTGGTCAGCCACACCAGAGCCACACATTCATCACTCATGGTGTATTCTGGCCTTGATACCTTATCTTCCTGATTATTAGGAGAAGAGGATGTCAATGACTGGGCCTATGTTCTTAAGAGACTAAAGTTGGTCCATGCTCTGGTTCTTCTTTGAGTTTCTGAGCCCCCATCCCAAATACCCACCCTCAGACATACAGCTAGGCTTTAGTTTCCACTTCATTATCTTACACGTTAGTAGATGAACCAAAAGGGTGTTTCCCTTCTGCGGCTGGACAGTGGTCCCTCCAGTGATGCCATGGCTGTGGAAGTCCAGCCTCTGCCAATGTGCCGCCATATCAGCAGCAGGTAAAGGGACATAGAGGCAAACGATATAGAGTATCTTGCCTCGGCTGTACAATTAGGGAGGCTCTGGAAGGAAATACGTGCACAGCTAGCTTCCCAAAGTCTAAAAAGTGGTAATCAGGGCTCTTAATTGCTATGCCGAGTCTGCAGGAGCCCCACGCAAGAGGCTCTAAGCCAGTGCCAGAACCCTAGGGGCCAGTTCCCCTGACTTGAGAAAGGGATCCATTATCTCCAATTCTTCCTCCTCCGTTATTATCTATAGAAGTTGTACAAAGTTCACTGGAGAGAGAGTCATTTTCAGCAAGGAGAAGAGCATGGATCTGAGCAGGGAGGTTGGGATAAAGACCCCCTGAGGAAAGACGCTGACCACTCCAAGAACAACCGTGTAAAGTAACAGATGTGAGTTACACACGGTGTTGAAATTTCATTCGTTACCCCAAAGACTTCAGAAAAGTCTTATTAAAATTCAGAAAATTCAGAATTACAGTATTCAAGATTTAATTCCACCAAATAAAAAATTTGAGAAGACACCGCTGTGTGAGCCAAGGTTGTAATTTAAACATGGACCTTCATAACTTACACTCTATTTTGATTGCATCCTCTACTTTTTCGTCATCCTGGGGAAAGACAATAGTCGTATTGCAAAATCAAGAATATTCTCAATTTCCATATGCTCCTAAAGTGGAGTTGGCAGCTGTTCATAGAAAGTAGAAATCACCCACCCTCCCCCTTAAAATTGTAATCTACAGTTTAGTTCAGAGCAGTTCAAACGTTGAATATTTTGTAAATCCCAAAAGTAGCCTACCCATTGCCTAATTTTTCTTCTCCAGTGACTTGCTTTATAATTTGCTAATGTTGGCTTTGTATGAGTAGGTTTGCCAATTGTTAATAAAATTGCTGACCACCTGCAAAAGAAATACTGAAATGTCATGGAAAAAACATATCTCAGAAAAGAAGAAAAAAGCACAGTAATTAGAACCATGTATTTTTCCTTACTGTGGCATCTTTTTTTATAACAAGAAAACCTCATTAGAGTAAATTCTGGGTTTCTAAGCTCTGGGAATTAATTGTTGTGTTGGGTTGTATATAAATAGATGTGGCCTGTTTTTTCAAAACAGCCAGAGGAATCTAAAAGTACTCCGAAATGTTGATTTTTTTCAGATTAATTTTTTAATTTAGAAATAATGTAATTTAGAAATCACTAAAAGGAATCCACTTTGAGCAAACATTGCCTGGGAAATCTGTACTGGTTGTGAAATTTGGATTTTTAAATAAAAATTCAAGTGAGAAGTAAACAATTTGCTTGGCAATTTGACATGGCCAACAAACCAGAAATACCTCCCAATATGATCTGAACTATTTCACAATTTTGGTGAGTAAAGTGTAATCTTCTAGTATTAATTTTAAAATAAAGGATTAAGCCCAATTATGAACTATTTCAGTCACCTTATTGATCCAGCTATACAACTGTCAGAATTGGATGGCATGAGTACAAAACAAGCTTTCAGCTATTCAACCCAGTGGCATAGAATGTTTTTCAGGGTGAAAGTCAGTGACATCACTGTAAGAAAATCAGAACATATGTGAAGAAAATGAGGATCCTACCTGAGAACCTTGGGGAAAAGCATGGTGTCAACTGGAACTGCATTCATAACCAATTCAACCATCTGCAAGCATTTGAGGAAGCCACTCAAGGTCCTGAAATATCAGGTAGATACTTCACAAGGCTGGTGTGTTTAAGACATTTTTTGCTATTGAAAGCGAAGAATGCTTAAGCCAGGCTTATATTAATTACATACTATTCTGAGAATAAAACCCAGACTTAGGCCCTAATCCCAAAGATTTGTATTCATCCTCAAGGCCATCAAAACTCATCTAGAGATTCTAGTGAACCAGAAGACATATGAGTATTGTTTGCCATAAGATGTACAGATAATAGAACAGAAGACGAGGACCAATAATTAGAGGATGGCAGAAGGACAGGGGGGAGATTTCAGGATGAGTTTATTTTTTCACAAAAAGGTAGATTTGGCTAATGATTCAAAATGATGTAAATAAAGGAGGAATTTAAAAATAGGAAACACTTGAAAAGTTAAAGAATTGCTAATTTTATGTGCATTATATTTTATTATCATTCATCAAGTAATCACTTACATTACATAGATGTACTTCTGCTTCACCTACAAAGATTTGATTGTACCCTCTCAGAATGAAAGAGATTTGTAACATAGTCTTTCCTAAAGTATTCAGATCACTCTGAGTTTTGAAGAAATCGCTTGGTGAATTGTCACAACCTGCTCTGATTGACCTCTTAGAAAGGCCCATATCACATTTTCTTCCCCAAATGAGCTATCAGATTTCCCTTTGAGAAATAGCTTCACTCCTAAGGTCTAGAGTGGGGATCAGAAGACGTTTTCTGTAAAGGGATAAAAAATAACATTTTCAGACTTCTGGGATTTTGGTTGCAACTTCTCAACTCTGCCTTGTAGTGCAAAAGCAGCCTTAGATCATATAGAAAAAATGGGCATGGCTGTGTTCCAATGAAACTTTATAAACACAGCAGACTGGATATGACCCATGGATCATAATTAGCCAGCCCCTGGTCTACCTAATCAGGAACTTTGCTTTACCTTCACATTACCTTCTTTCCTGAAAGCTAACAAGATTGTCCAAAGGCAGCAGGACAAGGTGGGAAAACAGATGCTACACACAGGGTCAGAGAGATATATTATGTCAGGACAGAGGACGCGTGGTCCCATCTATATCACTTATTCCTTTTGTCCAAAAGAAAGGTAGTTGGTGATAAGACATGTAGAAAAACTCGACAGTTATCAAGATGGTAAAAGCCCAGCAATGATGAAAGAATCAAAAACTAAAACAAGAGTAAACCTAAAAAGAATTCATAATAAAAGAGCAAAAATTGAAAGCTGTGATCAACTGAAGACAATCCCTACAGTGCACAAATAACTATTTTACCTCTGGAGATGACCGAAAGGTAGTGGTGGGGAGGGTGACATCCACTACCTGGGTGTCTACAAAGACAACAAGAACTTGATCCTAGCAGTCAAACTCCTCAGTAAGATAGAGTCACAGACCTAAGGAAATTCTAGTAACTTACAAATTTTGGTGTATATATACCAAATATTAGTCATCTTTAGTCATTCACTTATTCGGTCAGTAATAATTTGCTCTTAGTCATAAAAATGAAAACCTAGGAGCTTGCACATCATCCCTCCTTCCCACAAGAACCCATAAAGGAAATGCACATTGTTCATCAGTTCACAAATCAGGAAACCCCCAGATCATACTTTGAGAAAGAGCAATCTAAAAAGTTTTCACTTTCACGCCTTTGCTCACAGAGTTGATTTCTTCTAGAACACTGTTCTCTACTCACCCCTTTCCCTTTTCTTTCCTCACCTCCAGCACCCAGACATGGTGTCATCACCATCAGGGTCCAGGCAAGCCCTCCTTCTTCGCAAAGCATTGCTGGACATTTTCATTTTCTGCTCTTACCAACTGGAAGTAATTTGCTGGCCCCCATCCCCACCCCAAATATCCACAGAACTGTGCTTGACCCCTCACTTCATGGCATTTTTGATATTCAACTCTGTGTTATGGTTATAGATGTCCATGTTTTTCTTATAAGATCCTTGAAGAGTGTGGTTTTATATCGTTTTGCTATATCACTGGGTTTGGGCCGTGGTTTCAGAATAGGCAAATATCAATACATAAATGAAAGTCTTATTAAAATATATAAAGCAGTTATAACCTATCACATCAAAGGTATATGTTCTTTTCCAAAGACTGAGTTCTAATAGCCCAACTAGACAACTTCATTCCATGTATATGCTTATTTACTAGACACATATTAATAATTGTAATTCTTTATAAAATTATGTAGACTTTATGAAGAAATTTTTAGATATTATTTCACTGGAGCCTCACCATGACCCTGGCAGGATATCAAAGAAGGTTACAGTTAAAAAAACCAAAGCTCAGAGAGTTTAAATGCATCACTAAGACACCATACTTGGTAACTGGTGGAAAATAAAATTGAGGCACTATAGAAGATAGAACTTCTCTTTTTTACCTCTTTCCCTCTCTCTCTCCTATCTCTCTCTCCCTTCTTCCCTCTCTCCCTCACCCTCCTTTAGAGATGTTACAGATCTGTAAGTAAAATACAAATACTATCCTCATAAATCCCATCCTAAGACTAATATATTCTGAAGTATATTATATTTATACTAAAAATAATTAGGATTACTACACAATACACTAGATTTATTGAAAGAAATTACATGAAGGAAATTTTCATTTCTGAAAAATTAAGAATAAAGATAGACTCATGTAAAAGAATTTCACTCCAGATAATTTTTACTTAAATACTCATCGCATTTAATGAGAATATAAGCTTAGCATTGAGAATTTAGATTGACCATCACATTATTCTGAAAGAAAAGTCAAATCTACTAGGTTCTGATGTGAAACTTTCTAAAATAAATTTCAAATTATTTGAGGTCATGCAGATTTGGTCAAGAAAGTAGTCATTCGGTATTGAGATTTTTAGGGAGCCCTAGTTGGAGGACTGAGGACCTTATCACATTTGCCATCTGCCTGTCAAACCAATTGTTCATAATCATGGTGAACTGGGTGCATTTGTACCCCAGCCTGTTTCATATGGACTGTGCCAAGAATGGAACAATGTAGTGGCTGTCAGAGGATGGCGAAGAGCAAGAGGAGGACGTCTTCCCTGCATGTCCAGGTGACATCTTCATACTGACACCATCATTCCCTCCATTCCTAGCAACATAAATCATAGCAAGAGTTGTGGAGTTCTACCCATGCTGCTGTGTCATCTTATCATGGCTCCTACTTCCCAATTTGTCCAGAAGGACCACCTCTCCCCTTGATTAGGGCTGACACTTATGGAGGGGCATAACTAAGAGAGCAGGTCTTAGGCTCTCATATGGACAGATTCAAGCTTTCCTTTCCCAATAAGAAATGTGACATTGGCAAAGTTACTTGACCTCTCTGCCCTTGTTTTCTTATATATAAGGAGGAATTATAACATAGCCAACATATATTGAGGGCTCCTTATAGGCGAGGTATTCTAAGCACTAAAAATATATTAACTCCTTTAATCCACACAACTGTCACCATTAGTAACCCACTTTATTTTTTTTAGTATCCCACTTTATAGATATGAAAACTGAGGCACAGACTGTTTAAGTGATTTGCCCAAGTTCATAGTTCATAAGTGGCAGAGCTGGGATTCAAACGTGAGCAGTGAGTTGCCAGACTCCTGCCTGATCCTTTACCTCTATGCTTAAGTGGCTCCAGTTGTAAAGTGAATACAGTTTAAAATCATCTATTTGTCTGTGTGATTATTGGTCCACTGTCTGTCTCCCTTGCTAGATGGCAGTCACCTAACCTTGTTAATCCTCAATCACCTCACTTGTAAAATGGTGGCAATAACAACCTCATTGACTTGTTTGTAGAATTCAGGGAGGAAGTGTATGGAGAGCCTTCAGTACAGGGCTTGGCCACAGGGAGAGCTGAATTCCAGGTAGCTAATAGAATCTGTACTTCTAGTGCTCAGGTATATTTATTGTCCTATGGTTGGTTCCTCTGCTATTGTAATCGGATATACAAAGATGCCAACTCCTTTTTAAATATGTCATTACACTTCAGCCATCTTTTATAGTTTACAAAGAAAAAAAAAGTTTCTGAGACAATTAAAGAAAATTCTTACCATTTCAGGAAAGTTCTGTAGCTCCTGAGGTCCCCTTCCATCATGGAAGAGTTTTTCTCCCTGCTGATCAGACCATTCTCAAGCACAACCAAAAACATTTCCTCGTTGTATATGGTTGTAAGATCCACTCAGTAGAAACTTCACCAGAAACTTCCAGGACTCAGTCTGGGGAAATGAGCTTAACTTAGCCGACCACCCAGGCTCATAGTGAAGTGTTTATGCTCTTTTGTTTGGGCCAGAGGCAATTTTGGTTTGTTTATAGAGAAGCTGAGGCATAAAATGAAATGTAATGATGTCCATCCACATACATCTATGCTTCTGACCAAACAACCTTGGTGGATCTGTCCTAAGAGGAAAATTAAAAGGGGCTCAGGTATCTCACAGTTTATATCATTAGTATTTTTATAAGAGAAACTCTTCCTCTCACTTTGTTTTCCTCATGCTATCGGTTTTCAATTCTGTCTCTCACAAAGTTTTTACTCACATGTGAGAAGATTTATTGTCAGAAAAAAAAATGTGTGACTTGATTTTTTCCTTTTGTCCCATTCTTTTCAGTAGCAGCTGTCCTTATAGAAGCAGCAAGAGCAGGATTGTTAATATCAAAAGCAGTAAGGGCCAACACTTACAAACAGAAGCATGTTTCTAGGACCACTCCATCAGATAGATCCTTTTAGAGCAGTTCCCCTTATCCACGGGGATAAGTTCTGAGACTCCCAGTGGTTGCCTGAAACTGTGGATAGTACTGAATCCTCTACATAACTATGTTTTTTTCCTATACAAACATACCTATGATAAAGTTTAGTTTTTAAAATAGGCACAGTAAAAAATAATAAAAATAAAAATAAAAATAAATAAAAAGATAGGCACAGTAAGAGATCAGCTACAATAAGTAATAATCAAATAGAACAATTGTACCAATATACTGTAATAAAAGTTATGTGAATGTGGTCTCTCTCTCAAAATATCTTACTGTACTGTACTCACCCTTCCTGTGGTGATGTGAGGTGATAAAATGTCTGCATGATGTGGTAAAGAAAGGTGAATGACAGAGACATTGTGACACAGCGTTAAGCTACTATTGATCTTCTGACGTATGTCAGAAAGACCATTTGCTTCCAGGGCGTGGTTGGCCATGGGTAACTGGAAACATGGAAATCAAAACCAAAATTGTGGATAAGCAGGCACTACAGTGTTTCCAGATTTCATGAAGAAATAAGTCTTAGAGAAGCTATAATCTTCAAGGTAATATGGCCAGAGAGGAGCAAAACTATGAATCAGATCAATTCACTCTACTACCTGCCAGTCTCACTGGAACAATATGCACCATATTTTAAATAATCATTAGCTTTATGCAAATAAGTGTTAAATATCCTTAGATCCTTCAGGTTTCTGACTTGATCCTGTGGATTTTCTTGATATTCCTTGTCCTATTGATAAAAATCTTTTTTATCAGTGCTGTCAAAGCTGATACATATATTGTCTCTTGTAGATTTTGCACCCATCAATTACAACATTGAACCCAAATGGAAAAGTTTTGCTTCCTTTACAGATGTCAGATACAGTCAGATTTGAAATATGGCAAGAGGGAATGGATCTAGAGATAACATAACTATTAATTCAGTGGTCACCTCTCTTGAAAATGTCAGGTTGTTTTGTGTGCAAGCTTTTGAATGTTAGATGCAGACATGTTGCAGAATGAAGGTTGTATATGCAGCCATCCTGTGCCTGCAAACTGGATGTTGATTCCTGAAATGGACCATTTTCACCAAAGTTGCTCTGCCATTTAAGAAGATGAAAGTTGAAAGTTGCCCGGCCTCTCTTTTATCCCCCTACCCCTCCCCATGACCTCCCTGCAAAAAGATGACAGTGCCTCCATTTGTCACTGTTCACCTTGCTGATGTTAGAAAGGGGTGGTTGGAGGAGAGGCTCATCAGCCACCAAGCTCAGCTTCATTTTTTTTCCGTGACCATGTCTTTTCTGAGCTGCAAAACAGCCCTACAATCACTAGTTATATGCATGAGCTCAGAAATTTTTGAGAGTTTTATTTTCCATTTTAATTGCAGTTCAAATTTGTAGGAAAACCAGAAATGGCCAGATTTTCCATTTATAATATCCCAGCAAAGTTTGTGACCCAGGACAGTCTCTAAACACAAATTCCCCATTAGTTTTCTTGTAATTTTGGCTCTTAGGCAGGTACCAGCTATAAAGGCTGTAGCCATGATGGATCTGCCTGGGAACATGCTTCCAAAAATTTCCAGATCTTCATCTTGCCATGACTATTGGAAGACTTTGGCTTCACTCTAAAAGCCATAAAACCATAAAGCAGATCTGAGAAAAACCCACAGCTGCATACATCTGATGACAGTCTTAAACTGATTTTCCAAAGATAGGGAACTCAGCAAAACCCAAACTCCATGATGTCAACAACACTGGACTTTTACTCTTTAAGCCAATGGGTATTCTGTGGAAGATTTAATCCATGTGTTCCTGATCTACTTACAGTTAACTCATCAAAATGCCATTTGCTTAAGTGTTTCCAAAGTTGCATGAGCTTTATTTCTCAGTCTCTCAAATGGATGCTGGTGGGAATCAAGTTTTCCCAGGGTAACAACTTCCAGAGTCTAATATATTTTCAAAACCAAGACTTTGTAGATTTCAAGTAGCTATTTTAACTATCACTTACAAGGGCTCTTTCAGCATCAGTGTGTCTCCTCATTAAAAGCGTTGTAGAAAAACAGCCTTTCACCCCTCCACCAGAGTTAGTGGGACCAGCCCTTTGCCTGTCTTCCTACTTCCTGTGTTTTTCCACCTTCAGGAGTTTACAGTTTAAGAAGGATTTTGGACATGGGGATAAATAACTACCATACATGGCATAATCTTGCAGTGGCTAAAGATCCTGTAGTGGCTCCCTCTTGTATCAAATTAAAATTCATCAGTTTAACATTCAGAGTCTTCCAGAAAACCTATCACCTTCCCCCTTCCCCACACGAGTAGCTTTTTCAACCTCAACTTCCAAACTGTAAGCGTCATTTTTATTTCGCCTCACCTGGCATACTAATATGCCAAGAGTTCTATTGTAGCCTTCCTTCTTCTGTATGTACTGATAGCTACATGCAAGACTAATCTAGCAGGGCAAACATCTGGTGGGTGTGTGTGTGTGTGTGTGTGTGTTTGCTTCCATAGCAAGAACTGGCCTTCTCAGTGAGAAGATACTGTTACTAGTATTGGAACTATTTCACCTTTGAGAGAAAGTAAATTAATATTTCTTGAGTTGCTGAAGTGGGACACTACGGATTCTTCATCCCTTTTCTTGACAGACCACCAAATATTTTGGTAAGGGAGCAAAAGAAACAAAATGGGCTTTTTGGAAGGTATAAGACCTAAAGAGAGACAGGGCAGGAACTCTGAGGAAACATAGGAAGCATATGTATGCTTAGTGTGTACTTTGGATCTCACCCCTTAATCATGGCATGTGCGAGCGTGTATATATATATATATATATACCCGTACCTGAGCATCAAGACTGCATATACAAATCTTTGGACCATCACACCAGTCACCCTAGGAGTAAGAACGCCCATGCTTATTTCGGGGTTGCCCTGGGGTGCTTTTGTACCCCAAACAAAAGCCAAGTGGTAGTATTGAATTGAGCCCATTAAATAAATATGTATTAAGTGATATTGAGGTTACTACTATACAGTTAATGGAAAATTCACTTAAACATATAGTGTGGCCCCACCCTCAAGAAGCTTACAGTCATCTGACTTACAAGCATAGATCCTTAGAACTAGAAATAACCAGAAAAATCCAAGTGTCTCATTATTTATGTGAGAAAACTGAGCTTGGAGAAGTGATGTGACTGGCTTAAATCAAAGTTCTCAGAAATCAGAACTCAGGGTTTCTGATTCAATGCCATGCTTTTACATTATGATGCTTCAAGAACTCATCTCATTTTATAGACTTTTTCCCCTCCTTAGCTAGATTATGGGTTTCTTGAAGGCGAGGAGTAATGTCTCATATTTCTTTCACATTCAGCCCACCCAAGTATGTTATGCATAACTGGACAGATTTATGTATTCAGTAAATGCTTGTGGGATGGACAAGTAACTGAACTGATGAATGAATGGGCAATATTAACATGAATTGCTAAATGGGTGAAAAAGTTTAGAAAACCCACATTCTTTCCTCTTCGGTGCCTTTATAGTGATTGTCTTTTGGTCTGTGGCTTAGCAGTCATTGGTGTGGAAAAGATTTAGAGCCTTAGTTGACACAAGATGACTCAAAATGCTAATATAAACTTAGGTCTCATTAAAGGTGTCTGACCAGGGGAAATGCTACTCTCCCCTTCTAATGGTCCATGCCTAGCTATAAGTTTTTAAGGGAACTATTGACAATAGTTAATTTTATACAGTTGTCTCTAATGGAGCCTTAAAGACCTTAAACATGTCTTTTTCAATGTTATGTACTTCTCCTAACAAAATTCTTTCTCAAAATGGGATTGGAACTGAAATGTGTCTAAAAAGGGAAAGACTAGAAGGATGAATGGTTCAAATCCATGTAATACAAAGGATTGTTGAAGGAGCTGAGAGAGGTAGGCACTTTATTTTTATTCCTTTTTATTGAAGTATAATTGACACACAATATCCTATTAGTTTCAAGTGAACATCATAGTGATTTGATATTTTTTAAGTTTATTTATTTAAATAATCTCTATATCCAACATGAGGCTCGAGCTCACAACTCCAGGATCAAGAGTCTCATTCTCTTCCAACTGAGCCAACCAGGTGCCTCGCATAGTGATTTGATATTTTTATACCTTATGAAATGATCCCCTAGTTACCATCTGTCGCCATACAAAGTTATTACAATATTCTTAACTACATTCCCTGTGTTATACTTTATGTCCTTATTTATTTATAAAGATGACTTTTTTTTATAAGTGGAAATTTGTACTTCTTAATCCCCTTCACCTATTTTAGCCACACCCCAACCTCTCCCCCCACCATGAACCAAATTTGTTTCCTGTATCTATGAGTCTATTTCAATTTTGTTTTGTTTGTTTTCTTTTTAAGATTCCACGTATACGTGAAAATCATACGGTATTTGTCTTTCTGTGTCTGACTTATTTCACTTAGTATAGTGCCCTCTAGATCCATCCACATTGTCACAAATGGCAAGATTTCATAATTCGTAATGGCTGAGTAATATTCGATTATATATACATACCACACCTTCGCTACCCATTCATCCATCAATGGACACGTAGGTTGCTTCCATGTCTCCGCTATTGTGAACAACATTGCAGTAACCATAAGGGTGCATATATCTCTTCAAATTGGTGTTTTCATTTTCTCTGGACAAATACCCAGAAGGGCTGTCAGGCAGAAAGGGGTTGGATTTAATTTTACATGATGTCAGAGGATTGAACTAGTAACAATGACAGGTTAAATGCTACAGATGCTGCAGGGATGTGGATTTTGGATTAACACAAAGCAAAATAAATAAATAAATAAATAAATAAATAAATAAATAAATAAATAATTTTTTTTAGTTAAAGGATTATGTAAAAACGGAGCTGGCTCCTGAGGCGGATCATGCCTTGATGAAGATGTGGGAGCAGGGTCCGAGCAGCCACTTGTCTGAGGTCATCCACTGTACCTGACCTTTTGCATGGCTCCTTCAGACCTTGACATTCAAAGACGATGGCAGTTGGGGCTCTGCCACTGATGTGTCATTCAGTGCCCTACCTACGCTGCGTATTCCTGTTTCTACCCTGGCTTTCACTTCTATCCACCAACTTCCTAACAGTCCATCATTGTCCATGGAAGGCTAAACTTTAGCAGACTAGTAAAGCATGTCTCCTCTCTTGCTTGTCCTAAAAAATAAATTCCACTAAACCATGTGTGTTCTCTATCTTCCCTTCACCTCAAACTTAGTATGATTTTTAATTAAAAAGTCAACATCGCATAGTTCAAATCCTTGCTCCAACACTTACAACTGGGGATTTTCTTAATCTGTCCACCCCTCGTTTTTTCCTGAACTGTAAAATAGGGCTAATCATATTATCTGTCTCACTCTGCAATGCTATGAGGAGTAAATGAAATAATCCCTGTAAAGGGCTTAGGCACAGTGCCTGAAATGTAGTAAATGCTCACCCAGTGTTAGCAACTGTGTTCTATCGTTAATAAAAGAGACAAATTTCTTTGAGCTGCTTTGATTTAAGAAGACAATACCTTTCCCAGACATCTCTTTCCTGGGGCTAGTTATATTAGTATTCCGTCCTGATGGGAAGGAAGAGACATCATTGGCAGAGAACACCCAGTAGAGAAGCAGGGTGGATATGAGGTAAGCTGAAATGGTACCCCCTGCCAGCTTTTTGAAATGCAGATTCATCAATCTCTTTGATGTCCTCAGCCACTTGAAATGAACATCTTTCAGCATATTATTTGCTTTCTTAACCACATCACTTTTCACTGAGTTCAACATTCCTGTAGGATTCAAAGGATCTTGGTACATTCTTCCAAAATGAATTCAGAAGGTAAGTCAAAGAGAAGGGGAAACATCTTTGAACAGGACTCTGGGTTCACCCTGGGGCCAGGAGGAGGTGGGGGGGTGCTTTGTGACTCAAAGGGCTAACAGTAAACTCAGCCTCAGGCTTTCCGTGTGCCAGTCCTCTCTGCCAGTGGCCTGATGACTAAGGCTGCCAAGTAACCCGCCCTGCTCCTTGGTCTAAGTAAGTGCAGATGATGGTGCAGCATGCCTCCTGAAGGGGCAGGAGAAGAACCTCACTCACCAGGAGTCAGAGGGTCTCCTTGGGAGAGGAGGAATTAAAGGAGGCATCAATATGTTTGCTCTTTTAAGGGATACATGTTAATAATAGAATATTTTCTCTTTAAAGGTAAGCACATTAATTTATGCATTTTCAAATTTACAATCAAAACCCAGATGCAAACCTCACTCATCAGTGGCCCTGTTAGTACTTGTCCCTAGCACAGCCCTGGCACCTGCATATACTTCTCTGCTCATGTGGCCCTCTACTTCCTGGACTGTAAGCTCCTCAAGGACAGGAACTGGCTCTTACTCATTTTGTATCCCCAACAGGGTAAGAATGGACACAGATACCACAAAATTGGCTTACTTAACTATCTTAAATCTCTCTTGCAGAAGACCATGCTCTATGGCAGAGGCCAGAAAGCCCACAACAAAAAAGCTATATCGCAGGTTCTCTTAGAGTCAAGGTCCACTCTTGAAACAGCCTCCCAAACTGCCTCCCCCAAGTGAGGTTTGAAAACCACGGTATCAGGAGGTAGTGCTGTGCTCTTGCTGGCAGGCTCAGTCGTGAACACACCTGGCTTCTCTGTGACAGCCAGAGTCTCAGTTTCCAGGCTTAAGCTACATGGTATTGGCCTAGATTTCTGCCTTCCAGAGCCTTCTACTTGGTAGACACCTAATTTCTTGTATTAAATAGCTTTCTGATGAAATTAGTTCAATGCTTTCTCTTATCTGCAGCTGAACTCTGATTTGGTGCTCATCAACTGTTTGTGGAACGAATACACTGAGGAGACACTGGTTTTAAATCAATTACACCTGGGCCCCTAAAATCACCCATTTATTCTCAAAGGGGATGATTCATTAACAAGTTTAAAACAATTTCCGGAAATGCCTCTACTAGAATTCTAAAATGCAGTGAAAAGGAAAGGAAAAGAAATTACTGCAAAATACCACTCACAGAGGTGTGTGTGTGTGTGTGTGTGTGTGTGTGTGTGTGTGTGTGTGTGTGTGTGTTGTGTGTTTGGTCTGACCATTATCTACAAAATCCACAAGTGGCTTATTCCTGTCATTTAGTTCTCTTTAAAATGGGGTACCACTGTATTTTCTAAATGACCACAAAACTTAGGTAATAAAAGATTATTTATTCAAGTTTTACATTCTGAAATAAAGGGTTTGTGTGAAGTTGGGTAACCAGCAGAATTAGAGAGGCAGTTTCTTCAATCTTCAGATTTGGGTCAGAGGCTTGACCTCTGAGAACATATATTTAAGATGTTGTTTATCCTTGTGAATCCCATAAAAGGCCTTCGGAACCCTTGAGCTTCCCAGGATAAACCTAGGCTTGAAGCTTAAGCTCTTGGAGGCACAGTTTGACTTCTACTTGTGTGAATGAGAAAGAAGGAAAGGAGCTCTCCTCTGAATTTCTTGGTGAAAGAATAGCAATTGGACTGCTTGAACTAACGCTTTTGTGAGAAATTATCTTATAATTGAAGTCTCCTAGCTGAGGCTTATGCCTCTCACCCTGTCTGAAAAAAAAATGTCCTCTCCTTCAGCAGTGTTGTTTTTCAACTCTTAAGGCTGACTTATCAGCACTATCCCAGTTTAGCTAAGGATTAACTTGGCTTGCGCAGATGTTTCTGTGATGGATCGATGTGTTGACTGATGAGAAGGGCTCCAGTCTAAGAGGATATTGGAAGAGAGCTGACTTGCCTTACCGGGGGCAGGGCAGGGGGGCAGTTAGTGAACCCTTTCTACAATCATGAAATTATCAGCCGTTCTCTTAGGACATCCATTCTGATGACCCAAATGTAAGACCATACTAGAATAAACACTAAAGCAGAGTGCTAGGTCTGAAGTAATGGCCCAGCTTGTCTGGATCCCATGTCCCGCTGTCTTGGGAAAAAACATGCCTTCTTTCTTTCTTTTACTCTTTGCTACAAGAGATAATCAGTGAGCACCTATTATATGCCAGGCTGTACATGGTAGACATTGCATATTCCTAGGTGAAAAAAGTTGCATAGCCATTGCCATCATGACAATTATAATCAAGTGGAGTGAAGTAGACAACAAACAAAATAAACAAATAGGTATAATATTACAACCCTGGGAATGCCTACAGGAAAAGAAGATCCTTTGGGAGGAAAGAATGGAGGAAGGGATACATTTACCACTGCTGTTCTAGGACAGAGTGTCACTGTCATCTGGCTGTTGAGAGACAAAGATGGTGGAACTGGGAGAGATGAGGGCTTGTTCTGCTATTGGATGAAGCCAGAAGAGGGGATGTGGAATGAATCTTATCCCCTCTCTGGGACTGCTGTCACATTGCTATGAATCTTCCCAGTACTGCCTAGGGAGAGCTCATGGACCTGTGGCATGATCCTTCTTGATGCAAGAAATAAAAATTCTAACCAAACATATCTCAGACAGTGAGGGAGTTCAACAACTAAGATACGAGGTGATTCCAAGAGTGGCCCAGTGACTCAATGATGTCATTAAGGACCCGGGAGCTTGCCATCTTCTTGCCTCCACACTCAGCATGTTAGATCTTTCTACTTCAATGGCTTTTTGAGATATTTTCCTAAACAAAGATAATTTCTTCTCAAGAGAAAATAAAATGGTAGCTATCAGATAAAATTCAGCACTAAATTATTTACTGAAAAATTCTTAGCCTTATTTTAACTTACATCACTTTCACGGGATTAGTTTACAGGGTTATCTTCTTAATGATCAGTAATACTTCTGACATTAATTCAAAGTACTATTCCCATCTATTGTGACAGAACTCTGCTCAAGTATTACTGTCCACACAGTCTGCACCAGAATGCAATGTTGTGGGGAGAACTAGCACAGCCCTCATCTGTCCCTTTTAACCCTACCCCCAACGCCATATGTCACAGGGAACCCCACACCCTGATACATGAACATGCTAGCCCACACATCCGAACTCCAGCCACAGGTTATATTAAGAGTGGCCTGTGGCCATAGGTGTGCTTTGAGGGACTCATACCAGGGGTGCAGTCTTCTCTTAAAAGAAGAGATGGGGAAGAGAATCACACAGACCCTGCAAGCATGCTGGGCCATTTGAGCATGGAATTCTGGGGTCCTCGGTATCCAGGGGCAGGGCCACATTATGTCTTCAATAAGCCCTAGACACTCTTGCCTTCATGCTCATCCTTCCTCCATAAAAAAATTAAAAATTGCATCTTAAACTGCATTTACACAAAGACAAATATATCAACATTACATAGAACATATTTTCAATTTAAAAGTTCATTTTTTCATTTTTTCTTTCTGATTTTAAAAGAAATTAAAACATTTTTGCAGCCCTTAACAGTATCATGGGCCCTTGACACTGCACCTACTGTGTCTAATGCATAAATTAGCCTGCCTGGTGCATAAATTATAAGGTGTAAGGGGGATGTGCTTCAGGGGGACACATCCACTTGGCTTAGAAATTCATTGCCTCACGGGGAAGGCATGGCAAGAGCAAAGCTGGATCACTGGACCATGTAAAGCTCAAGACCCACATTTGAGTTCTTCATCCCCAAGTCTATGATGTTACTGGTTTATAATAAACCATGTTCATTCAGGTTAATGGTACATTTATATTATTCTAAAGAGCATTGAGGTAATACCTTTGCATTTGTATGACTAAAGGACCCATTCTGGTGGTTCTTCCTCCACAAGAGAACAGGTGGTCCTGAAAAATGAAACAACTTCTAGCAACTCAAAACAACAGCTTGCTCCTTCTAAATGGTAGTTTCTCTAGTTTCCATGCATCGATGCTTTAAACGAGCAAACAAACAAACAAACAAAAACCCAGACACCTTGGGGTTCTGTTTGGGATTAGGAACGCTGCTGTACTCTTTTCTTGATAAATTAGATGCACCGCCTTAACCAAGAAGGCCACGAGAACACCTGAGCATCTCTGGAGGCCTGTAGTTCATTTCTAACCTCCAGCGTCTGTAGGGTATGCTGAGCATTTAGTGCCATCCATGACACTGGCTGTAGCTTGATTCTCCTTCTCTCATTCATTTGAAACACTCAATGTTTCTCCCTGGAAAGGAATTGAAATAGTCTTCCACTGGTTTTCATAGATTCCAAGTTCCTGGGCCTATCTCCTCACTGCACTTTTGGATAGGATGTGAACCCATGAGTTAGTAAAAGTAGGAGTATCCCAGGGCCGGGTGAGCTCAGAGCCGGAATGTAAGTCCCACATTGGGCTCCACACTCAGTGAGGAGTCTGCTTGTCCCTCTGCCCCCCACTTTCTCTCAAATAAATAAATAAATAAAATCTTTTTTTAAAAAAAGATTTCTTTCATGTAATTTTGCCTACCTGACATGTAAGACTGTGAATCTTGCACTTTCCTCTGACTTTATTTCTCTTTACTCTCAGCTTCCCTCAAACTCTGTTTCACCTTCAAACTCATTTCTGAACCATGGATTGTTCTGTACCTCAGTCCCGCCCAGCCTCACTCTACCCTAGAGGCTCACGTGACCAACTCCTACTTCTGTAAGACTAAACCAGACATCAGCTGCCCTGCAGGTACTTTTCTGACCTTCTTCGGGCTTTCTGGACTCTGCTTCTTTTATCCCCCCTTTACACCTTTCACATACCTCCATTAGAGCACAAATAACATGAAGCTGTTATTAATCTCTTCACTAGACCACAAGTTTCTTGAGGACCAGAGTTGCCTTCCTCTTTTTATAACCAGTGTCTGGGTCCCCAACACCCCCTTGTTGCATGAATCCCTCAATTTCAAGTTCTACCTCTTCCATAAGATGTTTCCCCAACCTCACCAGCCCAGAACACTCCCTTGTATTCTTACTTCTGTTGCATTTATTTATGTTCTGCTTTGTGAACAGCACTCTTCAAAGAAACATGCAACACCCGGTTCATGCTTTTTTAAACATCATGTTAGATAGACCACAAGGCTTAGAACAGGATGGACACTAGTAAGATTAGATACTAATAGCAGCTACTTAGTAAATGTGTAACAGAACTGCTGTGAGAGAAGGAATAGCAGGGTCTGGTATTGTGGACGTGCATTGCTTGCGTAGTATCCTTGCTATCAAGAGAAGAATTCCGTTTGTAGCTTACGGCCCCGATGGCTCATGTGGGGCTTACTCCATTACCTGATTCCACAAATGGGCATGTGATCCATGCATACTAGAGAACCCCACGCTAGGGTATATTGATTGGATGTGGGGAGAGCATGAGACCCAAGCTGCATCAATGAGAGTCAGACCCGAAACTTTCCTACAAGGGCTAGTCCTGATTATCTTTTCCCCAAGATAGAAACTGTAAGGAAACTAAAGCTGTAATAGCCATATTGCCATTCACAATGGTGAAAGCTGTTTGAAATACAAAATCAAGAGTCCAACGTACAAAGATAAGTGCCAAGAGACAGAAAAATATAGCTCTAATATTATCATTTGAACTCCTAGGTTCTGCTTTGAGCCAGATCTGCTCCTGGATTTTCCGTCACATGAGCCAAAAATACCACCCTTTCACTTAAATTAAGTTGGCTTTCTGTCACATGTGGTTTTCTTTATAGATGTCATCAAGGGGAAGGTAAAAGGAAGCTTGGGTTAAGGAAAATAGACCTTCTTTTGGAATCTGTTTTTATCACTTTCTAGATTTTTGATCTTTGACTATTATAAAAGGTTCTCAGTTGCAGGCAAGGAAATTCAATTCTGGGTGGTTGAGTTAAAACAGGAGTTTCTTAAAAGGATACTGGAATAGAAGAGAAAGAGGTAAAATTATCTCTATCCGCAGATGATATGATTTTGGAAAAGCCAAGATAATAAAAAGAAAAGCCACAGCAAACAAGAAGAGAATTTAATTTTCGAAAGCAGTTTATAAAATCAACATCTCTTAATGAAATAGTGGATCTAAATAATACTCACCAATCGCTGCTGACCTGACAGAGAGACAACCAGATATTATATGATTTAATAGAGGTTCACAGTGCCACCTACGAAATAAGGTTGACAAATAAACAAAAATGAATCTGATCGAGCCTCTAGGACTAATGAATATCAATTTACAGAAAATGCATGGGACAGAGGGCACGATACATGATACCACAAGGATCCAATTAGTAAATCTTAACTGTGGGAAATGCTACAGGCAAACAACTTGGCTTCCTCGACTGCAAATTTAAAAGAAAGAGTAGGAGGGAGAACAAATTTATAGATTAAAAGACATTGTTTTGATCCTGACTTGAAGGTTTTCTTTAATGTATAAAAATATAAGATAATCGGAGAAATTCGAATTTAATGATATTAAACTGCTATAAGTGGGATAATGATACTGCAGTAATTTTTAAAAGAATATTCATGTTTTAGAAATAAAGATTGAAAATGCTATGGAGAAAATAATGTGAGGTCTGAGATTTGCTTGAAATAATCCAGGCGAGGGAGGACATGGGTAGGGGTGGAGACTGACATATGGCTGCTTATTATACTATTCTCTGTATCTTTACATATGCTAAATAGTCTCTATTAAAGCTTTTTTGAAAAAGATATTAGATAACTAAAAACTTATCTGGGCCAGAGAACCAGGCACAAGATCCAGCTTCTAGGAACAACTCAGAATCTAGTCTCAGAAAAATATGAGTAAGGAATATCCTGCAGCCACCACCAAGCATTGATTTTCTGCTCTACTCTTGGAGCCACCGAGAGAAAAAGAGATAGAGTCAGAGAGTCAGGCACAGAGACGGAGAGGAGTCACCACCAGAGAGGAAGAGCTCCCTGCCCCTCCTTCCCTCTCAGGAACTTCAGAGAGAAAGCCTGGAGCAGATGCCTCTGGTTATTAGAGTTTTGGGCATTGTTTCAAAGGAGGCTGGGAAAATGGGTAAAGTGAGCACCTAGTAGTTTCCGTTCCGATAGCAAGGGGGATTTACCTGCCCCATCCCCATTACTAAGAATTAAACAGTGAGCAATTCCCAAAATAATGGAAAGAAATTCAGACACTGGACACAAAAATAAAGAAACAATGTTTACCTCACCAGGCAAATAACAACCCCCCTGAGTTTCATCTTCCTCATCTGTAAGATTTTTGAACAACTGCTGTGAGGACCTACTTCCCAAAACTGCTATGAGGACCGAAAAGAATAACGTGCCTATGAAACAACACAAATGGTCACTCAGCAATCTTTCCCTCCTCCCTCTCTCCCCCTCCCTCCCTCCCTCCCTCCCTTCCTTCCTTCTTTCCTTCCTTCCTTCCTTCCTTCCTTCTCTCCTTCCCTCCCTTCCTTCCTCCTTGTCTGATTTCAGTTGCTACCTCTTTATTTCCTCAGGATAATATAATAATCCATTCACTTGAGGGGTACAAAGTAAATAATTTTTTTTTTAATTGAAATGGATTGATTGAATCCATACTTTCATAGGGGGGAAAAATGTTTCCTTTCCCCTTAGCTCTTCTTGTACACCTGGCTTCACAGCAAAAGAAATTAGCATTTAGAAATGCACCTCTGCTTCAGCCACAGGTGAGATATTAAAGCATTCCCACATGTACCAAATCCTCAAACTTTGATCAGCATGTTGGGAATGTTCATTGTCTAATAAAGCCATGGGCAGACTCTCTGATTCACTGAAGTAGGTACTCCTCCTAATGAAAACACTTCCCAGGAGAACACAGCCCTGCATTTCCAGTAGTCTGCTCAGTCAGGTGGGCTGTGGGCTGGATTGACTCAGCAATGGTTAGCTGACTTTTAATTCTCTTCTTCCTGCCTGTCCATTCATACCATGGACCAGAGGGAAGTGTCATCAAGGTAACCACGGCTGGGTCACTCTCTCCCACTGCCAGTCAGAAAGGTCATTTTGGAAGGGGGCTGGAATATCTGACCTCATGACTATAGGAAAATTTTGTGATTAATGGTGATTTTTATCTTTGGACTTCAAAGATTGACTCACACAGAGAATGAGCAATCTATAAGTCAGATATCCTACATCCTCGTCATTTTCTTCCATCAGTCAGGAATTCAGGGAACTAAGTACCGACCAGCTGTAAAAGATGTCTATCCTGTCAGCAGAAAAGCCTGCTTAATGGGCCCCTAAGAGGAATTGTTTAAAATGATGCTATGTGATTTTCCCCAAGATTTTGTGTTGAAACATGAACAACTAGAAAACTTAACACATAACTCTATATTTCATGCACAAAACAAGGCTCTTCTCTTATTTTTCCCTTCTGTGGTTCAGGTGTTTTGCAGCCACTTTAAAACATGAGACTACCTTTTATTTAATAATTGGACAAATATTTATTGAGGGTCTCCTACGTGTAAGAAACTATACAAAGCCACGGAGTTACAAGGTTGGAGAGATATGGTGCCAACACTCAATAATATCAGTTGTATTAGTAATCTCTAATATGTCTATTATATGTTACTTTTCACAGTGCTATTTAACCGGCCTAAGTCATTTGTAATAATGCTTATAATTCATTGTGATGGCCTCAACTTTTTTCAAAATCAGTTTACCACCTTCCATGAGTTCAGCCTGTCTTCGAGGAGATAATGTATTTAAGATGCTTAGCCTGTGAACTCAAGAACTAGGAGACCCTTCCCTCTCCCAGACACGTTTTACAGTTAGTACAATGAATTTTTTTTACTGCACAT
The DNA here is from genome assembly GCF_964656455.1 of Halichoerus grypus. Taxonomy (NCBI): domain Eukaryota; kingdom Metazoa; phylum Chordata; class Mammalia; order Carnivora; family Phocidae; genus Halichoerus; species Halichoerus grypus. Next base: position 143,571,458 of record NC_135718.1, read on the forward strand.
TTTTAATTATTTTTTTATTTAAATTCAATTAGCCAACATATAGTACATCATTAGTTTCAGATGTAATGTTCAATAATTCATCAGTTGCGTATAACACCCAGTGCTCATCATATCACGTACCCTCCTTAATGCCCATCACCCTGTTACCCCACCCCCCACCCACCTCCCCTCCAGCAACCCTCAGTTTGTTTCCTAGAGTTAAGAGTCTCTCATGGTTTGTCTCCCTCTCTGATTTCTTCCCATTCAGTTTTCTCTCCCTTCCCCTATGATCCTCTGCCCTGTTTCTTATATTCCACATGAGTGAAACCATATGATAATTGTCTTTGTTTGATTGACTTATTTCTCTCAGCATAATCCCCTCCAGTTCCATCCACGTCGATGTAAATGGTAAGTATTCATCCTTTCTGATGGCTGAGTGATATTTCATTGTCTATGTATACCACATCTTCTTTATCTATTCATATGTGAATTTAAAACAGCACTTGTGTGTTCACACCAGACATGTGTCCCATGCAGTTTTCCAGTTTGTTTAGCTAGGAGGATGCCATAACTTAGTGAAAAATTCATACAGCACCCTTCTTGTGTTGCCTTGACCTAGGTTCCTGGATGTGCCTGGGTGGAAGGAGCTGGGACTACATGCTTGATTTGAAATTTGGAAATCTCAGTCATTCCCCAACCATCAAAAATATTCACCTCATTCCCTTTTTCCACAATCATCTAAGCGGCCCTCTTTAATTGACTCCCACACCTGTTCATCATATAAAGAACAAAATAAAAGCAAATGCTGTTTAAAATTCCTCTTCTTCAACAAGGTCTTCTGTTTTGAAATTGTGAAATGGTCCCTGGTCTATTCTCTCACCAGCTGTGGTCTTTTATCTCCTCAGGAGAATAGTTGACATCACACAAGGCAAAGCCATTGTGCTTACAGATGCCATAAATATCTCCCCTAAATCCTACATGATAAATTTCCCCCTGATTAGTAAAGCAGATACCATAATGTGCAAGGTCGAGGGAAGAGGCTTTGATGATGCTAAACTAAGCCTCTGGAGATACCCCATCCCTCCCTCCTGAATTTCACTGTCCAGCAACTGGAGTCACAAAAACGATAGAAAATGCAGTCTGGATTATCCACTCTCATTGCTTGCTTCCTTTTTTAAAAAAAAAAAAAAACGGTTTTCAATTATGGACAGACTAAAATTTACTTATACAGAATCCAAAGCAAGTTGAATTTGTTAAAGGTACAAATGGGAATATGCTTCTTACAGAAATCACAAACGCTTTTTAGACCACAGCCTAAAAAGGGGGGGAAAAATCCTTTGAATGAAAAGTAAAACAAGGGCTTTCAGTTCTGTACATGAATTTGAAATTACTTTATCAAAAATCAAATTATTTTTGATTCTTGAGAAGACCTGTCCCTATACTGTGATTTTTTTTAAATAACAAGTTTCTATTTGTAACTATTAGTTGGTCTTTCCACAAAATTAGGTTGCTGGAAAGACTGAGAAGAGACAGAATATTCCTGGATCAAATGGAACTGGTGAGTGTGGAAATCCAAGGATTTGAGAAAGCATTGTCAATTCTTATAGTCTGACCAGTGGGAGACGAGATAATTCTGTATGTTTTTCTTGGTCTTCCTAATGTATGTTTATTCAAATGAAGAAAAAAAAAAGAAAGTAGACTATTGTCAGGGGGTAAAAGGTGAAAAAAATCATTTTTGTGTTTTTTGCTACGTGGACTTTCATTTGTTGTAGGATATAAGTTTCAGATAGTTTTTTGGTTTTGTTTTTATTTCTTTTAAGCGACAGCTCTTTGTGATCTGCTGACGAGGGTTGATATAGAAATAATAAAATAACGTAAATGTAGGCAAAGAGACACCCACCCAGATATTCATTCCTCCTTAAGCCTACCTCATTGACAGCCAGGGAGCATTTGGACAATGGAGAGAAAGCATCTGAATCTGGAAGGTAAGTAGAAGATAAAGGGTAAGCTTGGGGTCAATACAACAAAGAAGAAGCCGAAAACTTCTACTAATTTATCCTGTGGTCTGAGCTATCCATTTCTGCATGTAGGCCAAACCCCATTACCAGTTCAACTCCTCTCCCCAACGCACATCTCCTTCCCCACCCCACCTTAAACAGAGTATGACAGTGTACTATGCATTTAACTGAGGTATCTCAATTAAAGCATCAGAAATTTTTTAATCTACACTTTGCTTAGATGAAGGGATGGGTGGGGGTAGGTCTTGTCCATGCATAGCTGGGCTTTTGGTTGGGTTGATTCGTTATCATGGTCTATTCTCTGCGTGTTCTCCATTAATAGCTGGACGCTGTTTTCCTTGGCCATGGGGGCTGAGCTTGATTCATTGACTCAAGTACTCTAAGGTATGGCATGGAACATTTCGTGTGTGTTGGCTCTTCATGCACACTACTGCGGACTGAGGGAAACAATTATAAGATGCTCCTGCCCAGTCCAGCCTCCTTGGAGGAGGCAGAATCCCCTGGCCAACACTGCCACCCTGCTGATTCAACTGTCACTCAGACTGCCGTCAGAGCTTACTGGCTTTAGGCTGTAAGTTACAGGAAATCTTTCCGCCTGTACTTGGTTATTTATAGAGGAGTTTATAGGATTCTTCCACAACTCAAGGGAGGAAAATCAAACAAATGTCACCTCCTATTATCGTGGCAACTAAGTTCCACTCTGAAAATAGAAGCTGGAACCTTAACCCATTAACTAGTAAACCAATCCACTGACGTATTTAAATTTTAGTAACACTTTCACGTTAAAAAAAAAAATTCTTTCAAATTTCACCCACCCTAGAGAGTTGTTCCTGATTAAGCCCACCCTCCTTTGCACTCTCTGACACATCTTTGCATGGGACTAATGCTTTAATAATGGACTTCAAAATTGGATTATTCGTCATACTTTCCCATCTTCCTGAATCCCTCCTTCCTTCCTCCCTTATTTTCCTTTCTAGCTTTCACAAATACTAATATGAGGCTTACTATACGCCAGGAACTGTTTTAAGAATTTTAATCCATAGCAAACCCAGGAGGTAGGAGCCATTATCAATCCCATTTCATGATGGGAAGACTTGATTTATGATGCATCATTATCACTTGCCTATGCACGACTCTATTTTCTCCATTTACGAATTCTTTGTCATTTGGTCATTTCTTTGTTAGTAATAAAAGCCAACCACACAACCCAAGACTAGAACACAAGCAAGACTTACACCTACCTACATGATTCCCTCCTACCCCCATTACCCAGCTGCCTTGCTCTGACGTGCTGATTTTTATGTTTTTATTAATAATTTCCTTGCTTGTTCATAAAAACAATTTATGCACCTGTGCACGTTTGATAAAAAAATCTTATCGCTTAGTTTTAGTAATTTTGAACATTTTGAAGAGCACAATGCTGTGGTCATCTGATAGCTTGCTATCACTCACTAACACGTGATTACAGCTCACTCATTTCCGCTGGAAAAATATGTTCCACAATGCAATTTATTTCTTTGTTTCCCTGTTGATAGTCATTTGTTACCTGCTCTTGGTTTTACAAACATGGCTGTTTTGAGTATTTTTGTAATTTTCTTGAGGTGCACAAATGTACCAAATGCATCTTTGGTATGTGCCTGGAAAATTGTTGGGTCATGGAATATGTGAATGTTCAACTTTAAAAGATAATGCCAAGTAGTTTTCCAAAGTGATTAACCAATTTACAACAGCAATATATAAGAAACCTAGTTGATCTATAAATTCTCCAACTTTGGTATGGTTTAAATTCTTAATTCTTGCCCATAAACTGAGCATGAATTGGTATCTGCTATAGTCTCAGTTCACTATTCTAGATCTTGATTTGCTAGTCTAGACTGCTGTAAAGAAGTTGGGCATCCTTCTATATGTTTTTAGCTGTATTTTTGTCCTTCTGTGAATGTCTATTTTTGTATTTTGGTCTTCCATTTTTAATTTTTTGTTTCTATTGAGCTGTTTGAACTTTCCTTAGTATTTTATAGGAGTCTTTACATATTGTTGTTACTAAAACTTTACTAATTATATCATTTGTTAGCAAATGATTTTCTCTTATTTTATAGCTTGCTTTTTTTTTACCTTCCTTACCTTCTATAAGAATTCTTTTGATGAACAGCATTTTTTAATTTTAATAAAGTCAAAATCATAAATCTTTTCTTTTATGGGTTATATTCTTTGTGCCTGTTTAAGAAATCCTTCCCTACCCCAAGGTCGGAAAGATATCCACCTATATTTTTATACTGAGTGTTTTAAAGTTTGCTTTTGACATTTAAGTCTCTAATCCATCTGGAGTTGATTTTGGGGTATGGTGTAAGGGTGGGATCCAAATTCATTTTTTTTCCAAATGGACAACCAATTTTTCCAGCTCCCTTTATTAAATAATCCCTCTTTTCTTCACTGAAATGCCAGGCCACCTCTGCCCTCATTAAAGCTCCGCATATGCATGGATCTATTTCTGGGCTCTCTATTCTATTCCATTGGTTCACCTGTCTACACCTGCATTGTGGTATTTTGGTAAGAGCACAGGACTTGGAAGCAAGAGATCTGGCCAGTTATGACCAAGGGAACTTGAATGGGTCACCTGACTATTCTGCTCAGTCTTCTCGTTTGTAACACATGAATAACAATTCCTACCAAACTGATGCTGTGAAGATTAAAGACATATCTGTGGAAGTGCTTTGTAACGCACCAAATTCTATGAAATATTCTACATTGTTATTTGCTTTATAAATGTTCTCAAAGTGTTTTTTTCTTTTTTTTTTTCCTTGTCTTTTAGAAATCTTTTGGTTGTCAGTAACAGAAAACCTGACTTCCACTAGCTTTAAAAATAAAATTTAATGGCCCACATAACTTAACTATTCTGGTAGTAAGACTGGCCTTAGGTGATGCTTTAAATAGTGACTCTTTAGAGACTCAGAGATTCCAGATAAACATTTTTCCACCTCTTTTCTCTGAATCCTGCAGTTGCCTTCATTCTGAGGCCTTATGGTCAAAACATGGCTGTCAGCGGCTTCTGGGTCTGCATGCGTCCTAGTTCTCAGCTCAGCCAGCCTTAAGACAGCTCCCCTCCAGGTGGCTTCCGAAAAAGAGAGAGGTAATTTCTTCCTCAAACATTGTGGGCAAAGTTCTCTGTCTCACGTCTCATGGAGCTCATCTAGGGCGGGTGCTGAGTCCTCATTCAGGCAGTGGGAGCACATGATGAAGGTGAGGGTGGGGCCCCTTCCCTCCAGCCTAGCAACTATGTGCAAGGGTTGAAATTTTGGTTACTGTTACTAAGATGAGGCAGAGAATGAATACTTGGGGTGGGGGCTGGGGCACCCATAGCAAGTGGTCATTACTTTTTTATTTTAACTTTTTAAACAAAATAACACATGTATACGGTCACATATCAAGTAGTGAAGAAGAGCTTAGAATGAAAAATCGCAGGGACCATAGCCCTCCTCCCAGAAGGAAGGTCTTCCAACGCCATCTGCACTGGATTCCCCTGGTGACTCTAAACCTCTTTGAAAGCTCTGTTTCTTTATGAAATGAGCTTTATACACTCTAATAATTTATACTTCTCCATCCTTACTATTCATTTTGAATTTGATAAAAATAGTTATTTTTTAAATATTTTATTGTTTACCTTTGTGATTTTTTTTTACAGTGTATCTATATTTCTTTTCCCACCAATTTAATTAGTATCTCAATTCCTTTCTCTGGAGCTCTTTTCCCTCCCGCCCACCCCCTCCTCCCTTCACTTCCCCTTCTGTCAGATGTAGTTTGCTTTTGCATTGTCAAGATGGTGAACGTTCATGTTCTGTCCTTCAACAATAAATAGGACTTTCCTGCTCTGTACATATTACATGTTGAATTTGCAAAAATGTTTCACCACCAGTCCAATTTTGTGCTAGAATAATATTTCTTTTTCTGAGCGTCTAGTTTTACTCAAAGTAGACCCCCACACCAATTCAAGTAACACATTCACTAGCAGAAATGTTAAATAGAATTTTTTTTGTATTTTAATTTGTGTATTATTGGGATCATAACTTTCTACTCCAGATTAATTTTTCTTGGAGTTTCTAACTATCCTTTTTTTGGGTTGTTTTTATCCTTTCGTTTATAGCTTCTATTGCATGAAATTCCATTTGTCTTTTTCCCACAAGAAACCTCTCTCATGGGTTACTTTGTCCTTTTACACCAGATGGGAGTTTTTCTTTCTAGGCCTTGTCATGGGAGTCATTGGGGGCTCCTCTTCTCTTCTGTCTTGTGTTACTTCCCCTGTTCTCTGAATCCCATGTCTTCCATTTCTAGTTTCCTCCCGTTGTTTGACTAAAGTCACAACTTCACTGACTCCCTAAAAAAGCATCATTAAAAGGTAAACATCGCCATTCTTTGTTGTCAGACACCCAGACAGAGATAGACAATGCTTCCAGCATCTCAGAAGTCCATACGCAAATAACTCAAGGTATCATCAGTTAGTTTTGCCTGTTCTTGAACTTTATGTAAATTTAATCATACAGCATATACTCTTTTATTTGTCTGGCTTCTTTTACTCAACATAATGTCTGCAAGGCTCATCTATGTGATTTGGAATATCAACATTGGGTTCTCTTTTTAACTGCTGTAGAATATTCCATATTCCACAATTTACTTATTAGGTTTCCTGTTGATGAGCATGTGGGTTGTTTCCAGTTTGAGGCTATTATGAAAAATACACATGTGATCATTTTTGTCCATGTCTTTTGATGGACATATGTACTAATTTATTTCAGGCATGTATCTAGAAATGAAATTGCTGGGTCACTATATTTAATTTTATAAGACACTGTCAAACTTTTTCCCCAAGTGGCTGTACCAATGTACACTCCCACCAGGAATGTGTGAGAATTCCAGTCACTCCATGGAATTCTCAGCACTGTCAGTCTTTTTAATTTTAGCCATAATAGTGGATGCAAAATGGAATTTCATTATGGTTTTAAATTGCATTTTTCTGATGAGTAATGATATTGATCACTTTTTTCATATGCTTGAGATGCTTTGGATAGCCTCTTTTACAAAATGTCCGTTCAGGTGTTCTGTCCACTTTAAAATCGAGTTGTATGCATTTCTCTTTGTCATGTGGAAGGCTTTATATATTCTGGACCCAAGTACTTTTCAGATCTATGTATCATGAATATCTTCTTGTATTCTGTGACTTGCCTTTTAACTCTCTTACGGTATATTTGTATGAACAGAAGTTTTTGATCTTAATGAAATCCAGTTCTCAAATTTTTCAGTTATGATTGGTGCTTTTTGTGTCCTGTTTAGGAAATCTTTCTCTATTCTCAAGTTTAGGAAGATATTTTCCTGTAGTTTCATCTAAAACTTTATTTTTTTACCTTTCATATTTAAGTTTACAATCCATTGCAAATTAATTTTTGTGTATGATGTGAGACAAGGTTCATTTTTTTCCCATAAAAATAGGCAGTTGCCCCACCACAATTTTTATTGAAAAGGCCACTTTCTCCACTGAATCACAGTACTGCTTTTGTTGCAAATAAAGTGACTTGATATGTGTGAGTCTTTTTCAGGACTATTCTGTTCTGTCTACTAGTCTAGTCTTAGAGCAGTAGCACTCAGCATTAACTACTGCTTTTACTATGAATCTTAACATCTGATAGTTTAGGTGTTTTAGTTTTGTCCTTTTTTTTTTCCAAAATCGTTTTGGGATTCTAGGTCTTTTATATTTCCCCATACATTTTAGGAACTACTTGTCAATTTCCACAAACTATCTTGCTGTTATTTGACTGGGATTGCATTCAATTGACAGTTCAATTTGTGTAGACTTGTGATCATAACAAAACGTGATTCCTAATCCATTACTATGGTACAGTTCTCTATTAAACTTCAATTATTTAAACATATTTATTTTCTCTCAGCAATGTTTTATAATCTTAAGCCTTGAAAAATCTGCATTAGATTTATTCCCTAGATATTTGATAATTTTTTGCTGCTTTTGAAAATGGTATTTTAAATTTTATTTCCCATTTATTTCTCTCTAGGGTATAGAAATATTTTAATTCACATATTGATCATGTATCTAGTGTTCATGCTAGCTTCATTCGTTATTCCTAATAGTTTCTTTATCATTTCTTTTGGATTTTCTATTTTCCCGATTATTTCATCTGGCAGTAGCAATGGTGTTTAATGTTTCTTTATATTCTTCTCATGATTTTTCTTAGTTCTGCCTCTTTTGCTTATGTACTGGATGATTTCCTTAGCTTTACCTTCTATGAATTTTAACTCTTGTTTATAATTTGGGGATTTATATTACTAGTCTGTCATTGCTTTTTCTGGTCCTCTGATTTTTTTTAGAGTATTCTTTTGTGGATGCAATACAATTTCAAATCACTCAAATTATACTATTTTGGTTGTTTTTGCTTCTTTTTTTCTCTATGATCAGGTTTTGTTGTTTCATTTTTTAAATCTTTCTCTTTTATTCCATTTGTTTTCATATATCTAGTGATCCTTACTTGTCCCCTCGTATCTAAGAAATAAGTGCTTAGCTAATAAAGATTTCCTCTGATGTTACGTCTCTTTTCCCTTCAGTCTCTCTCTTGAATGAGAATATGCCTGACTACTTAGCATGAGATAGAGTAAAATGTGCAGCTGTTCAGCTTTCCTTTACACGAGTGAAAAGGGAAACACTCTCAAATGATTATCCCTTCTATTGTAAGGACATAAGGAGAAGGACTTAAATCCACGATGTGAGCGTGCATTTTCTTAAAGGGCTTATTCCATTTCTTTAAGGAAGAAGCTGCCATGTTTGGATAAGAAATGATGACCTCGATGCCTATGCCAGGGGAGGGAGGTTGACAGCAACTATTTGTAGTTCGATCCTACAAACATATGTACTGTCACGTCTCTGAAACTCCCTTGAAGTATATTCTGAGCAGCAGCTTCACCACACTCTATTTCCCTCAAAATGCATCTATGCACTGTTCTTTCATAGGTGTGTTTGTTACCTAGAAACCTCTCTTCCCCCTTCTACCTTATTTGCTTTGCTTTTTGTATATACAAATATATATACACATATATGCATATAATATATATATATATAATTACACATACACAAGAATATGTATAATATGCAGGTTTTGTGTGTATATAATTTTTTTATTGAGGTCTTGACAAGAAAAAAAGAGGAACAAAAGTCTGCTATCTTGAACTGGATACTTGATTTTTTTTAATACTATATAGTCAACCTACAAGTTTAAACTTCTTCAAATGGGAATAATACTAGTTTTAAAAAACTATTATGGAACTACGTCATCGTTGGAAGATCTTTCTCCATTGATCTCTTATGTCTCTGCACATTTTGCCCGACGGCCTTTTGTTCAGGATTATCTTTCCAAGGATGTTTGTATAGTGAACGGCCTTGGGAAACAGAGATAATATCTCCTTTGGGAGCAGTGGACAGGCTTGTTTGCTGTCCAAAATAATGATAATGCCTATTTCCAGGATAAAGATTGGCACGGTTTACTAACAACTCATGATGAAAGACTGAGGTTTCCTCAACTCAGTTCCACAACTGTGTACAGCATCCACCTGGCCTGGTCAGCATCTCCCTGTGGGACTTCAGGGGCAAAGGGAATCACATGAACATGAAGCTCTACTATCTGTTCCATCATGAGGAATAGAGTCTTTTGTCTCTGACCCAGAAGTCGTGGGTCTTCTGCCATAATCCATGAAAGGATGGCAGGCTAACTTGTTAGCTTACACATAAAGCCAAATCTCAGAACCACATATAGGATAAAAGAAAGGTCCAAAAATGAGATTGCAAACTAACCAAGATACCAAGCCTTAGTATAATACGAGTTGAAGCCATTAATTCCACCTTCTACAATTTGGTTGCTGTCTCTCTCTTTGACCATGAGGGTTTATGACATTTATTTTAAATCCCATCGACAGTTATTTTAGAGGTGTTTCTAAAAGGATTAGAAATAATTGTTCTAATAGTATTCAAGCTGGTACGATTAACTCAAATCCTACATAAATGTTATAAAGTTGACATGTTAAACACCAGAAAAAAATAGAAATAAGATCTGTTTTTTAAAAAAGTTATTATCTTGGGGGCACTGAGGCTAACGATGTGTGCAGAGAGAGGCTTTTTTGAAACTATATGTTTTTCACTCTGCTGTGAAGCTTCACTGTTTTTGTCACTTGCAGATATTTAGTTTATATATTGATGCTAAGATTAGTTTAAAATTTTATTGTATAGGGGAAAAAAATCATTGGAAGCATAAAAACAAAGCAAACCAAAATACCTAAATATGTTTTTTTTTAAAAAGGTTATATCATAGTAGAGGGAAACATTTGGGGTGATATTTTCCTATATGCAGAGATTTTGATTATAAAAATATTACAAACTTAATTTTGAGAGTGGGGTAGTAGGGAAAAAGGAATCATAAAAAAATCAATCTGAGATCAAAGATTTACCTAAACCACCGTCTAGGGGATATATAGCGGCTAGTTCAGGCAAAGGCCGGTGTCCTGCGCCATCTTGCCCCTTAACACACAAATGAAAATTTATGTTTCTAATATTGACCTAAAGACTCTAAAAATCCCCAGACATCAAAGAATGATGCAGCTATGTTTACTACATGAGTCTTTGCTAAAGACACCTTATAAAGATTATTCAAAAAGCATTGAAATAAGAATGATTGTCTGACTAACCTGCAATCAACCATATCATTAAGTTACCCAATTGTTCCAGTCCCTTAAAATTCTGTGTAATTACAACCTTCCCAGTGTCTCATGCTCACCTCCCTAGGACTCTTTGCTAGTGTGTTCTTCTGTATATTAAACCACCAAAATACAGTACAGTGATTCAAAGCTGAAGAAGAAAACCCAACTCTTCTCTATACTTTATGTGACACTGCAAGATCCAATTCTTTGAGAATCTGGTAGGAGACATGCCCCAACATTTTGAGCAGACTGAGTTATAATGGCCTAAGATGGTAAAATTAATTTATTGTTCCAAAAGCACCAGTGATATTCTTGGATATCTCTGCCCTTATCAAAATCCTAATATATGAGCAGCATTTTGCAAGACATGACAGAGGCTATAACAGAAGAAAACAAGACCTATCTTTGAGAAGGTTACCACTCAGAAGGAGAGACAAGATATAAACATTGCAAACCATAAAAAAGTATATTAAGTTGCATTAGGATCCTCACACAGAATGAACTATGTGGGAAGGGAGAGCATAAATGTTCAAGGGAATCAGAAAATACAGTCAGGAATTTGAACTATATCCAGCTTTTTATGCAACTATAATAAAGGTCTCAGCTTGAGACTAAAAGAGATTCAGATGTGTCTGGGGACATCTGGCAAAAGGGCAGTGTCAGCCTCTAGAAATTTATTTGCATGAAGACTGACAAATCTTTTGGGAGAGAAGTGGTCCTGAGGAGGAAGGATCCATGCACGATGAAGTGACTCAGGAAAAAAGCCTTAGTTATTGGATGAGGACAATGATTCTGAACACAGCAAGTCTGAGATTTATCCCTAACTTACCCCCCGTTGGGCTTCATCTGATATTACAGAAAGCAAGCAATTCTAAGTAAATGCTGAAATCGTTGTTTTATTTTGTGACATAAGCACTCTTCTTTGGGATCCCCCTAGCAGAACTTAACAGAAAGGGATAGTCTCTCCCTACCACTTTGTCACAGGTAATCACACAGGGTTGGGATCCTGAGGACACCAGCATGGTGCCTGACAGAGCCAGTGCTGTGCTTACCATGTCTCATGAGTAGTCTGAGGGTGGTCAGTCAGGAGGAAATGCAATGCTTTTGGATCAGCAGCAGAGACAGGGTACCCAGTAGTGGAATAGAGGCAGCATCTGAGACAGGCTTTTATACCCAGCTCAGCATCAGCAGCTACTCACAGGAAACTCTGAATCAGCAGAACCACAAGTGAAAATGCCAAGCCTGGCAGAGCAAAAATGTGTTTTCATGCCCAATAAAGCAGCAAAAGCTCAGCTTTAGAACAACTATTCCCAGGGCACCTGGGTGGTTCAGTCGGTTAAGTGTCTGCCTTCAGTTCAGGTCATGATCCCAGAGTCCTGGGATGGAGCCCCACATTGGGCTCTCTGTGCAGTGGGGAGCCTGCTTCTCCCTCTCCCCCTGCCCCTCTCCTTGCTTGTGTGCTCTTTCTCTCTCTCTCTCTCTCAAATAAATAAATCTTAAAAAAAAAAGAAGATACTGTTTCTGGTACCATGACATCCGATCTATTTGTGGCCATCTGAGACTGCAGGGCAAAATCTCCAGTAAGGCAAGAATTTCCAGGGGTGTAGGGGACCTATGTCAGTATAAGAAGGCATGAAATAATGATATTTAAGTCTTTAGTGTTAGCAGACCTCATGGCTATCTGCAGGAAGGAGTAGCCTTGAGAAATCTAGGCTGTAGAATTCGTTATTTCTCAAAATATAGAAGACCGTCTTTAGCTGTGATGTTCAAGATTAGGTTTCTAATGAAGCCAAAAAGGACACTAAGCATGTATAAAGAAATAGTGTCTAAATGCTAAATGCCAGGATGGTTAGTTATTCTATAGAAGCCTTAGAGAATCACAATCTGAGGATGTTATAATGGTAGAAATCAGGTAGACCAGTCCTCTAATAATCAAATAAGAGAGTGAGACCCAAGAAAAAGTAAGCCAACTACTGGGTGGCTGGTGGTGGAACAGGCAGCAGAACAGAAATCTTCTGACGTCCAGTCCAGGGCTCTTTGAATGACACCATAAAGACTCAGGGAAACCAAATGAGAAATAATAAGCCTGACCTTTTGATTCCTAGAAAGTGTCAGCAAATTACCTATAGCCATTCTCTACAAATAAAAATCAAGCTGGGAATTTGTTTAAGAACTGTCAAAATGTTCTCTCCTTGAATGTGAATGTGTTTATATATGTTTCTGTCAGTTCACAAATGTAAATTCTTGAATTGATTTCTGATGTAACTTCTTAAAAATTAAACACAGCATTAGAATTAGCTTCAGAAGAGAAAAAGTTTGCACTGTTTTTTTGTTTTCTCTTAGGAACGGGTGAAGAAGGCATGGTGGGAAATGGAGAATGAAGGAATGCAAGCAAAAGCGAGAACAAGAGTGAGGAATAAAAACAGAGGAGTAAGTAGAGAGGAAAGAGCCAAGTGAGACGTTTGGAGCCTCCACACAAATGAGATGGGTGGATAGAACTCCATCAAGAGATTATTGAACATGAAGTTCATCTGTTTTAACTGGTGTGATTTACTTGACATAGTGACAGACCGAAACGGAAATAATAATCATCTGTCAAACAATCAGTTCGCCTATTTCTTGACTGTCCTGGCCATTGTTTTCTTTTTTTAACCTAACCTGCCTGTTTCTTTGACCAGTCAAGTCAAAACATACACCCAATTTGTACATGTCAACACAAGCTCTCTCTTGAGTTAATGGCTCAGAGTGTGAGTCACTGTCCTGAGAACCCCAGATCCTAACTCTTCTCCTCTTCTAAATTAGAATGAGATGGCCTCTGTTTATACTTTCATTAAATAGAACCACATGATTACAACCTTTCCACTGGGGGTTTTTAGCAAAGAATTTATTAGCATGAGCCAGTATCCTTGACTGCAGGGCTGCTTTGGTTGTGAGCCATAAGTGGTTGAGATACACTTGATTTGCTGTTTTTCCTCATGAGTTCTGGTTTAGTGGATTGTTTCTAGGGGCTTCTAGAGGCTTGTGTTCCAGCTATATCTGTTACTTCTATGTTATCAGATATTTTTCTTTAAAGCCTAAATGTCCTTTTTCATTTGTCATGGAGAAAAATGATGGACAGATTCCTGGGAAGTGGTAGTGACTTACTAATCTGTGATGTTTTATTAGATGTGATCATCAAACTGGAATCTTTGTTAAGGGTGTCTTCCTTTTATTTAAAAGGTCCTCTCCCCTTTGAATTCTTCCATATCCTTTGAGACCCAGCCTCCGTGATGGCCTTCTTGATTATCCCCACCCACCTGAAAATCCACATACTCTTGGGAATTAATCTTTCCCTCCTCTATGTCCTTAGCACTTGATTTCTGCATTCTACCATATATCATGTTGCCTTTACAAATGTGACAATTCCCTGATGATAGGAAATGTGTTTTAACATCATCACATTTCTGACAGAGTAATGGATACTTGCTGAATTAAATTAAAATGCCGAAGGCTAATTCCTGAAAAAGAGATAGGGAGAAGAGTAGAGTGGGGTCAGTGGTAGTAGAAGGGAATGTAGAGAGAGAAAGACGATGGGACAAGATGCTTTGGCATTTTCATGGAAGAGGATACAGGGTGTCAGGAAGCACTTGCAGGAAAGACAAAAGGATGTTCAGAAAGTGGATCATCAGGATAAAAACAGAACAGGAAGAGGTCAGAAATAAGTAAAGTGCTGCAACTGTAGTAAATGGCCATAACTGATGTCCTTGATGGTATCTCCTGCCTTGTGGAAAGAGAAGGAAGACTAGGGGAGCAGTGAAGGGCAATCATTCCATCCCAGGGATACCTCTACTTTCCCCTTCCCCCAGGCAATCCACCTTGTTTCAAAGGGTCTCCAGCCTCAGTGATGCCTTGCTGGTTTTGTACCCAGTGCCTAGGTAGACATTCTAACCTGTTCTTCTTCCTATAGCTCCACCACCAGGTCAGAGAAGAAACTCCCTGGGTCTTTTCCTCCTTTTATAGATGGAACATAATTGTTCTTAGATTACAAAAATATGCATTTAGCATGTATGCATGGCCTTATTTTTCATCTATAACTTAGGGAAGTAGATAGATGATAAATGATACATAGATAAATAGAGAGATTATGTGATAGAGGAGAGATTTTTTTTACTTTCTATTTCTTTTCTCTTATGATAAGGTAATAAAATTCATTATGAAACCTTAAGAAAGACATTAAGTCCTTGATAAAATTGAGAAAAAAATGTGCTGTTCAGAAGCAACAAGTGTTGACGATGAAACAACAGGCCAATCCCTAGGGCCCTAGAATGAAAATACAGGGATAACAGCAAGCATCCTGAACCAAAAACTCTCCTTTGGGGATTTATATGGAATAGAAGGTCCTCTGTCCTCAAGAGCTATCTCCTCAGTCCTATCTCTCAGTAGCCTCTGTTCCTACTGCCTCATTGCCTCCCAATCTCCCAATCCCTTCTCCCAAATGGGAACCACAAAGAGGAACCTGGATAGGCAGCTGTCCTTGACCCAGCCCTGCTGACAAGATTTAGGAAGGAAACAGAAGGAAGCCTGTTGTTCTGTTATCTCAGGGGAGGCTGAAACCATTTTCAAATGGCTTCATAGATATTATCTTATTTGATCCTTGCAATAACAGCCCAGTAAGAGATGAAAAGCAACTTTCATTACCTGTCCTCGTCCCCCTATTCAGTTAAAGAAACTTAGAGCAAAAAGGCTTCTGGGAATTGTTCAAGGTCATACAGTCAATGAGGGTACAGCCTGGCCTTTTGTCACCAAAGGTTGTGTTGGTTTTACCACTTCTTCCTACTTTGGGTTTCCCCATGATGGTTCTATGCTATTAAGATGGAAACTGTTTGGGGCTACATTATGGGTCAAACAGACTTTGGTGAACTGGGCTGACCTGGAGAACTAACCATCAGGCATGTCTTTATTTCACTGGAAAAATTTGTTCTGAGTTCTCTACAACTGATTTACATACAATATTTTAGTACACAGCTCATTTTAAATTGAGGACTGACTGTACTAAGCTTCTAGCTTCTAAGGATAGAAAGATAGTCCTTTTTATTTTTCCTGTTCTGCTTTTGGAAACTACCAACAAGGGTGCCAATTAGCACCAGATGGGACAGGGACTGTGTGATGTGGAACTCCAACCACTGGGAACTGGAATGAGTCCACTAATGTATTAAGCAATCGAAGAGCCAGAAGTCAGGCAGGATTTGAGTTTGGCACAATGTAAAGCTCTGATCTGTAAAGGCCCAACTTTATACACAGAATCTGTCCCTTCTCTACTTACTGCCTATGAGGAAGAGCAAGAGAACCAGGAATTTGAAACTCTAGTACCCTTGAGGCCATAGACCTTTATGTGTGCATTGCCTTTCTCTCTGAATCCTTTATCCACTTTGAACTTGAGCTAATCTTTACAGAATAATTAAGTAAAAGTGAAAATGTCTATTGTCTTGGAAACTTGGATTTCTAGGTATACAATTCTTACTTAGCTTTCTTTACATTTCTGAACACCTTTATTTTTGAAATTATAATTTTACCTATATACAGTCAAGTGTGGAATTAAAGCATTACATAGGTAACTTGAACTTAAAGGTAACTCCGACTTAAATGGAACATATTTATTAAAAACATAGATAGGTGAAGGAACATAGGAATTTCTATCACTATTATCAAGCTAAATGTTTATTCTTATCCTCACCTCGCTAGTTGTGTGCCTTGGATGCAAATGAATAGACTACAGCAGTCCATTTGGGTTGCTGAGTTCTGTACTTACCACTCACTACGTAATCCATCGACTTTCCCAGGTAGTGATCTTGGTCACCTTGAAGACAGCTGAACACAAGACAAATCGAACACAGTTTTGTCTCAGCTTGATATAAACCTGTATTTAATAGAAATGATCTAAGTTAAGCCTCATCCATAAAATTAATAGGTTGGATTTGAACAGTT
Source organism: Halichoerus grypus (assembly GCF_964656455.1). Classification (NCBI taxonomy): domain Eukaryota; kingdom Metazoa; phylum Chordata; class Mammalia; order Carnivora; family Phocidae; genus Halichoerus; species Halichoerus grypus. The sequence continues at coordinate 143,588,161 of NC_135718.1, forward strand.
CTTCCTGACATTTTTCTCATTATATACCACAACACAGAAAATGGTATTATTCTGGAGAGCCCCTTGAGCTAAAGAGATGAGATAGTTCATGTCCAGAGGAAAACAACTGAGAGCTGGAGGCACTGTAGGCCCTGCTACGCCAACCCAAGGGCTGAGGATATCAATATCTCAGCATACCCGGAGCCCATCGGTAACACACCAGTGTGTCAACACATACAACAGGGCATTACCAGGGTGGGAGCTCTGAAGTTAGGGATATTTATGGGCCCTTTGGGCATTCCAGGACTACTTTTGAGCCTAAATTCCCTGGGACATAACCACCGATTTGTGATTTGGACACCACAGTCCATAGTCTTCTAGATCAAAAACTGATCTCAGAATGTGAGTCTCTTGGTTAATAGCATTGATAAGACACCTAGTGCTGGAGCAACCAACTGTCCCAGTTTGGTCAGGACTCAGGGGATTCTCAAGACATGACTTTTAATGCTAAAATGAGGAAAGTCCTGGGCAAACCAAGAAAGTTGGTCCTCTACCTACTAGGTATTAAAATATTGTTAGGAAAGCAAAGAAAGGCAGAGACACAGTTTCTGTTTTCAAGGGCTCGAGTCTTTATTGTGGTCTTCTCAGGTCATTGGAGCCAGAGACAGCAGCACCATGAGTTGGTCATTGACTCCAGGTCTACAGTTTATAAAGCAGGAGCCTATGACTTCTCTTATGAAATGTTTTCCTTTGTAGAGTTGTTTTTGCCAGTTCAAAGAGGAAATAGTGGGCTGAAATCAAGAGGCATGACTGAATGACTAGTGCTAAGCAAATGATTCGTGCAAAGGCTTCATTGGAAACATTCAGACTCATAACAATAGTAGCTCTGACATGACTTCCTTTTGCCTGAGAATCTCATAAACATGACCTCTAGGCTATACTTTTGTTCAGCAGCTGCTGGTCCTTTAATTTAATTAGAAGCTACAAGCAAGCTTCTTAAAGAGGCAATGTGTGTACCAAACAGTGTCCAGAGGACACTCTGTTCATAAGATTTAAGATAGTCAGCACTGTTGGAATTACATGTTCTAATATAAGATGGGTGGACTGGTGTGGGAGAAATAAGAGCCACCATCCCCCTCCTCCCCCACCCAGACTTAAACCAAAATTGTTTTTGAGGTTCAAAAATATTCACATGACAGCTTTCTATGTTTGGCTGGAACAGACTGAACTGCAATGCCAAGAAAATGGTTTCTTCTATCTTTTATGCTAATGCAGATGTCACAGGAATTTAAAAGATTCTACAGCCCTGGCTATCCATGCTCATGTAGAGCTACTATGTCATTTTTAAACATGTATTGCACACCTATTATGTGCACAGAACGTGAAGGGAATGAGAAATTAGTAAGATGAAATTTTTCCCCCCGTGCATACACCATGTTTTGAGGGAAAAGCCACCTAAGCAAGTAACTTTCACACAGAGCAAAAATAAAATCAATACAACAGAAATGTGAAAAGAACAAGTGGCATTTGAGTTGCAGCATTTGATAGAGTAGGGTTCACCGTGTCAGTAAAAGGAGTGAAATTGGGAGTTCTAAAAATAGACCTACGGGAAGCATTTTCTCTTACAATAGCCCACCAAGACAAGTATGCCCTAAATTCCAACATCCATATCACATAGGAGCTCCCTTTTATGAATGGACATTGACCTTGAAGTCAGATAGACTTGAACTTGAATTCCGTCTCTGCCATGTATTAGTTATGTGAATCTGGGCCAATTATTTCACTTCTCTAAATCCACTCTTGCACTATAAAAGGAATTAATACAGGGAGCTTGGGTGGCTCTCAGTTAAGCATCTGACTTTTTATTTTAGCTCAGGTCATGACCTCAGGGTCGTGGGATCGAGCCCTGCATCAGGCTCCCTGCTCGGCGTGGAGTCTGCCTGAGATTCTCTCTCCCTCTCCCTCTGTCCCTCCTCCTGCTCTCTCTCTCTAAAATAAATAACACCTTTTTTTAAAATAAAGGAATTAATAACAAAACATTTTTATTCATGTAGAAAAGGCAAAATGAGATAATATATGTAAAATTGCCTTAGATCTTATACAAATTGTGTGTGTGTGTGTGTGTGTGTGTGTGTGTGTGTGTATGAGAGACAGAGAGAGATTGAATTCTCTGGGCCACTTACCCATCTTTTTCTGTTTCTGTTTTTGTTTTTGTTTTAGGAAACTCATTGTGTATACTCCAAACTTGAAAGTTACCATAATGGGATGGCTTTTAGTGGGCGATGTGTAAAATCTCTCACTTCTTTTATTATTATGGAAACCACCAAATACATTTAAAACATAGAACTAGTCAACTTAGATCCACTGTTTAGTATCAATGTCTTGTTATATGGGAGATGTGGAGTTACAGATGGGTAGAGGAGATGCTGGGGAAAAGGAGAGAAGAGCCCCAAACTTAAAAAGGCAAAGCATGAATCTTACTCCAGGTAACTCAGTCTTTAGAATTAAACAGAACAGATTGCATTTTTAATGCCCAATATTTTAATAAAAACCAGGACCTATTCCTCTTCTATGTGTCTTTTCTAGTATCTTTGGGTCCTGATATTTGGTCTAATGTCAACAGAATGTTTGCTGGGAATACCAGGCACAGCTTAATATCACGCCACTTTGTTCTGGTGGAGAAATTGTTGTTGGAAATTGCCATATGGCTTTTGCAACATGTGCAACATTTTGGCACACAGCAGTGATATGATTGCAATATTTTCCCCCTCCTGAACGTATTCCGATTCTCACTTGAAAATCTAATATGAGAAGAACCAAACAATCGTTCCAGGATGGCAGGTGTTGATAGGATACCTGTGAAAGTCAACTCTACTCCACCTCCTTTAGCCATTATTTCCACTGCTTAATTTCTTTTACTATTAGTAATATTTTTTCCAAATACCTATTTCAGCTTTTACTTCCTCAACAAATATCCATCTTTAGCAAGGACAAAAAACCACACTCTTATTAAAACTACAAAGACAATATTATGTTTTCCTTTTTAGACTCAAACATGGAGGAGAGCCACAGAAGAAGTACAACCGGGTCAAGGAGGAAAGAGATGCAGAAGTGAGAAAGGAGAGGAGAGGGCAAGCATCATCTCCATTCCCTTCCTTTTTGCACCCACACTCTATTTTCTTCATATCTCTGGTCAATTACAAGTCCATTGTGGGAAGTTGCCATGACATCCTCCTGCTTCCTGTTGCACTGAAAGGAGACAAGTGCCCAAAACACATTTCAGTGTTTGGATTGGAAACTTCAGGTGTTGAGATACCCCATGGAATGATACTGGTAGATCAGTAACAAATCTATCAAGTACTTTTTTTTTTAAGTATCCACATAAGTTTCCTTGTGCTGAATAAGTCAAATACTTTCAACGCTGGTTCTGTCATACTTGGCAGAGTAATGCTACATTTATTGATTTTTTTTTTTTTTATGGTTGAGAAGAATTCTATGATCTTCAGCAAATTTGCTTCATTCTATTACTGGCTGCAGCTCTTTACGATTTTTCTCTAAATTATCACAATGTTCATTGTCATCAGTTTAAATGGTGGTTATAGTAGGTAAATTATTTTTATGAAATGCTAAAATTGCTTTTAAAAAACCTTTAAGAAACTAACTAATGAATACAACAAATACGTGGAGAAAATAACCTACATCTATTCATTCATTTATTTATCCACTTATACAACAATATATATGAGCTCTTACTATGTACACTGTAATAGGCATTGGGAATACAGTAGTGAAAAAGAGAGAAAAAAGAGATAATCCTTCCTATCATGAATTTGACAATCTTCTGTGAAGTGATAGACATACGACATAATAAATAATTGAATTATACAGTACTGTGAAGTGATAGTACTATAGAGAGAAATGACATAGAGTAAAAGAGATGGAAGGGGCTGGATGGCAAGAGTGTAATTTTAAATAGAATGATCATGGGTATCTGAGAAGGTGATGCTGGGCAAAGAATTACAGGAGGTAAAGGAGTTAAGCCAAAGTATATCGGAAGGAATACTATACAGACAAAGACCCGAGGTCAGAGCATGCGGTGTGTTAGTTACAAGATGGGATGGTTAATTTTGCATATCAACTTGACTAGGCTAAGGGTGCCAAAGTTATTTCTGGTTGTGTGTGAGAGTGTTTCTGGAAGAGATTAACATTTGAATCAGTAGCCTGAGTAAAGAAGATCACCTCCACCAATGCAGGTGGGCATCATACAATTCATTGAGATCCTAAATAAAAAAGGCAGAAGACAGGCAAATTTGTTCTCTGCTTCAGCTGGGGCATCCATCTTCTCCTGCCCTTGGAAACTGTCACTCCTGGTTCTCAGGCCTTTGGACTTGAACTAAGACTTAACACTACTGCGCTAACCATGTGAGCCAATTTTTATTTCCCATTATAAATATCTAATAAATCTCTCTCTCCCTTTCTCATATGTATATGTGTAAGAGAAATATATATATATATATATATATATATATATATATATATACTGAAGAACCATGACCAATATTTCATGTGTATAGAGAGTCAGACACACAATTTACCATAGCATTTGAAAATCAAACTAATAAAACATGTTCTAATAAAATATTACTCTATTTCCTTCCTTCACATTAGGCTAAGAAAAATTTTATGCTGAGCAAGATCAATGTTCCCTCTGTTTAGGTTTATTAATTGGTATGCACAAAACACCATCACAACATAACACACAGCAAGTGTTACCACTATTCAAAAGCAGATCGTTAGTTTTTGTTTCCCATTGTAATGTAATGAATATATACATACAAACACTGAGATGTTTGCTGCTGGAAACAAGTAAATGTTGGAATATATTCTATAAACATTGCATAAGTTATGATATAAAGTTACATTTTATAGGCAATTTTATTGGTCTTATAGCCATCAGCCAAAAGTCTCAGGTGCTTGGGTAAGTGGAAAAATAAGCTACTGTCTGTAGAATTTTCAATAAAACAGTCAAAAAAGAGGTTGATGTTAAAGAAAAATTGAAATAAAAACAAATATTATTTTAGAGACTCAATGATTTTTTTTCATTTTTACACTATATCATGCATATTGGACCACTTTTTAAGTTTATTTCTCTCAAAGGATTTAGAATTTTTCCGAAATATCAATTTGGTCTGCAAAGTTGAGTTTAAATTAAGATTTAAAAAAATATTTCAAACTCTTATAATTGCTAATTATTTTTTAATCATGTCTTTATTTGGCATTTTGCTTACCTGCATGAAAAACCTCAAAAAACACTTTAACAGTGGTAGAAAGTGATTTTTGAATTGCCAGCAGAAGGAAAATGTACATTTTCAAAGGGGACTGTAAGTAAAATTGATATAGTCCTCTTCTTTTTCCAAAATAAAGAAGAATTAATTACAAATAATTAAATTGGGTTTCTAGGCTGAATGATAACTTTTGAGAGCTGACATCTGATCACCGAGCTCACCTATCCAAATAAACGTAGTATTAGTTAGTCTGTTTTTCTTTCATTATATTTGAAGCTAGGAAAATATAGATGGAATAACCAGTCTCTCACTGACAACCCTGTTTTTTTCCACTGCAAGTGAGCTGCAAACATTCTGTACTCTTTTTTTATGTTTAAACAAAAGTCTAAGTTTTATGTTTTTAAAGTTTACACACACATTTACACACACATACCCATACACACCTAACCCAAGAGAAGATAAAGTTAAACTTAAGTGACTTCCTTAGCTTAGAGTCACTTCACTGTACCCCCTCTTTTCCCACATCAACATCATACCAAGCTCAGGGCCTCCACGATGATTTTCTCTTGCCTCCCCTCCATAAACCTCACCCCTCTGAGCACCAGGTTCTTCAAGTTCCTCTCGGTAGCTGGTTCATTTGTTGAAGGCAACCCATGCAAACCTGATATGCATATGTTACTTCTAACACGATAGTCATCACTAGGGTTTTTGTGAGACAATTACTGCAGTGTTCTAAGAGAATGAAGTGAAGCAGGAAGAGCTTATTAGAGAAGGAGGTCCAAAAAGGCAAGTGAACATCAGCAGCAAACACTCTCACTGACTTGGATCAACTATACTGCATGCTGAAGGACCTCCTGGATTCAGTCCCAAAGAGAACTGGAGAAAAGTCTGGCAGGCACTTCTTTGAGCTACCTCATTAATATAAACTTGTAATGTTAGACCAAAAGTCTTAGTCTTCCTCCACCTCAATCCCCAGCCCCAGTCACAGAAGTAACTACTGTTCAGTATCTATGTATTCTATGCCTACACAGAAAGGATATGTGTGTGTAGAGTGTGTGTGTATTTGTGTGTGTGTATATATATAATCACACCCCCACCACCCACCACCAGTGTTATTCTAAACAATCAGACTTTGAAAACATTTTTTATGGATTATTAGGTCCTTTGTATTGCATTGGAGAGACTGGCAGACAGGGAAAAGGATGCCAGGCCAAGACTAAGTTCAGAAGTGGGATCTTCTCCCATGGAAACAGGAGGGAGAAACAATATAGGACTTCTTAGGGAATAAAAAGCAAAGGCATGTATCAGGGAAGAGGAGCAAAGCTAACAACTGTGGCTTTTTATGGAATCCTGGCCCTCACTGATCTCTGTGCTGCTGAAAGATGCATGCACATCATAAAGACAGTAGTCCCAGAGTTCTAGGAGCAGAATAACAGCAAAGCAAGTGGTGGCCCACAGTGACACGGGACATGGCTGTGAAGAACAGAATACGGAGAGTCAGCTGCCAAATGGATGAACTTGGGAAAGGACTAAGACAGTCTCCCAACTTCCCAGATATGCTAGAAGAAAGCCTCCTTTGGGGATAAGTTGGTACTTGGGAAACAGAAAGCATACCTAATAATTTAGTTTACAAATTGGGGTCCATTTAACATTATATTGTCAACGATAGGGAGAAGAAATCTTTTCTCCTCTCTACATTCTTTTTTTAAAAGGTTTATTTATTTATTTTGAGAGAGAGAACATGAGGGGGAAGAGCAGACGGGGAGAGAGAGAGAGAGAGAGAATCTCAAGCAGGCTTCATACCCAGGATGGAGCCCGACGTGGGGCTTGGTCTCACAACCCTGAGGTCATGACCTGAGCTGAAATCAAGAGTCGTTTGCTTAACCAACCAAGCCACCCAGGCGCCCCTCTCCTCTCTAGGTTCTTAACTTGGCCTATAGATGTGGTACGCTACAGGCAGCTCACACTGGTCCATGAGGGCCAATCATGAAATTTTCAGAAATTTTATAGGCCAGTTGTTAAACATGGTCATTATTGAAAATTAAAGGATATAAACCTGCAAATAAACAACTTACATGAAAAGCAAAAATAATACATCTTCAAAACCCAGTACTTCCTAATTATTTTCCTACATTTTGTATTATCTGTGCTTATTGTATTATCTCTGATGAGGTTATTTCCATCTATTGCTTCTGCAGGAGGGAAGAACTATGCTCTGCTGCACATCTCTTCCCAACTTTGCCTATAGTTACATCACATTTGTCACTTGAAATAAGCCAGAGTGGGAGTGTATACACCACAAAAGTTGGCCAATGCTATAAATCAAGCTTCAATTTGTTTTGTTGGTTGTCTAGACCACTGGTTGTCAACTAGGGTCAAGTTTGCCCCTCACATGCCCACCATTTGGCAATGCCTGGGGAAATTTTTGGCTCTTACAACTGGGAGGCGTGGGTACTACTGGTATCTAGTGGGCAGAGACAGGGGTGATCCTATTGCTCACAGGACAACCTGTCACAACAAAGAATTATTCAGCCCAAAATGATAACAGTGCCAAGGTTAAGAAACCTGGGTCTAGTCCTAACAAAGTGATGTAGAAAATGTTAACAGTGCAGGTTAAACTTGCAGCATCATATCTGTACATATTACATTGGTCTGTACCTGCCCCCCACCCCCAACCAACTCCTGTCACCACACAGCAACTTCAGCCAGCCTCTGTCTTCCAAATGCCCCACTCAAAAGGCAGGCATCAGTCCCTCTGTTCTCAAACGTCCCCAAACTCTAAAGAATCTACAGCAAGTACTCTTGAGTGATGTCCCACCATGCTCCACTCTTGCACCACAGCAATATCTGGCCCATGATTCCACGTATTGCTCTTGGGGCCCCATCTGACTTTGCTTAGTAGAGAGAACTGCAGGTACACTCTCTTTTCCATGAACTGCCTCCAGAAGAGTCGTCCAATAAATCTCTAATTCTGTTATACAGATTCCAATTAGCTAATGAGCAATGGATTTCAGGACTGGATCTGCTATTTTATGAGAGATGAGATTGAAGGTTATGTTTAGAATGTGCCTACTTATAAGTTCTTACTCTCAGCTTTTGGGGCTTCAACCAAAATTAAATAATAGGAAAATTCTCATGCCACATCCTAGCATATGTACTTGAAGAGTGCGATTGCAGGAACTGGACAAAAGGAGGCCCTGTTTATACAAAAATATTTAATAATATTGAACCAAGTTTACTGACATTACCGCAAAACTATACAGTGGACTCCAACCAGGGTTTCTAAGTTTGTACAACTTAACTTGGGAGTGGCCAATGTGGCTCAAACCAATTAAGTATCCGAAAGGATTCTCTGGTCTGGTGTTTAGACAGAGGATCCTGTGCAGATGGAAAAGTCAAGATAGAAACCAACGAGGTGCTAGAGGTCAATCGCCTCTGGACAATTTAGGCAAACAGATTCAGTGGTTATACCGGTAAATTATCCTACTGAGTAAGTTAATTCACACTGTGGCAGAAGTTGAGTGTGGATGACATATCCCACGTGGTTCTCTCTCCGTGGCTTCTTCCTCTGATTGCCACAGAGCCACAGTCAGAGTGTTACATCTTACCTCAGTCTGCACAGAGCAATGTTAGTTTCCTATAAGGGAGCACAATAAATGGTTATTTGCACCAACTTCTTAAAATTCATCAAAACCAAATAACCAAAAGAGTAGAGAATAAAATAAGTGGATTTCAAAAATCCACATTTAAAAAATAAATTCTGTGAGTCAACAATCTGAGAAAATGAAAACCAGAACTAAACAAGTAAAGATGTTCTTCTTCCTTCTTTCCAAAATGTAAGTAGTTTGTTATTTTCTTTCATAAAGCACTCCATGAAGTAGCCTTTGGTAACTGCCAACTTTAGAGAGAGATTTATTAGAGGCAGAAAAGTTCTAGTCCCTGTCTTGCCAAAGCAGCAAGCATAAGGAATTTACTTTCCATAACAATTTATTTACATATTTTTTTAAATGCTTCAGTAAGAACATACACTCTAGAAATATTTCATGACAATGGGTATAAGACCCTAAAACCAGAAATAATAAGTGTTGGCAAGGACATGAAGGAAAGGGAACCGTTGGTGAGAATGTAAATTGGTACAGCCCCTGCACAAAACAGTATGGAAGTTCTGAAAAAAAACTGAATATAGAACTACCATATGTTCCAACAATTCTACTTTGGATATGTATCTGAAGGAAATGGAAACACTAAGTTGAAAAGGTGTCTGCACCCCCATGTTTATTGAAGCATTATTTATAATAGCCAAGAACTGGAAACAACCTATGTCTCCACTGATGGATGAATGGATAGAGAACATGTGGTAGATATATACAATAGAATATTATTCCGCCATTAAAAGGAAGGAAATCCCACCATTTGTGACAACATGGATGGAACTTGAGGGCATTGGGTTAAGTGAAATAAGTCAAAGGAAGATGAATATTATATGATCTCACTTATATGTGGAATCTAAACAAACAAGAATGAACTCATAGATACAGAGAACAGATTGGTGTTTGTCAGAGGCAAAGGGATGGTGAGGAGAGAGTAAGATGAGTAAAGGTAGTAAAAGGTACAAACTTCTAGTTATAAAATAAGTAAGTCCTGGTGATATAATGTACATCATTATAGTTAACAATACTATATCGTAAGTCTGAAAGTTGCTAAAAGAGTAGATATTAAAAGTTTTCATCACAAGAAAAAAATTGCAACTGTGTATTAATGGATGTTAACCAGACTTATTGTGGCGATCATTTCACAAATATCTAATCATTATGTTTACACCTGAAGCTAATATAATGCTATATGTCAACTAGATCTCAATTCTTTAAAAAAAAAAAAAGACCCTAACTATAAGTTTGGGAACTTAAAAGGTCTCATATATTGAAAACTAAAATATTATCCAAAATTGTCAGAGACGTAGTGTAACTGTCAAACCACAAGTCATTGTAACTTAAAAAGTGCTTTCTTCCTTGTTATTAATGGCCAGTAGAGACTCAAGCAGCAGGCATACAAATCTCGACCTCCATGGTTATTGCCAGACTCCTGCCTCCTTCTACACAGGTGCTTTCCATGGTTTCATCTGAAGGTGTAAGAAAACTAAACCAATGAGTGGAAGAACAAAAAGTTGTATTTAAAATTCATATAAGAAATACATTTTTAACAGCTATTCAAAAGTGGAATGAGCACAGCATACTACCCACTCACAGAAAGGCATGAAGTACTGAGACCCACCATAGCGCAGAGGAACTCCTCAGTGAAGGAAACCAGATGTAAAGGCCACAGATAGATTCTATTTCTATGAAGTATCTAGAATATATAAATCCACAGAATGCAGGCCAGTTGCTGCCAAGCACTGGGCGGAGGCGGGAATGGGGAGAAACTGCCTCATGGGGGAAAGGGCCTCATTTTGGAGTGATGGAAGTGTTTTGGAACCACACAGAAACGGTGGTGGAACAGCACTGTGAATGTACTAAATGCCATGGGATTGTTCACTTGAAAATAGTTAACTTGGTAATAAGGGAAAAACCAGAAAATTACAAAGGTGGACTTAATAGCTTGAGAAGTTTTGAGTTCTCCATCCCTAAAGTTGTTCGCTGCAGCAGAGGCCGGAAGTTCATTCATGAGAGACGCAGCGGCAAGAACAAAGTCAAGGTGGGGACTAGATAAACCCCAGGTCCTGTCTAGCTTGAGACTCTGATATTGTGTGGCAATTTGACATGCTCCCAGCTCTTAGAATAAAGACAAAACTTTCCTGTGACCCACAAGTTCTTCCTGCTCACGGCCCCAGGCTCACCTCACCACAAGCCCCCCTCGTTCTAACTGCACTGCTTTCTTGCAGCCCCTCATACCATGATCCCACCCTTCTCCCGACTTTTGCACATGCATTTCCGCTCTCTAATATGTCCTTCCCTCTTTTTTCTTATTGTGATATAACCAACATACAACATTCTATTAGTTTCAGGTGTACAACGTAATGATTTGATGTGTTTACATGGCAAGCCCTCCTCTCTTTATCTGGTTAATTCCCACTCACCATCCAAGCGCCATGACTTCAGAGAAGACTTCTCTCATCCACTGCATCAAGACAAAGAGGATCAAGGATGGTGGAATAGAGAGGAAAGAAGAAGAAAGCAGGAAGCTCATGCAGAGGCAGAAGAGACAAGACCAGAGGGTGTCAAGGGTTAAGATCCATCAACTGAATTAGAGGGGGTTTACCAAATACAAAATTTCTCCTTTATTTAACTTTCCACAATTTCTATAATTTGCATAATTTACCTAATGTACACTACATATTAAATTTTATCATTTTCAACACTGTAATGTCATGTTCATGTCTGCATGTTGCTTAGAAACAAATTTTATTCATCTTCCTTTGCTACATCTTACCGACTCCGATGCCTTATACATGTCAGCATTCTCTTTAAATAAGTATGGAATTTGCTGGGATCTCTTAGGTTTTCAAGTACACTAGCAATACCCAAACTTGTAAGATACTTAAAGGGCTATGTATTACACTTCTTTGAATCTTTCCTAGTGCTTTGCAAAGTATTAAGCACACAACAGAGCTCAGAACATTTTTTTGAGGAAGAAACGAATGATGAGTGAGTGAATGATTCCAGGATAACTCTCCCAAAGAATTTGGTTTATTCAAGTCGCCAGCAATTTCTAGGAGCGTAATGAATGCCCTCCAGTGTAAGTCTACACAAAATCTATTTAGAAAGGCAAGCCCCAGGCTGGAAGCCTCCTGGAGAGGGATGGTTATTGCTCGACACAGCTGCACCCTTCCGTGTGGTGTTGCTCTGTAACCTCGAAGGGACCGCCCGCTGTGGATCCTGGAAACGCCAAGAGCTCCTGCCCATGACAACGAATGACTTTTCCATAGTTCGCGGTTGCAGTTTCAGTAATGGCCGTAGTTGGGGTTTGTGACTCAGCATTGCCTTTCATCTACGCCACCTTCCCCAGTGAGAAGCAGCAGCAAGATGACCAGGCAGCTTCCCAGTAAACCTCAGCAGGAAGTAGCATGGCCTAAGAGAAAGAGCATGGGATGGAGCTGGGAATCTTGGATTCTCAGTCTGACATGTGTGCCCATCACAGCTCTACTGGGACCCGAGGAAACAAAAGGCACCTGCTGGTTGGCTGAGCATCTATTTGTTCTGGACACTTTACGTGCCATTTACTTGATCAGCGCAACAGTTTTACCTTGAGCTAACATGGCCTCATTTTCGCAGATTGAGCAACAGAGTCACGGAGAGGCTAAACAGCTTGCCCCCCAGGGGGGTAGGGGGGGGCCAGATATCTAGGATGTAGTCTATTCAGAATTTGTACCTGGGTTTTTCTGATAAACTTATCTTTTTCGGGACCTCAACTGATCTATAAAATAAAGAGATTAAGATGCAAATGATTTAACATCTGCATAATCTTTCAAAGACTACTTCAACTTCTCTCTAATTTGTACCCATTACCACAGGAAGTAACCACTGTGGCAGGAAGTTGAACAGAAACTGACAAAAAAAAAAAACAGACAAAACCAGAGACACACTAAAGTGAGTTAATGTGTTTGAATATTGGTTGGGGACAAGGCAGGCAATCTTCGTACATATGCCTTGCCTACAGCAAGAAGACGTTTCTAATAAGGTTAAATATAACATTATAGTGATTCAACGGTCATGTTCATTTTCTAAAATGTTACACTGCCCTATCAAGTTTGAGGACTAATGAATGGACACATTTCAAGCACGCCATTAACACCGAGAAAAGGAAACTTCTGCTTTGTGCCTATTCACTCATATGTAAGTCCATCTAAATAGGGGGAGATTAATGTCTTTCTCAGATGAAGGAGCTAGACAGCCTGGTAAGCTTGTTTCACTGGAACATAACAAAAACACTGAAGCCAAGGACCAGGCGGCCACGTCTCCATAGGTAAAAGAGGTGTCCCCCCCGCCCTTCAGAGGGAGAATAATATCCTCTTCCCCCAAACAGAGGGAGAATAAGATCTTCCACTTCATCCTACTTATTCTAGGGATCAAAAGCCCATGTCAGCCTTCCAAGATGTCAAGCTGGCACTCACAGAAGCATTAGGATCACTTAAGGAATACATGCAATAAAAAGAAAGAGAAAAAAGGACTTTGGAAAGCCATCAAAGACATGAGAGAGGGCATTCTGTGGCCAGGCAGAAAATGATAAAGGATCCCGCGTTTTATGTGCTTGAGAGAATTGAACCGCATCATTATTACATAGCCATGCGAAACCCCGACTCAAGGGCCATGCTGCCTGTAAGTACAATTTCTAGAGGGAGACTGGATTCACAGGGAAGACTATGATTTGTTTGGGATTTTGCCCCCAAAGTGTAAGAATAGCTTAGGCATTAGGTATTCCTAATTTGTTATAACTTGCGAGCAACTGGCTAAGTTGGCAACCGTAAAGAGGCTGGGACTGCATTGGAGTCTAATAAAAGCCCTAATAAAAGTTTTAAACTAGTTCACACATCTGCAGTCTAACAGGGGGGTATTACCTAATCTGTGCCGTTGCATGGCAGCCCCACCCACCCCGCTGGATGCTTGCTAGAGAATGAGGGTGGAGAGGGTATTGGTGCAAGGCTCCCCCCAGGTGGAATTTACAGCTTCTTCGAACCACGGCCAGCTTCAGAAGAACCTTGGGGGGATTTATTTAAAGAAATATAGCTAATTCTCTTGGGTTCCCATAATTTGCACTTGCAAAACTTCTTTGAACGAGGCTGAAGCTTGCCTCTTCCATGTAGAGATATCTTCACTAGGAGACACAAACTGATGGCTGGCATTTTAATGCCCCCATGCAAAAATAAACAACAAGCCCCCAGGGTCCCAGCCGAGGTTCAGAGAGTGCTCCCCTGCAGTGTGAGGACTGCGTGATTGCACTCCAGAGGGGAGGGAGGAGCAGGGAGCCAACGGCTGTAGGTGGGAAGCCCAGGATTTCTTCCCACACTTTGAAAATTAATCTAGAACCTTGGGAAAATACAAAAGGCAGAATTTTTAATTAAAATTTTAAAGCTTTGTAGCATATTGATATTAAATGCAAAAAAAAAAAAAAAAAATCTTGTCCCATTCCAGAATAAGTATTATATTTTTCTAAGAGAAAATGTGTGTACCATGGGCTGACATTATGATATGTTTCATTAGGTGATTCTAAAGGTTATTCTTGCTCCATGCATAAACCTCATATGGCCACATCGCTGGCTGGATCTCAAGAGGGTGAGCGTGGCCCTTAGCTACTAACAGTAGCAGCCTTCAAGACCTATACCCACCAGGAGCACACAGATCAAATGGGCTCTTAGAGTCTAGTCACACATTTATGTTAAAAGGGAGAAAAGCCAACCTTTTGGGATTTTTCCAGAGCTTCAAATAGTCTCCCTTCTCTCAGCTCATCAAGCTTAAAATGGTTTCCTTTGTTAGCTTTCAGCCACCCTTGCCTTCCAGACTAAGGGGATTTGAAACCCTCTCCCCAGGTTAGGGAAGATACAAAGGACTTTTTAGTTCACCATATTTTCCTGAAAGAAAATCTCTCTGTCTCATAAAAGCAGCCCCAAACCACACAAAAGTGTGGGGGGCAGTGGGAAGGAGAGAGCCCAGGCCCAATGCCATTCAATCAACTCTCTCACAGGGCTGAGAACTGCCAGGTGTCCCCAGTCAGAGGATTAGCATCAGGTGAATCGTGGTGCCAGACAATTAGCAGAATAATCTACCTTATTCTAATAAAGAGACTCATTGCAACGCATTTATTGCCCTAAAAGTGAATGTGTTGATCAGGCCTTTATATTTGTGCATGCACTCTCAAAGAAAAAGAAACTTGCTTTCACTTTGATGGAGAGTATCATTCTCCACATCAAGCCAAGAAAGAAAAGAAAGAAAGAAAGAAAGAAAGAAAGAAAAGAAAGAAAGAAAGAAAGAAAGAAAGAAAGAAAGAAAGAAAGAAAGAAAGAAAGAAAGAAAGAAAATAGAAAGAAAGAAAGAGAAAGAAAGAAAGAAAGAAAGAGAAAAAGAAAGAAAAGAAAAAGAAAGGAAGGAAGGAAGAAAGGAAGAAAGAAAGAAAGTAAAGAAGCACTTTAAGTCCACTGAGTAGCCACAACCAAAAGTATGTTAATTCCACTTTAAAAGCTCTGTCCTATAGTTGCCTTTTTTTTTCTTTTTTTCTTCCCGCTCTCTAATTCACAGAAAGGAGAATGGCCTGGATTCATAAAACATTTCTTCTTCTGTAATGTTTTCATTTGTTCTGCTTGTGCAATAGGTAGCCTAGTCCCATTTGGTTCTAATTTGTCTAAAGGATGTCTGAGGTACAGAGGAAATTGAGACTTTAGAAGGTTCTTTCAGACAGGTAGTGGAAGAGTTAAGATTCTAATCCAAGTCTATCTTGGTCAGGAACCCACACACTCTGAAGTCCTTCATGATGCTTCTTCCTGCCCAGCAGCACATAACAGTCCCAGAAGATCCCGCTCAATGTCTCAAAAGGCAAGGACACTGTTCAAGAAAAGAGAACCCCCTCATCTTCCCTAAGGGCAACTTAGAACAATAGCCCACGCCCCACCCCCCAACATTTTCTGGCTAAGAGACACGGCGGCACAGGGCGGAGCAGAGGCAGTGAGAAGGCTCTTCAGAGAAAGAGGTATCTACACGTGGGAGTGGGCCCAGGGGAGCCGCTGGGACAGGGGAGCGAAGCCAGGTAGGAAGTGGAGCCCAGTATAAACTCCCACAGCTTTGTATGCTGACTGGCCCCAGATGCCAATGAGAGGAATTAATATGTATTCAAAAACATGGCCTTTCCATAATAGAAGATATTTTGTTGCCAAGTTACCAAGAATGTCTGGTAGTGTCAGAGCTGGGCTTGGCCAAATAAAACTCTTCTTGTGGCTTGCTACTATTATTTTTCAGTGGCAATCATGACTCAGAAAGCAATCCTTAAAATTATATTTTATCACCTAGATATTTTCAGACAAGTGTCCTTGAGTTGTGATGCCTCTCTTGTCCTGAGTTGGACCCATATTATTTTCAGTTTTCTGTAGCCACCATATTTGCCATTTAGAGGAGACACCAGCCACATACCATTCTCTATCCTAGGCTAGAACTTTGACCCCATCGTCTGGCAGAGGGGTTCTCAACAGTGGCTGCAAATGGGAACTCAGTGGAGAGTATAATCATTATGACTACCATAGTGAAGAGTAAAATGCATCTAGTATCCTTGGTAGAGAAATATGTAAACAAAATACAATCTATTCACACATTTTAATAGGATTACTCTCCATGCTTACCTCTAACCTGTAACAAAACTATCAATAATTTGTAAATGATGTGAGTTTTCACTAGAAAAGCAGCTACAATAGAGTACAGATGAAGAGAAGATGACTTTCTGAGTCAATAGCATAGATGGTTAAATGCAATTTCATCCCCTCCTGACCTCCATACCTCGGAAAGATCAGTCAGAAGCTATAGTACACATTTATCCACAAGTATGATAATGTTGGAATAAAGGACACACACGAGTTAGGCAAATCATTCTTCCACTTTGGGACTCACTTCTTTTTTTTTTTTTTTTGGCTTGTTTGTTTCACAGTCATATCTATTTAATTAGATGTGAGAGTATCCTGCTTGCTTATTTTGTATATAATTTGCTTTTATCATGCCTTTGTACAAATAAGGAAAAGGTAACCTCTCTGGACCATTCATTCCTTGGGAAGAGGAAGATGCATTTTTAAGGAAGAGAAGGTGCCTACCCCTTCCTCCAGGAAGGACTGAGCACACGATGGATTTCAGCTCCCATCTACTCCCTCTGTTGGGCATTTATGGGCAGTGTATGAAATGCATAGCCTAAGCATGTAGCCCTGAGGAATCGCCCACAGTCAATTCACAATTACTCTTTTTCCATAGTGTCATTCAATGGAAGGTCTCTGAGGAACATTTCTAAACTCTGCCATAGTGTTTTGGTTGAGACAAGGCTTGGGAAGTTTCTAGCATTTAGTGAAAAGGGGCCAGGTACGTTAGATGTCTTGTCAAGTTCAGGAAAGTCCCAAACTACAGATAATTGTTCTACGTTCTGCAGATTAAAAAAAAAAAAAAATTTAACTGGTATGATTAACTGAACCTTGATCCTAATTCTTTATACATATAAATTAAGGAATTTATTTAACAGTTTTTATTAAATTTTGCAAAAATGCAACTACTGTGTAAATCAAGAGAAAACTATTTTGTTGCTTTGCAACATCTACCACTAAAAACAACTCAAGTCATAGAATTTGCATTTCTAACACATGTATAAGTCTATGTTCGTAGTTGTTCCATTCATGATAACTGAACATATGTATGAGTCTATTTCTTCATATCTTACTTCAAAACACCATAAATAAAGGAAAATGACCATGGTATTCTGTTGACTATTTGAAATTAGGTTTTACAGCTTTGCCCATAAAAGTCACCAATGTGCCCTTAATCCCTATTTGTTTTTTTTCTAATTAAGTAACAATATCATTAAAATTTAAAAAAAAATTTACAAAGAAACATTCTAATAAAGTTGTCAAAGATATGCTATATTTCCAAGGAATCTTATCTCTGAAATGTTTATAAATAGTCTTTTAATCAAAAAAGAACAAATCTTAAAGAGTAGTACAAATGATTGCAAAATGTGGTAAGCTACACAATCTTGGAGAAAAAAGAATCTTACTAGCTGTACAAGAATTTACTGGAGTGGCGATGGAAAGGAATATAAATACAAAGATTTTTTTTTTTTTTACTTTTTCATTAAGCAATGTTATTTCAAGAAGAATTGACGAGATAGCAAACAGTGTTAAAAAATTAGCCACCGAATAATAAACTGCAACAAGCAAATTTTTATGACAAGTGTATGAAAGCATCCTATGTCATAAAGATCTACTACTCACATACCTAACATTTGCAAGGAAAGAAAAAGTTGTAAGAAACTATTATTTTCAAAATTACTGATAGAGGACAAATAAGGATGTCAGTAGTTGAAATTCTTAAAAAAAAATTAAACAAAAAAATATCTCACTTCCAATATCATTCCTTATACCATAGATAGTGAGACTAGCTATGATTTGTCAACAAGGCCTTATAACAATGTAAAGGATCACCATGTTTCAGCAGTTCATTCTATTTTTCATGGATAACTAGTAGATAAGTGTCTGGGTGAAACATTTCACAAATCAGTAAATACTTTCATCAGTCTTTAATTAATAAAATTAAGACTAATCCTTTGAAAGACAGATTATTTGGAAACCTATAGAATAACAAAGATATTAAAAGGCTTATCTGACCTAATAAATAATCTTGTCCTACATTTGAGATGGTTGTCAAAGGAAACTGCTTATAAATATTTTGCTCACTATTTCATATTGTTGCAGAATTATTTCATTCAGTCAGTGAAAAATTTGTGACAAATTGAATACCAAAATTAAAATATTGAAAAATGTACTTAATTTTCAGAGTTATTGATAAAAAAGGTAAATGAGGTGATCCTTTAAATGCAAGGAAATGACATTAATCACATTAAAGTAAAAGGAATTTTCATAGGAACTATCAAGAAACAGATTTCTTTTAAAACAACCTTTGTCACTGACCATTTTCAGAGTTCTTCCCAGCTGTTGAGGAAGGTTAAATGTAATAATAATAATTTGGAAATATATTACTCATATGGCTGCTAGCAAAAGATGAGATATGAAGATCTGAATGAGTTTCCATTAGTGATTCCGTGAGAATCATTTATTTGAAATGGAAAATGAGCATGTCAGCCAACATTCGCACAGTTAACCTGAGAATGGAGGAGCCAAAGATCTGAGTTTCAAAGTGGTTGGTATCTTTCTCATTCAGACTTAAGAACATCTTTTAACATTTCTTGTAATACCTAGTGAACAAATGCAGCTTTTGTGTTTTGTGAAAATGTTTATTTCATTTTCATTTTTGAATGATGTTTTTGCTGACCTAGGATTCTTGATAAACAGAAGAGGTTTTGTTCTTGTTGTTTGTTTTTTGGGTTTTGGGGGGTTTTTTGTTGTTGTTTTTCCAGTATTTTTAAAATGCCAATCCTTGTCCTCTGGCTACGTTGCTTCTGATAGTCAGTGGTAATTGTTATCTGTTTCCTGGCACATAATGTGTCTTTTTTCCTCCAGCCACTTTTTTCTTCTCTTTCTCACCAGTTTTAAGGAATTTGATAATAATGTGCCCATTTGTATTTCAGTGTGAATCTCCCGTTTGGAGTTCATTTGGTTTTTTTTGGACCTGTGTGTTTATAATTTTGATCAAGTTGGGAAAATTTCTGAACATGTTATTTCTTAAAGTATTTTTCTGTCCTCCCTCTCTCTTTCCCTGGAACCCCAATTTTCACTTTTGCTACACCTTTTCCACAAGGGTAACCGGGAACCCGCTTTTCCATGCTGAGTACACTTGGATTCGATTCTGGATAGCGAACGTTACAATGCCGATTTTCTTGATTTCTGTTGTCTTGTTTTAAAGAGCGTTGAATTTTGTTCCAGCAGCAGTTAAACTCCCTGTGGATTAGCTTGGTTTTTTGAGTCTTATTATTAAGGTTTATTAGGTCAAGACTTGAGTAACTAGTTTGGCCCTACTTCTAAGGCCTGGCTCTTCTGGGGTCTCTAGTGCTCCAAAGGTTTCATGAGGTCTTTCCATTCTGGACTGAATTCAAACCCTTCTCAGGCCCATGCACGCTCAGTGAGTTGTGCACCTTAGAGCTCCTGGGTACTTGTTCCTTCCCCAAGAGCTGTTTATACTCAGCCTCTTAGGGCTCCATCCTAGATTCCAGGGAACTCTTATGCAAATTGCTGGAGCTTTCTCTGTATTTCTTCTTTCTCTCTGGGGCTCAGCCCTGCAAATCCTAGCTCTCTCAGCCTCTCTCGGCTCTCTTCTGTTTCTCCAGCTCAGCAAGATGGCTGCACTCTGTGGAGGCTCCCACTGCCTGTGCTTGGTCCAGAGCGGGGCTTGGGACTGAAATCCAGAGCAATCACAGGACACACACTTCTTTCCCATCTCTCGGGAATCCCAACCTGCGGCTGGCTCTCGTCCAGCATAAGAACCCATTTGTTTCCTATATATGGAACAGATATGTGTTGTTTACGGCAGGAAGGCTATTCCAATCCTCGTGCCTCAGTCGTGACCGGAAGCAGAGGTAAGTTGCCTATTAATTTTAATTTTCCTCAGAAACATATCGTAAAACAGTTTTCTACAGCCTCCTGAATGTATGACTCTTTTTTTTTTTTCCTTAATCCACCCTCTGCTCCCTACCACCTGCCAAAATATTTGGCCTTGAAAGTCTTAATAAATACCAGAAACTGAAAGTATTCCCCAACACGTGGCAGGAATTTAAGCTAGAAGATATGTTTTCTGTGCTACTCTTTCACTACTCTGCCCTAGGTCACTCCATATGAATTATTTTGACCCTCCCCTTACAAGTAAGATACAGCTCATTTGCTGGACTGTCATGCTTCCTCATTTCTCCACTTTGTTAGTCCACAAGTTTTCCTTGGCATGTTACCCCAGCTTCAATTAAGGTTACTTCTCTCTTTATTTTACATGAATGAGTCTAGGTTACAACCTATCCAAACATTAGTTTCTATGTTAGTGTCACTCATATTTCTGCCATTTCATTTGCCTGCCCCTCATATAGGGAATGGTTTCTTATATTTTTCCTTGTTGAGAATCCAGACTAACTCATCTGATGACGTGATCGCATCCTCTAAGTAGTCGAATCCAAGCATTTACGGAAATGAAATGCATATGATTTTGTTATGAATTGCTTTCTTTTAATTGCCCTTTTTGAGGGTATTATATTTATGCAGATATATACTAATTTTTTTCAAGTTATGTGTGAAAATAGATGATCTTGTTTGTTACTTTTCTTTCCACATTGTAAAAGGCATATTACAAAATATTGGCTAGAAGAGGACTTTGAGTCTTATAGGGTTGGAAACCACTGATTAACTTATTTAATGCAAATTAGTAATTGCTTTCCACGTTCAAGGCATTGTCCTATGTGAAATATAAAGTTGAAACGGATGTCCCCGAAGAGTTCACAGTTTAATAAAAGATATACCCTGGAGCTTCATGGACATAGGGCTCACATCTATTTTGTTTCTACAGTATCCCTTGCTCCCAGAATAGTTACAGACACAGAGAGGGTGATCAATAAATGCACCTTGAATTAGTGCAGGTAGGTTTTCAAATCATTTAATAAAGGGCAGTAAGTAAAAAATACCCCAATAGTGGCACGAGTTTAGAAGAGGGAAATATCAGACCTATAGTGACCACAACAGGCCTCTTGCAGGAAGACCATGGTGCATAAACTAGATTGACATATGGGCAGTTGATGTGGGCTTTCCAGTGGAGACGAGCCAAGGAGCACAAATGGAAAAGTACCTGGTATGTTGGAAGAATGATTAGTAATCAAGTTTGTCTGGACTTTAGTCATTAAGTTCAAGTAGAAGCGTGAGGAGAGATGAGGCTTGAAAGTCAGGCTGGTATCCACGGCCAGATTACAGAAGGGACTGCACCATCGACAGGAGGAAGCAGGGTTCACTTCCAACACAACAAAAATAATGCTTTGGGAGATTAATCTAGCTTCAGCGTGTAGGGAAATTATGTTGACAAGAGACAGGACTTAACCTGGAGGACCTTCTCCCGATCAAATGCCCACCAAATACGTGAACCGCAGAAAAACCTCCTTTTTGAAACCCGTAAACCTCAGAATGACATTAGTATTTTTCATATCCTGTGCCTGCAATGAGGAGATAGAGAGAAATTAGATGATGTTTATGTCATATTCAGGTTTAGGGGAAAAGGTAGACTCGGTGTTTGAAATGAAATAACAACAAAATGGCATGTGTTGGTCTTCCCAGTAACTTGAGCATTTTTCTACCTCTCATTCTTGACTGTAGAAAACGTTAATATCATCCTGGGCATTCCGCTATGTCAAGTCACAGTAGGTTAAGCTTCAGGAAGGCTGTCCTCAAAGAGGTTGCTCTATCAGAGAGGACACATTCCGATAGCTTGGCTTTTGTTACTAATAAAAAACATCTGAAAATACATGATCGGCCCAAAAAGAATGTACTTTGCTATTTTTTTATTTTTGATCTTTCCTGGATGCTTTATAATTTCTTCTCATAAATGGAGATTCTGGGGTTTTTCATTTGCTTTGGTTAATTAATCCCATACACGTTGAGGTACCTGAGAGAGACAGACTTTAGACTATCAAGGCATCCTGTCCTCCCCAAGAGCTAGGGAGTCATCCAACCTCTAAGATGATGGCTAACACCATCTTATTTATTCCAGGGCCTGGGCAGCGAGATGCCGTTTCCCTCCGCAGACTCCAGCGGGGATGACACATTGAGGCTGGAGTGTGGATGAGAATTTGCACTGGTCAGAAGAGATGGAGAGTCTGTAATCTTGTGGTATAACATTTGATTCTCGGCGCACACCACAGAAGACCATTATGGGCCCCAGAAATCCCCTGGTTACTTCTACTCCCCCACCCTATGAAAATAATTGCTAGTTCATGCCCAGAGATTCAAACAGCCTCGGCATGAAACAACTTCAGTGTCCGTCTTAGCGCACTTATTTGTTTAAGCCTTCCTTCCCAACTTCCAGAATACCCCATCAGTCAGAATTCCAGGCAGTGCTTAAAATGTGCAAAGTTGCTAAGCTTTCATCTCTGGCTATTTTGACTCAGTCCCAGTCTCTTCCCCTAAGTGGGGTGTGATTTTTATTTTCATTCTTTCTCAGATAAATCATACCTTTCTTCCATGTGGTGTCTCCTGGTTCAGCTATGGTAACCAGAAATAAGGCCTCTTCCAAACTGAGGAGAGAGAGGGAGGGAGAGAGAGAGAGAGAGAGAAAACAACCTGTTGGGGGTTTTCTTTGAAATCTGAAATGGGACAAATAAAATGTTTAAACATTAAGTGGGCAAGAGAAATAAGCAGCATTCTATGAATGGAGGGGGTGATTCAAATTAACTTTGGCAATTGAGATATTAATTCTAATAACCCTAACTTTAACTAACCTTTGGTTTGGAACTAATTAAATTACAGCCGACTTATAGAAGTAATAATAAGATGATAAACAAACACAGGAATATCTCCCAACCTTTGTGTGATGTTCTTACTTATCTCTTTTGAAAGAAATCGTAAGTAGAGTGAGTTCATTTATTGGTGTCAGACTGAAGCAGGACAGTATGGTATCCCAGAGTTTCAACTATTAGAAAATTGTCAAGTAGAGGCTTAAGAAAGCATAACAGATGCCATGAATTAAGTCCTTTAGCATGACTTCATCTATAAAATTATCAATAATAAAATATCTCAACTTTATTGTGCACTTACCATGTGCCAAGTTAAGTGCTTTCCCTGCATTTTAAACACTTAATTCTCATAGTCTTTTCATTACATAATCCCACCCAATTTACAGACACAGCAACTGAGCCGGGAAAGGTGAAATCGCTTGCCTAACTGAACAAGTGGGCAGTGGGACTGGGACCTAACACTAAATCCTTGTTCTGAAACACATTGTCATTTTAGTTACTTTTTATATATATTGGTTATAATGCAGTATGATTTTTAATCATATTTCTAACAGTATTCTAGAGGAATCTAGCTGGGTGTTTTAATCATCTGTTTAACAGGTAGAACTACATTTGTTTGCAAGCAGCATTAAATACACTTATATGGTTGGAACAGATTAAGAGAGGCTCACTGTCTGATCTAACACGAAGTTAGGATTCAGGCTGCTTCTGTCCATTCACCATCCTTAAGGCAGAGGAACGCCATCTTCGAAGTGTGCTAACCACCATTAGCTCTACGTTCAAGTCAGGAAGGAGAGGAAAGCTTGCATCAACAATATCTATCCCTATTGTTAAAAAAAAAAAAAAAAATTAATGCTTTCTCAGCAGTCCCAGTAGTCTCCTCTTATATCCTACTGCCCAGATCTGTCCCAAGGCTACACCAGGCTGCAAAGGAGGCTGCAATATTTTTGGCAGATTCTATAAGTGGAAATAGGCAAGAGAGAAAGGGGTTGGGGAATGGGCAGGGAGTTAGTCAACCAACAACAGTATCTGCCAACAGTAAATACTCAATAAGAAAGTATCTTAGTTCAAGCTGCTGTAATGAAAATACAATCGACTTAGCTTGAGCTCCTATAACAAAATACCATAGGCTTAAGCAACAGACATTTCTTTCTCATGGTTTCAAACACTGAGATGTCCAAGATCAAGGTGCCGGCAGATTTAGTTCCTGATGAGAGCCCTCTTCCTGGTTTGCAGATGAATGCCTTCTTGCTGTCTCCTCACACAGTGGAGAGAGAAAGACCTTGTCTCTTCCTCTTTTATAAGGGCATTAATTCCATCATGCAGGTCCCACCCTCATGACCTTATCTAACCCTAATTACTTCCCCCAAATCCTCCTTCCAAATACCATCACATTGGGGATTAAAGTTTCAACGTATAAATTTTGAAAGAGGAACACAAATAGTCCATAGCAGAAGGGACTATTTGATCAATATTTTTACAGCTTTTATTCACTGATAATAGAATTCTTATAAAGAATATTTTTTAAGAGACAGAGTCTTGTGGGAAGCAAAGAAAGAGTTTTCATTTTGGTAACAGTCCTGAGAAATGCCTGCGTGCAGGCACACGTCCGAGGCAGAGAGTTAAGTCTATCTATCGAGTCTGCACACAGTTCCCTCGACAAATATGGAGAGGGAATGGGAAAATGATTCAGATTAATATGCAAACAACTGTAACATTCTATGAAAGAGTGGCAAGCAAAATGCAAACTTCAGAGGAAGAAGAAATTATTTTTCACTGGGGCAAAAGTTTTGCTACATGAAGGAGTTATGTGCCTATTTCGTAGAGAGGAGAAAGAGACCCTCAAATATATGTCTCTCTAATGGTAAAACTTCAAATCCTACGGCAACTATGTGTAAGAGTGTGTAAAAACACCCCAAATTGCTGGATGAGTAAGAATTTCCTGACAACATTTAGGCAGCGTGGCATTACCAGCACATGGATTGGTGCATAAGAATTCCCACGAATGAATGTGAACATTCTTGATAAGCTCTCCTGTTTCCGTTACACCATTGGGCACCTCTGGGATTTTCCTCTTCCTTAATCATTTCATCAGTTTGAGAATCTAGGGTGTTTAGGGACAGAGAATTGTTTGGCGTGTTAGAGAAACACATAACATTTTAATTGTGCTTGGAGACAGAGAGACTCAATGAGGGAGGTTAATTAAGAAACATAAATAAACTAGGAGTTCTGTTTTGCCTCACATCATATCATTATGGTTCAGAATGAACTGTTGAGCTTTATTACAAGTCAAAGAAGCAGTCAGAGTCACTGATTTAGGAGCAAGACTCAGGGCTATATGTAACATATAAAGTGAATAATGGAGGTAACTACTCTATTATTATAATTATTGTTTTTTATTGTACATTTACTTTGATTATCATAAAAAAAGCCCTACTTATGGGGCATACTCCATGTGCTCTGGCCGTAATCCATGAATACACCGTAACGTTTTTCATTTAATCTTAAACATAGGAGATGGATATTCTCAGTAGCTCCATTTTATAAATGATGAAAATAAGGCTCAGAAAATTCAAGTGATATACCCAAGGTAATATACTCTTCTCTGGGTACATAGCAGTTGCTAATAGCCATGAAGTGACACACTTTCTTCTGAATCATGACTTGTCAGTTCCCCAAAGCAATTTTTTAAATCATTGTGTAAACTTTGATATTTCTGCAACTCAAATTAAAGACAAAAGAACTCTGAATTTCAGGAAATTTTGGCAGATTACAGGTCTAGAGAGAATTATCTTAGAAACAAGCAATTAAATGTAAACATGTTCCTATGAAATATTAAAATGTCCATTGAAACTGTCCTTTGGATACATTTATTAATACAGCTGTCAATACTACATGTGAATGCTTGTTTTCATAGCAGCATAATTAATGGTGCTAAATTTCCATCTATGTGCAGGGGTTGGCAGACTTTTTCTATAAAGGCTATATAGTAAATATTTTCAGCTTTGTAGGTCATAGAGTCTCTATCACAATTATTCAGCTTGGCCTTTGGAGTGCAAAAACAGCAATAGACAATGCCTACAGGAATGAGTGTGACTGTTTCTAATAAAGCTTTATTTATAAAAACAGGCAGGGGTGGACCTGGATCATGGTCCATAGTTTGCTAACCTCTGTGTTAGAGAACTAAAATAATCCCATTGAGGACATTCTAAAAGAGTACCGCAATTGCAAGCAAGGAAAAAATAGATGTATTTGAATTTTAAGCAATACCTGAATCTTGTGTTTACAAAAGGAGGAGATCAACATGGTTTTCTTTTTTACTTTCGGTTGTATTAAACAATGATTAAGAGGAAATGGACTTATGTTAAATGAGAAAATATTGTGTAGATCATAAGGAAGACTGTCTTAGCAGTCAGAGTAACTAAACATTGGAAAGTACTTCAGAAGCAATATTAGTACACAAGATAATCTTTTTTTTTTTAAGCTCTATGACACACCTGTGGCATAAACTCAAGACCCCCGAGATCAAGTGTCACATGCTCTACCGACCGAGCCAGTCAGGTGCCCTCACAAAATAATGTTTAGAAGAACCAGAGGAAAACTCGGTATCAGTCAATGTATACATATCCAATCATGCAGGTCCTGTTGGATTGATTCAAAAATTTAAAAAAACAAAAGTGAAACAAAGAAAAGCAGATATTACAGAATTAAATCTATTTATGAGAAATTACTATGTGATTATTTATTAAAATTATTTATTTCATGGTGTGGAATACACTTCCACCATTGAAAGCACCTAAGTTACTTCTATAATTAAAATCTATATGGCAGCCATCTCTGGAGATGGCAAAGAAGAAAATTGATTTAATGGATTTAGACTTAATTATCTGAAACTATGGAATGAATTCATATAACCTCTTGAAATTAGTTATAGCTCTTTTAGCTCTATTACTTCATCGTTTTATGAGGCAGACATATGTACAATATATGTTATATATATGTGTACATTACTTATTATTCTCTATTCTCTATATAGTATAGAGTGTGTATATTATGTATTCACACTATATATGCTATATATATACTATGTATATGCTGTATATATAGTGTATGTAATGTATGCAACAAATATGCCATGGATGGATAGATGATAGATAGATAGATAGATAGATAGATAGATAGATAGATAGATAGATATTGCATTCTACATATACTTACTATGTAGAGAATAATAAGTAATGTAGAGATTACCAAAATTCCCACATCATTTATCTGATATCTTCATATCAACAAAAAAGGCAAAGTAACTTGAGCAAAGATAATCGTGACCAGAGTTGTAGTGGAGAGACCAATTCAACACAGTTGTTGGATGGTTGGAAGCTTCAGTCTCTCCTTCCCCAACAGATGGCATAGAAGGAAAAAATGGGACTCCCATCAAGTTGTATGCCAAATCATTTATCTTTTGTAAAATGTGGGAAAGCTGTTGAATTGGTAAACAAGACTTTTGTAAGCATGCATAAAGCATATTCAATATTTGGTGGCAAGGGATTTCCATTAAGCTTTCATGAGAGTTAATAAATCAACAGAAACCACTTACCGAAACATTTTCATGGGTCCTGTGGAATTCTAAGCAAATATCAGGTTTAAGAATGAAAAGTCAGTTATATTTTCAACATAATCTAACGTTCAAAGAAGTGTAAAAGATGCTTAAGTGTTAATATTTTATGTTTCCCTGCTCTCAGCAGTAATTGCAGCCCATTAAAAAGAACGCTAAGCCATAGCTGTTAGCTCTGGCACAGGCCCAAGGAAACACTGAACCTTCACAGAAGGGGGTTAATTGCTACACGAAGAGGTAATTTATTAAGGAACACTGAAGCCCTGTATACTCCCCAATATGAGGCTGAACAGCACAATCTTACGTGAATATTACATTTGATAATCAAGGCCTTTTCTATGGTACACTTCAGAACGAGCTAAGCTAAACAAAAAGGGGAGGTGGAGGGAAAAAAAGAAAGAAAAAGCTCCAGCACCCTTTTTCTCTATGGCTCCCATAAACTCGTACTTGGTGCCCTCCAGTCTGTCACTCCCCCCACCAGGAAAGTTGGCTGCTCCATAAAATTCTTGGTGGCTGATGAGAAAGGCTCATATAACTATCAGATTGAGGGGTGGCTTCTACTGTTCGTTATTTGCCTAGATCTGCTGCTTCAGTACTCTTCTGCCCGTTAAACTTAATTTCCAGCATTTGTCAGAAGTGATGTCTTCAGAACCTTATCATATCGAACTAGCCTCCATTTCCATCAAGTTTAGACCAGTATCATGTGTCTTATAAAACATGGCATGCAGAGCAAATAGTGGCCCCCTCATCCCCTGCTGGACATCTCCCTTTTGGCAGAGTTTCCTCCTCGGTCCTGTGGGTGCCTCATGAGCTTATGTTTCTCGTCAGTGGCAAAGGTTCATGAAGCAAGAGTCCGCAAGCAGATGGGAGGGCAAGGTGGCTCTGAGGAATCATTGGACCCAAAGAGCTGATGGTTTTCTTGACTCTACTGACGACAAATTCTGGAGTCTCCAAGAGAGTTCATTTTACCTCTTTGTCTCTCTTTAACATCTCTAACAGCACACTGACATCGAACAGAAAAATTCCCTTGAAAAATAGGGGGAAGGAGAAACAGGGGTTTCTTCAACATGCACCACTGATGTGTTCCAGTTTTTTCCACTTTGTGATGTGGTCCTTTAGCCATCTCTGGTCAAACCCTTAATAAGTGTTATGGAGCACTCATTTTGCTCCTGGCACTGGGTTGAGAGACATGATGGCAGAAGACCAGTGTCATACAGCACATGGCCCAGCCCTTAGAGTGTCCACTATAGAGGAAAGAGTAAAACAAGGATTTATGTGAAACAAAGTACAATTGTATAGTAACCACCACAGGAATAACAGTAGAGCAAGAGCAATCCCAGCAGATTTTGATGGGCCATTATTCACCTCCATTGTTGACCTTCTCTCCTGCTTTACTTTTTCTTTTCTCCTCCTCTGCGACCTTTTCAACAACTCAATGGCCTCTTCTTGTCCCTGATCTGCATATGCTCCAAGCCTTTATCTGGACCTTTCACCACCCACTTAACACCATCCAACCTTGAGGGGCTCCATGATCAAAATTATGTCTCCCACTGGGAACCATTCTCCCTAAAGCCCTCCTATTTCTTCAGTGTCAATCAGCTGAGTGTTGGGGGAAAAAAAATACCCATTAAACTAGTTCACACAAAGTTGTAAGTGACTCAAGCATCCTCCACCTTCATTCCCCTCTTCTCCTTCAAATAGTCCAGGGACAGTCCAGATTTGAAATATTCTATCCTATTCTAAGATCATACCATGACTGTGCCTCAGATGATCGGGATGCTAAGTGTAAAGCAGGGGAGAAATCGAGATAGTTTTCTTTCTCGACTTCAGGGAACCATCCATCCCACAATCCCCAAGTTCCATTACTGTTCTTGATCCTTTTCTATTTAGAATTTGACATGTAGGCTGCTGTACTTGATAGGTGATCTTACGGAAAAGGAGGAAGGGAACCACTCTTTTTATAGAGCAAAGGGAACAGCGCGACCTAAGTCAAATGAGCATAATGCTTGTTCTGCTTTCTAGCACCTGGGGTGGATGTTCATTAGAGACCTCCAAAAGACTGAAAGTGGTGGTTCCTGCTGAGGAGAAACAAGAAACTTGGATCTCCAAAGATACAGATCCATGTGACTTCCTAGGATCGTCAAGGTGCTTTCTGTGCTCCCCTTGTTTCTCTATTTGGAACTCCGAATTCTCATCTTGGCTATATGTAATTAATACTAAGCACAGTAATTCACATTTATCAAAAACAATTGTAAAAAACAGTAATATTTTTAAAGTTTTTTTCAGCCAGTTTTTTTTTCATTCTTTTTACCTCACAGGTGCTTTCTAAATCAGATCAGTATATTACACATTTAAAGCAATCTCCCTCCTGCATTATTTCTTATCTGTTTTTGAGAGCTTGTTTGGAGGTTCTAGCAGGGGAGCGCAGCTACTCATATACCCTTGACCGAAGAACAGTCCTCCTCTGTCAGGGAAGGTCGTCCTCTTCAACCAACATGGAGCGGTGAGGAAGGAAGGGGACACACGCCTAGCCAGCCAGATCAGCCGAATCAGATCGCCAGGGTTGATCATCCTAGGCAGATCTGGGGAAAGTCATTAAAGATCACCATTAAGCTCACAAAATGAAATCAAACATACACACACAAACGTACACACACATTTCAAGGGTTAAAGTCTTCTTGTTTGTTCGTTTATTTTATTTTTAGAGAATGCCTGTGTTGGATCTTATTTTCTGCAAGTATTCCATTGAGGAGTGTCTCATCTTGAAGTTTATCTTGGAATTTATCTAAAAGGAATTTTTTTGGTCATCAAGGTCAACGCCCCTTTTCCTTCTCTCTCCTTGTTTTCAGTTTTCTTTCTAAGGAATTGGAAGAAAATGCAGGCAGATGAGTAGTTAAGTAATCCCAGAGCTGTGCATGTCACCTGGACCACAGCCAGGCACATGTAAAGGTCTTCACTTGCCAAAAACACACCAGGGACCTCTTAAGCAATCAAGAATTGCTACATGTGTGCAAGAGCTAACATCTTGAACACAATAGAAATCTGTAATTCAATTATCCTCTGTTTCTCATGCATTTACCCTTTGAGCATCCTGACATGTCGGAGCATGGAAGTCCAAACTGGAAACTGCTGAATGCTCCTCCTGCGCGGGAACGGGCAGCAAGGTCATTCCCTCCAGTTCACAAATGAGCATAATGAGGAGAAATGGAGACTTGGCTCTCCACTCAATAAGCCCTGGGGAAATAAGAAGGAAGAGAAAAGGGAAACAGAATAGAAGGAAAAAGCAGCTCAACAAAGGATAGACTAAAATCAGAAAGGATAGTTAGAATCATGAAAGCAAAGAGAAACTCAACCAAGGGTTAATTTCTATTGCTGATAGAGTTCTCTTGGGGGCACTGATACATTCTTGGGTAGTGGTCCTCAAAAAAGGAGAATTTCTTTGCATGCGATAAGAAGGACTTATTTTTGCTGCTGGCATATGTTCCACCTAAAGGAGATCAACTGCCTCCAGTCTTTCTCACAAGCAAGCATTCTACTTCTGAAAACGGAATCCTAAAACACACAAGACATTATTCACTACCTGCATATGATATGAGAATCAGAGAAAGTATCCCCCAGCAGTTTTAACTCACAGTTATTATAGTGGGCCAAGTCATTTTCCATAAAAATGAGTAACTCCCAGAAGGAAAAAAAATGAATAGAATGTGCTGATCTTGAACACATAGTATTTATATATTTTATCACCCATAGACCTTACAGAGCTAGGTTTTTCTCCTGGGATGTACTGTTAATATTTCAACCTCTGTATATGCCAAATGGAAACAAAGATTGTTTGAAAAGGTAAATACAGTGCTGTCATTCTTCCTGGCACAATACAGACGCAATATATTTAACTAGAGTTACTAAGAAAACTGCGGGTTTTTTACAAGATGTGGCAATATTATGCAAATGATTAATTCCAATTAAATCCTTTTAAGCATGATGTGTGACTCGGGGTTCTTTTGATCGCAAGTGACAGAAACCTAACTCAAATTACCTTACAGGGAATTGACTGGTTGATACTGAAACATCTCAAGTTACCAAAGGAAGGGTTAAATAACCAAATTATTGGAAGAACAAAGATGTTGTTGGCCCTCAAAAACAAGTGGACTCAGAGGTCCAAAACAGCCAGGACTTTATTTTTGTGTCCACTATCTTTACTTTTCTCTGTGTGTTAGCTTTTTCCTCTTTTAGTTCAATTTTTTTCCACAATTCGGGAAACATAGCCCCTAGCTAGTCCAGGGATTTAAACCCCACAGCTTTTAATAATAGAAATGGTTTTACGCTCTTCCTTATTTCCAGTCAAAAATTCCAGGTGAAGGGGAGCCTGGGTGGCTTAGTTGGTTAAGCCTCAGACTCCTGATTTCAGATCATGATCTCAGGGTGGTAGGATTGAGTCCCACGTTGGGCTCCATGCTCAGCGTGGTTTCTGCTTGTCCCTCTCCCTCCCCCTCTGCACCTCCCCACCTCCCCCCTTTGTGTGCTCTCTCTCAAATAAATAAATAAATAAATAAATAAATAAATAAATAAAATCGTTTTTAAAAAAGGCATTGCCCTTTCTAAAAAAAAAAGAAAGAAAGAAAGAAAAGAAGAAGAAGAAAGAAAAAAAGGAAAAAGGAAAAAGAAAGAAAATTCCAGGTGAAGAATTCTGATTGGCTTTGCTGTATCAGGGCTCATCCTGTAGCCAAAGAGTCACCCCTGCATCAGACTATCAGAATGTTCTCTCCTTGTGCTTGGCATGCACATGCATCCAGAGGTTAATAGCCAAGTGAGAGTGAGGGTTCTCCTCCTCTTAGTTCAGCACCAAGAGCAGCATCATGATAAGTCATCCAGGATTCGTAAGATCCATGTGGGAGTCCCAGCTGGGCGACTTGTGAGCTGGGTGACTTGTGAGCTGAGACCTTCAAAAAAATCACCACCTCTTTGAATTTGAGTTTCCTCCTTGGTAAAATGGGGGGAAAGGAGCCCTTTCTCAAAAGAAATGCTAACAGATGTGCTGACACTGATGAATCTTATGTCAAATGAAAGAAACTACAAGCAATAGAAAGCATGGTATATCATTTCACTTCATGCAATGCTAGAAAAGGCAAAACTGTCTGACAGGGATAGAAACTCAATCAGGGGCTGCCCGAGTTGCATGGTGGAAGGTGCTGAATGAAAAAGGCATGAGAGTAAAAGGGTACAAACTTTTAGATCCAAGATGAATAAAATCTGAGTATCTAATGTAAAACACAGTGGTGACAGCTGATAACATTGTATTGTATAATTGAAATTCACCAAGAGAGTAGAAATTAAATGTTCTCACCAAAAAAAAAGAAAAAAAAAATATGTGAGGTGACGGAGGTAGTAATTAGATGGGGAGAACCCTTTTACAACGTATACAAATATCAAATCACCACACTTTAAATATCTTACAGTTTCAGATGTCAATTATACATCAATAAAGCTGAAATTTTAAAAAAAATACAAGAGAAAAAATACCAAAAGGCAAGAAGGATCTTTCTGGGAAAATAAAAATGTTCTATACCTTAATTTGGGTGGAGGTTACCTTCATGTGTATGTGAAAAGCCTTTGACTCATACACGTAAAATGTGAGAATTTTATTTAGATAAATTATATCTTGATAAAACTGAATTTATTTAAAAAAAATCTCTCTCCCAGAAGGTTGAGATGAATGTCAAATGAAACAAGGCACTGCAAATCCTTTGCAAACATAAGATCTGCACATAATGTAATATTGTTTTTTACTCTGTTTAATGTGTCTGTGGCTAGTTTTCTTAGTTAAATCAAGATGCTATTACAGCTAAACATGTGGTCAGTCTACTATTATAAATGACTTCCGTCACTTTGGCCATGTCTTCTCGGGGTCTTTCCCACTCCAGGAGTCCAGTTATCTAAACCCTGGGTGGTAAGATTTTTAAAGTTATCTCCAACCCCTTGTGTCACTTGCAGCCATTTGATCTTCAAGGAGACAAACTGCAACAGGGACAAAGTGCACACACCATGGGAGGCACCACTAAAATCTCCCTTTGTAGAGATGGAGGTGCTTGTGAGCTTGGCAAGGCCGCCTTCCTCTGTGTTTCAGTTGTTTCTTGCTGCTTAATAAAACTTAGGATTTAATGCATCCATGTCTTATTATTCCTCATGATTCGGTGTGTTGGCTGGACTCTGTTGGGCTGTCCTTCTCCCCATGGTGTCACTTGGGGTCACCTATGTGACTGCATTCAACTAGGACCTCAACTAAGGTGGAATACCCAAGGGGGCTGCACTAACATATTTGGTTCCTCAGCTGGGGCAGCTGGAATGGCTGGGGGCTTACTGGGCTTCTCTCTTTCCATGTGGTTTCTCAACATTCCGTGTAGTCTAACCTGAATTCCTTTCGGTGACACCTAGATGCCAAGAGGGTGAAAACAGAAGTTGTAAATCCTCCCAAGGTCTGACCTCAGTGATCCCAGAAAATCACTTCCACTTCATTCTGAAGCCAAAATGCCATCCCTAATGGTCTTCAAGAGATGGGGAATCAGATTCCACCTCTTGATGGGGAGAATGTCAGTCATGGGAAAGGGTGGGAAGAACTGTTTGTGGAAATCTTTACCAACAACCCATTGCACTCTGCCATTCATTTCTTCCATCCATTTCCTCCACCAAGTTCAAGGTCAATTAGCCTCAAAGACGTAGACCACAAAATGAGGGACTTAGTTGTTCCTGTACTCATTCATTCAAATAACAAGGATCAAGAATCTATGTGCCAGGCACTTGGTATGCTAACTACACCAAATTCAAACCCCACTGACACATAGGTCAAGAAACCACCCAGTGCCTGAAGCTGCAGGCTTGGCAAGAAAACCGTACCTTTATCAAGGGTTCCCATTTATCTGGATTTTAGAAATAATAGAATACTTTGAAGATCAACTGGCCTTTCCTCTGGATCTAAGACGAACTTCCTTTTATATTTCCTTAGCTAGATCATAATCTTTTCCCTTTTGAAAGACTTAGGAACAGAGAAAATAAATTAGACAAATAGCTGTTTATATAAATTAGGGCAGGACCTGTTGAAAGATGGATGGAGTTCATTCTTATTCCATTAATTATTCTATTATGGTCATCTATTCTTTCCATAGAAATCAGTGCTTCCTATCTGCTACATCATAAGCATTTCTAGTTCCTTTTATGGGGCCACACCCCTTTCATCTACTTTGTCTTCAGGCTAAATAAAGTTTCAGGCCCAGTTTCCTACTGGCATACGTTGAAAGTCATTATTCAAATAGGAATGGGAAAGGTTGAGACTAGGAGTAGGGAGGAAGCCTGCCAGGAGGTCCAAAGCCAGAGTATTAAGGACGCTTCAAGTGTGTGGTGCCCTCCTCTAGCACACTGTCTTGAGCCTCCAGTGGCCAACTCTGCCAGGTGTCTTCCATCAGCTTGGTTCCTTTGAGCCAAAGGTGTTTTTTCCTTTCCCCCTTCTCTCTCCCGATGAAGCTTACTGATTCTATAACCCAACTCCTTTAGGATTAATTAACTGAATCACAAAAGGATATTAAAGATTGACAGCAGTTTCCTGTGTTACCGCTCCAAGAGACGTACATTTACATTTGGATTCTTAAAGCAGAACCAAATGATCCCAAAAGCATGAAGCTCTAATGGAATCAGGCAGAGGCAAGAGGGAAGATGCCTTGGGACCAAGGCTCATCCCAGTATTCTTCAAGTCATGGGATATATGCAGCTTCTACGTGCATATCAAATAAATTTGGCTATTTAAAAAAAAAAAAAACTTCGTTTTCTCCTGGAAACTTTTTTTTTTTTTTTAAATGCTTGGTGAATGGATGTCAAGAGACATATCAGAAGAGAGCACTTGATTCCTTGTGGAAGCAAGCCACTGAAACACCCCCATTTGTTTTAGTCTCTACTACAGAACTTTGGGTTCTGGGAATTGATCAAGACCAAGAGTTGGAGGGGGAAATGAGGTCAAGGTCACTGCAACACCACATGGCTGGGGTTCAGCTAACTTGGTGTGTGAGTTTCCTTTAACGATGTGGAGCAGACTAATAAACAGAACATGCTATATTTTGGAAAATGAATGAAGCCCAGTACTGGGAGACTCTTGGGTGGAATGTGTTAACCCTCTCCTGAGCCAGAAATGGGACCTCTGAGGTTTCTCATGGAAATTATAATATTTGTGGATTTGAAAATAGAAAAGTGGCCAAATCTTCGAAGCTGAATGAGAATGACTCATTTTGGTAAGGTACCTCGCAGGCTGTGAAAACAACTCCTCAGTCATTATCAGGACTGGAAATGTCCTCAAGTGGGCTTTGAAGAAAGCTCTTTGGTTTCAAATCCTGGTGACCACAGGGAAATTAACTTCTCTGAATCTTCGTTTCCTCTGTGTTAAATGCAGGTGATAATAAGGGTATCTATCTCAGATGTTGTGAGAAGTAAGAGAAGGCTTTAGAGTACTTTGAACAGTGGGTGTCACATAGAAAATGCTCAGTAAATGTTCTTCATTAGTATTTAAGTATTGTCACCTCTGTATCATGCTTATTATACATAAGAGTAGCTAGACAGATATCCCCAGTAATGATGACTCCACAGGTATCTGCCTATCATTGCAATGCATTCTATGCTTGCATTTAATTCTCGCAGCAACAGACTTTCTTTCCTAATTCTGTTGCCCAGGCTGGGCATTCCCCAAGCATAGCCAGCCGTCAGTGAAGGGAGAAGGCCCAACGAGATGCTGTATGTCGAGAAGAAAGTGACACAGGCTCTCAGGCCCCTTCTAAACTTAGGATTCTGTGGTTTGGGGAATACAAGTTTCAAGTGAGTAATCCACAACGTGCCTACATCTCCAATGGCTAATGAAAGATTGACTTGTTTTCAAAAAGCCTTGCCTTGGGGTTTCCAATGCTGAGTAACAACACTTTTGTTCCTCACCCAACTAGCTGTCCTTCTCTCCTGAGGAGCAGTTTCGCATTCCAGGAGTGAGCAGCTGAGTTTCATCGCCAGGTGACCCAATTATTCTTTTATCTCAGTCAAGGTCCTCTGTATGTTCTGATGGCTGCTTAGCCAGAAGTGTACGTTTATGGCAGGATAGAAAGGGGACAAACACAATGATACATAAAATATAAACTGGCTAGTTGAAGCAGCAGGAGCACCACAGGGGGGCCCAGGCAGAAGTGTTAAAAAACAGAACTTAACCCTTGAGAGGGCTCTGCAAAAGCTTATAATACAGGCATCATTCTTTTATTCATTTTGAAAATGGTCTGCGTATTTTCAGCAGGGACTCAAAGGCAGGACTCAGCATCACTGAGAGAGTTTCTGTGAGCAATTTTCTCCGGCTGCGACAAGCCCCATCGAACCTTCTAGATTTGGGTAGAGGAGTCTCTGTCAATTAGAAATTAGAGAGATATAAGCCTTGACTGTTGTGAATTAATAGATTCAAAAATGCAATTCAACCAACAATGATGTATTCATTCAATGATAAAAGTATATTTTATGGAGAAGAGCCTGTGCTCAGCTCTCCTCTCCGTATAGGGGAAGTAGTGAAAAGCCTCCCGCCTTCCTGTGGTAGTTTCCAATCTGGTGAAAATCACAAATAATAAACAAGCTTTCAGAAAGTGCAATGAATAACAGATGGAGATAACGGGGAGGAGTATTGTAGGGAACGGTCAGGGAAGACAGAATGCTCTAGATCTCTTCTTTCTGGAGCACCATAACCTAGTCAAGTGAAGTCCTTCGATAAAGTCAGACTCCACTCCGCCCCGTCAGTTTTGTAATGATTTCTGACCTTTGGTCAAAGAGGGAAAGAAGAAACAGCTAATGTGGCAGCTCTCCTGGAAAACAGCACTGAGGGACTTCGTGAAGTTTCTTTCAGCTCTGTAATAAACCCTCCTTTATCCAGAAGCTAAGATTCACTCGTCCTGAAGTAGCTTGAGAACTCGTCAGAGGGAAACAGTGACAACGCTGTAAAGACTTTGCTATTCCTCGATTTGCAGAGTCAGTATAAATAGACCATGTTTTAAAAGGTGAGCCAAAAAACCCCCAAAAGGTGGAAAAATAGAGAAGCTAAAAATAAATGACTAAAAGAGAAAAGTTCCTGTAATTTTAGGTTTAAAATACGAGGTTGAGTAATCAAGGAAAGTATTTTTACTGCCTTGTCAATATTTTTCCTGGAAGCTCAGGTAAATAGACCTTCTTCAGATCTGTAGTGTGCGTGCCTAATGGTCTTAGGTGTCTCTGACCACAGAATAACTTTATCCCTAAGAAACAGAGCAAACAGGAACTCTGTGGTTTTAGCATTCCCCACAAATAAGTAAATATATGGATGTATATGAAAAAGGTTAAGTACCATAGGACAGATCGTTTGGGTCTGTTTGAGAAGTGTTTCCCCTCTAGTGGACTATTTCTTACGAACATTTCCACACATTAAAAGGAAGCCCTGCTTGCCCAGGGTGATCTCGGTCATATTTTCTGCATCGTTTGTACTCATCCAATTTCGTGCTGAATGCCCAGCAGCTGTGAGGGAAAGCATACGAGAAGTTGTCCATTTTCCTAAGTTGAGTCCTCATTTATTTACCCTGCTGGTGAAAAACCCACTGGCTTTCATCTCTGCTGAATCTGTGGCCAGGAAAAGCAGGGGGTCACAAATGTTTAACGGAGTTTAAAAGGAGGAAAAATTATCATGAGAGCCTTCAAGCACACGTAGCTCCTCAGTTCTAGCTGTCCCTGGGTTTTACGAGGCATTTGCCCAAAGCCCTTGCTGTTCAGACAAGGGGAACAGCACGTGGTTTTATTGGCAGTCAGGACTCTGCCTCTAACTGGAGCATGCTTCCACGGGCTGATTCATTAGGTCCCGCTGATCCTATGGTGTAACACAAATCCATCACTTGAATAACTGGCACCCCCAACCCCTGGATCCTTGATTATTTGATGTTGGGTGGAAAGTAGGTGCTGGGAATTGTCAGGAAAAACAAAGAGCATATCAGATGCCCATACATCACTTTGAAGGCCATGGACACAGTATGTGCTT
The DNA here is from genome assembly GCF_964656455.1 of Halichoerus grypus. Taxonomy (NCBI): domain Eukaryota; kingdom Metazoa; phylum Chordata; class Mammalia; order Carnivora; family Phocidae; genus Halichoerus; species Halichoerus grypus. Next base: position 143,627,198 of record NC_135718.1, read on the forward strand.
CCCAGTCAGACAGGACTAATAGCTCTTCAATCTGGACTTGGCCAACGTGCAGCCAGCAGAGTTAACAGGGAGGCAGACTGACTCTCCCTTCCAAAAAGGTCCAGTATGAACCACTAACCCTATTTATCTGATGGCTCCTGGATAGAAAGATTTGAAAGATCACTTGAAGATTGGAAACTCATCATTTTACCCCAGAAGGAAAAAATAATGTTGCTCTTCTAGATGGTTTGGCAATTTCTGACTCCATCAACATGCCAAAATTTCCAGTTAATTCAGGCCAAATAAACGATCGGAGCAGTCATTTTCAAGCAAATAAAAGCAAATGCTTCTTCAAATAGCAAGTACCAAATTATTCCCAATATATTGTGAGGGTTGAAAATATCAAGTGCTCTAAAAAAGCATTAGATGTATCTATTATTAGTCAACCTAATACAGGTTTTCATGGAAAAGCTAGCATATCCTAAAAACATCCATAACCAGTCTAACAGCAAAAAGGAAAACTACTACATTTTATACAAAAGGCTCCAAAAGCCAGCATGCAAAGATAAATGTGAGCTTCTTGATGCCCTTGAATTTGATATAACGTGGGCAAGTATGAATGAACGAACGAATGAAGGAATGACTAGCTGAGCACTGTCTGTCCTGTTGCTGGAGTCCCATTTTTATTCTCCACAGGAAATATTTGAGATGACTGCACTTTACACCAGTTAGTCCTCACTATTTGACACATCCGTGACGTCTCTTCCTCCAGAAAGGCAGTAAACAATGAGCAGACAGGCAAGACCTTTTTTCCCACACTGTCTTGGGTCTGGTCCTGTTTATCTTTCTATAACAATGGAAACAGATGTATTTTTGTGCCTGCAGCTTCCCAGATGCTCCACTCTAAAATGCTGTTTGCTGCTCCAAGTTTTTAAAGCAGTGCGGGCTTTGCTAAGTTCATTAATTACTTGATGCAAGACTTGCAATTTCTGGGCGCACAGTGCACCCTCTGCAGGAGATGTTTCATTATCAAGGGTTCACTTGGGGTCCTGTTGTGATGTACTGTGCTCACAGACGCTCAGCAAAGTGGACCTCTAAGGAGAACTTAGATTTCCCGGAAGACCGATGACAATAATAAAGAAGCCCAGGTGCCCAGAATCAGTGATGGATAAAATTGCTTAAATCTCACCATCACCTTAGGTCAGAATTGATCCCAAGACCCTGTGCAATACTCAGTAAAAGTTGAGGTCAAGTATCCCTCGTTCTGGGAAAAAACAGAGCTATAATCTGGGCAGAAAGTAGGCACAACCTGCCAGAGTCCCACTCCAGCTATTAGAGAAGCCTGTTTGGAAAAGAGCATCTTTCCTTTTCCCTAAATTACATCATTCCCTTACTAACCACATTTGTTTCTTCCACTAACTGTAGCTTTAACCAAAAGGCATACATTTTATGTCTTTATAACCCTCTATACCAAGATGCTGAGCAACCTAACTTGTACGACTTTTGATTTGAAGCTGTATAAAACTCAGCACTTACAACAGTAAAATATACATTTTTTTTCAATTGCACACAGAACTTTTAGCAAGATTGACTATATTCTAGGCCATAAAACAAACATTAACAAATTTAAAATAATAGAAATAATATAAAGTGCATCTTCCGATCATAAAGGAATTAAACTAGTTATCAACAGCAGAAAGATACTTGAAAAATTACCAAAATATTTGGAAATTAAAGTACACACTTCTAAGTAACCCATGATTCAAATAGGAGGTCTGGAAGAAATTTTAAAATTCTTTAAGCTGAAAAAAAAATTAAACTACGATATAACAACATTTTTTGGATACAGATAAAGCAATAATTACAATTTGCCTATATCAAGAGTGAAAGAAGACATATCATTCCTGATCTCACAGACAAAAAAGTAGTAAAGCAATTCTACAAATAATTCCATGCCCCAAAATTCAACAATTTAGATATAAGAATCTCAGTCCTTGAAAGACACAAACTACCAAAACTTATTTAAAAAGAAATAAATAACCAGAATAGTTCTATGTCTATTACAGAAATTGAATTTGTAGTTCAACACTTTTGCACAAAGAAAACTCCACGCCTGAATGATTTCACTGGTTAATTCTATCAAACATTTAAGTAAGAAATAGTACAAATTCTATAGAATCTGTACTGGAAAATAGAAGGGAAAGAAATACTTCCCAAATAATTTAATGAGGCCATCATTACCCTAATACCAAAACCAAACGAAGACATTACAAGGAAAGAAAACTACAAGTCATTATCCCTCATGAATATAGACACAAAAATCCTCAACAAAGTATTAGCAAATACTATCCAGAAATATATAAAAAGTTAATATGTCATAGCCAAATGGTGTTTATCCCACGAATACAAGACTAGCTCAACATTTAAAAAACAATCAATGTAATTAATTATATTAATAAAAACCATATAATCATTTCAATAGATGCAAAAAAAGTATTTAACAAAATTCAACACACTAGTGATTTAAAAATTTCTAGGAATATAAGAAAATGTCCTTCACCCTGATAAAGGGCATCCAAAACAATAAAAATAAAAAAACACTCTGTAGCTAACATCTGAATTGCTTTCTTCTTAAAATCAGGAACAAAGCAAAGATATCCTCTCTCACTAAACTTATTCTGCATCACACTGGATGTTCTAATAACACAATAAAAAAAAATAAAATGTATGCAGATTGGAAAAGAAAAAAATAAAACTATATTTATTCATACACGACATGATTGTCCACATAGAGAATGCTCAAAAAGTCTACAAAAAAGATAATAGAACTAATAAGTGGGTTTACCAAGGTTGCAGGAAGCATGGTTAATATATAAAACTTGGGTGTGTTTCTTTTTTTTTTTTAAGATTTTATTTATTTATTTATTTATTTATTTATTTATTTGAGAGAGAGAGAGAGAGCACACAAGAAGGGGGAGAGGGGCAGAGAGAGAGAGAGAGGAAAAGGGAGAGAATCCCAAGCAGACACCCTGTTAAGCATGGAGCCCCACTCAGGGCTCAATCTCATGAACCTGAGGTCATAACCTGAGCTGAAACCAAGAGTCAGTCAGTTAACCAACTGAGCCACCCAGGCACCCCTGGGTATTTATATGTATATCTATCATAGGAATTTGAAGTTTAAAAAAATGCATCATTTACAACCCAAAACGGAAAATTTTTAGGTATAAATCTATTTTAAAATATGTAAGTTCAGCCTGCTTAAAAGTAAAAGCACTGTTCAAAGAAATCAAAGAAGATCTAGAGAAATGGAGAAATATAACGTGTTCATAAATTAGAAGAGTCAATATTGCAAAGATATTACTTCTTCTCAAATCAATCTACAGATTCAATGCAATATTCGTCAAAATCTCAGCAGGCTTTTTTTGTAGAGATTGTCAGGCTGATTCTAGAATATATACAGAAAGACACAAAAACTAGAATAGCAACAACACTTTTGAAAAAAAACAAAGTCAAAGGATGCACACTATCCCATTTCAAGATTTACTATAAGCCTCCTACAGGCCAATATCCCTCATAAACATAAATGCAAAAATACTCAAAAATCAAGTCCAGAAATATATAAAAATGTTAATATATCATAGCAAAATAATGTTTATCCCAGAAATGCAAGAGGTACAAGCAATAATTAAACAGGGTGGTGTTAGTGAAAAAATTCACATATGCCTAAGATCTCATAAGGTTGAAATCAGGGTGTTAGCTGTACTGGGTTTTCATCTGGAGACTCTGGGGAAGAATCTGCATTGAAGCTCACTTAGTTGTTGGCAGAATCCAATTCCTCACAAGGTGGAGAACTGAGATTTCCTTTTCTTGCTGGCTTCTACAGGCCAGCTATAGTCCTTGTCATATACACCCCTCTATCTTCAAGCTAGCAACAGCGTATTAAATCCTTCTCATGCCTAGAATCTTGTGGACTTTCTCTTTTGCTACCAGCTGTAGAAAACATTCTACTCTTAAAAGGCTTTGGAAAAGTAGCATTTTATCTGTATATTGTAAGGCTAAAGACAAAAATGACCAAACATAAATACTGTACTCTAGTTTGTAAATGAGATTAGGCCCACCCAGATAACTGCCCTGTTGGTAAATCTGAATGTCAACTGATTAGTCACCTTAATGACATCTGCCTAATGCCTCATGTCACGTAAAGTAAAATAATCAGGGTGCATTGCCTCATAATATCCACAGCACCAAGGATTAGGGCAAGATATCTTGAGGGTGGTATGTTAGAATTCTGCCTACCACTATGCAAAAGAATGAACTTCAAGCTGTATTTTAACCTTTTACAAAAAAAATAAGTCAAAATGGATCACAGACCTAAATGTAAAACATAAAATTATAAAATTTCCAGAACAAAATATAAAAGAAAATCTTTCTGACCTTCAGTTAGGTAATGAGTTTTCGTATGTGACACCAAAAACAGAAATCATTTTTTAAAAATCAATAATTTCGCATTTTTCAAAATTGAAAAATTACATGCTGTGAAGAAATGTTTGTGAGAATACACAAGCCACAGAATGAGAAAAATATCCGAACATCATATTTCTGCCAAAGGATTTGTTTCCAGACTACATAAGAAACACAAAGCTCAGCAACAAGGAAATAAATAATCCAATTAAAAGTGGAAGAAAGATATAAATGTACACCTCACCAAAGAAGATATATAGATGGCAAATAGGCACCATTAATAATTATGGAAATGCAAATGAAAATCACAACTAGATATGACAACACACGTGTCACAACTGCTGATTTAAAAAAAACAAACAAACCAACCCTCAAAATACCAAATACTGACAGGGATGTGGAGCAATTAGAACTCTTACACTTGATGGTGAGAATATAAAATGGTACCCTTACTATAGAAAACAGTTTGGCAATTTTTTGTAAAGTTAAACATACACTTGCCATATAATCCAGAAATCTAACCCCAAATTAAAAAAAAAAAAAACCATACTCATATAAAAATTTACATGCAAGCATCTACAGCAGCTTTATTCATAATCACCCTAAACTGCAAACAATCCCGATGTCCTTTAACTGGTAAATAGATAAACAAACTCTGACACATCCATGCCATAGAATACTACTTGGCCATGAAAAGGCAGAAACTATTGATTCAAGCAGCCACCTGGATGAAACTTACATGCAGGTTTCTAAGTGAAAGAAGCTAGACCTAAAATTATACATAAAAGTCAGATCTAAAATAGTACATGCTATGTAATTGCATTCATATAACATTTTGGACAAAGCAAAATTATAGAGACAGGTCATAAATCAGTAGTTTTCAGAGGTAAGGAGCGTAGAGAGAGGTGATTAGAAATAAGCAGCAAAGATAACTCTGGAGCTGATGAAACTAATTTCTTGCAGGCAACAGCTTTAGTAAATGTTTTGCCTCAGCATTACAAAAGTCACCAGCTTTGTGGCATATCCAGGCCTCCGGCGGTCTGACCACTAAGCCAATGCTGTGTATATTGGTTTAATTAGGAAGAACCTCATCTTTAGGGCCAGTGTCTGAATTAACTAAGGTATAGTTGAAACAATACAGTGGCTTAAAGAACAAAGAGCCTTAACAATGGTGTGCTTTAAAGAATAAAGATAATCATTTCTCTCTCACGCAGCAGTCCATCTTTGGCTCTGTTCCCCATCCTTCTTTCCTGTTTCTCTACCATGCCCTACTGTGTTGTTCTTACCTTACATGATGGAAGTTGGAGAAAGAGCATGAAAGCGTGCATGTACAATGTGATAAGGATACATCCTGGAGATGGCACTTGTCATTCTGCTCACATTCCATATACTCACATGGGCCACAACTTGGGGCAACAGGAGCTTGGAAATACAGTTGTTCAATGGGTGGGCATAGGCCCAGCTACGACTCTGACTCTATGGAAGAAGGAGAGAATGGATTGTGGTGGATACCCAGTTTCCATCACACTCTCCTCTTGGATTATGGATTACTGCTCTTCCTTGGTTCTCCTCTTAACCTTCTTAACTATTTTTTCCCAATCTTCTTTGCTAACTCTACTTAGCCTCTAAATGTTTACTAGGGGTAAGTGCCCCAAGGGCCAGTCTTTGGATCTCTCCTCTTCTCTAACAATACTCTCTTCCTTGATTATCTCAACCCATTCTATGGTTTTAAGTAAAAAAAAAAAAAAAAAATTCTAAATTCATTTCTCTAGGCTTGTCTCCTTCACTACATTCAAAATTTGTATGTCTGATGGCTCTCATGTAACCAACTACTTGAGATCTTGGCAACTCAATCTCATTAAGGACAAAACTGAATTCTTCATTTTACCCCTAGAAATAGGTTCTCCCACAGTATTTTGTTCTTCCTGATAAATGGAACTATCATCCAGCCAGTTGCCCAAGCCAAAAAAAAACTTAGGAGATATCCTTGATTTATAAATGCTTCTTTTACTCACCACATCCAATTGGTCAGCCACGTCTTGTTGGCATTACCTTTAAAGTGTATCCTGGGGGCGCCTGAGTGGCTCAGTTGGTTAAACATCCAACTCTTGGTTTTGGCTCAGGTCATGATCTCAGGGTCGTGAGATAGAGACCCATGTGAGATTGAGCTCCACTGAGCACAGAATCTGCTTGAGATTCTGTCCCTCTCCCTCCCCCTCTGCCCCTCTCCTCATGCGTGTGCTCTTTCTCTCTTTCTCTCTCTCTCTGAAATAAAATAAATGAATAAATAAATAATCTTCTCCTAAAAAAAAGAATCTGTTTTTAAAAAGTAAATAAAAAATAAAGTATATCCTGAACCTATCTGTGGTAGGCTGAACAATGCCCGAGAAAGAGTTCCACATTCTAATCTCCAGAATCTGTGAGTATGTTACCTTGCATGGAAAAGGAACCTTGCGGTTGTAATTAAGTTAAGGATCTTGAGATGGGGAGATTATCCTAGATTACCAAGGTAAACCCATTGTAATCACAAAGGTCCTCAAAAGAGGGAGGCGGGAGGATCAGAGTTAGATCAGAGAGAGAGGAAAGGCAATGAAGGTGAAAACAGGAGCAAAGGGAGGTCAGGCTATGTGATACGGGGACCTGAGCCAAGGGATGAAGTCAGACAGACTCCAGAAGCTGGAATGTTCGAGAAAACAAATTCTTTGCTAGAATCTCCAAAAGGAACGTAGGCCTGCCAATACCTTGGTTGTAACACAGCAAAACAGATTTCTGACTTCTGCCCTACAGAATTAAAAGATAATAAACTCGTGATGTATAAGCCACGAAGTTGGTGGTGATTTGTTGCAGGAGTGAAAGAAGACTAATACACCTCTCATGTTTCTCCATCTCCACTGCATCTACCTTCGCTGAGGGGCAGTTGAGAACAGAGATTCTGGAGCCAGGCTGCCTGTATTTGAATTCTAGCTCTGCCACTTAACTGCTATGGGAGAGCCATTCAAGCTTCCTGTGCCTCAATAATCTCACCTGTACATTGGACTCATGATAAGGATTCGGAGAGTTGTAACGGTACTTACCATATTGTAAACATTTTATAAGTATTTCCTATTATTGCTTCTGGAATTTGAGATCCCAGTATTTACAACCTGGATCACTTCAATACTCTTAGCTGGTTGCCCTGTTTTCCTTCTTGCCCCTATTAGAATCTTACAGAGCAGTAAGATTGATATATTTGCAAAATAAAATTATGAAATCCCCCTGATTATAATTCTCCACGGGCTTCCTATTGCACTTAAAATTAAATCCAAACTTTGAACTGTAGCCTACAAGCCTGTTATGATGTAGCCCGTGACTGATAGTCAACCTTGTCTCTATCCACTGCCTTTGTTGCTTGCTCCCTTTACCACTCTACCCTTCATTTTGAGCCTCAAGTACACCAAACACGTTTCTGCCTCAGTGCCTTCGAATGGGTTATCCCTCTGCCTGGAATGCATGTTCCCAGGTTTTCACATGACTAACTCATTCTTGAAACTCAGTCAAGGTCTCCTCCTCAGAAAGACCTTCCCTCATCACTCAAACTAAATTAGCTTTCCTTAATCATGTTTACTTATTTATTTCATGTCTCCCATGAAAGAGCCTACCGCCACATCCCCAGTGCTCAGAACTACATCTGGCATATTGTAAGTACTCAATAAATATTTGTGGAATGAGTAAAGCTTTGGCTGACATGTGTGTTGAGGTATCATATTGGTGACTCCCACGTACATTATGAATTAGATTAGTATAGTTGTAAATCTTCCCTCTCAGCGGAAAGGTTCTGCCTAAAGACAAAGTAATTTTTCCAGTGATGATTATGTAAGTCTATTTTCTCTCATTCTTCTATTTTGTTTTCACAAGTGTCTCTGAGGACATTTTCTACCAAATTACTGAAACGGGGACTTTAGCGCTGCGTGAAAGGTTGAACTGTTTAATCACCAAGATCCATACTTTCTAACGCCTAACTCAATTACTTTTTATCTTCAGTTGTTTGGGTGAAGAGGGAAAGACCGTGTGGTCTATGACACCTATGTGAGGCAAGCATTGCCTAACTGCTGAGCACTTCAGGGACTGATGAAAGTCCTGGGAACTTACCTTCTCGGAAAATGCAAAGGGAGCTGAGATCCAATAGCAAAAGGAGGGTGGATCTTGCATGGTCCACATGGTCCATAGACTAACTCCCATGACAGTCCCACATCATGTTGACCCATGGAGTGTGGACATCGGTCTGTACACCTCCGCACCTGTTCTGCCATGTTTGTCTGTCCCCCACTTTCTTTCTCAACATGAGGCTTTCTGCAAATAGGAACAAAGCCTTCCTCAGTCTCTGTCTCTCTAATCTTCCCAGCATTTTCCCTTAAAACGCAAGACACCAACGAGGCCTAAAGCGTATTTAGTATTTATGGGGTTTTCTGGGGCTTTCATTGTGGGTCTTCTTGGCTACTCTGGTGCTGGTAACCAATCTGTGGTCATTGTTAAAATGTGACAAATTGCGACACCGGGGTTCAGGGTTAATGGGAGAAAACAGACCCCTGGAGGGTGATTCACTCTTTTATTCTTTAAAGACAACAAAATGAAATCCTGGGGTGGCCTTGTCCACATTGCAAGTGCATACCTGGCATTTCAACTGACAGCCAGAGAGCACCTGCGATTACTCAGAAGAAAAGATGGGATCTCTGATAATCTGAAAGAACAAAGACTCCAGTTACTTCATCACTCTTGCCTCAGGATCTGGAATTAATTGTGTTTCTTTATACCCCATCTAATTTTACAAAATCATACTTCTCCATGGCAGTTTCCTAATTTACCACCTCATCTAAGATAAGACTTTGCCAACAGTAATAACATTTAGAAAATGCCGTCAGACCTGCGGTGGACGGTTCTGGCCCCGCACGGCCGCCCACGCACGCATGCGCACATGCGCACACCTGTACTGCTCCACCAGACCTCAAAGCCGGTAGCTCTGGCCTTTGAAGACACAAGCACATCAGAGTGAATGATCTGGTGCCTCCGAAGTTCACCTTGAGGACAAAATCAAGAACGACCGAATCTATTCAGAGACCTCTTTGAGTATCTGCTCCACTATCTGTCCAGAGTAAACAGAGTAGAAAGAAAGAATTCATCTGCTTTTCAAAAAAAAAAAAATTTTTCTGTATATTTACCTGATACACATTTACTGTGTGCTTACCATTAAAACCATTATATGGCTTGCCTTTCCTCAAATATGAGGGGAAAGGAGAAAAGCAGGGAAATAGCAAATTTTGGAATGGGCATGGACATATCAAGCCTGAAGTTTCTAAATGTGAAAGTTGGTATTATGGGGTTTGGGGGATAGAAGAGAGAAGTTGATATTTATTTCAATTGCATAGTCAATTTTATCAAGTCCTACTCTATTCTAGGGGTGAGTAAGCAGGTTCAGTATACAAATGTCTTCTAAATCCCATCACTGGAGTCTGGCATATACATAGAGACTCAGAGGAGGACTTTAAGGAAGGCACTGTCTTCACACTAGTCTAGATTCTCCGGCCATCAAGCAAGACATCTCTGATCTTTAAGCATGCTGTGGTGTGTACGTGTGAGATGTGCGTACACATGTATGAGTGTGTGTGCTTATGTGAGTGTGTAAGTGTGGGGTGGAGAACAAAGCAAAGCAAAATAGTACCTGTTTCCCTTTTGGCTCAGATTCCACTTGTAGATATAATTATTTGTTTAACATAGTCACACCATATTATATTACCTTCTATGATTTATTAGCAAAAGCAGGCTCTGTAAGCTCCACTTTTCCAAGCAATGATCATTTCTTGACATGTTTCATTACTAGGAAATGACAAAGACATTTGTTATATTCTCAGACAATAAAATATTGCCTTGCTCAAATACCTTCATGGAATATTAAACAAAATGAATGCTGTTCCTTTTCCTGTGTTTATCATATCATATTAAAAGTGAAGACGTATGGGGCGCCTGGGTGGCTCAGTCATTAAGCATCTGCCTTCGGCTCAGGTCATGATCTCAGGGTCCTGGGATCGAGCCCCGCGTCGGGCTCCCTGCTCTGTGGGAAGCCTGCTTCTCCCTCTCCCACTCCCCCTGCTTGTGTTCCCTCTCTCTCTGTGTCTCTCTCTGTCAAATAAATAAAATCTTAAAAAATAAAAAAATAAAAATAAAAACCAAATAAAGTGAAGACATAGCCTTTATGTTTTCTTTCCTGAAAGACGAGACATTAGATAGAATGAATTTAGTTCACCCTTCATCCAACTGGCTATGTCCAAAGCCTCCAACAGCACCATTAGAATACCATTTTAATCATCCAGCTTCTCAAAGGCCATTTTTAATATACCTCTCTTTCAAACCATCATGAAGAATAAAATCCAAAACTTCTCTTGGAAGTTTTAACTTAACTAACTTACTCTTGGTGGTAATTCCAGATTCAGTGAATTTTTAGGCAGTGATGGAAATAGCAAAGACTGGGACCTGATCCAATATAAGGATCGAAGAAGTAATCTCCTTAGAAACTCGTTGTGGACCAACCTTATAAACATGTCGCAAATATTTACCAGCCCACATACTGGATTATTCCGTATGCACACAAAGACCATATAAAATATGCATTCTTTACCACTGAAATATTAAAAAGTGTTATCTAATTTGAGTAAGAGATTATGTATTCACATGGTAGTATGTGCACACCCACATGTACAGATATGCATTCGTTAAATATTACCAACTTTTTGTGTAAAACAAACTCATCAGAGAGAACAATAAATTATCCTTTTGAGTTTCATCGAATGCATAGTGTATTAAGTGGGATTTCCAGGACTACCTTCCAGGCTGAGTTGAATCCCTTGTATCTTTAAAGTTTTTTCATCTCTCACTTGCAAAATCAGTATTAAACTAAGGGGAACTTTGGTAAGCACCAACAATTTTAGCTAAGGAACTATGTGTACTTTTTGACATGACAATGGAAAAATAGCCTACATAGTCTAAAACAACCTCAAGTTTAAGTTCACATGGCCTAGGGTCTGCATTTGTCTTTGTTACTACTTTGAATTTAGGCCAGTAAATTAATTATTCTATACATTGGTTTTCCAATATGCAAGGGAGAATGTGTTTGCTCTATCTGAAAGGTGGTTGGGAGAGTAAGATGAAATTATACGATCAGGGTCAGCTTTTTGGGGGTGCAACCAATGGAGTTACACAGGCTCTGCTCTCTAAAGGGTCACACACTTGGCTTACTGCTTTCTTGCTATAGACTTGAAACTCTCAATAATTTCATCTTTGAACTTGTGCTTTGTATGTGTAGTCTAATGGGGCTAGGAGGCATGAGCAGGGCAGATACACCAGGTGTCAGCACACATAGGTGCAGGCTTGGATACTCTGGTACCGTGGACAGTGGGCAGAGGCCATGGCCTGGGAGGGAGAGTACAGGCTCTCTCCTCAGGGACGGCACGAAGCCCAGTGGCAAGAGGCCGGCCTGCCCATCTATCTCCAAACCCACCCCTATAGCATCTGTCAAAATTAACTCTCCAGCCTGAGTGCACACAGAAACTTATGCTCTGAGAAGCAATCGATTTTGTCAGTAAATTACTACAAAATAAAACTGTACATAAGGACATTATAATAAAACACATCAGGGAATTATTAAAATTCTCCAAAGAGTTTAGAATCTCCGACTTTGAAAACTTCTACAGTGTTTCAAAGCAAATCTCCACAAATTCCAATATAGAAATTAAAGACTGTCATGTTCGACAGAAAAGAACATTACTCTCCCATGAAGCTTCAGATAAACCAATTATCAACAAGGAAGACAATTTTAAAATTAAATTTTCCTTGTGATTGAATATATGGTGATAGGATGTGTAAACAAGTTTTCTTAGTTGTATATAAGTCATGAAACCACTTTTGGTTTCTCAATATGACCTTCACAGCTTACAGGAAATGTTAGCAAAAACAAGAAAATGCCCTTGCAAAAATTTACAACTAATGTAAAGAGTTAAATAGTTTTAGAAAAATTTCTACAAGAATCAGTGGCTTTAGATGTAGTAAAATTTATTTATTTATTTTTTAAGATTCTATCTATTCATTTGACAGAGAGAGAGAGCAAGATCATGAGCAGGGGAGGGGCAGAGAGAGGGAGAGGGACAAGCAGACTCTATGCTGAGCAAGGAGCCCGATGCGGGGCTCGATCCCAGGACCCTGGGATCATGACCTGAGCCAAAAGCAGACACTTAACCGACTGAGCCACCCAGGTACCCTTAGATGTACTAAAATTTATATTTCAAAATAGTGTGGCAGAAATTTATCCCAATGTCACAGTCTATAAAAAACCATTAACAGTTGCATCAACAGAAAGATCCTTCTTAAAATTGAATATTATCAAGAATTATTTTCAATCTTGCATTTGCCAAAAGCACTGACACTACTTTCAATTACATGAATTGAAAATGAAGTATCTACAAGTATAAATTTTGATGACCTAAAGAATTTGCAGAAAACTGAAGTCAGAAAAATTTTATGATCAATCAAGACATCACATTAATAAAGTATTGTTTTTTATTTAAAATTATGACAGCAATATATTATTGCAGTTTATAAGTGTATGTTGTTACTCATGTATCATTATTATCCCTATTATGTTTCATAAGTAACAAAGCATTTTTAAAGAAAAAGCTTTTTATGTTAGGACCATTAATGACACTTCTTTTCCTGCTTTGGAACAAGGAGTCCTGCATTTTCATTTTGCACAGGACCATGCAAATTATGTAGCCAGCCTTGGATATAATATAGTTCAGACTTTTGCCACAAATCTGCTGAGTACTATTTAACCAAAGTGGGGTTCATTTTTCTTTATATATTTTAAGCATACTTGTTTGATGTTATTTACCCAACAAGTCTGTCCCATGAATATTTGTTTTTGTGTGTTATATACACTTTGCTTACTACGTTAGTGTTCGGCCTGTGTGTACTTCTGACAAGCCAATGCATCAGGGTTGGAATCTTCCCCTCTCGTGGGAATTTACGGTTTTCTCTTTCAGACACCCCAAGACGGTGATAGGCCATCATGTCAATACCTTAGCTTGGGGTTTTGCAGACTGGGCAGGTATTATATAATTGGACCTAAACCCATATGAGGGCAGATCTGTGTTATATAGCCTCAGGAAATTTGCTTTTCTGCCCGGAGCCCAGGCAGAAAAAGACATGCTTCCTTATCATTTCTTTTTTTTTTTTTTTTTATAATTTTGTGCGTGTGTGTGGTCACCTAATGTTTATTTTATTTATTTATTTTTTAAAGATTTTATTTATTTATTTGACAGAGAGAGAGAGATAGCGAGAGCAGGAACACAAGCAGGGGGAGTGGGAGAGGGAGAAGCAGGCTTCCAGCAGAGCAGGGAGCCCAATGTGGGACTCGATCCCAGGACCCTGGGATCATGACCTGAGCCGAAGGCAGATGCTTAACGACTGAGCCACCCAGGCACCCCTATCATTTCTTTTCCATGAGGATTTTTCCTAGTCTCCACTGTCACAGAGGAACAGGCCTTCAAGTATCCCAACTGCCCCTCACCCTCACCCCAGCTCAAGGCCTTGTCCTGGGTTTTCTCCCCCACCCAAATCAAATGTCCAAAACCAGCATTTGGATTAAGAAGTGTTCAGCAAACCCCGGCTGTGGCAGCCTCAGTGTCCCCTGAAGGGTTCCAGCCTTCTACTTAAATTTAGTCCCTGGTAATGGCAGCCAGTCTCTTCTTTGGAGATAATGTTGGTGGTGTTTCATGTGCCTTTTTCAAGTGCTTTGTAGACAATTCTTCTATCTGACACAAGGCCAGAAGAGGAAGTTGGGCATCTGTTTTCCATTATGTAAAATGAAGATGTTGAATTAGATGAACCCTAAATTACAACTCACACCTTCCATCTTCAAGTGCTTGCTGAACATCTCCTATGTGTTGGCCATACAGTGCAAGGTACTAAGGATACAGAGATGGATGAGACAGGGCTCCTGCCCCCCAAAAGTGCATAGTCTGGTTGGGAATATGGAGACCTAAACATAACTTAAATAAAATGGGGCAATACAATCATAGGGTAAGACACAGGGTAACATTTAGGCATGGGTCAGAGAAAGCTTCCAGCAGGAATATAATGGTAAGCTAAGTGTAGGAGGATGAGTAGAAGTTATCCTGGCATCTGTGGGTAGACAGGAGGTTGGGGGGGCAGGTGTTGCTGCTGCCGGAGTGGAGAATGTGATTCCAAACAAAGTGGGGAGCGCAGCAAAAGGACAGAGATGAAAAACACCATGGGGGAACTAAGAACTGATGGATCCAATGAAACAGGCTTGTTCTAATCATCTTTTATAAAGGACACATATTAGATCTATGAAAATCTGGACTATAATTGTCCATGAGGTTCCCCTGATTCAAATACACCTCCTTAACATAACCTAAGGAGATTTATTTTCACGTAAGATTTTATTTCTTTAATTTTATTACTTTATTGAAATTTATATAAACTAAAATTAGACCCTGGAATAACATGAGCTTTGAAGAGCTCAAGCGTAAAAGTGTACAGCAAATTACAGATCACTTGCAGATATAAGAACAATGTAGTTCTGGTGGAAATTAATCAAATCCCTTCTCTGGGGTATTAGTGAGCCCCTTAGCCAGGCTGTCAAGAAAAATCGTTTTGTCCGACCCCATTTCCTTCTTTCTGTTGGCTCACTATTATCTCCAGTCCAAATTGTGTGCGGCCACAATTCTCTTTGAACCAAGCTGGTCTCACTGCTTTCCTCCTAGGGTGCTCAATCCTCGATTCTCTCTACAACTGTTCCAGGTTTCCATCCTAAAATCCAGGGTTTTAGCTTCAACTGCCCTAAGATTTGCAACTGAACATTTACTGCTTTTCAATTGTTACTCCTGTTCCTAATTTTTGAATTGCATAATTCCATACAATGTTGAATCTGTAAGGGATGGTGTCCTTTTCAAATTCGAAGGGACTCTGTCCTATGACCCTAAGTAGAAAACTCTCAGTAATCCAATGGGTATCTCAGTGACTTGAGCTGAGTACTCTCACCCACTACTCAAATGTCCTTCCTTTTAAATATTTCCTCCCCCACTCCCTTCACACTGTGTAAGTTCCCTTAAAGGACTTGCCTATCCTTACAGCTGCATTGCCTTGAGATTCTACTGTTTAGCTGTTTGGGGTCTACTGTTGTTGGGTCACAAATTCACTTTGAAATTGTTAGCAGTGGTATGTATAAATGCGAAACACTATTATTATGTGGAAATTACTACTTACTTTGTATAATTCTTTGCTTTCCCTCTGCAAAAAAAAAAAAAAAACCCCAGATACTTATATTAAAGTGTAATGTGCACGTTTTTTTCCTGTGGATTTCTACGAATAGTTGTATGATGCTCAAGTCATCAGGACTCATTACAACCCAACTGAGATTTCAACAACTTTTGATCTTCTAGTGATATAAAGACCACATTCCTTTGTGTTTAATGATTGCATGAGCTATTGTGCCAGAAAATATGAGATCCTCAGCTTTCAGAGTCTTTCTTAATGTCTGTAAAAGGCAGTGTTATGATGTTTGGAACTTAAAATACTTTAGCACGGGCAGTAGGATATTATAAATATGCCATTTAATTTAAGCTTGCGCTGTAATGACAGTCTCTTCCTCAGACTGAAAATCTACACTTCAGGGAAACCAATTAGTATGATGTCAGGAAGACTACATTTGGCTACTACAAGCACTTCTATTATGTATGTCTTGATCAGCTCCTGAGACTGATAATTAACCTAATGCATATCAGATTCTCAGAATCAGTATTGAGAATTGCAAATGTTATATTCGGTAAATTATCAGCAAAATTTAAATGGACTGGAGATATATAGATTCATTGAAATACTTTATTAAATTAAAGATATTTAAGCTGTGTAAATTGGAAATCGGAGGAAATATTTTAAATGCATTCACTGGCTGGTGAACAGTGTGTAACAATCTCGCCAGGCCCAAAAACTGAGCCCTTAAATAATGAGGAAGCCAGAAAAGAAGTTCCAATTGGTTCAAAGGAGACAAGACCAGGCAAATATATAAGCCTGTCTGTAGGTAATGCTGAAATGAATTTTCTTAACAGGTGCAAAACTGGCTTCTTCCACTGAAGGAAAGGAAAATCCACTGAACCTCCTCTAGGCAGAAGTTATTTGCATGTGTATAGACAAGAATGAGTTGCATTCCCATCCATTTCCTACAGGTTGACTTAGATCTACAGAATTGTAAAATAGCTCAAAGACAATAAAGGCAGTAACCCCATGGAATCAGATAACCGCAAGGGTATGCTCTAAACAACATAGAGTTTTCTACTAAAAGAATCTAGTAACCTTTTGGTCCATTTAAAAGTCGTTCACATTTTTTCCTTGCAATAGACCTATCTCCAGCCACTGGTTTTAGAAGCATTTCTGGTTGCTGTTAAAAAGTTCTGCTTCATTAGTTTTTGCTGTAGTGTTCCATGATAAAGCTACTGAAAGATGTGCAATAACTCTATGCAGACAATTATAAAACCTTACTGACACAAACTGAAGAAGAACAAAATAAATGGAAGGGTACACAACGTACATAGGTCAAAGACCTGATATTGAAATATGTTCTTTCTCTTAAATTATAATATGTAGATTTAATCCAACCCACATAAAATCACAATTGATTAAAAAAAAAAAAAAGTTCTGCTTCAAAAAGGCCGTCTAGTTTTCCTTGGGCTAAATTTTCTTGCAAGATGTTGGTCAAAGTAACTACTAGAGAGAACTGGACCACACTGAGCTTACAGAACAGATTGTATTGTGCTTGCTTGCTCATAAAAAAATTGTTTAAAACTGTCTACATCTATCATGAAATTCATCAGAAGCTTTCTTTCATTATAACCTTGTAGCAAGGATGTAGGGGAACAGTCGTCCTTATCAACCTCAAACATTTCGAGTTATTACCTTTATCTACCAAAAATAACCCAGGAGTTATGTATGCATATCCAAGTCAACTTAAAGTAACTTGGCAAGAGCCAGAAATTGGTATCAGCGTTAGCCTTTTTCTTTCCTTTGAGAGGGTTATAAATTTTGCTTACTGAAAGTCCAAATTCATTTCTGTAAAAGATTTTGACTGACCTGTAATGGATTTGAGCTCTCTAGCTATTTACATTTTGTTCCTAGTTTTACTGCGGCATGGACATGATCCACTCAACTTAAAGTCAAAGGAACCTGAAAACACAATTTTTATTCTTTACTCCTTTCTACCATGCTCCCCACTCCAGTCCCTGGTCTACACCCTTATCTCAACCACCCCCTTATCCAGGGTCCCAATGGGAGGGCTGTGAGAAAAATTGGAAGGCACTGTGGATCTTCAGTCTCAGTATCTCCGAGTCAATATTTTGTGCTCTTTTTTTAGTAAGACTGTGTCACTGGACCATAAGATACTTTGACAGTAACTACATCAAAATGTAAACACATATGACTGGTGAGTGAGCTGCGTTCGTTGGGCTTATCCAGCTTGGTTACAGAATAATTAGAATTTCCATACACCTCCAAATGAACTCTCAAAAGCAGGCCCCAGTGAAAAGGAGGTAAAACAAAGACTATGACATATGGTTTATCTTTTCAGTAATGACATTTTGAAGTGTAATCCTATACACTTTTTCCCCTTAAATAAAGTCTTGTTTAAAACCAAATGTTTCTCTGTTAACACAGAGTAGGCAAATGAGAGTCCACACGCGGATATTGAGATATTCAGTGGTTTCATGGTTTTGAAAAGTTTGAATTAACATGCTGTACTTGTGGCCTCCTTGAGAATAAGGCTGTGCAAAGGGAAAAGTGGTTAAGGACTAGGCTTGTGCCTTCCACATGGACAAGCTCTTTCGGGCCACACTCAATTGCAGAATCAGCACTTTTTTTTTTTTTCCAGAAAGGACAGAGCAGTTGTGCACTCTAACACATCCCACATGCCCACATCAGAATGGCATATTCCTTGACCCAAGGAGGAAACCTACCTTCAGATTCTCCTTTTAAGTGAAAAGCTTCCAGAGAGCTCCTTACATCTCTAAAGCCACTCCAAAGGGAAAACAGATTTTTTAGGAATTTTAATACAGCTAATATGATCAACCATCTTTACTACTGATCACATTCCAAGTATGTTTTCAGCGATTCTGGTGACAAAATGAGGTTACCACACCTTTCCAAATACCTAAATTTTCTATTCACCTGTCAGGGAACATGTTACTCCTTTAGGGGAAAAAAAATCACCTTTGCTAAGGTAAGTTTATAGGAAATCAGATAGCTACAGGGCAGGAGTCCTGCAGTAGACCAGAGCTTCAGAGAGTAATAGAAAGCCAGATGACATCTAAAGTCAAAGGAGTGTGGTGGGCCCCGTGGTTTTGTTCGCTCAGCCTCTATTCAACCTTCCTTCTTGCCTGTTCTGCAGTGAAATCTACATTTTCCAGACTCATTAGCAATGAAGGCTATGGATACAAATTAGGTTCAACATTTAGATGCATGCATTTGCCTAAGCTTTAGAGAGAAGTAAAGGAGACCATTTTCCTGCAGATGTTTCTGCTGGCCAACCAGGTCAGAGATGTGACTGTGAAGAGGCTATGTTGCTGACATAAGCACGTGTCCAGTGTTGGGTATGAAGTCTCCTGTGTGTCAAAAGGCAGTTACTGTGGCAGCAGCAAGATCCACTGTGGTGTAGCGGCAGCCTCCATATGCCTTGGCCACAACCATGAATAGTCCCATGCTGGGTCCTTGACCCCCTGGTCCATCAGTCCTTCCACAACTTTCTGTCTGAAAGATCCAGAGTGTTTCTGCTTCCTGTGCTTCACTTCAACTAATATGGACAAGATCTGTGGTCATTAGGAAATGATCAACTATAGGCTGAGAGCCAAAGTTTCAAAATGTATGTTTTACAGTTCAAAAGGAGTTGCATAGCCTCCACTCAGTCCAACCCTCCTCATTTTCAAGGTGGAAAAGTAAGAGGTTATAGGATTTGAGATTAAATGAAATGAGGCAGTATGATATATACAAGACAGAACAGAAGCAATGAGGAAGTCGTATCTGAGTTTGAATCTCAGAGCTCCCACCAATTAACATGTGGCCTTACCTTCCCTGAGCCTTAGTTTTCTTATCTGTAAAATGAGAGTAATCAGGCTGGAACATGGCGGGCGCTCAGTAACTGGTAGGTTCTCCCCCGTCTTTTATTTCTTTATTCTAAGTCACATGATGTGGCAGTGTTTGTTTAGAACCCAAGTTTCGTCGTCACTAGAAATACTAAGACAAGTGAGATGCAAGTTTATGTCCAAGTACACATTTAGTCTGTGGACAACACAGAACAGTGAAAATCTGGAAGGCGACACCGAGATGGGGAAAGCTCCCCAGTCGGAAAGAACAGTGGAGGATGGAGACCAAACCAGAAATTGGGACCTGGTAATGTTGCCTCTATTGAAGTACAATAAATGGAACAGAGGACTCTACTAGTTAGTAAAGGTCTGTATCAGTCACCTCAGGCGGGCATAACAAAACACCACAGCCTGGGATCTCTTAAACAACAGAAACTTATTTTCTCACAGTGCTGTGGCCAGAAGTTCCTGATTAACGCGCAGACCAATTTGAGTCATTTTGAGAGCTCTCTTCCTATCTTGTAGATAGCTACCTCCTCACTAGGTCCTCACGTGGCCTTTCTTTTGTGGATGTGCCTACAGAGAGAGAAAGCTCTGATGTCTCATCTTCTTCTTATAAGGACACCAGATTAGGGTCCCACCCTTTCTGACCTCATTTAACTCAATTACCTCCATAAAGTTCCTGTCTCCAAACACAGTCACATGGAGGGTTGGGACTTCCACATATGAATTTGGGGGGACACAATTCGATTTGTAACAAGATCCAAATGACCTGATAGCAAAAACCAAAGTGGTCAAGTAGTAACAATTCATGAAGGGAGATGGTAGCTCATGGTCCAGACAGGAAACTGAACTGGATCCCAGAGCTGGCGCTGAGAACTTCAGCCTGCTCTGCCTTCCAGAGAATGGACCTAAATGTCACAGGTAGGGGGTGAAAAGCAGACACACTTGCCAGGGTTAAAATAACATGGGCAAAAAGCAAGTCAGACCAGACACAAGCCTCCTTGGAAGTTCTATTCAATCATGGTAGGACAGGATCTGCCCATATGCCTATACTGTACGCACCAGAGCCTTACCAGCAACCTCTTTAGCCATTCTCAAGGTTCTAAACATGGAACTTGGAGTTATCAAAGTGATAGCATAAGTTCTAGTCTCCTTTGGTTGTTTTGTGTTGCCCTACACTTATATGTAGGTAATTCTCTCTCATGGCCCTGAAGCCAGAGGCCATATAGTTTGAGACTCTCATTCCGTGCCCTGTGGAAGTCCCAGTGCATCCAGAAGATTTTTGCAGATTGCCAGGAACTTCCGTTCACCTAGTCATCTCTTCCTCCAGGCACTCTGTGGCGCCTCTCTTTCATACAACATTGGAAAGGCACAGAGACTAAGCTTTTTTCTGAATTTCCACAAAAACTTCCATAAGAATAGTGAGCTCTGGGGCGCCTGGGTGGCTAAGTCAGTTAAGCGTCTGCCTTTGGCTCAGGTCCTGATCCCAGGTCCTGGGATCTAGCCCTGCTTTGGGCTCCCTTCTCAGTGGGGAGCCTGCTTCTCCCACTTCCTCTGCCCCTCCCACTTGTGCACACACACTCTCTCTCTCTCTCAAATAAAATCTTTAAAAAAAGAAGAAGAAGAAGAAGATCGAGCTCTGCTGAAGATTTGGGGCTCACAGGGAAAGGCTTTGGAAAGAGTCACATGACCTCTCACCACCTCTCCCACTCACCTCTCCCTCCTTCTCAGATCCCCTATACCCCACCTGTCGTTATGCAGAATAGTTCGGCTCTCCTTAGCAACTTCTCCCAAACTCCATGTTCAAACCCACACACATATTGACTTTGGAATCCAAAACAAACAGATCCAGAGTAGATTAAGGAGTTTACTTAAAAACATAAAATCTATAAAAAGCAAAACTGTAAAATAAATAAACCAACATGTATAAAACAGGCTAGTGCTCTTCGGAATGATGAAACACTCCTCATCCTGGGTTGGTTCAGTGTAATGGTACAAATAAAAGCAGGGGTGAAATTAATTCAACTATATTAGCAATCAAGAAAAGAGATCAGTCAATTAGGCTAATGAGAACTGTTTTCATCAGTGCAATACATTGAAGTAGTCACTAAATAGCACTGAAAATAGTACTGACAGGCTTCTTCAACCTCTCCCTATCTTTTCCTCTATTTTCTTCTCACTTCTTCAGCATCTATTTATTGTGTGCCTAGGGTGTGTTGCACACCACTGCTGTAGATGCTGTATGTAGAGCAGCAAATAAAAGATTGGGGCCCGGGCGCCTGGGTGGCTCAGTTGGTTAAGCGACTGCCTTCGGCTCAGGTCATGATCCTGGAGTCCCGGGATCGAGTCCCACGTCGGGCTACCTGCTCAGCAGGGAGTCTGCTTCTCCCTCTCCCGCTCCCCGCTCTTGTGCTCTTTCTCTCTCTCACTCTCTCTCTCAAATAAATAAATAAAATCTTTAAAAAAAATAAAAATAAAAAAATAAAATAAAATAAAAGATTGGGGCCCTCCTGGAGCTTACATTCTGGTAGAAGAGAAGGATAATAAACATGTAGAGATGCATAAAATAAGGCCATATAATGGCCAGGACAAGAAAGAAAATAAAGCAGGGTAATAAAGAGACTAACTGGGATAGGTGGGGTCAAGTTGGTAAGACTGTCAGGGAAGGCTCTCTGAAAAGAACCCTATTGAACAATGACCTTAATTAGCAAGAAAAAGGCATGGAGAAGAGAATTCCAAAGGCCTCAGGGAGAGCAGAGGGTGTGGGGAGCAACAGGGAGGCCAGTGGAAGGTGAGGAACAGGGAAGAGAGGAGACAGGAGGTGACATCAGAGACATGAGCCCGCCCCAGATCACCGGGAGTCCTGTGAGTCATAGCAAGGAATGTGGGTTTTATTACCATCCACACTACCATATTTCCAATCATTTGTTAAACACTTTTTGAAAGAGTTAGAAATAGACCTACATTGTTCTTTTTTTTTTAATTAGCTGAAATAAGATGCTTTAATGATAATATACGATGTTATAATTAAGTAGAAATTTGAAAATATTAAAAGCTTAAAGCACATACACACACACACACACACCGAAGGGGTCTATCCTTTGTCTTATGAATTTTCACATGCAGAAGGTACACAGTATGCCATCAGGGACCCTGCTATTGCCATTTGCTCCTGCAAAATCTATTTCTACAAATAAGCAAAGAAATCCTTGCAATACTGCGCCCCAGGCTCCTAATTTCAGACCACAGCTGAAGTTAAGCACTTAGGAAATTTTCATTGTCTTTTAAAGCCAGTGAGAGAACCGCTCCAGATTTTTCTTTCTCACTAGGTTCTTGGGATGACTCTGAGGAGAGTACATGTGATTTTTGGAAACTGTAATTTTTTCCAGCCCCTAGAGATGGGGAGGAAGAGTCAAGTGGGTGCCAGAAAAGTGAGCTGAAACACATTATGTAGTGGGCTTAATAGAAAACCCACCATGTGATGAAATATTCTCTCTCCCTTTTTTAATTTATGAAAAGCACTTACTTGCATGTTCCACACCCATCTCCCATGGGGCTTCCTGGTCCATTCAACTGCATCACTTAAGAATTAATTTTTTTCTCTGCAGCCAAAGCTATTAAGACAGCGAGACAAAGATAGGCATCTCTGTTTCATTGGTTCAGAAGGAGTTCCCTCAGGAGTTTTCTTCCTCCTTTATCCCAGTGTGATTCTAAGGAATACCCATCCACCCCAATTTCGATCTTATCCATTTACCTAGACTTAGAGATTCAGAGCAATAGCTGAAGTGAAGCCACCAACTCACAGATGAAATTTTTTAAGGAACCCTCCCCAGGCTCTGCTCCTAAATAGAACAGTATCTTATCTCACCATCCAGTAGAGTTTTAAATAATGTGGGAAAACCAACTTCCTGTGGGATCTTAGCCAATCACTGACTCTCTCTGGATCTCAGTTTGTCCACACAGAAGAGAATAATTAAATCGGAGAGGGAAAAGCAATATGAACTAGGATGCTCATTGGAGCATTAAATACAATGGTGAAAAATTAGAGACAGGTCAATCTCCAAAATGCTAACCTCATAATAGTATTTTACTGGATTTCATTAATAATAAAAACAACTAGAATTCATATAGTATATTAGCTTATAAGGCATTGGCAAGTACATTGCTTCATTTGTAAGCAGCCTAACAAAAACCAGACCAGCTTACAATTTTTATTTATTACTATTTTACAGATGAGGAAACTAAGACTGAAACAGGTTATGTGGTTCGTATCAAGTTACACAGACGGTATGTGACAGAGCACCTACCCAGACCCCCCACGGAAGACTGTGACGGTCATGGAGTTTGGATTCAGGCAGGTTTGGTCTTGAACAGTAGCTCCACCATCTTCTATTACTGCATCTTTTGAAAGTTGTCCATCTGAAGAGGCCTCCGTTTTCCCATCAGCAGAACAGGCTGGGGGGTATGTGATTGGACAGGAGGACATCCATAGAATGCAGTGCCTGGCAGGTAGTTGATAGAATCAATCCTATTTCCTTCTTTCTTCTCTTTTAACTGTTGATTCCATAGCCTTTCTACTGACTACATCATGCTACCCCTACCATCCCTGAAACTCGTTACAGGTAATTCTATCTTCTCCTTACCTGCTAGTCCAGGGCAGTGATTCTCAACGGGCCACCAGCTTCATTACTACCCCCTGGCCTCGGGCCACCCACACCAAGCAGAGAGGAAAAGCAGCCCTTTCCCCTGGCACCAGGACCCTTCCTTCTTTTCTTCCCACTGAACGCTGAATTCCCGCTTGCCCCTTTCAAGCTGTGGCACTTGTTGACTTTAGTTGGGCTCCGTGTGTCAGAAAACAATGTGAGTAGTTTTGTGTTTTTACATGTTCAGGGCTTTCTGAGTAATCTGGGTTAAAGGATGAGTGAATGGCAAGCAAGACTTGGACGTTAAAGATAAAAAATCACCCAGGAGGGATTAGCAGATTTATCTCTCCTAGAACCATTTGTTCACATTCCAAAGGGTTGTAACTCCTTCCAGGGTCTCCTCAGAGATGTGTTTACATTAACAGAGCAAAGGTTTCTGTCCTTCTCTCAGGAAGAGAGGAAAGACAGCTGGGCAGCTTTTCCTCTATCGATAATTCCGGGTTCCACTCCTGTGCTGTAGACACCCTCCCTGCTTCAGACATGTAGGAGATGGCTGCCTTTATCATGTCGCCCTCAGGGGGAACTGGGGCACGGGGACCTGGTGCCAACATGTTCCCTAAGTAAATAAATCTGTCTGCCTCTGATCCAGAAACCTCGTAATACAAGGATAAAATATATATATATATATATATATATATATATATATATATAAAATATTATCTCCTTGACTTGATTTCTTCTCCATCAAAGCCTGAAATACATTTCAGGCCCTTTCCCACTTGGTTGAACCTGGGTCATTATCATCTACAGAGTCATCTCAAATGAATGCAGAGGAAAATGTAATTTGCTATCAGTTCCAATGTTGATCAGGTAGAATTAAATGGAAAAGAGAAATATAAGCATGCCTATCTTGGGAATCAGATTTAAGACCCTAAACACAACCCTAAACTTCATTTAGGGGTGATGGGGAAAATTCGTAAGTCGGGGGGAATTAAAGGGTAAGAGAGACCCACCAAATTCACCAGTTACCATTAACTATAATATCACAACATAGCACTTAACTATTTCAACTAAGTAAAAGGAATGAAATACAATCTCTCAGATCATCCGTGTATTCTTTGGCCAGAGGAAAGGAGCTTCCAACAAAACCATGGCTCTGGTGACAGAGGATTGGTAGAGAGCAAGCGAATGGTGCTGCTTGCACCTTTGTATTTGGTCTGCCGAGACACTGAGAGCAAAAACACCTCCTTAATTCGACTGCAACCAAAATTCTCAGGTTTTGGCAGTCTTTTCCTGCACGGCTGCTTTCTAGTGACCTTTGTGAGCCAAATCTATCTTCATTTAGAAACACACAGGAAGTCAATCTCAGCAGGCACCCTTGTATTTGGTCTGTCGAGACATTGAGAGCAAAAACACCTCCTTAATTCGACTGCAACCAAAATTCTCAGGTTTTGGCAGTCTTTTCCTGCACGGCTGCTTTCTAGTGACCTTTGTGAGCCAAATCTATCTTCATTTAGAAACACACAGGAAGTCAATCTCAGCAGGCTTTGGTCAGAGACTTTTGTGATCTGCACAAAGTGTCCTGGGTCCAGGTGGTCACAAGATTGGCGGAGTGAATCTAAACGAGCCACATCAGCAAGCACAGCAGTGAATGAAACTTGAGTCAGCCAGTGACTGATCCCTGGCTCTGATGAGTTCACATTCCCAACACAGCTTTGCCCTCAGACTTTAGATTTCCAGTGCCTTCAGGGCGATGCTTGGTTGTCCCATTGTACAAAGCCTAGGGGGATCCTGCTACTTAGCTGTGTAACTGCTTTCCAGATCCAAAGCACAGCCAGCTGCCTTGCTGGCATCTCCTTGCAATCCACTCTGTCTGGTCCCACTTCTTCCTGCTAAATCCAATCAGTTCAGTATCTGACAAAAGTGAAAACGTGAAAAAGCTGGTTTCTCTTATCATCTCAAAGGTAGATTTATTCTATGACTTTGGACAAGTCATTCAACCATTCTGATCTCTGTTCTTTTAAAACATAAGTAGCCAGCATGGATTGTCAGCACATAGCTATCTATGTTTCCAGGGATAGCATTCAGTAAATTATGAAAACCCTCTGGAAGGGTTAGTTTATACAAAGCAGGCAAATTCCAACTGTAGGGAGATTAATCCCTTCATAAAATAGCATAAAAATACTGAGACACTAAGTTTCAAGAGGATGGAATCTGACTCTAGCTGCATTGTTCTGCCTTAAACCTCAGCCAATGTAATGAGCCAAAAAAAACAAAAACAAAAACAAAAAAGCCCCAAATCTTAATCATTAAATGCATTTAGATAATACAGTGGCAAAACCAACTTCCTGAACGGTGGAAATTATATCTGCTTCTAATAGCTCTACTCCATTTGCATGATGACTTGAAAAACTACCAGGGCAAAACCATTTCATGGCGTAACTGACCAGCGTGCCAATATATCATGTTCACTATTTTTCATTTTCTAAGGAACAACACGAAAGATCAGTGTCCTACCATTTTGAAACATTAACAGGACTGCAAATATCAACAAATCTAATTTACTGGAAGAGGCTTTTAGATGCCGGGGATGACCATTTTTGCCCAGGCAGTTGCGTGGTTTGGTGACAACGAAAAATGGGCTGATATTTCTATCTTATCTGATTCTGTCATAGTTGTAGAGTTGGCTTCCGCCAGGGGTCCGGCATCCTGGGAAACTGACCTCTTTGTTCTGGGGCTGTTAAATCACAGAAGCCTGTGGGTTCCACCCAGCTTACTTAGAAGGAATATTTAAGCAGTTCTACTCTGTGCTGGGTAAGAAATTATAGAGAACAGCTTGCATCCCAAACTGGCAACAAGCATGGTCTCCGCCCTATAATGCACGCATCAATAGAACCCTGCACCCAGCTTCAGTGATTAAGCTAGCTTTGCTTTTAAAGTAGACAGCACCGAGATAATCTCATTTGCTTGTATCAGTCCAGGAAGAGTGTGTTGTGTTTGAGCACCGTGCAAGACTCTTTTGTTTGCTGTTTTTATAAGCCTAACGTTCCCTTCCCACCCAGAATGGCCAGTTAATATACCAGGACTAAATGTTTGGAGAATTACTCTACCATATGGAAGTAGCAAATGAAGAACATAAAAAGCAGAAAGATCTATGCCCTGGTGGATAGTGGTCTCAAATTCACTCATTATTCATATGAATGTAAGAAACACAGGGAACAGGAGAAGGTCAGTGGGGTCCATGGAGGCCATTCCTTTCCAATATGCTCTTTTTTTCTTGGGCAGCATCTAATTGCTTCTGTGCTGCATACAGTTGGGCCTGGAATTCTGTTCCAAATATTTATTATTCTAAAAAAAAAAGAAAAAAAAAAAGGTTCCTGGTGTCTGTTCTGTATTTAGATTGTTGAGTTTCAAGTTGCTGGCAGACGAGGTCCTGGGCAGAGGTGGGCTTCAGAGGAGCCTCATGCTGCTTCCTGGGAGGTTCCACCCCTCTTGGAAAAAGAAAAGGCTACTTTAACCCCAAGGTTTGTTTATCATTTTCCATAGGAGGTGTGCTACTGGAAAATGTTGGGGAGTAGGGGGTGGTCAAGGGAGACAGACATTTTTCAAAAAGAAAGCATGCTTCCTGGTTTTCGGGAAAATAGAAGGGTGTAAAATGGCCTAGGCATTACCTCTCCCAGTTATTGAAGTCCCTCTTCCTTCCTTCCTTCCTTCCTTCCTTCCTTCCTTCGTTCCTTCCTTCCTTCCCTCCTTCCCTCCCTCCCTCCCTCCTTCCTTCCTTCTTACATTTTTTTTTTTATATATCCAGAGCCCACTCCAATAAAGGCACCTTATCTGGGAAGTTATTATTTTACCCTGGTCTTCCTTACTCTGGGAAAATTTGCAGTGTCTTCAGAATAGCTACTGACCCTCGCTTGTGTATACCTTCAGAGGTCTAGGATGCTAACCCCCAACAACACCTCAACTTCTTGACACCAAATGCCTCGGTGACCAGAGACAGCCAAATCAACAGCAGCTAAAACTGGGAAATGAGAACAATAAAACTTAGACTCACCCTCAAGTAACTTACAGCTTTGCTAAGACAGCAATATCCATGCATATTAACTAATTCATTAAACAATACATGATAATATATTGAGAGCCTGTGAAGAAGCTCTAAAGCCACTGTGTTAGAATCTAGTGCCACATAAATCTAAGGCCAGGTCCGGAAGCTGTACAACCAGCATCTTGGAGATGTTATGGGGTCTCCCTCTTACTACACAAAGATTTTCATACAATTGGTCCTTAAAAGATGGGTAAGAGCCACACATTCTTCATCTAGTAAATAGAATTACTAATACTCCGGGGTCCATAATTTCTTTATTTGACTCCTAGGAGTTTTTGGAGGCTTCATGCCCTGGTATATGCAAGGCAATTGTATTATCAGACAAAAGGATCTTTCTTTTGTAAGAATTTCAATCCATCAAGTAACGAAATGATGCATTTGGGCTGGAATTCTCTCCTTCCTGGGACTGAACATTAATCATCCCATGAACGGGTCTGTTCTTCCTCAAAGCAAGGTTTGGTCCATCTAGAGCACTATTCTCACACATGAGAGCTAGAAAATTTTGACCACTATGGGCTGCCTGTAAAACAGGATGGAGTTTTCAAGGAGGGCTATTCATTACCTCACAAATCCTACGGTATGTCTGCCTTGGGTTTATTAGTTCAGTGAAATTTTGATGGATTTTAAAATATATATAAATAACTGTAGTAAAAAGCCTGTGCAGCTTTCACCCACACATGAACTGAAGAAACTAATAGGCCCAAGTGCTATGAACACAAACACACCCAACTGGATTTGTTTGGTGGGATGATGATTTCACTCTTGGAAGCCCTGCCTGCTACTCTTGGATATGCTTTATTTTTTTTTCTTCTAATATAATTTCACATTCAACAAGGTAAAGCAGAATGGCTTCTCATTGACGTATGCCTCTATAAATACCTACAAAAAGAGAAGCAGTTTAGGTTAGAAATGAAACATATAAACCTCAGTCAAGGCAAAGTGGAGAGATTTATAAACTTCCTAATGAATTTTATCGCAATAAAACCTTGATCGTGTAAAGAATGTCAAGTATATTTGTTGACACTGTGGTCTCAGGCACTCAAGATAGAAGAAGCAAGACAGGTAAGAGAAGTTTAAAAGTAACAAAAAGAAAGGAGGAAGAGTGAGTAACAAACACATTAAGGGAAGTGGGAGAACGTTTTGCCCATGTTAAGCAGTTTAGAGTTCCCTAGATTCAGGCTCTATTAATCCCTGCCTTAAATATGGGGAGGGGGGTGATGAGCCCTATGAACTACCTTAACTTCCTAGACCTTGTGGCCCATTCAGAATAAGACTTGTTATCTTAATGTGTTAGCACTGGCAGAACCTGGGAGACTTGCTAGTCCAACCCTCATGTTCTACATATGAAGAAATTATGACTCAGAGAAGTAAAGGGACTTTTCAAGGATCTTTCAGCTGGTCAGCAGAAGAAATGAGGCTAAATTAGATCTATTTCCTCCCCTGTTCGCATTTCCACTCAGCTCCCTTCTTGATTTTTGGTGGGCCCTTCTAATTCCCCATCATTCTGTGTACACCCCTCCTCTTCACCCTCTTCTGCATCCCCCCAACACACACTTCACTGCATCCCCCCAACGTGCGCACACTCGCATTTCTGCTGTACGCTTGTGCAATAGGAGTTCTCCATCAGTTAGGACAGGCTGGCAAAAAATAACAAGGAATATATGTTGACAGCCTAGTGTTTACACACTGAACACAAATGCAATGTAAATGACTTTCTGGCACTCCCCGCCGTTACACATGCTGAAATGCAACCTTTGAGAAACTCCTGATGGAATTCACCAGTTCTCTTCTCCCTGAATCCACCAAATTATTGCACAACACAAATCCAGCTGTGCTAGCCCGCCTGTGGAGGAGAGAAGCTGTGGGGCTAGTGGTGTTTCCCAGTGGATTCATTTGTTGAGGCAATCCTGCTGCTGTCACCCCTCGCTGGGAAATAGCCGTTTGTTTTGTTAGAATTTTTGGATTCGGTTGGCTTCTTCCATGACACACGACAGATACATAAACCCTCTGGTTCAAACACTTCACCTCCCGGGCACGAATACTCCCCACCCACATCCCCACCCTCTGAGGTCTTCACCCCCACACCCCACCCTCTCTCTCCTCTCCACCCTAGGCTTAACAACAAGCCCCACTAACTTATTGTAAAAGGCCAACATGAAATAGCAAAAAAAAAAAAAAAAAATCCTTCATTCTAAAAATTTTTAAGAGGGCTTCTGTGAAGTTCTCTGCTCTCCTTGCCATGCTCATTGCTGCCACTAACAAGCCATCAGAGAAATCTGAATTTTGAGCTGTTTTCTTCGTGGTAAGGATGGATTTAGACAATTGAAATGGATGGGTAGCATTGTGGGGGTCTGGTGGAATGGTATCCCTCCTTAAAATATTTAATAATAGAAGAGCAAAAGTTCAGGCCAAGAATTAGGAAGACATTATGACTGCTCTATGGAAGAGTAAACTCAGGTTTAAGACAAAGAAGGACTTTCTGCTGAAAAGGACTAACTACTACACTCTCTGTTATTTCAGTGAGGTCAGATGACCATCTACGCAGATGCTCCTGGCAAGAATTCTTGAGAGAAATCCTGGACCAGACACTCTGAATCCCCTCCCCCAGCTCTCCACACCTGTGGTCACAGAAACCCCTCTGACAGCGGGGTTGAGAACAGACTGTAATACGGGTTTGGAAAGGATCACAGGATTTGATGGATGCAGGGATTAAAAATAGACTCGTTAGCAGGATGTTCCAACCAACTATGGGGTGATTCTACCGCTCACAGTGGACACTGGAGCTAATAAAACCTTCAAAGACCTTCTATAACGAGCAAAAAGAATATTTTATAAATATCACACCCAAAATTTATTTCACTTTTGAAATGCACGAGCACACTTGAAAAGTTTATTCCCTTAGGTAATATAAATAGCAACTTTTAACATAAAATTGAGGAAATAATAGTCCCTACTTCATAGAGAATATGATGTTTGGAGGAAGTGAGGCATGAAAACTGCTGGACAGATTGCCAAGCATGGTCAGTAATTAGTAAGTGCTAACAGTTTGCCTTACTTACGGTCAATATTGCTTTTCTCAGTAAGTTATTTCTTTTTTTTTTTCAAGATTTTATTTATTCATTTGAAAGCGAGAGAGAGAGAGAGCCCAAGCAGGGGGAGGGGCAGAAGGAGAGGGACAAGCAGACTCTCTGCTGAGCAGGGAGCTTGGTGTGAGGCTTGATCCCAGGACACTGAGATCATGACCTGAACCAAAGTTGGATGCTTCACCGACTGAGCCACCCAGGCGCCCCTCAGTAAGCTATTTCTGAGTAGATATTGCCTAGGTGGATACCCACACTTGGTCAGAAGTATCCCGATCCCAGCTGCATCATCAGGCACAGCCCACAGCGTTGAACATGGAGCAGTGCAGAGAGGGAATGCTCATGCACGCACCGTGTTGGCATCTTGGTGCAGCCTGGCGACTATAAACGTAGAAGGAAGTCACAACGAAAGCAAGCACTCAAAAGGCTCCATTTTCCTCAGAAAGTAAACAAAATCTAATGAAGGTAGAATAAAAGGGGCAAATAGAAAGAACTGGGTCAAGAGAGATTTGGTACATAGATTTGTGTGTGTGACTAATTTAGCGGGTTGGTGGTGCCTTGCAACTCCATGGTATTTTCCAGCTGGCTCGAGGGAGTAGAGAACTTAGGGCCAAACATTTGGTGAGTTTCCTAATGAAAGAAATTAAACAACAGCCACTCTGGCTTTTTGTAAGCAAAGCTGTGTTAACCAAACTCCAGAAAGAGAAGCAGTTCTGACTCTAATCCATGTCCATGGGTCTATAGGCTCAGACCGAGGTGAGCACCCCCAGAGGTCCCATGTTGCTGCTGGTTCCGTTCACCAGGCCAGAACAAAAACAGCGACATATACTGAAAGAGACTCTCAAAAAGTGACTTCTGAAAAGTAAGCAATAGATACTTTTTAACCTCCAAAAGCAAAGGCACAAATTGCCCAGAGGCAAATGGGTCAATGCCCAGCTAGCTCCCAGCCAGAACACAAGATCGATGAGCTGGAAAGCTTCAACTCTGACAGGACTCTGGACTCAACTCAAACTCATTAGATGACACCATCCGATTTGGGAATCAACGCAGCTAACTAACTACCCAGTAGAGGTCTCTACTCCAAGGAC
Source organism: Halichoerus grypus (assembly GCF_964656455.1). Classification (NCBI taxonomy): domain Eukaryota; kingdom Metazoa; phylum Chordata; class Mammalia; order Carnivora; family Phocidae; genus Halichoerus; species Halichoerus grypus. Next base: position 143,659,730 of record NC_135718.1, read on the forward strand.
AAGCCTCGCAGTGACGACCTGTTTCCTCAGCTAAAGTCTGTGCAGAGTAAGTGCAAAAGATAAGGTTCCAAAAGCCAGATGTTCCTGGACATTCATTTTTAGGAACTGTCTGAGACATCCGGTTGCAGTGTTCTTAGACACAGAAGAGTTAAAATGGTCTCTGGCTACCTCAACTTCACCCAGAACAAAAAAACTGCCCACCACATACACAATCATGATTCCTCTTTCAGCACAAACGATCCAAATTGAAACCCCAGAGCCCATGATAAACTTTTAGTGGCATATCTTATAACTAGAATATTGGTAGGTCATGGGAGTCTCAGCATTTTAATGTAATGATGTAATGGGGAACATGACTCCCCAAGGTTCTTGTCCCCCGGTGTATATGTCCCATATAATTCCTTTCCCTTGAGTGTGGGCAGGACATGCGAATATGATGGGATTATCACGCCCTTGATTAGATGACATTCTCTAAGTTTGCACTGTAAGATTAGAGAGAGATTCTCCTGCTGGAAGAAGTACGATGAAGAAGAAAAGTACATTGAAGCAGTACATGTGGAGAGAAGACCATGACAATGTGGAGAGAAGTCCATGGCCATGTGCAGAGAAGACCATGGCCATGTGGAGGGAAGACCATGGCCATGTGGAGGGAAGACCATGGCCAGGTAGAGAGAAGTCCATGGCCAGGTGGAGAGAAGTCCATGGCCAGGTGGAGAGAAGACCAGGTGGCTAGAACCTGAGAGTGGCTTCCACTCTCTGACAAGACTGACAAGATCACCCAGCCAACAGCAAGCAAGATGACACCACTTTCCTGTAGCCACAGGGAAAACAATTCTGCCAACAGCAGGAATGGGCTTGGAAAAGAACTCTGGGTCCAAAGAGAACACCACCCCATTGACACCTTGATTTCAGCCTTGTGAGACCCTGAGCAGAGGACTCAGTTAGACCATATGCAGACTCCTGACCCTGGATACTGAGAGACAATAAACATGTCATTTTAAACTGTTAAGTTTGTGACAATTTGTTACAAAGCAACAGAAAACTAATACATAGCCCCAGTCGAGTGACTATATGTTCTCATTTATCAACTGTGTGACCTCATGCAGATTAAAGAATTCTTCTGGGCCTCCCCCTTTGTTGTCTCTAAAAATGTGAATTATAAACACATCTGCTCAATTATTTTCATATGTTTAAAGCAAAGATTAAAAGAGATGTTATTTGTGAAAGATGTTATTTTGGACATTATAAAGCACTAATGAAGTAATTGGTAATATTCAATGAAAATCTGTGAGTTCTATGAAAATTCAAAGGTCCTTATGGGCTAAAAGGAGAACGATAAACTCTGGCTCCAGCCCTTCAAGACAGGGTGGGATTATGAGAATCTCTGCTCCTATGACCTATCTCCAAAGCAAATGCCAGAGGAGGTTTGGGTTCATCCAGCAGAAGGTGTAAACATGGGGAAATTCCCTCTTTCATGGAAACTGCCAGAACCTCACTGTGCAAATGATCTACTTATCCATGTTGTATATATTTATTTTACTGTGCCAAGTCTTAGGTATGCAAACTGTGGATAAGGAAGCAAACAAGGCTCAGCTTCTCTTAAGGCAGTTAAAGCACTTAGGAAGACACAGATAAGAGATGAACAATTACAAACAGGGTAAAAATGTTATATTAGATGGAGGAGCACCTGCCTGCCATGGGGATGTATAGGAAGGTATCCCAGAGAAAGGCAGGCTTGACTTGATTAGTAAAGGACAATTAGGGGTAATTAAACAGGTGAGTTTGACAGGATATTGGGAAAAGGCATTTTATGGGAAATAGCTAAAGACACAAAGGCTTAAGAACATGACCCTTTTAGGGACAAGCACATTAGTGCCATCTGGCTTTATAAAAGAGAACATAAAAGTATGTGACAAAATTATAAGTTTAGAGTTAGAGAAAGACCAGACCATGAAGGATCTTACATGCTTTGTTCAAGAAGATGAGAGGAGTCTTAGGTGGCTTTTAAACAAATTGGCATCTCAAACTTGGGCAGCAGTGTGGGTAATGGATTAGAAAGAAGAGAGAATCCACCTTGAAGGTAATTTAAGAAATCTGGATAAGAAAAGGTAATGACAACATCAGTGCAGATTAACAGAAGGATGAATTTAAGAGCCAGCCAGAAAGTAGTACAAGCAGGACCCAATAGGCCAGCATGAATCTAGGTGAGAAAGATGTCATGGTTAGATCCGAGGTTATTCTAGCATGAGCAACTGGATAATGGCAAGACTCATGAGTACACCAGCTCTCAGCCTTCTAGAAGGGAGAGAATTTAGGTAAGGGCTTCAAGAATTTCCCAAAGCTTGTCAGGAAGTTAGAGAAAGAAAATTATTAATACAGATAGCCACTTAACTTATGTCCTAGGCCCACTGAGCCCAAACATTACCCAGGAATGTTTTCTCACTAACAAAAAAGTGGTTTAGGCAACAAAAGTCCTTTCTGGGACTAGAACAAGGTAACAGTGCTTATATGTCCCCTAATGCCTTCAATGGCTGGGCATTTAGATATTTGATAAGCTTCTCGTAGGACCATTTCTCGTAGCACTGAGAGGGTCAGACCCAAGATAGAGTGATTGAAGGAAATGGTTAGCAACATCAAGCATTTAGAAAGCAGAATCTGGCATTTGTTGACTGACTGGCTTATTGGCTTAGGAATTTAAGGTAACCATGCTTAGTTCAGCACATATGTGCACTTTAAAAAGGAATCATAAAGTATCTCATATAACAAAAGAAATTTTAGTCTCCAGAAGTTACTCTTGCAGTAAAGGAGGTGAGAGTGGCCAGAACTCACAAGGATTGTCAACACTTTTTTAAATTCAGTTTTTAGAACCACGTCATTCAAAATGATGTTTTCAATTATTCCTGCTTTCAAATTGAATCTTGCTTGAAAATAAATACACCATACCGCTTTTAGTGCGAACACCCCGTAAAAGGCTGAGAATGTGGAATCGATTTTTAGATGGTGCACGAGACCTTATATTTGCCAAACCACCCACTCCTTTTAAAACAGATCTCAAGCTGGTCATCTGCTGGGGAGCATTGCTTCATTATTATTGATCTCGCTCCAACCCACCAGCACTAACCCGAATCCACCGTTCTCAGTATTCATTGTTGTGGTTTTTGTATTTTGCTGTCCCCATGCCTATTTTTTTACCAAATATGTTGTCTCTTCTGTCTGTTAGATTGGGCCCAACTTTATTCTTTACTAAATGCCCCCAAAACATGACATGGTCCTATCATGGCTAATCACCTAGTCTTTTGTTTATTCTTATTCAAGCAATACGCAAGCAGACTGAATAACTACAACCAGAAAGGAGATGTTTTTTATTATGACTTGCTTCTTCGCCTATCACCCAGAAACTGATGGTTGCCTTCTTTTTTTTTTTCCTTTCTTCTCCATGAGAGTAAAAGGAGAGAGATGCAGTGACAGAAATCTTGGATTTGCAATAGCAAAGTTCAAATTCCCATTAGAGGGGATGGACTCAGCTTGGTGACAGCTGCAGAGCTGGGGAAAGGGCAGCCAGGGGGTGTGTTCTGGGAATGAGAGCAAAGAGGAGGCCCTGAAGCACCTACCCAGTGCAAAGCCCAAAGAGGGAGGATGAATACAGGAGAGTGAGTAGCTAGGGTAGCACTGAGAGGGTCAGACCCAAGATAGAGTGATTGAAGGAAATGGTTAGCAACAGCAAGAGTGACTGCAATTATTTTTTTTTTTTAAGATTCTATTTATTTATCAGAGAGAAAGAGCATAAGTGAGAGAGAGAGAGCATGATCAGGGGAAGTGGCAGGCAGAGGGAGAAGCAGGCTCCCCACTGAGCAAGGAGCCAGATACGGGACTCGATTCCAGGACCCTGGGATCACAACCGAAGGCAGACGTCTAACCGACCGAGCCACCCCGGCAACCTGAGTGACTGCAATTAAAGAGCAATGTCTATTGCAGCTCACCCTTCTACATGGTTCTCAGATCATTTTGGCCGGTGGAGGTAGGTGGCATTAACCCAGTGAACAAATGCAGGGAAAACATCTCTATTCCGTGCAACTGTGGGAACCACACAACCAAAAATAACTAGGGTTTTATTTTTGCATAGCAGGTGAGGAAACAGCCTGTGGTCTCCTACAGAAGCCTGTCTGTGATTTTTCACACTTTACTATAATCCTAGTTCTGTCAAACTCAACACGAGCCAGCCAGCACGTGCTTGCCTCCGAAATCACCACCTGATTTTATTTTCAGTTTGAGATTCTACACCCATTATTCCATTCGCTACCTCCCCACTAAAGCTTTGACTAGGGGGTTTATTTATTCAACAAATAGTTGAATGACTTGGGGGTGGAGTGAGGTTAGAAAAAAGAATGTAATTAATCAACTGATGCTCCATCTATAAGACATAAATGGTTGGACCATTCCCTACCTGGATTTAGTGCAAATCATAATTGTTCACTTGCCCTCTTCCTGACAGTCCAAAAACATAACAAGATGCCATATGTCCTAGTATGTTTTCTAGATTTCAGTCATTTTTTTTTTCAAACGATTCTGTTTTGGGTGGTTTCTCATGACTTTGGAAAGTGAGCACAATCTGGCTTCAGATGGCTTCTTGGGCTTTCCTCTATGAACCTTCCAGTGCTAGACAAGGGGCGACCATGCTGGAAAGCTCAGCTTACAGAACCTCATTTGACAAATACGATACAAGCCAAAACCTTGACATTTCACAATACGAACTTTTATGGAACAGCTTTATGTTTCAAATACAATACAGCATTCAAAGAGCATGTGATCATCCAACCACCTCCCCAAGTCCCAAGGGTTCAGTTAAAAATATATGGGGGAGAAACAAAGCTCCTTCACATAATGGCATCAAATCTATTGCTCTCCCTTTGATTCCTTCCTCTTCCCTCTGTGTTCTCCCGGGTGGCCAGGTGAATGTCCTTGGATATTCACTTTATAGCATATCCAGGGGCTGGGGGAAACCTCCCCACTTTAATCTAGAAGGAGTGCATTGGAAGCTCCCTCTGGAGCAGCAGTATTGTGACCCGACTGTCATTATCACAGATGAGATAACGGATGAGAAAACGTTTTGTAAACCATAAAGTCCTAAATGTTAGTGATCGTTTTCTCATTTACGTATTAATGTTGTTACTACTACTAATAAAAGGAATCACCAGCTTTCCCGGTTCAGAGTTCCAGTTTAGGCTACAAGGCCTCAGAAAGATACGACTTGAAAAGCTACCAGAAAAACAGGGGGAAAAAGTATTAACCATCACTGCTGTAGTGTCTGGAAAGAGTTGCCATGTTTCCAAGAGCCCATCAGGACCCTAGCTGACTCTAAAAGTAATCTGCATTGCTCAAACGATTCTCCTTTATCAATGATCACACACCCACATATTCATATTGTGAAAGATGTTTGCTGCTGAGGTCTCTAGAAATTCCACTGAGAAAGGCTTAAAAACCTGGCCACCTTCTTCTGGGCCCCCCCACCACCATCCATGGCCTTTTTTTCAGGTCTGACTAAATTTTCCCAACCATGTTACAAGTTGGGATTACCCAAAAAGAAAAAGGAAAAAAAAATGTGATTCAACCAAAAATCTGAGTAAGCAAACAAATTTGGCACTGAAAGATGCAAATAGTCGAGTCTGCCGACAGAAGTGGTTACTTGACTTACACAGACAGTGATCTTGGGGGGGCTCAGATGAATGCAATGTGAAGCACTTTCGAATTTTTGCTTTGAGTATTTTTCAGTAAATAAGTCCATTTAAGCTCCAGTGTCGAGCAGCTTGACAAACTACTTTCTCAACCGTGACTTAAAAAAGAAAGAAATAAAAAAGAATAATGTATAACAATCAAAAATAAAGTAAAATATTAGTCTGAAAGAAAGACAATTTCACATTTAGAAGTTAGTTTTATGAAGAGGATAATCCTCCCCTACTTTTCCAGGCCTATAAATGCAATTTTTATTTTATTTTTTCCCGAGCCCTCGGATTGCTACAAAGATCAAACACGGGGAAGAATTATTTCATTTCTTGGGGCGCCTGGGTGGCTCAGTCGTTAAGTGTCTGCCTTGGGCTCAGGTCATGAGCCCGGGGTCCTGGGATCGAGCCCCGCATCAGGCTCCCTGCTGGGTGGGAAGCCTGCTTCTCCCTCCACCACTCCCCCTGCTTGTGTTCCCTCTCTCACTGTCTCTCTCTGTCAAATAAATAAATAAAATCTTTAAAAAAAAAAAAAAAGAATTATTTCATTTCTTTTCCATGGGGGGACTTGGAAACCCCCTGCTAGATGCTGCTTGTCAATGGATCCAATCTACTTTTACAGTCTAATGAAGACCCAACCTTCTTCTATCTGGGGACAATCTGTGCATGTGGTCAGTGTCTGCCATTGTGTGTCTTATGCTCATTTTCAGTAATTAACCCAAAGAACAGATAACATCTTGGCTGTTGCAGCCTTCAGGGAAAGAATAATTTTTTTAATGCCAATTAGAATATAAAACTTGATACCAAACCACTCATATTAAAGTCACAGGCAGTTCTGAAATATGTCCAATATAAACAATAACTCCAGTTTATAAAATTCTGCTCGAATTTCTCCTTTGCACTTCAGAGGGTCCAGTAATGTACTATTCCAGAACAGGAAAAGAGATGTCACTCTGGTGTTCAGCTTCACTAGAGCATTCCCCTGCCTCATGAGAGCCAATTCAGGAGGGGGAAAAAAAAAAAAAAAATATATATATATATATATATATATATATATGGCCCAATATTTATTTTTTTTTATTCCACTTGGTAACAGCTTATTGAGTTTCATGGTAAATATCTATATTCAGGCAACTTAGGTGATCCACCTTTTGACTAGAAGAATGCAAACGAGAAAAAATGGCACTGCTTCTCAACCTCTTAAAATTTTCAAGTACGGCCATGACTAAGAAGTGGACAGAGAAAGAAAAGGAGTCCATCGTTTATCCTATTTTAGATTTCCAGCCATACTGGGCAGCTAGCTTGATTCTACTTAACCTGCAGGACAGAAAGGTGCATATCAATATACAAAATATTTCCACAAACGTCCACCAAGGAACTTTTGCCATTACAGGAAATACAAACCAGTCACCTGTCTCATTCAATGTGCTAATAATATATTTTGAGGAGATCTCAGGACAACAGAGATTTAATAGACAACACGGCAAATGTATAATACAGGTTATTTCCAAGGAATGCCCTTGGTCATGCAGATGGGTTTGATTTTGATTTAATGTGAAATGAGTGCTTTGTAATCAGTCAAACTTAGGTTCAGGACCAAGCTCTGGTACTAACTAGCTGTGTGATTTTAGAAAAGTCACCCAAACTCTCTGAGCCAGTTTCATTACTTATAAAAAGGGGATAATTATATGTATCTCATAGTCTTATTGTTAGGATTAAGTGAGTTAATAGAGATAAAGCAATTAAAGTAGTGTCTGGCACATAAGAATCACTGTATCACTCATAAATGCTAGCCATCGTTATCAGCAATATTCCCAAACCTTGCTCCTGCTGTATTCTGATTTTCTGCAGCCATCATTACTTTTAGCTATCACTGAAAGGGGTCAATGTATGCATTTCTGACAAAGAGCTCGTTTCGGGAATAGACAAGCAAATGGAGAAACACTAATTGAGGATCAGAGAACCCACCATTTTCCTGGACATCCAAAGAGACCTGGAGAAAGTAGAGCACAGTGTTTTCATTCCTGGCCCTCTTATATGTCTGTGAACAGACTCCAGTGATATGTGCCCCAACAGGGAAAGTGGCTTGTTTGCCAGAGCATTCCAGAGAAAATGGCTGGAGACCTGAACGCCCCATCTCCCAACCCGCCACCAAATAAGCACAGCTAAACTGGCTTCTCACCGCTGCTAAAAATGGAGGGTCTGTAGTCAGTCTCTATGTATGTTCTGCTTCCTCAGAAGGACCTTTCTAAGAACAGAGAGAGGCTGAGACTTTTTTGCTTGATAGAGAACTATGCTCCCAGCAGATTTTGAAACCAATGCTTTCAGCTTAGAATGGTTAACTAAACTATCAAGGAAGGATTCTAGAAGGAAAACCTTCCTTCTAGAAGGAAGTGCAGTTCAAGCATGGGCTTTTGAGACAAACAGATCCTTAGATCATGCTTCCATTTACTAGCTTTGAAATCTTGAGCAAATTAACTTATTAACGTATCCTACCCTGTTTCCCCATCTAGGTTGACTATCCATGTCAGTTTGCCCAGAACAGTCCTAGGGTATATCTATTATCCTTAGTAATTAATAAAAGCTGCCCTATTACTCCAAAAGGGTTCCAGTTTGGACAATAAATTATATGGCTACCTCACTCTTCCACTAAATTTAAAATATAGTCACCTCAAAGGGTGGTTGTGAAGGCTAGCCATGATGTATATTAACTGCTGCCACAGTGCCTTAGACATAGAAAATGTTCAGTTAAAACTAGCTTCCTCTTTAATTTCTTCAGATCCCCACTGTCCAGTCTAGTAGTCATCAGCCTCTCATGGCTACTGAGTACTTGAAATGTGGCTAGTTCAAGTCGAGTTGTACTATAAGTATAAAATACACCAGATTTTAAAGATTTAGTAACCAAAAAAAGAAGATAAAATATCTCATTAATCATTTTTGCCTTAATTACATGTCCAAACAAAATTGTTTTGGATATATTGAATTAAATAAAATAAATTATTAAAATTGTATCCGTTTTTTACTGTTTTACTGGGTTTTTGTTTGTTTGTTTGTTTGTTTGTTTTAAAATGACTACTTTGAAAAATGTACAATTACACTGGTGGCTTTCATGATATTTCTGTTGACCAGCACTGCTCTAGATGGTCTGTTTATGCATCTGCTACACCCTCACACACTTCATCCCATCAGTACCACCCCACCTCACCCACTGAATTCTTCCTTCTAACACTCAGGGCAAGAATCAAGTATAATTTTATCATATATGTCAGCATGTTCTTAAATTATTCTTGGGTTTTTGAAGGTAAAAGGGTAATAAACTAAGAGGCAAAACAAAATCGACTTTGAACATATCTCTCAGCAATGGTTTCTCCTTAGGGATAGAAATATTGACCTTGAGTACATTAGGAAAGCTGAAGGGCCCACGCCAACTCTGAAAAATGTCCATATTGGCAAGAAAAAAAGGAGCTTGGTTTGCCAGAAAAGATATCGCAATCTCTCCCTGGATCAGATTTGCTAATTCTTGTGAATGCTTGTGAAACACCTCAGGTCCCAAATCCAAACAACATAAAGAACTGGGGCCGAGGAGCATCCGTAGGCACTGCCTCTTTGAAAAGAGGAGTTTCAGGTCAAGAGAAACCACCAACTGTCAGCCCAAAAAATATCTTCTAAGAGCATTGAAACAGCCTCTAGCCCGACTTTTGTAGATGCCCCTGACTAAGGGTGGGAGAGTTGCAGAACAGCAAAGTATAGAGCAAATTCACTCCAAAACAATAATTTAATCCAATCAATGCCCATGCCACACTGATGCAACTAGTTGGAAAAAAAAAAAACAACAAACCACCAATGTTCAATTTTTAAAATATTAGCACATTGGATTTTTAAAGCATTTTTATCAAAAAATGTACTTAATAAAGCCTTTTCAGGTATGCAATGCATTTTTTTTTTTAAGTTTTTACTTATTTATTTGAGAGCGAGAGCAGGAGCAGGGGAGAGAGGCAGAGGGAGAAGCAGACTCCACGCCAAGCAGGGAGCCCGATGCGGGCCTTGATCCAAGGACCCTGGGATCACGACCTGAGCCAAAAACAGACACTTCACCAGGTACCCGGGTATGCAATATTTTTAGAAAACTGTTTTGTCTAGAAGAACCATGTTGGCTGAGGTGGTTGTCCTGGCATCGCATGCCAGCAGTCATCGACCTAAAGACCAATGACTCAAACTGGTTTCTTAGCACAACCAAGAGATCCGTAGATCTGTTCAATGTTTTGAACTTTTCATATTTTAACCAGTTGCTTTAGCGTTGTGCAGACACAAACGTTGACATCCCTCCTCAAAAGAGCCCCATCTCTACCGATGGCCTCGTAGTTTGGAAGGAGGGTAACGACAGACACTATGAGAAGTATGGGCCGGGTAATCTGATGTTTAATGTGTTCCATGAGACGCTTTGTGTCTGAGCTCCACCAGCTCTCATCAGCTAACTCCCTCACCCCCTTAGCCCCACAATTAAATAATTCCCTTCCCTTTGATAAGAAGCCAACGCAGGGAGGGAGAGGAGGTGGTTTGGAACAAGAGCATCTGAGGTGGAAGAAAACACACTGGGCCTCTCACTTTCGCTCTCTAACCACAACAATTGGAGGAGACTTTGGCCTGGGGAAAAAAAAAATCTATCTGCTACCAAATGGTACCCAGATGGAGCCCCCAGCTGGTCTCCCGTACCAGCTGTACCTACATCCATCCATCTTCAGAACACGCCTGCCGCTGAAGAGAAGAAAACCGGGTTGACAGAGCAGTTAAAGAGCCTCTCTTTTCTTCCCCACACTTTTCCTTTTATCTTTTCCCCTTCAATTTCAGAGCTTCTTGTTCTCACCTTCATGCTGCGGCAGCGCTGACACAGGAAACGGCAGCCCTGCAAGCCTGGTGGTGGTGAGTAACAGCCCCAGGCTCGGAATACCTAATGCCTATTGTACGTGTGGGTGGGTGGGGAGCGCCAGAGGGAGGGGGTCCATTTGGCCAAGTTGCCCGCAGAGGAAGAGGACCTTGTGATGAGGACCCCAATGCATCCAGAGAGGATCTGACTTTTGATACCTGTCTTCTAATTAAATCCAAACATCTAATACGCAATGGCCTTGAGGAATGCATTGTTCAAACAGATTTGGTTCCTGCCCGGAGTCTTTCAAGCCACTGACCACTTTGAACCTAATTAGAAAAAGCAGAGGACACTGCAGACATTTAATAAAAGGAATCGGGTTGCTGCTTCATCTTCATGACCTGGGATTTATAAGGGAATTTCACTGGCTTTGTAGCAATGTAAAATAAATAGACATTAGATGATGACAGGGAAAACAAAATTGCTGCCAAAGCTAAAAAGAGCTTGGCAAAAGAAGAAAGAACTAGTACATAGTCAGTCATTATTTACTGTACAAACCTTTTCACAAAGCATAGAGGAGAGATACATAGGAATAATGGACCCTTGCAGAGGATGAAAAGGGTTTTCTATAGCTACATTATCCCCTGACAAAGACACTGACGTGCCCCCGGTGGTGGGAGATCTTATTGTTCTCCTCAGCCATTCAGAGAGCTAAACGAACAGCCCTGCTCTGCAACTTTGGAGAGCTGAAATAAACAGTCTGCAGGATGCCCAGGAACAGACTAAAACCGTAATGGATGGAATTAACTAATTAATATGTTAATCCTGGCAGACCAGCCCCAGTCAACCGCGGATGCTCTCTGTCCAGCTCATGATTCTTTAGCCTGTAATGTTAAAATGTAAATAAGCGCAGTTACCTAATCTACCAGCTCCTGACAAAAGGATCCAACTGTTCATTATTTAATTTAAAAGGAAGAATGCTTTGCTTTTTGGTGGTGGTTGTGGTGTTGAGATGTTAGCAGACTACTGTGATCTGAAAGAATTCCATCTCATCACAACTTAAAGAAATGGTTTCCTTCTACATTCCATTCCGCTTTTCCCACCCTAGAAAAGCTGAAATCCTGTGGTTAAAGTTGTGTCCACCCAATCCAACAATAAGAGATTATTCTTAAATGTTAATGAAGAAAGATGTGTTTTTATAAACCGTAGGGTGTTCATAGTTGTTAAAGCACCTTAACTATAAGCTTGGCCTAGACTAGAACAAGAGATGCTTGACAGAAGATTTGAAGGACCAAAGTACATTATTTATTAATGCTAATTAATAGCCTATTGTTCTACCAGATTGCCATTGCAATAGCTAAAATCATAGGGAGACTCAGTTAGCCTTTTAAATGTGTATGTGTGTGGTGGGGAAGGCAAATGGTACACAGGGGTGGAAAATGAAAACAAAATGTTCCTCTAGCACCTGAGAAACATAAAGTTTGAAAGTAAAAAATGTATTCAGGAGGACGTGCAACAACGGGATCATTCTAATAAAGATAAGAACATTGATCTTATAAGCTGTACTGATAAATTTTTTATTACCCATAGCAAAGCAAAACCCCATTTAAATAAGACAGTCAGAAAATGGTGGGGTCTGATTAATCCCACCCTCTAAAGCAGTATGGGGCCATGTAAACCCCTCTCACTGAGTGCCCACCCTGACTCTGTAACTTTATGACCACAGGACCTTTGACAAGACATTTGCCCTCTCGAAGCTACCACTTACAAAACGGGAAAATTTGGAACCTGACACCTCCTGCCTCACAGTGTTGTAATTTCAAAGATCAAATACCAAGATTATGGAAGATGTTCTGAAAGCTGTAAATCCCTGTATGAAGATGTAATTTATTATAATAAAGAAGCATCACATATATGAGCAATAGATGAGTCAGTTTCAAAGAACATGAAACCACTACAATAGTCTTGAATATAATTTAATCTTTCTTTGGGGATTTGAAAAGTATTTTAGGAAGCAGAAATGCCTCCTTCTGCCATGAATGTAGGCATCAGTTACAGAAAGATCCAATGGAATTCTATGGCAAAAATTAAAATTCTGATGATTTCATATATGTGGTTGTTCGAAATATTGACAATCAATAACTATTATATGTCTTTATGCCTTTCAACTTCTTCATATAAGTTGTATGAGATATATGATGCATCTGTTAGAAAGAATGATTTAGAACCACATTAGTTGACTGAGAGGATTTCCATATCATTGATTGAGCAATATAAGGGACAAGGGGGCCTGAGTTTGAGGAATAATCAGAGATGCTGTCAATTGGAGAACTCAAGATACTTTATTTCTATCTGTTAGAATGCTTTCATAATACACTGTCATCTGCTAGAAAATCATTGTAATACATATAAAAACCTTCACTGTCTGCAATACGACAGGAACCCCATTAGCTGTGATGCCCTTGTTCAGTTCCCAATGTTCCCAACCATGTATGATTGCCCTGAGATGTCTAGTTTTACCTTTTACACATTCATTTAGTATTATTACATGTGCTGCAAAACTTATGAACTACATTTGCAACTTGAAAACCACCAAATAGGAAACATTAAAAAATAATACATCAGTAGGCCCTACAATGAATTATAATGGCAATGATAAACCTAAACCTCTTAGGGCAGATTTCTGAATGTCTAAATATAGACATGGGCTCAGAGTCTAAGATTTCCAGCTTGATTTTTCAAATATGTACTGCGTGTTGGACCCCATCAATTAACACCTTTGCTACCTCCTTACATCATTCATATATTTTATAATTATACATTTTTATAATTATATTTTTTTAAAAAATATTTAATGTCTAGTGATGGATAAAATGACCAATCCATAATCTTCAATTTATATACAACTAATCAACCAGCTTTTATAGAAGAGCTTCAAGTGTTTTTAGTTATTATAATATTTTAATCTTTTTAATGTGCATCATGTCAAATCATAAATAGACTTTAAGGCTCTGCTGCAGTCAAAGTAACTTTCTGTATTCCTCTTTGTGTTGTTCAGTGTCACTTCCAATGTTTTAAACAAGTATTAAAAGTGTAGTGGCATTGGAGACCACTCAGATGACCGTGAATAGGTTATTAGCTATAATATATTCATATACTGGAATACTAGAAGGCCAATAAAATGATGAGGCAAAGTGTATAAAGTTTAGGGGGAAAATGAAGTTCAAAAACCATGTGCATAGTATTCTAGGTAGAGATCAATGCTGATAAAGGATGAATGTATAGACATTCAGTGTATCTGTGGAATAAATCTGGAATGACATATGACACACTGTTTCAGTGGTGATTCATGGTTGGAACATGGGTGATTTTCATTTTCATATTTATATGTTTCTGTACCTGCTAAACCTTTTATAATAATCACGAAATTTTTTGTTGTTGGGAATTTTGTTGGCAAGTTTGTACGGGGAAAATTTCTATCTCCCACAAAAAAGTATTTTGGGGGAAGGCTCTTTGAACAACCTGGAGGATTAGGCAATATTTAACTTAACAAACAAGTAGCTATATATAGTACCCACTCTATTCACATTGGCAGAGATTCGTAGAGTTTGAGCCTTGCGTTCAGTAAGTGTCAATGTTAATTTTTAAATGTGTTTTTTTTTAGTTAATTCTTTAACCATTTTCCCCAGGATATAGGAAGGAAAGAAAGTTGTGTCTTGGCCTGTTGGTTTAGAATGGTTGGCAAAGACCCAGAGGAACAGTGTGAAGAGCATACCCACTCTCTCGGGGTGATGGCAGCCCAGCTTAAATATAGTTTTCTATATTATCTCTTCATTTACACCTGTATCTGGATATGGATATCATAGCCTATTATATTCCTGTTTTCAATTATGAGAATATAAAGATAAGAAAGATCAGTGCTGCCCTCAAGAGGCATACGATTCATCCTGTGTCTACACAGCCCTGAAACTCCAAACATTGATATAACCAAGAGAATTAGCCAGAGGGCCAACTGTTTTCAAAATAACCACCCATTCCACTAAAATCAATGAAAGTTTCTTTTCTTTCTTTCTTTTTTTTTAAGATTTTATTTATTTGAGAGAGATAGAGGGAGAGAGCACAAGCAGGGGGCAGAGGGAGAAGGAGAAGCAGGGAGGCCGATGATGTAGGGCTCCACAGCCATGCGGGTGTCTCTCTGCAGACCTGCCAGTAAGCAGGCATAACACTAGTCCCAGGGAAGAAGGCAAACTGGAAAACAGCGAGGAGCGAGGACAGCCTTGGAAAGCTAATGGGGAGATCTGTTTCATGCGTAACCTATCATCTGCACATACAGAAGCATCCGCGTGCTTATGAACAAAGGATAATTGCCGGGTGGTTTATTAATTGAAAGTAAATGTTCTCTCTTCTCTGTGAAATAACTTGATATTGAAAAACCAAACACATGATAAAAGGACGTGCACAGTCAGCAGTGAAACCTCAGCTTTGAAAAATCTGCCAGGAAGGAGAAAGTTTAGAATGGATTTGTTTTCTGGCTCCTCACAATAAATAAACCACCAAGAGACTCTCAAGGATCTGAATAATGAATCAATGTCTCCCTTCTCCTCCCCCACTTCACTCTGCCTCCCTAGCTCTTGCTCTTCTGTCTGGTCATGTGCGCATGGTGAGCAAGTACCCAAGGAGATGCCATATTTTCTGTCCTTCTTGAGAGGCAACTAATAGCTGGGGGAAAAAAAAAAAAAGAATTCCACGCATCCCATACCAAACAACTAGGAGCTTACTATGGGACGAAATAAAAATTAGATTTCTAGTTTATGAGTCATTTTTTCCCATTGTTAAATCAATATGGTGGACATTCAACAACTGTGTTCATGAAGTGAATATATGGCTATATTGCAGATTGGGTTTCCTCACATGTATTATTCCTAGATTCAGCGTCAGGTTGCTAATTTACACAGTTAACAATGTGGCTGCATTAGAGGGACCTAATTGGCTATATTGACCAAATCCTCTACGAATAAATTTAAGTTTGCTGCTGAGTACTCCTGTCAATGGGTGTGCTGAAGTATTCTCCTGGGGAGATACATGGCTTTGAGCCTCTAAGACCTGAACCCAAAGTATCCTTTCATGATGCAATAATTAAAACTACGAAAACATTATTTCACTATGAATGTTTGCCTCTGAACCAAAACAGTACTGGGCTTAGGCAAAAGCCACACGTATACACAACACACCCTATGGGATCCAATACTTGCTAGTTTTCTCTCTTCCCTTAGACAAGTAATTTGTGCCATGATGGGAGTTTTGGTCAATGAGGTACCTTCTCAAGATAATATTTGTGGGTAAATGGTATCTAAATGTGCAAGGAAAGACTTTAGTCACCGTTGCTCTTTATCAATGTTCCAACCACTAAGGAAAGTCTTGGGGAAGTAGCATTTCAAGAACCTGCACCATGTTTTCCTCCCTTGAGTGACCCAGTCTTCTTTACAAAAAAAGACAGACGTCTCAGCCCAAAAGGAGGGAAAGGTAACTGTGTTCTGGAAATGCAGCCCTGCCAAGAAGTCATCTATTCTTCTTGGTGTTGGAAAAATTCAACCATATTAAATGTATTTTCCAATCAAGGGTTCAAGGGCTCTGGAAAATTCTTCCTGGGCTACATACAGAACAACTGAAGGACATGATTTTGATGTCTCATCCATTCTTCAATCCAATGTTAGTTCTGGTTTTTTATCTCTGGAAATCTAAAATCACATCCCTGGACTTCCAGGTATGAGAGTCTTTTGACTACCACGGGCACAAAGGTAGATTTTTACCTCTTTATTTGATATTGCTATTTTCCTTCCATTTTTTCCCCAGTGCTAACAGAGAAGAAGATAAATCCCTTCAGAAGAGTTCTAGATCGGGCTTGATGGTTTAAAAAGGAGCTAAGGGACATGAAAAGCAAAAGGAAAGGGAAGATGCAGCCAGGGGAGAAGATGGAATGTAAGCAAGAGCCAGTGCAAAACTGAGCGCACCGGGGAGAGTCGATAGGCCCAGCCAGCCTGGGTGACATGCACAGCTGAGCTTACATTGCCCTCTGTGCCTCGTGGCATGGAGGTACATGTAACGCTTGCCATTTTTAACGCTGAATTAAAGTGACTAGAAAGATTATTTTATAAACCTCAAAAGCAAATTATCCTCCCCACCCCCATTGTTGTTGTTGCTGGTTTTTTGGTGTTGTTTTTGTTTGTTTGTTTGTTTGTTTGTTTTACCATAAATGGCATTCACTTTTTCTATTAAATAAACTTAAAAGGTCAAAGTCTCTCCAACAATTTCTAAATCCTCTGATGCTGGAAACAAGGTTGAACAACATGAAAAATCATTCCAACAGCTGTTTCTATACAATAGCTAATCAGAATGGAATCTCATCGTGTCACTTAACCAGCTGTCATACTGAGGAAAAGTGAATGTACCGATTGATGTAATGCTCCTGGGAGATGGAAGGAGGAGTGGTTTCTTTGAAAAGAGAAGGAGAAGGGTCAGGAAGGTATGGCTGTAACCTGTGAACAGTGGTTGAATTGTTTGGAATGTTGATTCAGGAACCTACAAAGACCCCATTATCCCTATTCTCCAGGTCGATTGTACACCTGACAAATGGTAATGACAACATTAGCAGACCAGAGAGAGTTCTCGGGCTCTCTAATGTGAGGTCAATATTAAGAGTGATACCCTCTCTCTCTCTCTTTCTCCCCCACCCCCACCCTCCATCTTTCCCCTATTTTGATAGCTGTCTACTGTTTAAGCAAAGCACTGGGTTTCCTTACAGCTAAGGCCCAGGTAGCCTCAGGGTCAATCTAAACGAGTTGATGTGAAGTTGATCTTCCCCGGCTGAAACTAGGTGAGCTGGTGTCAGCAGAGCATTCCACCTTCAGTAAAGATAATTCTTTCATCATCAAGGGCGAGGGGTGGGAGGACTAAGAAGAGCTGACACAGGTGTCCAAGTTGCCCACTTGTATTTGCTTTTGAAACTCCCATTGTGATGACATCACCTTATCAAAGGACTGTGTTTGTTGATGTTTGTTTATGTGGGTTGTCAGTATATAACCACACACAATTACAGCTGGGACCAACCCTCTATATTAAAAAGATGGAAAAATTGAGCCACTAAAGAAACTATTTGGGCAGAGAAATGTTGATGGAAGCAAACAAGGAAAATGCAACCTGGGTGGAAAATTCCATAGTTTTAAAAACAATCTGGACAGTGTGGGCAGACTGGTGGTTCAGAAAAAATACATATAGTTGACTCTTAATCATGCCCACCAATAAAATCCAACCAATAGAATAAGAAATCCAGAAATAATTTTCTATTTAGGTTTTCAAATCAATATGTGAATTTTTTAGAAGTAGACTTATTTTGTTTAACTATGTTTGGCTTAGGACTCTTTTGGCTTTGGCACTTCATTAATCTTCGGGCCAATATGTAAGTTCAAAATAGAAGCCAGAGTGACCTTTGTGTTTGCCTGAACCTAGTGTTGTCAGTGGAAAAACACACACACACACAACTTTGTAGAGAGAAAATGAGTCGTACTCATGAGTTTAGTTTTGTGGCATGAATAGGGGCATTTCTTTCTTGAATCTCACTGAGTTGGAACGGCTGGAAACGAGGCATGACCTAAAGCTGCAATGCAGGAACAACACTAATCGCTTATCTGTAAGACCTGTCCTGAGATAAGGCTAGATCTTAAAATCACTATGAAAACTGATTGGTAAGTGAAAAATTTAGATAAGCAACTGGTTCTTCAGTTTCTGTAATACTAGAATGAGTTGATGTTGGAAAGACCCAGACTTTTGCACTTAAAGAATGTTCTGGAAACTCAACATCAGCCTATAAAGATGGAAAAAAAAAAAAAATCTACATTTAAAAAACCAACCCAATACATTAAAGAGCGTCTTCTAGTTTCAAAAATGTGGAATGAGAGCTAGCAAATGTGTAGACTGCAGAATCTCAGAAAAGTTGAGCACTCGTAGTAAAAGATCTAAAGATACACATTGTCCCAAGCTTGCTCTGTGACTCCAGATGGCCTAAAACTGAACATGTAAACTCTTGTACCTATGATCTGACTTTACCCCTAAAACTCAGTAGAAGTAATGAAGAACACTACCAATGTGGTAAGAGTATTGGTAAGATTACCAGGGAAACCAATGGTTGAATGTGTTGAAGAATAGAAGGGGGACACTATTTGAAGTCTTGTTCCTACACATTTAAAGAGGTAAAAGAAACTGTCAAACTTCAGTTCAAACCTACACCAGAGGAACCTTTTCAGAAATGTCTCCTAGAGCTCGATGAGAAAACGTTTTGGGTTAGGGGAACTAAAGACATCTCACTTCTTTACTTCATCCTCCACACACCAAGTTGCGTGAGGTTTACCACCCAAACCTAGACAGTACTAGAAGCCACAAAGTTTGGTGGGCCCATGAGCAAACTGAAAAATGAGATAATTTTCATAATGCAGTTTCTTTATGCTGGCAAGAGAGATGACAAGCATGATGCTCGGCATTTTGCCTAATTTCTTTGTCTTGCCTTAGTGGATGATATATGGACTAAGAAAGTCCTCCCAAAGTTTATCAATATACACAGATCCATATGATAAATCAAGTTTGTTGTAGCACTGAATATTTTCTTCTGATCACTGCACTGCAGAGGAACTTGAACCAGAACTAGAAGTATTCTGGATCAGTTCTGTTCAAATGCACTTTTTCTCCATATGTATATTTTTTAAATGTACCAATGTCTCATTATTTTTGCACCATAAAGTACAAAATACACAATCTAAGTGAACACCCTAGATGACTTGTTTACCACTATATTCTAGAATCGAGTTCAATTCTTGGCCAGTGGTAAATGTTCAAAATACCTAATTTAACCTTGTCCTTTTAATAGCATGAGTTGTTTTTAATACGAGTTGTTTTTAATTCTAACCATTTTATTACATACATTTCAATCTTAACGAATAGGGTATTCTAAATGTAATTCCATGTTTTGTCAACAAATGAAGTTTACATAGAAAGCCTCAATCATTTAATTGTGCTAGAGTGGTGGTGCCTTCAGAGAGAGAGCTGGGGAGTGCAGGGCAGGGTTCCTCCCTGACATCCTTTCATGACTTTGCACTCAGCAGGCATGCTTCCCTTGGAGTTCTGCTTCTCTCCACACATCATCCATCTATTTCATAAATGTTTATTGAGCACCTACCTTGTATTATACTAGGCATGAAAGTTCTAAAACTCCTATAGGCTTTATTCCTATAAGGGAAAGTGCTTGTACTTTATGATAATGACTTTCCATGTGGCTCAGAAACTCTTTTAACTCATGTATGATTTTGTGCCTGTGTTCTAAACGACTGAGGTTTCTAGATTTCCAAATTCTAGGTTAGTGGGGGCATTATTGGAGTTAATCTTCTTGCTTTCTACCTTTACTCAATGCTGGCATGCTGCTCTCCATCATGTTTTATGTCTTTGATTCGAATGACCCATAAGTCAGGAGGCTGCAAAAGTCTCCCTTACTCTGTAGTGCTGATTCTGGAAGTAGATCTCAAAAATATTCAGGTTTGATGGAAAACTATAACAGAGTGGGATTTGACTTTTTGAAAGCCTCAGGCTCCACATTCATATAACTCAGAGATTACAAGCCTAGCTTCTTTCCAAATCGTTGCTCTGATTTCATTCTCAGTGATGTGTTCTTGAATTCATTCTCCAATCACTGCCATTTTGCTGTCACGCTGCACCCAATTCATGCCATGCCCCAACAGGAGGTGCACGCAACAGTGTCGAGGGGCCAGGCAAATTTGAAACAGCCCATTGGCCATTAACTAGTTTTACAAACAACAATGAAACAGGAAATAACAAAGCATGATCCCTGAATTAGTACTTCAGCAAAAATACTCAAGAGTTTTGCCACAGACTGTAAATTGCTCCAGCTGTGTTTTCACGGTTTATGAAATCGAAAGAGGCAAACTCTGGAGACAAATTACAATCTTGGAGCTGGTCAGAGATGATTTTATAGTAAAGGTGCTCAGTAATAGAGCAGGGTCTTAGATACACACAGAGCTATGAGCCAAGTTCTACTGAAAATGCAAACAGTTTACCTTAGGCATCGTCCACCGAGAGGGATAAGGACTGGCATATATAAAAACACAAATCAACCCAAAGAATAAGGTCTGTTCTATTGCTATGTTTTACCAGGAGAGGATGAGGGTATAATATTTTATTATGAAAGAACTAATAGAAGGAACAGAAGAATACGAGCAGGTGGCCTTACTCTGGAAGGACAAAAATGGTGGGTGAGGAGTGCCACCTTTTGGCCACTGGATGCTTTGACATTTTCTAGGTAAAAAGATTTTTGGCTTAGTGAATACTGAGCTTTGCCAGCCAATTCAGAAATATTTCTAAAAGTTCTTTTCCAGGTATCTCTGGGTCTCATCCTGCTTGGAATGAGCCTTCTCAGACTTCCTCACGTTCTGCCCACTTAGTTGCTGGCCAAAAGCTATCTTTGCTCCCTATTGCTTCCCAAAGTACCATGGAGGTAGCCAGAAAACCAGGAGAATATTGAAAATCAGGATACATTTTTAAAAATCGCCATGTACCCCTGTGGCTGAAATGGCACAGAAGGAACGAATACAGAGTCTGAACACAGTCCTTAGAGTCCAATAGCCCTGAACTTAACCCAAGCTATGACATTTTGGAAGAGATTTATGGCACCTGGTTGGATAAGCATGGAGTTCTCCAGAGAAAGAAATTAAACATACATGTAACACAAATAACACGCAGGTACTGATGCATGTCACGGGGGCTCCCCACCTCGAGAAAAGTCTTAAAATAGCCGCATGAGTGCCCATTAAGTGTGGCAAACTGAAAAGATGTTGGACACTAAGAATTGACCAAGGACATGGGTCAGCAACCCATAGTGGGACAGGAAGTAACCCTGCTGGCTTCATGGTCTCTGGGGAGAATGAGGACTTCCAAAGATCAGAGTGAACAGGAGTTCTTGCTCCCACCCCAAACAGGGCAAAGATAATGAAAAACGACACTATTGAAAAAGTCTTCCCTCCAGAAGTGTTTCCTGGAAGCCCCAGAGATTTCCACAACCATTAATAGATTTTTAAAAGGAAACAACAGTTCTTTGAGGCCCCACTGCCCGCCCAGGAGAGAGCACAGGTGGACTCCATATGGTCAGAGCCCTGACTCCATCTCAGCAACAGCCGTCCATCCTCCACCTTGTCCCCAAGGGCTTACGAAGTCCCTACTGTAGGTCCTTTGTTCTTTGTCCTGCGAGAGTGCCACAGGCAAGACAAAATCACAACGGCCCGAAGACCCGTCCCTGTATTCCTGTCGGGAGGCAGTCAGAAGCTGTCCATGAGAAAATCCAAGAGCCAATCCAGACAGGCCGGTCCTGGGTGCTGAGATGCTGAGGACAGGCCAAAAGGCAACAGGCTGGGAGGAACTGGACTAGTGCTGGGCACATACCACACCCTCAGGACAAGCCAGCTCACTGTTCCTTCTCTCCTCCTTCCATTCACTCTCCCCTCTTCCCTTCTAATCACAGTGCGGGTCAGACGCACCTCGATCTTTGGGGCATGGCTGCCACACACAGGTCTCACTAGACAGTCACTGAGCGCTCTTCTGAGGATCACTGTCAGGCAGGACTGATGGGAGTGTTAGCAGCAAAGTTCCCAGAGGCCACGTCTTCCCCTAATGATGCTGAAACACTTGGCTAAGCCCCATGGTAAGCACAGACGCGGGCAGAGCCTAGCAGCCTGAGCGACCCCCTGCCTGCTTGGGACACAGGCTGTATACAGTGACACAGCCAGGAAGGTGGGTAAATGGGCAGTTCCCTTACCTCAGTTCCTTTAAGTTTTTACAATACGCTCTTTCGGACCAGGTCAACCCAACCTGACAAAGAAGGACAGGGTTTGACCAAGAGTAGGTCTAGATGATAAATTTCATTTTCTCACCATCGTCAAAATGGCGTTCGCCATACAGTTCTGGGCTCGGGCCGTGGCCCCTCCAAGGTGCTGAAGAACTGGGCTTATCATCAGAACCAGGGAAACAAGCAACCCAGAGGGCACAATGCACCTGGAAATCCATAGGAGGAAATCCACCCACTTACACCACAAATATTTGCTGAGATCCTATTAGGTTTCCTACGGCACTGTCACCTCAAACACACCATCTTGTTAATCCCGCAAGCAACCCAATATCATGGGTATTATTATCATTATCCCCTTCAATGGGTAAGGAAGCTGAAGCTCAGAGAGGTGAAATCAATATCTGAAGCCAGAAAGAAATTTCCTTGGTGTGTCCACAGAATGGAAAGAATTGATGGGCAGGAAAAATTTAGGTAAAAGGAGCTCTGGAAATATAGGACGTATAGGCAAGGTCAAGGTGCAGGAGGACCAGCTGTGCAGGAGAAAGTGGAGATAAGGGCCTGGATACAAGCACTCTAAACCAGTTAAAAATAATTCTAAGAATTCTCCAAAAGTTATTTTTAAAAACTGTAAGAAAAAATGTGTTGATGACTGCAAATATTTCTGATTATGATCATTCACCTTCCTATTGTGCTCTGTGGTTTACATGAAACGTTTGCATCTTTTCTCTTATTTGTTCCTCCCGACCCAATGTGGAAGGAAAGTGGGCAGGAAAGAAAGTTCAGTCGCCATTTTGCAAGTTAAGAAACAAGATTTGGAGCAGTGAAATCCCCTGACTGGGATTACACAGTTCAAGAGCAGCACTGGGGGGTGGGGTACAAACTGGGTTTCGCACTTGGATTCAAGTATTTTTATTTTACAATGTTTATACACTCTGGAAAAGCTGAGTAAACCCAAGGTTGACATTCTCAGGTGTAGTTAAAATAGATGGTTAAAAAGAGACTCAGCCCAACTGACTGAAGCCAATATTGTTAACACTCTTTTTTTTTTTTTTATGTCCCAGAGAAACAAAGTACTAAGGGTAGGAGATCAAAGGAGAATCACTGAGTCACAGCCACATGCTGAGGAACCAAAGCCAAAGATTTTTTTGGATGGAATTTTGTTCAGCATCTAAAACATAACAAACTATTAATTTTTATTCAATTCTATTTTTTCAATTGATGAATTTTCTTCCAGATGAAAATGTGCACTGTAGCAAAAATATGAATCACCAATGTCATTTTATTATTATTCCCTAAAAGAACAAATTTCACCTAGGGAGAGATTATAGACAATTTACCTCAAACACATTAGGTTAAAAATATATATAGGTGTAGATTATGGGTCATGTTAGCGGTAACCCGCCCTTCCAGAAGACGAAGATGAGTCTCCAGTTTTATGTCCCAGAGACAAAAACAATAAGAAAACGATTTTAGAATAAATTACTGATAATAGATAAAAGATATTGGAGAAAAGCAATTAATAGCAAGTTTAAGAAATAAGATGCAGAATTATTAATTATTGCATTCTTTGGTAAGTAAGTGTGCTTTTAAAGATTTCCTCAAGGCTATAACATCAAGAGTAAAAGGAAAAAATGGTGGGAAGAAAAATGACCATTTACTTCATTTCTAAATTTAAAAGGAGTATGGTTATTACCAGTATCAGGAGATTAATAGAGCCGTCAGTATAATCATTCTCAGAGAGCTGGCGCATTTCCAACTGGAACGGACATATTCAAGATACAATAATGGTTTTCTGGCTTCCTAACTAATTTGGATTTGGCTCAGTTTTTTTTTTTTTCTTTTTTGACTTTATCTTTTTTAACAGTTTTAGATTTTACAGAAAAATTGCAAAGATATTACGGAGTTTCCATATACCCCCACCCATTTCCCTTATTAGTAATCTCTTACAAGAGTATGTTACATTTGTTGTAATTACTGATACAGAATTCTTAACTAAAGTCCATAGTTTATTTAGATTTCCTCAGTTTTCCCTAAGTCTTTTTCTGTTCCAGGATTCCATCCAGGACATCACATTACTTTGAGTTGTCATGTCTCCTTAGGTTCCTCTTTGCTGTGACAGTTTCTTTGACTTTCCTTATTTTTGATGACCTTGTCAGTTTTGAAGGGTACTGGTTGAGTATTTCATAGAATGTCCCTCGGTGGAGACTTGTCCAATGTTTTTCTCATGATTAGACTGGGCTTATGGGCTTTGGGTAAGAAGACCAGAAAGGTAAAAGTGTC
Source organism: Halichoerus grypus (assembly GCF_964656455.1). NCBI lineage: Eukaryota > Metazoa > Chordata > Mammalia > Carnivora > Phocidae > Halichoerus > Halichoerus grypus. Next base: position 143,684,490 of record NC_135718.1, read on the forward strand.
ATTTTCTTCATATCATAAAAGGACACATACTATTACCATGATTTATCACTGTTGATGTTGACCTTGAACACCAGGCTGAGGTAGTGTTTGCCAGATTTTTCCACTGTAAAGTTATTTCTCTTTCCCTCTCTCTCTCTCTCTGTCCATACTGTACTTTTTGGTAGGAAATCACTACGTGCAGCCCACACTTAAGGAACAGAGAGTTATATTCTTCCTCCTTGAGGGCAGAATATCTACAACAATTATTTGGAATTTTTCTGTGGAGACTTGTCTCTTTTTTCCTATCTATTTAGTCAATCATTACCTATATCAGTATGGATTCATGGATTTTTTTTCATGGGTATTTATTTCATACTTTGTGTTGTAATTCAGTGCTACTTTATTTTGTTGCTCAATTGTTCTGGCTTTGGCACTGGGAGCTCTACCAGCTGGTTTCTGTAGCCCTTTGACATACCCCCATCAATGTAGGGGTTTTTGTTTTGTTTTTTTGTTTGTTTGGTTGATTAGTTTGGGGTTTTGTTTTGTTTTGTTTTTTCTTTTCATACTTCCTCAATTTCTGGCACTACAAGATACTTCAGGTTCATCATATATATTTCCTACCCAGTCGTAGAATCAGCCATTTCTCCAAAGAGCCTAGTTCCTTTTATTTGAGGATGACATCAGAAATCAAGCTCTGGATGCTAGGTGTGCTCATTGCTGCTGGGGTGACTTAACTCTATTTTTAATGTCAGTTGAAGAAATTTTTAAAAATATTTATTGAACATTCACTCTGTGTCTGGAACTATATTGAACACCCAGTCATGATTAAGATAACCATTGTTTTCCCTCATGAAACTTACATTTTACTGGAGTTTAAGTAAAAAAAAAAATGTATATATATATATATATATATATATATATATATATTAGAAGGTGCTGAGTACTCAAGAAAACTAAAGCCCAGAAAGGAAATAAGAGGGAGGGAAGTTGTAATTTTAAATAGAGTGATCAGGGAAGGCCTCTCTTGAGGAAGGTAAGACAACTGAAACTGAAAAAGCCACAGGGACATTTGAAATAGAAACATTCCAGGAGAGGGAATCACCAGTGCAAAGGCCCTGGGGTGGGAGCAAACCGGGCATATGCATGGAACAGAAATGAGGCCAGTCTGGCTGGATCATAGACAGCAAAGAGAAAAGCAGTAAAAGATGAGGTCAGAAACCAGGTAAGGGCATAGTGCTGCAAGGAGGTGGGAAGGAGGTACAAATTGGGTAGAGCAGGTGGGCCATTGAGAAGGCTTTGGTTTGCTCTAAGAAGAGTGGAGGGAGCACTGGAGGGTTTAAATATTCTTGGCTAATTACAAATAGAAAGTGCTCTTCAAAATAAATGGAAAAAAATATATTTTTATTCTTAACTTACACCGAGGATCACGAAAACACATTATGACTCCAAGTCAAACCGAAGAACATAACCAAGACGGGGCCCTACATTTTCAAACATGGCAGTAATGGAAAGTGGTGAATTCATCTTGGGAAACCCCAGGTGCTTCTTGGCCCTGGGATATTTCTGTGAGCTCCTGAAGGCAGCATGGGGAGACCCCTTGGTGGGGAAATTCCTAGGTTCTGCCTTCAAAGATCTGAGAAGGAGCAAGCATCCAAAACATTCCCCAAGCTCTTCCAGGGTACTCAGGAAAGAGGTTTCATTATCAGCCTTATCATTAGAGTGTTTGCTAAACTGATCTAAAGATTAAAGGCAGGTTTTAGTGGGTGAGGGAAAATGCACTTGGAGTACTCAGTGACTTCAGATGGGAGAGCAGCTAAGCACACAGGTGGCAGTTACCACCAACCAGCTTTCCACTTGGCCTAGCTCCGATTTCTTATTTTCCTTGCTCCCACCTTCTGGCTTCATTCTTTTCTGCTCTCCCTTTGCAAGACCCTTCTTGCTTTGCATTGGGCATTTCTACGGCAACCTAATCAACAACTAATGAGAGTTAAAAGCTTGGGCTCCTTGATCTGGAACAAAGCCTTCCATAATTCCAGAGACTAGAATAAGTGTCTCCCCCCACCTCTTCATGTGCTCCCTTTCTCTCTGCCTCTCTTAGGACACTCCTAGGGAAGCACTAGATTAGAAGAGAGGGGGTAAGACCCACTTCACCACTTTGAGCTCTGTGATCTCAGTTAAACCTCTCAGTTGGAAGAAGGGGGTGCATGGAAAGCATCTCCTTCAAAGGGTTACTGTGAGATTTAAATGAATTAAAGAATGTAAAGTGCCCAGAACATTCATGGCAAGTGCTATGCTTTCACTACATTTTCTTCACCTCTCCCTTCCCGCATTTTGCTCTAGTGTAAGGTCTGTGGACATAAAGACTGTCTTGTTCATTTCTGTATCTCCTAGCAGCGACTTGTAACCTTTGGAGATTCAAAGGCTGCTGAGTTAGTGAATCCATGAAGCCCTACGGTGTCACTTCATACCTGTTTACGGAAGAAACCACCCCCACACCCCCACACAGCCTGGCTCACAGGAATCATAGTGCACCTTACTGCACGTGTTGCAAAGCTTTCCACAGCTCAACAATGAGTGGGGGTTCTATAAATGGTGTTGACTGACTGACGGCGCAGACTCCAGGAGGAATGGAGGACTATTAGGGTCAACAGTTACCACCTGTGTGATTCCTGAAACAACCTTCCCCCCCCACACACCTTACTCCACACAGGAAGGCCAGGAAAACCAAATACTCAAGTGGCCATTGTTGTCAAGGACACACAGATTTTACCCAGGACTCACACTGGCTATACTTATGCCCCCACCGTGTGCTTTTCAGCTCCTTAATTAAGGTAAGAATTGAAAGTGCTTATTGTAAAAGGGACAAAGTTGAAATGATGGATGAGCTGCCTCTGAGAGAATTGCCACTCTGCCACCATTTGATCTCTTTCTCATCGAATGGACTTTCCAAAGCCTGCTTGTTGGCCCGTAAGATGTGCTGGCACAGAGACTGCCCAGGGCTACCTGAAACTAGGGTCTCAGCGCTGGCACGCGGTCCAAATTTACATTACTCTCTGGATATAGTGTCTCCATATTGATAAGGGAAAAAGCAAAGTGCCTCTGAAAGTTGACTTCAAAGCACACAGTAAGGCCTCACACAAGACCTGAGAGACGCTAGTGAAGAGGCTCAGTTGGGTTACACGAAGCCTTGGTCCTGCAGGCAGCTCTGCTCAGCCTGTGCAGACATGACCCTGCATGCCAAACAGCACCCTCTCCCGATTTCTCCAGCATTAACCAGTGGCAGCTGCACTTGGGGGCTGGGGGAAGGTTGCTGCTCCGCCATCTTGGGAATCCCTTTGAACGCCATCTTGGGAATTCCTTTGAACTAAACCTGCTTCTTAGGTTAGTTGTTGGGAAGCACTTGTGTGTGTCTGAGTAGTCAAACCAAAGAAAAGTAGAGGTTCAGCCTGAAGGGGCAGGATATACCATCTTGATATTCTCTTCCTCTAGGCTGGTTCTGCAGTTAGAAGTAGAGCCAGGCTAACAACCAAGGTCTGAAGCCCAGTCTCATCTGCCTTGGTCTTGCTGGCAATCAGAGGGAACCACAGCAGGGAAACAAGGCACCTGAAGAGCCAGCAGGTATGTGAGAGGAGTTTATTCAAGCCAGTAGAGCTCATTTTGTTGCCACTAGAATCACCCAGAGGCCTTTCAAATATCCTAAGGACCAGGGCCATCTCTATGCTCTCTCTTTTTTTTTTTTTTAAAGATTTTTATTTATTTATTTGACAGAGAGAGAGACAGCGAGAGAGGGAACACAAGCAAGGGGAGTGTGAGAGGGAGAAGCAGGTTTCCCACGGATCGAGGAGCCCGATGCGGGGCTCGATCCCAGGACCCTGGGATCATGACCTGAGCCGAAGGCAGACGCTTAACGACCGAGCCACCCAGGCGCCCCTCTCTATGCTCTCTTGGGGTAAGTTCAGGCTTCAGCATTCTTAAAAACCCTCCAGGTGATATCTGGGAGAAGGCAAGTTTGCAAACCAGCATCTCAGACTGTCAGAGTCCACTGGAAAGGCGGAGGCTGGAAGAAGATTTGGTGTGGGCCTCATCAGCTCCAGCCCTCTGGAAGCTAGCCAAGTCTATCAGCACCCCTCACCCCGAGGCTGACACACATCGGTTGGCACATATCCCACCCGCTTCTGTTGCCTGGAGGGTGCAATGCTCCTGGGAGTGATTTTCTAAGAGCACCAGTCTCTCTATGCCTAACCAAAAGGCTATAGACCTGTCAACTGAGGCTCTTCTGTCTCAAGACAGAGAACTTTAGTCAGAAGAGTCTAGAATTAGTCTCTGCTCAATTCACGAGGACAAAGAACAACTGTTGTACCACCATCAGTGTGATCCTTCCATGCCAAGGGTTTGGTAAAGGCTGGGTTTAATTGTGTCTAAGGAGAACAGGAAATATTTATTTAGGATTAGCGGCAGCTGCTTCAGTGGTACAGCTGGGGACGGTGGAAGATATAATTAAGGAAATTGTGTGAGGGAGGTCTGGAAAGGCACCAGAGGGTAAGGAGCCTTGGTAGAAGTTGTTTGTATAGGCTTTTTGTGGGGGGGCATTTGAGTGTTAATAGGCACTTAGAAGAAGTAAAAGATAAATACACAGTCTAATTAGCAGCTGACTTCAGGTTGCAAGATCAAATACAGGTAGAATCCCATTATACCTACACCACGGGTCCTCAAAATTGTTTTATTGAGTGAAATTGCATCATAATGAGCACACGTTGGAAATCATCAGATCTCCCAGCTTTTTCCTCACAGTGCTCCCTGGAATCATTTAGAATGCTCTTCGAAAACAGGAGCATTTGGGAAGGGAGTAGCAGGTAAGTTTATAATCACGGAAAATATGGTTGAATTGTCCACAGTAAATGAAGTGAGCTGTATAAATAATGAGCAGAAGTCATTCTATTTGTTCTCTAGAAATGTAAATTTTGAATTGCTTCAGCATGATAAAAAATAAAATCAATTACTGCGCACAAATGCTCTGTGCCCTTAAGCCAATGGGCTTGGTCAAGCCTCTAATTCCTCACTCCGTTGAAGCCTCCAGACTCTTTCAGGCCTGAGTAGCCACAAGCCACCCACCTCGCCCACATCCCTGTGAAAGAATGGTTCTCCTTTCTGGCCCCACCCCACATTGCCTGGATGGATGCCGCAAGTTTGTTTCATTCTGCCCGGGGTCCTGTTGAGTTTGTCTCACCTACCTCCCTCCCCAACCAACTTATAAGTAATAAAAAAGCAGAGAATTTATCTTAGCCATCCTTCATGGGACCTTGTTCATAGTCGATAAAGACTGAATGTTTATGAATTTCAATTGTGGTAGCCCAGATTCTCGCCAAAGAACGTTTCTCTGACTCTTAAGTTTCCCTCCCTCCCTAGTCTTTCAACCATGCTAGAATCAGAATGGCTTTTAGATGTGCCCACCAAGAAAAAGTAATCTACAATGAGCAGGTGCTCTTCTTTTAAAAAGATGGACTTTTACAAGACCTCAGAGAAGAATAGCCCGGTGCTGTTGAGTGGTTTGCCCAAGGAGACACAGAAGGTTAGATCAGACTAGACCCACCACTGGAACTCAGACACCATGACTTCCAGCCTCTTCCAGATGTCCTTTACCGAGGCTACTGGTTATGTCAGAGCCATTCTGAAAAGGCAGTCACTAGTATTCTTTTTTAAGATTTTATTTATTTATTTGACAGAGAGAGACACAGCGAGAGAGGGAACACAAGCAGGGGGAGTAGGAGAGGGAGAAGCAGGCTTCCCGCAGAGCAGGGAACCCGATGTAGGGCTCGATCCCAGGACCCTGGGATCATGACCTGAGCCGAAGGCAGACGCTTAACCGACTGAGCCACCCAGGCGCCCCTCACTAGTATTCTTTTGCTCAATAAATGCTTGTGTGTCAATCGAATTAGATCTCAGAAAGAACTCATTCTCTGTTCTAATTAAAATGTCATTATCAGTGGGTCTACCTTTCAACTTCTGTTAATCATCAACAGTAAGCTCTATCAGACGTACCAGAGCCCCTCCTCCCTCTGATAATAGCCACTAACCCACAGGCAGGCAATCCCAATTTACATTAATTAAAATTAAATGAAATTTAAAATTTCATTCCTCAGGGGCCATAGCCACATTCAAATGCTCAATAGTCGCACACGGCCAGAGGCTACCACACTGGACAGCACAGATAGAGAGTATTCCCATCCGCACAGAAAGTTGCTACGGGAACAAATTGCTGTGATGAATGAAAGATCCTCATTATGTGAATAAACACCGCCAGATCTAGCTGCTTTAAGCCGGAAATCTGCTACTGGGGCTTCTGGGTGGCTCAGTCAATTGAGCGTAGGACTCTTGATTTCGGCTCAACTAATGATCTCCTGGTTGTGAGATTGAGCCCCGCATGGGGTTCCACCCTTACCACAGAGTCTGCTTGGGATTCTCTCTCTCCCTCTGCCCCTCCCCCTGCTCACTCTCTCGCATATGCACATTCTCCCCCACCCCTCTCAAAAATAAATAAAAATAAGTCGGAATTCTGCTACTGGGTTTTCTTAAAGTAGGCAACTGTGTGCACAGTTAGCAGAGAATTTCTATAAAGTTTAATTTTAGGTTCAGCGCATATCTTATTCAATACAGATCCAAAATCTATCACTGGAAGACTTTGATAGTTAACTGGCAAATGCTCGGAACTCTCCTTCGGTCTAGAAAATTGTTACTCCTTGTCATCACCAAACACTCCATCCAACCAGAATAGGTACTTCCTAAAACAATTGGCCCAGCTTTTTGGTGTAAGGAGCCTCCCATTATGAAGTTTCACAACCAGGAAAAAGCTATTAGTCAAAGCCATGATTTTCCGGCTTCTCTTATAAGCCAGGCTTGTGCAGCGTGCTTCACGCTTTATGGCTTTTAATCCCCTCAGCAACTAAGGTGAGCATTGTCATCCACATTTTATAGTTACAGAGCGATTAAATCACTTGCTCATTTTAGGGTTGACCAACCCTCCCATGGGCAAGAGACTGGGATTTTCCAGGTGCGGGTCTTTCAGTGCTATCAAGGGGAAATCCCTGGACAAACTGAGATGGTTGGTCAGCCCATCAGATCATAAAACTAACAATATTCTCACAACAAAAATCAAGCTGAAGCCTTTCTAGATCCCAAATCCAAGTGCAGAGACCCTCTAGAAAAAAATCTGCATGTGGTTGTATAATAAAGATTTCCTTCTTATGTCCCTCATATTCTTGTCCTGCTTCCTTCCTCTGTTTCTAGTTGGCATTGAATTAGAAAGCAATTTGAAATTTTAGTCTACGTGATCAGATTTTCTTTTTGTTAATTCCCAGTTTTCTTCCTACATAAATTAAGCTTTGTGTTGACATTCCAGTTATTAAAACAATCCCACAGAGTTTCAGGAGTTTGTTTACTGGCTTGGCACCTCCTCGAATACAATCTAACATTTCTGATGCAACCCCTTATAGGATTTAAGAGAGGTCCTTTAAGAGACTCTGGTGAACACATTTGACAAGTCACTTTTCCTCAAGAGTCTTCCCCTGCTCTGCCTCTAGGAGAGACAGATAAATGAGTTACCCCAGTGCTATTGGAAGTGTGGTCATCACCTGCACCACCTGATGGAAACTGGTATGAAAAGCACATTTCTGAGCCCCAACCCGGACCTGGAGAATCAGAATCTCTAGGAGTGCAGACCAGCAATCTGTGTTTTAACAAGCTCTCCAGGAGATCTTCATGCACTTTAAAGTTTGAGAATCACCAGGCTATACTAGATCAGTGGTTCTCAAATGTTGCTGAACATTAGAATCACCTGGGGAGCTTTTAAAACTGAATGCCCATGCCACACCCATACCAATAAAATCAGTCTGCCTGTGTTGAAAACCCAGTGATAAGCATTTTTATTTTTACTTTTTAGTTAAATTCAATTAATTAACATATAGTGTCTTACTAGTTTCAAAGGTAGAGTTTAGTGATTCATCAGTTGCATAGAACACCCAGTGCTCATTACATCAAGTGCCCTCCTTATGCCCATCACCCACTTACCCCATCCCTCCCACCAGCAACCCTCCAGCAACCTTCAGTTTGTTCCCTAGAGTTAAGAGTCTCTTATAGTTTGTCTCCCTCTCTGATTTCATCTTATTTTATTTTTCCCTTTCCAGATGATTCTAATGTGCAGCTCGGGTTGAGAATTGTTAAAGGGTGATAGAAGCACATTGCCTTCTGTAATTTTTAGAATAATTTCCTGCCTCTGCAAAATAATACAATGCAAAATAATACAATGATACTTGGAGTGATTTCTAACATATTTTCTAAATACATCATTTTTGGGAATGATAATGAACAAAGAAAATAATAGCAAAATATCTTTTTCTTAATTTTGAGTGGAAAAAAATTGTCTCCTTCAGGAGTGGCTCGTGGTAAACGCCCAAACACAATTGTGTATTCATGACAAGTTCCAGTCCTTCCAACAAGTAAATAAGCCAATACTGCCATAGGCAAGATTATCTTTTCTTCCTAAGGTCAAATTAGATGGCAAGAATAAGTTGGCAAAGAAATGACTGTTAGATATCTGTTTTCTATTACTCTCATTATGGAAAGTGATGATAGTCCATTTGCTATTAACGTCTCTACAACTCTGTGATCTGTGGCCAAATATTGAAGTTTACTTGATGGTGTAGTGAGTTTCAGCATGGCCAAAATGATTGGAGCTAAAGGAAAAGTGTTGACATGGGGCATTTTTGAACACTGGGAGCATGGCTCTCCTCTCTGGCAGTTGTGAGGGATGGTGTCACCTCGATAGCCCACGGCTGTGTTTGTAAGCCCAACCCCAATCGACAAGATTTGGCTAAATTAGCACCTGGCCAATTTTTTTATCCCATCAATTTGCTTGAAGTTAAATTTGATGAAAATGAATTGAATCAGATCTGCCCAGCTGACCAGTTTGCTGTTGTTGTGTTGTTGTTCTTACTCGAAGGATAACGTGTTTCTTATTATAACCTGAGGGATGATGCCAAAGTCACCAAAATGAAATGCCCTAATTGAGGAGGCATGCACTATGGTAACACTGAAGCTTCGTGACGGCCTCTGGATGAGAAAGCTGTTCTCATCTGGCCAACAATTAGGAGTCATCTGCCTGGTTGCCTCTTTAAAGACAAGAAGCAATGGGAACCCTGTAAACTCCAGGCTGCTTTGGCAAATTGTTCTTCTTGTCCTAGAACAAAAATCTCTTGATCATAAGAGTCGGGGGGTCCCAGCAAAAGGGAGTTAGATCAACCAGGAAAATAAGCATAGCCTAGGTGCCTGTGATTGGATAAAGTAGAGAAAAGCCATGAGAATTCGGCAATACTGCTCAAAGGAGATAGAATACCATGCTGTCTGGGTTTACAGACCACAGGTTCCAGAACAGCCAGGCCAGTACAACGTCCTATGACTTAATACTTCATAAATAGGAAAAGAAGTAATATAAGTGGCCTGGAAGTATTCTAAGACATAGTGCTTCTTTTTTTCTTCTTGCCAAGAAAAGCTATCACATGTTAGCGTGGTATGTACTTGCTCCTCTTGAGACCTCCTTCTATCCAGTGTTTTCCCAAGCACAGGATTTGTGCCACTGCCAGGACCTTAGAGAATTTTAGGGACATAGCATTTTTATTTTATTTTATTTTATTTTTTTAATTTAATTTAATTTTATTATGTTATGTTAGTCACCATACAGTACATCATTAGTTTTTGATGTAGTGTTCCATGATTCATTGTTTTCGTATAACACCCAGTGCTCCACACAATACATGCCCTCCTTAACATGAGCTCAGGATAAACCCTGGGAAGAAGTACAGAGGCCCCCAGCATGCCTTCTTTGCCCACCTTGAATCCTGTCCTACATTGCAAGGGGTCTCCCGTCTGTGGACCCCAAACCCCACATATCCAAGCACTAAATACATCCTTCCCTTGCTCATCCCACACACATAGGGGCCAGTACACCAGCCCATCCTCAGGAGGACAAGCATGGAGAAGCATCTGGTGGCCTTCGGTATCTGGAGTGAGGAGTAAATGTCTGGACATCTAGGAGAACTGGTCCCCAAGAGAACATGGACCATGGACGATTCCCATGGGTTGAGCACAATTGGAGGAGGGCTAAAGCAGTGCCCTCTTACAGAATGGGGCCCAGGGCAGGAGCCCAGTTGTTTTTGCCATGGGTATCCTAGCTGCTCCATCTTCAGGAGGTGTCCTTCCAGCCTCCCGTGGAGCATCTCAAAGGGCAGAGTGATCTTCACTTCTAAAGGTGCTTCAGTATTTACTAAGAATCACAATCTCAAAGAAGCTGCAAGAGCCAGGAAGTAACCTAAATGAGTGATGTAGGTCCAAAGAAAGTTGTGGGGAATGCGGTGAGCTGGAAAGAACAAGTTCTTTCCAAAGGAAACAGCCTTCAGCTGGGGCTGGGAGTTGGGGGGGAGTTTGGGCTCAGTGTTGCTGAATCTTTCAAATCTGCAACAACAACAGGAAGCCACCGATGTAAGATCCTAGTACAACTCCTGGATCCTAAATGTTGGCAACTGATTCAGATTTTGTCTTAAACACTCCAGGGGTCCAACAAGCCATGTCTGCTAGTGGTTTTCCACTCATGGGCTACTGGTTTGCAACCTCTGAATAAATACCTTCATCATTAGATCGCATTGCAATCTGCTTCCTCGGGAAGCCATGCACCTGGAGGAACCAAGAATCACCCTTTTGCACATGCCGTAGTTTGAAGCTAACCCTCATTTCCCAAAATACCTCCTTCTGTGCAACCACCTTCTAGGTCCCATGCGGCCACCGCCACCCGCCCCTGGAAGCCCTGCCCCCATCTGTGTTCCTGAGTGGGCAACACCGTAAGTGACAAGCCTCCGCAAAGACTGCTCTTCCTTGCTAGTAACCATTTTTCTTGGGTTTGCATGCCTGGCTTCAGAAAAGGAAATGATGACTCAGTCCTTGAACTTCTTGTACAAGGCGGGTGATTTCAGTAAGTGGAGGGAAGGCTGACACTGTGAACAGCATTTCTGATTAGTCGGAGAGTATAAAATGAGGTGTGTATTTGATCTACTGTCGGAGTAGCAGACGGAACACAGCAACCATGACATGGTCGAGGTAGGACTTAATGGATCATCCTGAAGTGCCTGGGACTGATTAGCCGTGGTACAGCTACACGCAGTTTTTAATTGATTGATTTGAGTTTGTGGTCAGAAAATGACTGTCGGCTCCAGCTTATCTATAATTATCGGTAATCAGAACCAGACTTCTCTCTCCTTAATAGGCCAGGGCTCCTCCAGCATGCTTGACTTTTCTGCTTTTCAGGCTGCAAGTACTACCTAATAGCTTCCACTGCCATAACATGATACCTGCTGACCGTCAGGGAAAAAGACTCTGGAGGAATGAGTAGAAAGGTAACAGGAACGGGGCTCATTCATTAGCTTAATAGCTTGACTATTTTGCTTTCAAGACAGTTTCAAATTAATGAGAGGTCTCTGATTCGCCATTTAGCTAGTCTATTGTCGGCAAAAACCAAATGAAGGATTAAAACAAGAATTCCTGTAACTCTGGCCAACATCTCGTTCTTAACGTAAAAAAAAAGATCTTGATGCTAATTAGGGGCTGGAGCTATTTCTAGGAGTCAGGGTGTCCCAATCCCGGGGAAGGCACCACTAACTCTCCAACAGACCACCCAGATCGGAAACCTAGAAGTTATTCTAGAGCATTTCTCCTGCTCAAAGCCCCCAGCCCCCACCACAGCCAGTCAACAACTAAGGAATACAGTACAAGAGTCTCAAAGCCACATGGACCTGGGCTCAGGTCCTGATATGATCCCTTACGAGTTGCAAGGCCTTGAAGAAGTTTTTTCCCTTCTGGGCCTCATTTCCCTCCAGTCCAATAGGGAAATAAGATACTTTATTTAAGGGAGATTAATAATTAAATGAGACAGCGTATATATCAAATGCTATGTATGTGCTTAATGCTTTATTTAAAATATTGTTATTGATTTATTGTCTATATCCCCACCGATACAATCTAAGTCCTGGAGAGTGAATCTCTTGCCTACATGAAGGAGGAGGAGGGAGGGGTGCGGGAGAAGGAGGAGGATCGGGGAGGAGGGGATGGGAAACAGGAGGTCAGACGTGATGGTGGTGAGGCAGGGGACGGTGGGGACTGAGATGGAGACCTTTGTGAAGGTGGTGCCCGCTAGCTTCATTACCTCTGAAATTGTGTGAATTCCCCTTGCTGCCATTTCGGGGGCCGGCACCAGCCGTTTAGGGGCGGTATCTGTGCCAGTGGGGCCACCACTTACGAACGCTAGGGGGCGCATCTGCTAAAAGCCTTGCCACCACCTGCTAAAGCAGACCGATTATCACTGTTTTCAATTAGCTTTTACTTTTGATCTCTTAAAGCCATGCTTTGTTACTTCCATCCCAAAGATGGAGTATCGAACTCTCTCCAAATCTCCCTGGGCTTTTATGGGGAGACAGTTCCTTTGCACCCCCCTTTTTTTTTTTACTTAGAAAGTGACTCTTCTACCACTCTAAGGGAAGGTCATTGACTCCATTTTAGAAATGAGAAAACCCAGCCTAAGAGAGGTTACAAAAAACTTGCTCCAAGTCACACAGCACAGCTAGGACTCCCTGCCCTCAAAGGCCTGGTAATTTCACCATAGAAATGGTCCATCAGGGACGCCTGGGTGGCTCAGTCAGTTAAGCATCTGCCTTTGGCTCAGGTCATGATCCCAGGGTCCTAGGATCGAGTCCCACATCAGGCTCCTTGCTAGGAGAGGAGCCGGCTTCTCCCTCTGCTGCCGCTCCCCCTGCTTGTGCTCTCTCTCTCCCTCTCTCTCAAATAAATAAATAAAATTAAAAAGAAAAAAAGAAATGTTCCCTTCAGTTCTTCCTTACAAATTCGTCGTTATAGATGCTGTTTTCTCTCTGCCTTATCTTATTTCCTGAGGCGAGAAGCGCAAATGCTGGTTTGACCTTCTGAGGAATGAGTCTGCCTTGATTCACTTCAATCATTTTACTCTCAGCAAGAGGCAAGAAAAGGGGATTAATAGAAATAGAAACATGGTATGTAAGTACCATACCACTGGTACTTACTGTATGTTCCTCCCTTTAAGTGGCTCTGAGCTATTCAAAATGCAAGAAGAAAACAGCCTGGGCCTGGGACGAAGACATGAATTGGAATTCTGGCTCCTTCCTTCCTATCATTCCATATCAAATTTTCCTTAGCGGGCCAGACCCTGCTTTAGACCTGGAGACAGAACAAGAAACAAAGCAAAGTTTCCACTCTCAAGCAGCTCACATTCTGGTAGGAAAAGACAGAAAATAAACAAATGAAGAAATAGATAAATAAATGTCAGGTGGTAATAAATACTATGAAAAACATAAAGCAGGGTAAAGGATAAAGAAAGGTGAGGACTGTGCTATTATAAATAGGGTTGCCAGGGAAGAGTTTGAAGGGGACATGACATTTAAACAGGGATGGGAATGAAGTGATAGATTCCAGGTAGTGTAAACACTGCAGGTGCAAAGGCCCTGAGGTGGGGACACATCAGTTATGTGTGGAGAATGGCACTGAGTCAAGGGAACGAGAGAGAGAGGTGGGGGAGGGGGAAGTCGGAGTGGAGATTGGGGTGATTGGGAGAGTGGGGGGCAGGGAGAAGCAGATCACAGAGGGCCTTACAGGACATAGTAATTACTTTGGATTTTTACTCTGGGAGATTTGTCAGCGAAGGATTTAAGCAGAGGAATGACACAATCGGCCTTATGTTTTTTAAAGGCTCACTTTGGCCACAATATAAGAGCTAAGATTAGCAGTTATGGAGCTACAAGACCCCAGGGTGGCTCCAACAGGGGCTCAGTCATGACGGCCATGAGTGATGGTAGTGATGACCTTGAAGGTATCAATGGCTGGCTCTCCTTCGAAGGGAGTCGTGTAGCAGCTGGGCTACTTTCACTGAGATACTTAGCCTCTCCTGGCTTCGGTTCCCTCATCAGGAACATGAAGATAACAGTACCAACCTCTGGAAAGCACTGGGCAGATGAAATGCAATCATCTATAGGAAGTGTTATGTCTGCTGTTGGTTTCCTTTGTTATTTGGGACAAAGTCTGCAACATTACAGAAAACTCTATTGCCAGGATACCTAGCCCAAGATGTGAGATGCAAGCACTTTGTGCTCAGAGCGGCAAAAACAAGTTTGAGTCCATAGCAAGATTATAGACATGTCTATCTCCTCCTTCAAATAAGAAAACAATGATGGCTATAGATACGTCTGCCAGGTTTTACAGGCCCTACGAGGACCATGGCACATGAAAAATGATAAAATGATGAGCCAAGTGAGCGAGGAGGGAATCATGAGAGTTTTATTCATAGAATACAAACTGGAAATATTTGTGAAAACAGCTTAATAGTTATTATACTTGGTCAGTGACATTGCAGAGAATTTTCATTTGCTTTGTGCTTTTCTATATTTTCCCAAAAAACACAGTTCCAAGGGTATTTTAGGACCATTTACACCTATACCCGTCTAGCAAGAAGGGTTAGAATGTCTGAGAGAAAAAGGGAGACAAATAAGTTAGGATGAAATTATAGGGGAGGGAAGGGTTAAAAAATGGGCATTTTGGGGCATCAATTCTGCACGGGACACACCAAGTAGCTATTTAATTTATGCAAATTAATTTAATGATCTCTGTCCTGCCTTAACTACAGACAGGATGAACATGACAATGTTTAGGAATGTATGGTTGATGACAGGAAAAGGATACGACATAGTGTGCCATTCCAATGAAGGTATGCATCCGAACGAGCTCCGAAGGAGTCAGGCTTGTGCTCCAGGTGCCCTCCCTTAGGGTACAGAGCCAGGATGTGCTTCTTTCTAGATCAAGAACCCCTGATGTGTGCGTGGAACCCATCCACACCAGTGAGCCCCAGGGGAGTCCCAGCCTGGACTTCCTACACCCCGCTGGTCACATAGGCACAGTCCTGCTGTGTAACCAGCCCAACCACAGAGCCTTCCAGGTTGGACTGAGATCAGGGGACACATCATCAGTGTCACTGTTCCCAAAAACAATGCTGACAAACTGGTACAAACCTCCCTGGGTGACTCCTTAGGTATGTGGTTACAAGGCAGCACTCTTGATCTGTCCGTTGTGTACCTTGGCTCCCTAGAGTCTCACTTCTTCTTGCTCTTGAAGGCAACGCGGACCTCTGCAGTCCGTCTGGTTTCTGCCTCTGTGGATATATTGGGATCCTTAGATCCCGCATGTGTGAGGACAGGACAAGGAGAAGTGGCCTGCCCTGTAAAGGGTCTGTAAGGTACACCTTGCCGCTGCTACAGTGAATCACTTCATACATAAGTCTCACCAGTGTGAGGCTGAGAGCCTCCACCTCCAAGGTTCTCAGCCTTGCCAAATAGCTCATCTGGTCATCATATCTTGGTATGAGGACATTGCAGAGGAGTAGAGAGGAGCCAACTATCCTGCCACACAAATAAGGAAGAAGAGACTCCGAAGGTTTAAGTGAACTGCCTCATCCCTGACCCTACCGAAATCGAACTTATTGAAGCCTTTTCTCCTTCATGAACTTTCCATGGCTAATCTAAATCAAATGCATGCATTTAACCACACATCACAAAATCTCTCTCTCTCTCTCTCTGATTTCAAGACAATGACCAGGGCCCCAACCCGCTCATACAACACTTTTGTGCAAGTCATGGAAGGTGCCCCATCCTCTCTGCAGATGAGCCCCACTGAGGCTCGAGCTCAGCCTCCATTCAGCCATGGGCATGAGGCCCTGCTGCTGGTTATAGCCTGACCACCATATCTGAAGTCCCTCCACGTGGCTGGATAATTTAGATGGCTCTCAGCAGACTGAAATTTCCACTTAAATATCTTGTCGACATTTTAAATTAGGTATTATCCTCTTGCTTAAACCTTTTTCCATTGTGTCTGTTCCCATCAGCAGCACTCTCAGACACCTCTGCTCTCAGCTTTGGAATCAATTTTTATTCTAGCTGGCTTGTCTTCATCCTCACATCCAGGTTGAGACCAAATATTTCCAATTCTCTTTTGAAAAATAACTTAAGTATATTTTTTCCCTCCAACTACAACCCTCTGTTAGCCTGTGGATTTCATTCCTCGACTCCTGTAACAGATTCCCAGTCTGTTTTATATTTTAGCCTCTTACACTTCCAGATCTTCCAACACAGCAACAAGAATCATATTTCTTGGCCACCACTTTCAATCATGTTAATCCCTTTCTCAGAATACTGCATCTGCTAAAAATAAAATAAAAAATAAAAAATTCCCAGGCTTTTATAACGCTTGACTAGTTTTAACCCCACAAAAATGCCCCCAGTCATATAACAATTTGTAGGTTGGGTTGTCCAGCCACAGAGCTGAGACCAAGCTTAGTGTTCAGTGTAGAAGGTGTTCCCTTGGGATCAACACCTGTGGAAGGGAGGGAGAGAGCAGGATTGAGCAGGAGATATAGGTTGTGATCCAGACCCAGAGACCTCGCAGGCTTAGCCAACCCCACAGGGAGCTCTGGAGCCTGTCAATTATCCCACTCAGGGCTAAAATGGCTGAGCCTTTACACTCCTGCCTCCATCAGTCATTGCTCGTGAACCACCCAAGGGAGGGGTGACCCCTGAAGATGCTGAGAGCTAGTGGCCATCTGCTGAAGATAACAATAGCTGGAGACACATCCTCTCAGAAAGGAGATTGGGGTGCACATCTCCACATCCACCACAGCCTATCCTTTATACCACTTGGATCCACTTCTCCATATATATTCAAGGAGCAGTTTTCCCACTGGTCTACCAAGTACCTCTTCCTGGGGAAAACCAAGAAGAGGAGAGTCATTGGGGTCAAGTACAGCCCCTAATCCTACACCTGGAGACACAATAAAAAATTAAAATAAGCATTAGGGGACACAATAAAAAATTAAAATAAGCATTAGATGTTAGAGGTAATGAATGCTATGTAGAAAAATTAAAACAGAGACTAAAGAATGGGGGGAGGTTGTAATTTTAAATAGAGTGATCATTGAGAAAGGGACATTTGAGAAAATACCTGGGAGTGTTCATGGAGCATGCAAAAAAAAAAAAGGAAGGAAATAAAGAGAGAAAGAAAAATCTGAGGGAAAAGCAATCCAGGCAGACAGGACAGCAATCGGAAAGGCACTGAACAGGGAACGTGCCTGGCTTGTCGTATCAAAAGCAACATGGAAGTCAATATGGCTGGAGCAGAGTGAGTGATGGGGAAAGTGTAAGGAGATAAAGTCAGGGCAGTTGCTAGGGGTCTGATGAGGTACTGCTTTGTGAACCATTATAGGACTTGGCCTTTTACTCCTAGTGATTTGGGAGCTCGTCAAGGTTTTCCAGTGGTGGATAGCATACTCTGACTTGTGTGCTGAAAGGTCTACTCTGGCTGGTATGCTGAGTACAGACTAAAGCAGGGAGACCAGGTAGGAGGTGAGAGGCACTTCAACCAAGTGAGAGGTAAGATGCTTTGGACCAGGTGTTTGCAGTGAGGCTGATGAGAGGTGACTGGATTCTGGATATATTTTGAACATAGAAACATATAGACAGATTTTTATTTAGATAGTTTGAACACGTGATATGAGAGTAGGAGAGGAGTCAGAAATGACTCCAAGATTTTTGGCCTGAGCATCTAGGAGGATGGAGTTGCCATTTATTGAGATGGAAAACTGAAGAAAGAGGGAAGGAGGGAAGATCAGAAGCTGAGATTTGGATATAATATGTCTGAAATGTGTTAATCTTAAAAATAAAACTGTCAGTTTATTTTACCAGCGAAAAAAAAATGGGTTTATTCAGGAATAGCTGAGAACTGCACTCCAGGACAAGCAAACTACAGCAAAACCACAGCGGGTCCAGAGAACAAAGAGAGGAACCCTCTTTTATTGAGGAAAGGAGGGGCTTAGGAGGGGCTGTTATAAACTAAACGTCCATTGGAGTAAACTGGGAGTTGAAAGTATAGTAGCCTCCCATTGGCTGAGCTGTGACTGTCTCTCATTGGTTAGGCTGTTGCCAGGATCCGAAGAAATCTTCCTTCCTCCTGCTGGGATAGTAGTGTCCCCTAGCAAGGTCCATTCCCTTTGGGTCTGCAATTGACAACCAGTGCTGGACCTGAGAGCTCCCCCTGCTGGCCTCGCAACTCTATTCTCAATGAGGTTTCCTTTTATTAATTGTCACTGATACGTAGTGGACATCCAGGTGGAAAGTTAAATTTAAGTTTTGAGTTCAGGGGAGAAATTCTGAGCTGATCCTTTAAGCTTGTATCAGATCCCAACACTTCTTTACTCTAAGCCCTCCAATTACTTCCCAGATATAAACTAGGGAATTGTCAGTGTAAGGATGCTTTTTAAAGCCATGACAAAAAGATGAGATCACCAAGGGAATGAGAGTACCTAAAAATAGAGAGGCGGTCCAAGGATGGGTCCCTCGGTGACTCCAACATAATCTCTTTCCAGCCCTTCCTGCAAGAAACTGAAAATATCCCCAGCGACACGGCCCGGGCCATCTGGGGTTCACAATACTCTCGGAGGTCTGAGGAAACCTGGGGGCCACCTTCAGGATTTGTGTCCATGTTGCTGGTATTCTGCAAGGCTGTGGGAGATGTCTACTGTCCTAGCTGGGGGTTGAGTATTGGAGGAAGCACGATGAGAAGCTGTTAAAGTAAGGGATGTAATAATGACAGGATAATTTAAAGATCTCAGCCAAAGAGCATTAAATCTTCCTCCTAGAGAGCCAGAATTTTGCTTTGAAATTGGCATAAACTACAACTAGTTGCAGGGAGGTTGCATTAGGTGCTGCCCAGTGAAAAGGAAACCATTACATTCCTGCCCCATACTCCTGAGAGCATAATGTGACAGCTTTGACCACTGGGAAAGGAAATAAGCTAGTAACCAAAATGAATCGAGTTGTTTGGGACCTAGGATAAGCAAACACAACTTGTCTAAGTGTAAAACATTTACCTTGCCAATTTGGACATTTTATCCAAAAATCATCCAAAGCAACAACTCTCTGGAGCCACTGTGCTAGGCTTCTTATCCCAAGACAATGGTGTGCTGTGGGGAATAGGATCCAGGCTTTTGTGGAGCTGAAGCTTACAGAGTTTGGGGTGGCAGGGTGGTGGGGGCAATTTTAAGAAAAAGAATGCAAAAATAGGTATAGCTCTTAGAAGAGACCTATGCAAGTTGAAGGCCCTAAAGCTATAGTTTCATTAGCTTTACAGAAAGCCCATCTCTGACCCCCAAACCAGATGACAGAAACCCTGGGAGCAGTAACTGATCATTTAATCCACTATGATGGAGTTTATCATAGAAATGCCAAGAGACATTCAGAGTTAGCCGGACATCATGGGGAAAATTCATCTTGGTGTCTATTTCCCACTCAAAGTCACTCAAGTCGAAGGAAACATATACTAAAGTCACATAGACGGAAGGAGAGAGCGTAAATATTCTCGTTTCTTGGGACACAATAGAGGAGGCCCACCTCAACCACCACAACACATCCAACAGTCTGCACAATCTAGCTGCACTTCACTGAGGCTGGTACACTGTGGTCTGAACCAAAGCACCAGGGAGAGTATCGGACAGGAATTTGGAGAGTCCTACTAGGCAGCAAATCCAAGGAACGTGCTACCAATATTGTATTGGTAGGTCACACTGTTACTCCCACACTTGTCCTAAGAGGTATCATTACTCATATAATGCTCTATTGTGGTTTCAGAATTTGTAGGAAGAGAACTGAGGACTTTGCCGAATTTGTGCACATTTGTAAGGGCGAACTGAATGACTAGTAAAAATTATTCCCATTGAACTGGGGAATAGTTTGAACAGAATCGAATGATGGAAAGGATGAAAACATTTCTGCATAAGAGACAGCATTATTGCAAACAAGATATTCCACTGTGCCCCCCACCTCCAAGAGAGATAAGACATTTTGTAATTGCTGGAGTATAATAATGAGTCAAAAATGCATAAATCAGTCTAATTGTGAAGAGTAAGTCATGAGTACTTGTCCAACTGAGTTAAACTCACTTATTTTCTCCTAAGACAGAAACTAGAATTAAATATAAGATCTAAAGTCTCAGCTCATGGAGACACTTATCAGTACGATGTCCAAATACTTTTTGTACCTTACAACCATTTTAGTGATAGGTCTCTGTATAACTAAGATTTTAATGCTTTACAGTCTTAAAGTATATATAGATATGTGTATGTTCTCTTATTCCATCCTTACAAAATCTAAAAGAAAATATCTTATCATTACCCCATTTAAAAGTTATTTATTCATTTGACAAATATTTACTGGGTATTCATTATGTGCTTAGAATAGTGAACAAGACAGAAAAAGTCCATCTTATGGAATGTAGCCTCTAGTAAGGAAGAAATAGTATTTTTAAAAGTAATAAAATTTCAGATGGCAAAATTGCCATAAAGAAAATAAAACAGGGCCAGAGGGCTGAGAGAGAGCAAGGCCATTTTAGACAGGGTGAGGAAAGCCTTTTCGAGATGGTAGCACTTGAGCTAGCCACAGAGCTTATGTACTAAGATGCCAGGCCTGTGGAAATGGAGGAAGAGCATCCCCTGAGAAAGAAATGAGTTTAACAAGTTTCTAGTCGTGGATGACTGCAGTGGAGTGAGTAAGGTATGGAAGGAAAGAAGGGTCAGGTGTGCCTGAAGATGAGGGCAGACAGGGGCGAGTTCCCAGGGAGCTAGGAAGGGCATGGAGAAGGGTTCGGATGGTATTCCAATGCAATGGGCAGGAACCGGAGGGTCGGAGTGGGAGAGTGCTATAATCCAATGTACACTTAAAGGATCAATCTGGTATTCAGCCAAGAAAGGGGGAAGACAAGAGTAGTCGCTTAGAGGCTAATTGTCTAAGCCAGAGATGTTGGTACTTTGGATTTAGGCAGTAAATGCGCAAGGGAGAGAGGTGTTCACATCTATTTGAGAGTAGAGCCAACAGGGGTGCCTGGGTGGCTCAGTCCGTAAAGCGTCTGACTCTTGGTTTTGGCTCAGGTCACGATCTCAGGGTTGTGAGATCAAGCCCCGCATCAGGCTCCCCACTCAGTGCAGAATCTGCTTGAGGTTCTCTCTCCCTCTCCCTCTGCCCCTCCAGCTCGTGCTCTCTCTCTCTCTGAATTAAATAAATAAAGCTTAACAAAATAAAATAAATTAAAATAAAATAAAAATAAAAAGAAAGTAGAGCGGACAGGACTTACTGCTAAATAGGAGGTAAGGAATGAGGGAAAATGAGACATGATAGATAATCCCTAGGATTTCTACCTGGAAGCTTTGATGCTTTTACCTGAGATAGAAACTGAAGCCCATTAAAATGAAAGTACATATAATCCTATCATCACATCTTAAGTAACAGAGCCAAGATTCAAATTTAGATCTTTCTAGTGCTCCAACACTCTTGGACTGGCAAATTAAGTCTACTAATTTGTTTACTTATTGAAAAGTTCCCCTTTTAAACTATGAGCTCCTCTGTGACCAGGATCTGGTAATATCTGACATCTAACCATAGCAGTCAACGGCACATTAATGGTTTTTTGATGGTGAGAACATTTGTAAGAAGATATGACAAGTCTATCAGCCCCCATGTCTCCCACCGTCCTTGACTGATTCACCAATCTGATTCTTTCAGAAGGCTTTATGTGCTTCTTATCTTGTTGGCTTTGGATTCTGCCATGAGGTACTAAACTTATTTCGGAGGCCAGCAAACATTCTCCTCCTAAAAACGTTGTGTGGGTGCAATTGCAAACATATGTTCATGGAGATAAAAACACATGCTAATTATTGTCCTACAGGCAAAATTGTCTTGATAGAATCAACAAGAGCCTCTATTTATTTGAGAAAATCAAATACAAGATCTCATCAGCTATCTTATAACATTCTATATTTGATTACTAGCTGAAAATTCTAAACTCAGTATTAGTTCCTTATAAATTTTTTAGAAACCTACAGTTTCCAGTATCAGTGCAATTCTCAGTCAATCTTAGCATGATTTTGATATTCTTATAAATCAGAGTTCCACATATTTACCAACCATCCTTCAAGAGAATATTTAAACTTGACACATCAGAGCTTTGATTAACCCAACCACTATTACATTATTCAACTGGTTTTTCCATCTCAGGTCTTCAACATCTTTTTCAGAAAATCAAAGGAAATTTTTCTTCACACTTCATATAATCCTCTTACTCTGTGTGTAATATTAAGACTTGAGGCCCTCCTCAAAGTTATCTTGAACTAATTTACAAAAAAAAAAATCATTAGTTACCAACTTGCCTCTTTCAACAACAAGATATAATCCAAACTGCATTATTCCATCAATTCTAATTTTTCTAAGTACCCTTCAGAGAAAATTGAAAAGTCTAGGAGTGAGGTAGTTAGAACAGGAAACACATTCCCCTTGGCATTTATTCTTACAACATTGAACTGTGCCCGAGTATCTACTTCAATCTGAGGAATTTGGCATTCCTCATAAATAAGGGGAAAATTTTCTGATAAGGCCCATGAAAACCGAGATTTTTCTCACTCCAGATACTGATCAACTTAAAACACTTTGGCTCAACTCCCTTTCTGATAAATACCAAGGCCTTACCATGTTATTAAGAAGTTTACTGATATAGTATTTAAAAAAAAAAAGTCCACTGAGACTTCCCTAAGTGAGGATATCTTTAGCTATCCTCAGTGAAACTTTTTGGAAAGTTACCTAGGGGTCTGTTGAGCAACATTAGGTGTGGCAGTGTTCCTCATTCTTATGATTTTATCCCCTCAAAATGAGGGGAAAACAATTTTTGCCCTACCCACTAAATTTGAAAACTGAATTCTTTCCCTAACCACTAAAGCCATGGCCTCCGAAAAACACATCCTACTAATTTAGGGGAGGAGAGGGGATGATGGCAAGCAGAGGAGGAATGATGTTTTGTATATCACATTAAAGTATTCCAAGTGATTGTCGATATATTCAAGAATAAATGGATTGGAGCTTCCCAAAACTACTAAGAGAAACTGAAGAAGGAAACACTGATCATTCTGAATAGATCTAAACATTTTTGGAGCCTATCTAGGGATTACCACTTCTGAATGCAATTGAATAACTGGTACCAAATTTGTTCCCCTGCTGTAAGCAATCAGGAAACTGAATATAGGAAGCAAGAGTTTTGGGACCTTGAAAAACAGACATAGCACAGCATTGCAAGTTCTGACAACAGGAAAAAAAGTGAAGGACATCCTAGGATCAACATGGCTCTCTGGCTAGAGGCAGCTACTCCCCAGACAGCAACAAAAGGAGGTGGAACCCTAGCAGAGCACAGGCATCTTGCTGAATTTAGGAGACAGAGATCAGAGTTTAAGGAGGCCAAAAGAGCTGAAATGTGAGGGACAGAGTACCAGAGAAAAAGAGCTCTGGAAATATACCTAGACGTTACCTTGAGTCCTTTGTCGAATATCTACTATACACAGAGAGGGTGAAACTCTAAAAGACCAGGTTTCTGGGATCCGGGAACTAGAAGTTGCGTTGTGACCAGCTAGAATGGAGAGACTTTGCTGAACACCCTGAATATTTACCAGAGCCTCCTGAAGGAGCATGCTTTCAGAGGAGAATTATATTAGCCCTAGAGGAAAGCAGGCTTTAGACTCACTCTAAGAAAGCTTCAAAACAAGCCTCACAAGGACTGGGTTGAACTGCAAGTCACTTAACTCTCTGCCAAAACAAGATTCAACTTTCTAAAGGAAGACTAGTGAATCCAGACATTCAACGGGATCCCATGCACAATATCCAGAATCCTAATAAAAATTATTTAAGATGAAAAGAAGGAAAATATGACCCATAACCAGAAGAAAATAAGTCAGTACAAACAGGTACACAATCAACAGAGTTCATGGAATTAGCAGGCAAGAACTGTAAAATAGCTATTATAGAAATGCACAACTGTAAGGAAAATATGAACATGAGGAAGATAGAAATGAAACACACACGTGCAGACACACAGAAAGGAAAAAAAAGCAATGAAACTGACAAATCTTTAGCAAGACTGAAAAAAAAGGAGAGAGAGAGAAGATACAAATTACCAATATCAGGAAGGGAAAAGGAAGTTCTCACTAGAGACCCTGAAGACATCAAAAGGATGACAAGATGAATGAAAAAATACATTTTTTTCCATAATTCCATAGGATGGAATATCGCTCAGCAATGAAAAGTAACAACACAACAACACATTACAAGACACGACAACGTGGATGAATCTCGAAAGCATTATGCCGAGTTAAAGAAGCAATACACAAAGAATCCATCCTGAATAACTCTACTGGTATAAAATTCGAGATTAGGCAGAACCAATCTACAGTGGGAGAAGATCGGTACTTCAGCTTAGAGTTAAGGTGGGACACAGGTGGGGACGGACCACAAAGAAACCCAAGGGAAATTCAGGGTGACAGAAATGTGTATTAGGATTATGGTGGTGGTGACTACACAGCAGAACACAGTTTGAAACTCCAACAGGAACATGTTTTCTATGTAAATTTTACCTCACTAAGTTTCATGAAAAATAAAAGCCAAAACATCCGACAAATATATATACCTACTAACATATTGTTGTTGCAAGGCCAAGTAAATTTTATAAGATTCATACGTCAGAGCAATGAAAGATTAATTTTAAGAGTATGATGTACCTGATTCTTCAATATGCCATCTAACTTTGTAGAAGATAAAACATAAATTCAGAATTGTTTAAATGTGACCTCGTTGTTTATAAAGTTCATATTGCAGAAAGGAAGGAGGGATGCTCACCAGCCAGAGGCTAGGGATTACCAGTTCTTTAATTCATGAAAATTACAGGTTTGCTCTCATTCAGGAGTTCAAATTAAGACCCTTCCAAGAATTTTTGTGTGTGTGGTCAAGAGGGAAAGAGGTTCTTCCCCGAGTCAGGGAGCAAGGGGAGATCTCATGATTCTCAGCAGGGCTGGGAAGAGAGCAGCCTCGTAGCCCCAAGGGAGGAAGCTTCAGGAAGGCTATTTTAAAAGGCAGATGGATAACACACACCTGAACAAGCTCAGAGCATTTGTCCGTAAAACACGAAGATCTATTAAAAAAAAAAAAATGGCACCCTGTTTGGCAAGGAACGTAAAACATTGACAATCTCTTCGTTGAGACGTTACCTTCCTTGGTAAGCACAGGCATGCAGCACTATCTTATTATGGAGGGGCCAATTACCTCCTTTCTTGGTGGGTCTGAGGCCATCAACCCACACATTATGGTCAAAAACATTTTCAGTAACCAATTTTTGTCTTCTCGCAGAGAAAAGGCAGGAAAGAAACATTACAAAAAAGAAACATGACAAAAGAAACATGACAAAAAGAAAACATTACAAAATGTTAAACCTGGTTGCCTTTCAATGCCAAAAATATGAATATATTTTCACTAACTTTCTATATTTCCAGGTATTGTCTTATAAGTGTTACTTTTGCAATGGAAAAAAATAGTAAACATGTCATTATGGTCTGCATTTATTGGTAATGAAAAAAACATTCAGGGACAACAAATTGTTCTGTTGTACCCCCTAGCTTCTATAAATTTCTGTTACTTTTGCAAGAAAATTGCTGCATATTCTAGTCTTTTCTATTAATACACAAAATGTGCCTTCCTATACCACAAACAATTTTACCCCTGTTGGTTCTTTTTTTCCACGGCATGTGTCCAATACGTCAATGTTCCCTCCTACACACCGCAAGCCACAGACCACGCACGGCCACCTGGGGAAAGCAGGCGTCTCCTCTGATTTTGTCCACCGAGGGAAGGAATTCGTTCTGCTTCATCTAAGACTAGTTTGGTAGCTAATAGGCTCCAAGTGTTAACAGGTGAGGTGTTTTTACTTAGGAAGAAATATCAAGTATCCCAAATAAATGTAGGAAGTACAACGGAAGAATTGCCTACAAGTACAGAAATGCCTCCCCTTTCTGGATTAGGATTATTTTTGAAACCGGTGACAATTTACAATGGTACTTGATTATCACACAAAGGCGCAATCTGCAGCCCTTGGCTGTCAAAAAAAGGTTTCTCTAGATCTCTTTACATCTTCTTAAAGATTAATGAACTTCAACGAATGCCAATATGCTACCCGTGCCAGAATTCAAACAGATGTGTTCAGCGGGGGAAGTTAGGTTTGGGGTTTGAAAATATTTTTGTCCTTCCTCTCTCAATAGATCATCACGGCAAACTTGTCAAAGGTATAGCTGGTTTATGGATTTAGGCCGTCATGTGAGGGGTAGCGAGCCATCTTCATGATTGGTAATACCACTTAACTTCTTTAAAATAACTCTCGAAAACATCTTTTAAACCCCGTTAGCAAGCCCTCCACTTATTTCTTAGCTCCGTGAAGATAAAGCAGTTGTTTGGGAACCAGGAACCAGGCACGCCCTCTGATCTGGGTCATTCTTCTCATGTTAGTGGTGCTGGTGGCACACCATTGAGAGCCAGAATTCAGACGCTGCTAGATTCTTCTCTCGACTGCATTCAAAGACCCTATGCGGGGTTTGTGGGGGGGTGTCTTCTCCATGTGTATTTTATGTTATCTCTGACTCTGTGCCAAATAACAAGTGGAGTGAATTTATAGTAGATCCTAAAACCAAATGGAAAGCAGAGCAAATGGATGATCAGAAAGGAGGAGGAAACTGATATTTATTGAATGTCTACTGTGACCCAAACATTTGACAAGCATTATGCTCTCGGGGTTCGCAGTCAGCGCTCCAACCAGCGGCATCAGCAGCACCTGGGAGCTTGTTAGAAAGTCAGAATCTCAGGCACCATCCAGGTTTGCATTTTAACAGATCCTCAGCATCGCTTTATCTCATTCCATCTTCACCAAAACTGTGGATAAATAGGGTATTACCTCTATTTTATATCAGGAGAGTAAAGATCAGAAAGGTGAAGAAACTGACGTAAAAGTCAGAACATAAGTAATAAGAAAAGCTGGACTGGGGCCCACTTTAAAACTTCTCGTGTTTCCACTCTATGAGGAGAGTCCTAAACCGGCCTTAGGCTGTTAAGACTTGGGTTTCAATTCAGACTCCACCATTAATATCTTTCTGGGCTCATATACACCAGTTAATCTATCTGGGTGTCACTTTTTTTTTTGTCCTGCTTATTTCATGGAATTGCTACAAAACAAATGAAATTAATATATGTGAAAACACTCTGCAAAGTATATAGCATTGGCCAAAATTAACCTGCTAATGGAATCTTACAAGCGACTCTCTCTCACTTCGTTTTTGCCAAGGAAGAAAGACCAAGAACAAAACATTGGATGCCAAGTATCTCCACATCACATAGTGAGGGATCAGACTGCCTAGGTGGTTTTGAAGCTGGCTAGGTCAGCCCTCATCCATTACCCAACCTCAAGGGTGTAAAAAGTTTGAAAGGAAGAGAAGAGAGGCTTTCTCTAAAAAGCGTTTTTATTGGAGAACCGGGCAGGGTAAGATCATTTCTCCCACATCTCAATCCTACAGAAAGGGGCCCTAAGAAGCCCACACAGAGAGCTTGCTATTTGTCCTCTAAAAAAAGACAACTTAAGGGCGCCTGGGTGGCTCAGTCGTTAAGCATCTGCCTTTGGCTCAGGTTATGATCCCAGGGTCCTGGGATCGAGCCCCACATCGGGCTCCCTGCTGGGCGGAAAGCCTGCTTCTCCCTCTCCCACTCCCCCTGCTTGTGTTCCCTCTCTGTGTCTCTCTCTGTCAAATAAATAAAATCTTTAAAAAAAAAAAAAAAGACAACTTAATCTGGAAGGAGAGATCTGCCATAAACCTTCCTTTCCCCTGCAGGCTTTCCAGACTAAAGCAATGCTATGTTTTGGTATTGCCATGCTGACTCTTAAACTGGGCAACAAATTTCAATTACGTATCTTGGGGCTAAAAGTGACTAGTGGATTTTTTTATTATTTAAAAGTGTCTGAAATGTTTTCAGGAACCTGGTCGAGATTTCACCCAAAAAGAAAGGAAAACCAATCCACAGATTCGGTTTAAAGGAACAATGTGAGGGGCACCTGGGTGGCTCATTGATTAAGGGTTGGACTCTCAATTTCAGCTCAGGTGGTGATCCAGGGTTGTGAGATTGAGCCCCGCATCAGGCTCCATGCTTGGAACCTGCTTAAGATTGTTCCTCTCCCTCTGCCCCTCCCCCTGCTCACTCACTCTCTCTCTCTCCCTAAAATAAATAAATCTTAAACATAAAGGAACAATATGAAAAAAATTATTTGCTGCTTATATCCTTTGGGGAACTGCTTTTCCAACACCCTAGTTCCTATTATTAGCGCCTTAAAAACCAACACAAGATCAATAGGAATAGCGTTTCCAAAGCAAAAATCTAATTTTATAGTTAAAGGTCATGGGAGAGAGATGGAGCAAGCAAGGAGGCTTTCCCCAAATTACCTTCTATCTTAAATCCAAAACCCTAAAGGACATCCTAGCCTACCCTCTTATAGCTGCTCATCACACAGAGCTAGGTGAAGCTTCCCACCACGCAGACCTAACGCCTTTTTTCTGTAGGAAACCACAGAGGTTTAGAAAAGTAAAAGATGATTCCACCGCAGAGTGAGCACCAGCCGTGCCTTTGGGATAGGGTGGGAGGAGAGCAGCAGTCTGGTCACCCCTCCCGGGCATGGCTATTGAGAACTGAGGTCCCAGCCAGACTAGTGAAGGCAGGGAAAGCTAGGAGCAGAAGTTTAGGCTGACCCAGAAAGCTGAGCAGGAGCCTGGGGATCTGAATATGGGAGCTAAGCCACAGGTAGTTGGTTTGAGACAAAATCACACCCAGAGAAACCTGAGAAACCAAAAGATCAATATATGTGTTGGGAAAAAGAAACTGAAAAGATCCAAACTGACCAACATGTGCAATTACCACGTGTGCCAAGACGACTTCAAGTTCATTCCTCCACCCCAAATGTTTCTAAACATTATATAAAGACATAATCTTTCTCTCTCTATCCTGTAATTCCATCTGCCCCCACCCCTACTCCTCTCCTGACCATTCAAATGTCCAAGAGTGGACTTTTAAAAATTGTCATATCATTTATTAAAGATTAAAGATCTTCCATAAAGATCTTTCACTGCCTTCTACAGCCTTTAGGTAAAGTCAAGGGTCCTTAGCTGGCGCCTGAGGTTTCTCGTGATCTGGCTCCTGCTTACTTTCCGACACATCTCTCACCCACTCCCATCCCGCAACCCACGATCCAACCAGATGGAACTTCTCAGTTTCCAAACACATCTCACCTTTGAGCCTTAGCATATCCCACACTGCAGTTTTCCAAACTTGCTGATGATAAGAATCACCTGCAAAGCTTGTTAAAATGCCAATTTTCAGGTCCAACTCCAGACCCCACCGATTCAGACCTTCCTAGGAAAGGATCTGGAAATCTGTGTTTTTAACAACCTTCCAGGGAAACTTATCATCTAGCAACTCTAGTGAAAGCTCTGTGAGGGCAAGGACTCTGGCTTTTTCGTATCCAGAATTCAGAGTATTCAGAATTCAGAGTAAGTGCCACTCCCTTTGCCTACAATGCCTGCCCTCCACTCTTGTGTTTGACCTGGATAACTCCTGTTTTGTTCACACAACATCAGTACCGCTCATGTAACATAATAAGCAATTGATGCATACTGAATAAGCAAAAAAAAAAAAAAAAAAACAAGAAGAAAATGAGTGAGTACATCACATGAGTAGAGCAGGAAATCTGGGGGGTAGATGGGAGGTTACAAATGGCAGCAAAAACAGATGTCCCCCCACTGGGACAGCATCTAGAAGGCCTGAGCATAGGGATCCTGGATTCAGAAAGAAGAAATCCAGGCCCTGGGGTCTGGGCTACCAGATAAGTATTTGGTCACTAAAAGGACAAAGGTCACAGTGCAGAAATCTTGTCAACAATAATGGGGAAGAGCAGAGAAATTTGTTCACTAGAGAGGCAACTAGAAACAGAGACTCAGCCATAGTGGGCCTTTGAAACAAGATGGGAACCCAGTAACTGGGGAAATGATTGCTAAAATTTGAGTGGGAGCAACCACAAGACATTCTTTTTTTTTTTTAAGATTTTATTTATTTATTTGAGAAAAAGAAAGTGAGAGAGAGCACGAGCAGGGTAGAGGGGCAGAGGGAGAAGCAGACTCCCCACTGATCAGGGAGCCCAACGCAGGGCTCGGTCCCAGGATCCCGGGATCATGATCTGAGCCGAAGGCATACGCCCAACCCACTGAGCCACCCAGGTGCCCCAAGACATTTTTTTTTTAAGATTTTATTTATTTATTTGACAGAGAGAGACACAGCGACAGAGGGAACACAAGCAGGGGGAGTGGGAGAGGGAGAAGCAGGCTTCCCGCCGAGCAGGGAGCCCGATGCGGGGCTCGATCCCAGGACCCTGGGACCATGACCTGAGCCGAAGGCAGACGCTTAACGACTGAGCCACCCGGGCGCCCCGCCCCAAAACATTCTTAATAATGAGTTACTGAGGGCCCCTTAGAAGACACAATGGGGCTGGTCCCCCACGTAGTGGCCCATACAGGAGGGTGTTTCAAGCCAGCTCTGAAGGTTGGGAGGAGATGCAGGGTCCAAGAGCCTGTAGCTACTCTGGGCTGCTGCCCGCCTCCCTCCCCAGGTGCAAAAGAGATCATTAAATTTGCTGAGGTTTTTCTGCCTCCTTATCAACTAAGACAGTACTTTTCTAGGGTTGTAAGTTATTAAAGGAAATAGCAGAGTTGATTTAATTATATGTGGGAGTATGTGAGGACAGAGAGATTTTAAAAATGTCCAGAAAAATCTGGAAGCTGGACAAATAGGGAAATGAAAAAGAAATGGAGAAAACCTCAGACTGTGCTCTTTTGACATCAGACCCACCTGGTGAGGCTGGGCATGTTTATTAGTTTTCCACAGCCACATTTATTTATGTAATAAAAACTCATCCATAAAGTCTTCAATGGTGGCAAGAAGAAAGCCAGGTGTAGTTGAGGTTTTGTGAAGCTCTCAATCTCTCCCTTGTCCTTCGCAGATGGAAGGGAAGAGGCTCGAAGACTCAAAAAAAGAGAAAACTATGATATTTACAAAAAGTAACCACTTTTCCATCCGTGTTTAAACCATGTGAACTTGAGCAGAAATGTAACCCATGTGATCCTGATTCATTTACACTATAATCATCAAAATATTGTTTTCCAGGAGCAATTTAGTGTCCACAAAGATTTTTTGAATCTTTTCAGAAATATTTTTAATCCATTTTCCCCATAAAAACAGGAAGTTGCATTTGCCAACCCGTCAACTGACTCAATCATGAGGAGAATGTTTAGATTCCCTTCAAATTTTCAAGGCCATGAATTTTAGCAGATTTTCATTGGCTTCCACCAGGTTTCCTAAGCCCACCAGGAAAGACCAGTGCTTGCCCAGGTGGGTAGGTTGGTTTCCCACAGGTGTTACCAGAGGTTGAGTTCCCCCAGCAGGTAAGGTT
Organism: Halichoerus grypus; assembly: GCF_964656455.1. Classification (NCBI taxonomy): domain Eukaryota; kingdom Metazoa; phylum Chordata; class Mammalia; order Carnivora; family Phocidae; genus Halichoerus; species Halichoerus grypus. The sequence goes on from NC_135718.1 coordinate 143,716,020, forward strand.
CCAGCTCATCCTACATGGCCTCTGTGTTCTTTATTTTTCCATGGTGGTCTTGCTCCTTCTTCCTCACTGCCTTTATTCTTTCCCTTTCCACTTTTATTTCCACAATGAACTATATTTAATATTTAGCTTATGTCAGGCTCTGTTCTACTCAATACTGTTATCAGTGACTCAGATGAGGACAGTTCAGCTGCTTAGGAAGTATGTGATAACATCACGATAAGAGAACAAACTCATCAACTAGATGATAGAGATGCCTGGTTCTAATAAAATAATGAGTTACAAGGAAAAATGAGAGTACTATCCTTAGATATAAAAGATCTATACATAGAAAAATAAATGCACAGCAGAGGGTGCATTTAAGGACTCAGAGTTTAAGAGGAACCTCAGCAAACCAAAGTGGTTTCCAGTGGAAAGAAATCTAGATGGGAAAGAATCCCATAGTATAGAAATAGTATAGGAATTGGGACCATTTAGCCTGAAGATAAAAAAGACTTTGGGGGTATAAGGCCACTCTTCAAATAAATTAGAAGACATATAAACAACCACCGATACATTTTATAGTCAGATCCACCCAGAAATCAATGAACTAGATGATTCTTAAAATGCTCCTAGATCTGAGATTTCTGTGTTTTCCCCCACCAAAGCTCATGCAGCTCCTTGCCTTCAGAGTGTCTCTGCTAGTTTAGAAATGTATATATACCAATGACTGGTTCAGAAAACTCCAATATAAAGTTTTCAACTTCAAAAATGTCACTGGCTTTTTGACTTGTTTTTTATTTTCTCAGGCTCTCCTAAAGAGAGATGCCCTATCATAGTTACCTTCCCTAAAGACATAATGAAATCCATGCCTGAATGTGGAATATCTCACCAATTCGTAATCAGCTCCCTTTTGCATAGACACAAAGACTTTCCAAGTCTTCCTGAAAATGTCTAAGATTCAATCCCTGCTCTCTTTTCAAGATTTTCAATTATTGAATTGAGCACCCAGAAGTGGCAAATATATTCCATAATGGAAGAAAATAACAGTCATGATTTCTTATGACAGTTTAGAAAATGGGAAAAGAGGATAAACTCTTTCTATGTAACTATTCTAAAGGTTGGGTGTTTGGCCACTTTTTTTCCCCACATAACCATTAACAGTTGTGATGGAAAGAGCTCCAGAACCCAAGACTGGCATCTGAATGACAAGCTAAAAGAGCCTGGTAGTGAGCATTTGCTGTGTGCCCCATCTAGAATATTTCATTTGGGGAAACTAAGACAAGCAAATCAATTAACTTTACAAGAGAAAAGGAAAAAAAAGTCCATTTCTCTCTACACTTACCACTATGAGAATTGAAAAGACTCCACTTCCAAGAAAACTATTAATTTTTACAGTGTCAGCATGCTTTTTTACAAACTGCATTTTTATGATACCATTCTCAGTGTTGGAAACATTTTATACTGGAGAGGAAAGTCTAAGCTGTTGCAAAGTACAGAACAGTATCACATTTAAGCCATTTGATCTATTTTTAAAAACACTGCATTTAAGCCTACAGAGCAACGTCTTTTAATGTCTTTTAAATAGCCTTTCGGAAGACATCTCATAAGCATTGTAATCTTGCTCTGTCGCTCTTTTGTCTTACCTCCCGCCATACTCTGCATGTTCCAGGAGTATGTGCTGTCCATGAAGTCAGATTGCTGGGTGTCACATGCACAGCCCACACATCAACAGAGATCCTTCATGCCCCAGCATGAACTAATCTGCTGCCTCCTCTTTTGGCAAGAGACAAACAGTCAGCGTGATTAAAGGGATGAGAAAGAGTCGCTGCAAGAAAAGGTGAAAGGAACCGGAGGGGTTTACCTACAGAAGAGAAAGAGTGACTTGAGTATCTTAATTTGATCTGCTTTGGGTGTGAAACAGAATGGAGAGCAAGGTGTGTGAGAAAAAGACACTTCTTACAAATGGAAAAATATGAGAAAGACATATTAGGGAACATTAACTTTGGGTCAAAAACAAATCCTTGATGCTTTTGGCATATGCCTCGAGAGGAGACATGAGAAATACAGTAAGTTCTCATTACACAGAGATAGGATGTGTCTTTCCCAACAAAGAAGCACTATGACATCCTCACTTGGGGAAAAAGAAAAGGAGCTGAAAAGGCAAATAAACTGAGAAAGATGCTAAATGCTATTTGATATCCTGGATTGGAGCCTAAAAATAAATAGGACCTTAGTGGAAAAATTGGTGAAATCTGCATAAATTCTGTAATCTAATTAATAGTAACGTACCCAGGTTAATTTCTGGGTTTTGATAAGTGTATGATGGCTACATGAGGGAAAGCTGAGTGTAGGACATACATGTGTTCTCTGTACCTATCTTTGCAATTATTCTGTAAATCTAAAATTATTCCAAAATAAAAAAGTTTGTACCAAAAAAAGATAAAGCATTGAGAGGCATGAAAGATGACAGAGACCTACAAAGAAAGAGTTTCCGGGAGAGAGACAGACAAAGAGGTAAAGAGATAGAAAGGGAGACCTAAAGAGAGAAAGAACAGAAAGAGACAGGGAAGTGATGAATTCATTACAAAGAGGTAGAGCTCAATCCTAGTTTTTATTTATCGCCTTTGTGGTCTCATTATTCTGTGCCTTTAGTGTCCTATAGCATTAGTCTAGAGGGAGGAGCATATGAAAGTTGGACAGTTTTCTGCTAAAATCTTCCCCTGCCCACTTACTGCTGACTCAAATACTACCAGGATGGGAAGAAAATTCTGCAATTTATACTTTGTTTGCACAAAAACAGGATTTAGTAATCAAGGGTAACCCATGATGTAGGTTGTCCAAACTCTCAACAAGGAAAATTATTTTTCCAGCAAAATTGGAAATCTCCCTGGCTCATTCCCACTCCCAGTTCTAATATTGAGTTTCTCTGAAGAGTGCCATTTTTTGTTCTAAGCCTGTTACCTTTATATTTGGAGATTCCACCCTGCAGCCCAGGGGAGAATGTTCAGCCCATTCTCCTACTGACAAGGACCAGAACCCTGTAACTGTAACTTTTGACTATCCTTTTACTGGAATGCCTCCCTTCCAGGATGACAGTCAGGGACATTCCTGGGAGTCATCAAAGCCAAATTTGGGGCATAAAATATTTGCCAAAGCTTGTACAGGGGCATGGCCATCAGCCCAGGAAGGCAGCGACCAAGTAACTCACACGTAGGAAAATTATAGGATGCATATTCTCCACTGAAGAGGAAAGAGATATTCACAGCTGAAGTTTCTATGGGCTCATCAGTCCCTTTATGTCCGGGTCTCTCTTTCCATCAAGGACCAGTAGAGCCAAAGTGGTAAGAGTACGAAAGAGAGGAAAAACCCATGTCGAAAATACAATCTGAAGGGTCTCCAGAGGAGGTATGGCTGCTTTAGGAATTATTGTTCATCTTTATGTTCCAGAATTTTATATGTCACGTTATATATTCTGTAATATGGGTTTAATTGAATCAAACTGAATCAGATAAAGACAGAATTTTAGTGCTAGAGTTTATCCTCTCATCCAACATGTTCATTATTTGACCCCTTAACCATAAAGATACAATGAGAAGGATGAGTGTGTTCTAGTCGCCCCGGTCAGCAGGGGCAGAACACTCCTCTCACAGCCATTACCATCTACAAATGAATAGTGCCCACGGACTACAGAGCTGCAAGGGGACCGGACAGACAGACTGCTGCACGGTGAGGGCCCCAAGGAGTTGGGACAGCGATGATCTGGGGGAAGGCAGCCATGGGCAGGAAAGAGAGATACTAGCACCGTCTCAGAAAACCTTGAGTGAGCCACAGCCGCAGTACGGTTTTGTATCCTAAAATACTGATTTCACGTCACTCAGCTCTCAGAACCTTCACTTCCAAGGAACAGCGAAAGCCTTCACAGTTCAAATTCCAAACTGAAACATGAATACAGACTTTGACAGCTCTGCCCGTGGCACGTGAGCTGCACAACCAACGGTCGATGGCTGCCCTCTCCTTCTCTTTGATAGAATAGTTTCTTCATTGGAAATGAAAAAGTGATTAATGGTATGGAACGATCATATGTTACCAGGCCCCAGAGAGTCATGAGAGGGGAAGAGGGATGAAAGAGAGAGAGAAAAAAAAGCAAAACCTCCCTTTCCCAGCACTCTCAGGACTATGCTCTTCCCGAGGGGAAGCTGCCCCTGACTGGAAAGGGAGCTTCTGAGGCAGCAGGTATCCAGAGGTGCACGCAACTGCCTCAGGAAGCTCACTGGGGAGAGCCTAATGAGTTACTGACCTCCTTAAAGCATCGGGAGGCCCAGCTACTTTGCTGGAGTTGAGGGGGCAATTGGCAGGGTTAATCCCATCCCTAACGGCAAAATAAAAATAAGAGGTGATCACTCAGCTATAGAGAGTAAAGGAAAGTACTCTGTTGCCAGGGTGGGTAGAATCCAAGCATTATAGGTTGGGAGCAGATCTGGAAATACAATATAGTCTATTCTTTGTTCTACGCAAAGACATTTGAAGGAAAAAAATAAATGTGTTCCTCAGGTTTCACATCTCTGAGAAAATAGCCCTCTGTGTGAGGAACATAATTGTTCCAAAAGCGCCCTTGAGGTCCGCGCCCGAGGTATTGTTGGCCCCTTGGTTCCTGACCTCTCTTGAAAGGTGTCCAAGATCAACCTGTCTTTGACTGGATCCCATTCAATATTAAGGCCTTAGAATGAGGTTGTGACGATTGTTTGAAAGTCAAAGGGAAAAGCAGCCAGCCTAGGAACATTTTATTATTTTCATCACGTATAACAAGGAAGCAACTTCTTTTGACCACTTTAGGATGTGCAGCCACTTAAGTCAATATATTCAACTAGAAAGGCTGAAGTCATGATTGGACCTCACTCAGAATCTACAGAGAGAACAGTTCCTTCTCGTATCAAACATTAGAATGTTTAGTACAATTCAGGGGCCGGCAATCTATGACCCAGGATGCTGCCCACTGCCTATTTTTTAAATAAAGTTTTATTGGCAAACAGGAATGCCCGTTCATTGACTGCATTCACAGTACAATGGCAAAATTGAGTAGCGATTACAGAAACCATAGAGTCCACAAAGCCAAAAATACATAGTATCTGGTCCTTTACAGAGAAAATTTGCAGACCCTTGGGTGAGCCATAGCTTGTTCTTCTAAATAAGATTCCCTTGATTCTGAAACAGAGAAAGATATCCCTTAACAGACAAAACAATCTCTGAATGGTCATGGATGGACATATATTTCCAGAGGTCCGTACATTATTCTGCCTACTAGAATCAATTCTCAGTATATACTTCCTCTCTTGTAGAAGCCTATCAGATTGCCATATTGGAGCGAGGACAAAGTCATGAGGACACTCAGTGTTGCACACTATAAATAAAATTTAACTCTACAATGGCTTTTGTTCAAAGAATATTTAAAAACACCGTGGCTTGCTTTCATGGGTCTGTGTTTTTCTTCAGAACTAAGTAAAAATCTCATGAAATTATTTTCATTTACTTAGAAATCATCTGAAGATTGTGGAAAGGCCATCACAGTTTTCAATGATTTTTTTTTTTAATTTCAAGCAGTCCCTTTTGACTTCCTTTTTATTTTCAAAAGGGAACCTAAAAAAAAATTATACTCTAGCCCTCTCAACATAATTCCCTGAAGGCTAAACGATCAAGTTGACTCTCTTTTTGACTCAAGAACATTTTATGTGTCTCTCTATATTATCTGTTCAGCTAAAAGAGACTGATGAAAAATGAATTAAAATCCATGTTATTCCAGTTCAACAGTTTCTTTTCAGTTGTTTTTATTTTGCCTAACCGAGTCACTTGGCCTCAGTTACCCCAGTCATGGGAGCTTTGCTCGTACTGGATACCCTTCACTCTAATCCCCAAAGCCTCATATCCTGTTTTTCACTTTCTCTTGATTTTAGCAGATGTTGCCTATTAATGTGTCTGAAAGCTTGGGATGTTCCAATTATTGACTGAAGAAACAGGCTATTTTCACTCTGTGTGCTTCCCCACACTTACTACCCATGTGTCACTTGCAAGAGTGCAACCATCAGGATAAATCAATCACAAATTAAAATATGTGGCATGACCAGGCCATGAAGATTCAGATTCTGGGGATCAGAAAAGCAGAAATGCTACAGTTGTCCCACCCATTTTACCATCACAACAATTTATAAGCTCCCACTTGTCTAAACTGATCCAGGCAAAGCTTCCTTGTTTTTAAAAAATCTGCCATCCATCTTACCCTCCCTGTCTGGGTGTCAAAACACAGTATCCATCGAGAGCTAAGCTCTGAATGTGTACTGTGTGTAGTCTGGTTGGTTGAATGTTAGTTCACTAAGAAAGTTGGTGGAAGCTGAGGCTAGAAAAGGTGGAGTGAACCACCTTGTTAAGGCATTGGGTGCTTATTCTCAAGGCTGCAGAGAGTCAGTAAAAATGTTTAACTGGTCAGAACAGTTGGGTTCTGGAGCTCCAGTCATTTCTCATTGGCTGATTGACTGGGGACATTTGACCAGTTTGTCCTCAAGTTTACCAGCAGTTGAAGAAGGAAAGTAAAAATTACCTTATGTAGCTCAGAACATGGCTCAGAGGAGTACATGAGATACGCTTGCAAAATGTGTATGATGATAAGGTTTTACAATTATCATCATCGTCATCATAATGGACCAAGTTATCCAATGAATTTCAATGCACTGAAACCAGTTTAGCAGAGCAGACCCAAAATGCCTGGGCTTGAATCCTGGCTCCAGTATTAACTATGTGGTTTACCTAAGCCTCAACTTTCTCTTTCAAAGAAACAGACATAATAATAGTACCTACTTTACAACCTACTAAACAACAAATACTTAGGGTGTGAATGCTAATTCATGTAAAACATTTAGGACAAGGCTTGACACGTGGTAAGAGAGAAGGGTTAGCTTTATCATCATCTTCATTAATAGCTCACAGTGGGAATGTTCAATGGGTGTGAAGGACAGAGTTGCTTTACCTCACTAAGGAGTGTGTGCAGTCACTTCAGGGGAGAAATTTGACCCAGTTTATAGATGCTTGTCTGAGATTGGTGAGCAGTGTGCCTAGTAGCTGCTCAAGAAACGTTAGCTCCTTCATTCAGTAAGCATTCAACAAACATGTGTCGAGGACCTAATTTATGCCCCACAATGTGGAATGTAACTGAGCAAGACAATCTAGAGTTTGGATTTTACAGGCCAAACAACACACTGTGATAAGTTCAGAGTGCTGAAGGAATTTGCTGCAGAGCCAGCTAATCCAGTCTAGGGAGCCTGGAAAGGGCTTCTTAAAGGAAATAATGTCTAAGGCAAGACTTGCAGCAGGAAAAGGAATTGGCCACGAAAAGCAGCATGGGGCAGGAAGAGTATTTCATCAGAGGCAACAAGACATGCGAAGTCCCAGAGGTAAGCAGGATCATGGCAATAATTAACATGGCTGGAGGGTAGAATATCATGGAGAAATGTGGCAGAGAGAAGAGCGGGTCTTATGGCAGAGGACACTGAATGTAGGTTATGCATCTGGACATCATACAAAGGCACCAGAAAACAGAGGGTTTCAAGCAAGAGAGTGTGATATAAGCATCTTTGCATTTGAAAAAGAAATTGAAACAAATGAGTGACTATGTGTAGAGAATGAAGTTGTCGAGCTGAGAGAGAGTGATAACTTTTTTTTTTTTTTAAGATTTTATTTATTCATTTGACAGAGAGAGACACAGCGACAGAGGGAACACAAGCAGGGGGAGTGGGGGAGGAAGAAGCAGGCTTCCCGCGGAGCAGGGAGCCCGATGTGGGGCTCGATCCCAGGACCCTGGGATCATGACCTGAGCCGAAGGCAGACACTTAACGACTGGGAGTGATGACTTCTACTTTCAACCCTTACCCATCAGCCAATAAAGGCCAGCGGCAGAAAGGTTTGAAATATCCAAGGAAATGGGGAAATGGAGAATGATAAGGGATTGAGGACTAAGCCACAGTTCCTAAGATTGGAAGAGGTCCTCGTTCTTATCTCTGAGTTTCAGTTGTGCTCCGCAATCAAGAACCATAGTGTTCCGATTTATAACTACCGCATGTGACGGGGGTAAAAAAAATGATATAAACTCACATGCTTGCCATCCTTCCCATCTCCCCCACCCTCACCTGCCCTTGAAGAAAAATCAATCCTTGCTTTGGTGTTCAGCTTTTATAACCGTCTTTGCTGCAATGAATGCAGGAAAAAAAGCTCCAGCATCAAAATGGAAAGACATCAAGAGACCTAGCTGATTTACCTAATAAATCATGGATCCGGAAAGAGGCAAGAAACATAACTATGTTTGTAAAAGTTTGGGAAAGCCTGACATCATGGCAGAGAGATATTTCAGGGTGCAGTAAAGGGTAGGAGACATTAGGAATGAGATACATGGGGAAAAACATGTTAACAAGTTTTCCTTTCTTATAAATGATGTAATCACTTAGAAGGGCAGTAAGATGTAAATTGTTTTTCAATGATCTTGAATGCAGGACAGGCATTTCTTTGATGGCAACGCCACACTGCCGTGGTGCCACAAGACTCCTCAGCTAGGTCATGCTTACCTATATAATGAGGAGCCTTCCCCAAAATTTAGAGATCCATTTCCATAAAAGGTCTGCTTAGAATTCTCACCAAGGGGGAAAAATCAAAGGAAAAAATAGCCCATTTTCCCCCACATCCAAATGCATAGGATATAAGGAATTTTGGCAGACACTGTTTTTTTTCCCTTCCAGTTTATGCTCACTTAATAGTATTTAATAAGAGAGGTCTTGGGAAAGATGAATGAAAAAGAAGGTCCCAGCGGAAAAAAAATGCTGCCTGAACTACTCTGAGCCACTGCACAGGGAAGGGAAGAGCGTCAATGGTATAATCATTATCTGCTCGGAACAGAGCAGAGTAGGGACTTGTGTGCTTTCGCTGCTTAAAATATTGCACATAAATGAATCAACCTAAGAGTGGAAGCTAAATCAAACAATTTAACAGAAGACCACAGAAATGAGAGAAAAAGACCGCTTTCACTGACAGAAATTTAACTGTGATGTATAAGGAATCCAAATGTGTTTTCACCTTTTGTCATCAGAAAGCGAGGATCCCAAACAAACAATTGCTTAATCTGTTTGAGGGCCAGGAGCGTTTGGGAGCCTAAGAAAGTGAGCTGCCCAAGGCATTTAAAGGTGGGGGGCAAGAACGGGGCCTTTCTTTGCAAAATTATGCCTTTGAATCTAAAGTTTCAATTTATATTGTTTTCATAGGAGGATGAGGGCTTGGGATGTTTTGTTATTTTCATTCTAAAAATAATATTGAGCTTGTCTCTGAACAAACATTTTATCTAGTCTGTTGTACAGGAAATAGAAAATTGGGTGTAATTGAGAACGTTGCATACAGCCTTCACACAGCCACCAAATGGCTGAAAGCCTGCATTTTCATGCTAGACCCAGAAAGGGGGAAATTTATGGGAAAAGGGAAATTACGTGTGTATATTTGGATACTGGATCTTCATTCACCATTCACATTTATGGAAAAGCTGAGATAGTCTATTTTTAAACCTTGACATTCAGCTATAAAGGAAAATCAATTTTGAACGTGCATCATTGGAATAGAGTTTCCTCAATTTGTTCCATACACTAAGAACTAATTACCAGCTCCATGCTGTTTGGCGGCCCCTATCAGAATACCACAGCAAGACACATACACTAGGCTACAAATATCAAAACAATAGAGTGTGTGGTCTTACCTAATCAGCAGGATATGCCAATACGTGAACGCACAGGAAACTCTTTCCTCCCCACGGTCCCCAAAGAAGGATGGAAAAATTAGGATCCAATCCCTGCATGATCACAACCCTGGAAACCAAGTGAGATGTCAGAATGAAGAACGCTAGAGCTATCAGCAGTGACTTAATCCAGGCATCACCAAAAGGAGATACAGATGGTTATTCATCTGTATGTGCTAAAGACACACAATGCTTTCTCTGCGATCCCCTGCTGCCCACAAAAGAGAATCAGAATCAACAATAGGGTCATATAGAATTGTCATTTCAGTGCACTTTTATTTCTAAATGATTATCTCAACTTCGTAAAGCAAAGATGGCAAATAAATTGTCATTTATATATATGTACATACATAGACATACACATATATGTAAACTGAGTAAGGTAAGCTGCCCTTCCACAAATTTTCTGGGCTATTAGTGACCACTCAAAAACAGAAGTCCAAATTCCCAGTCCAGGGCTTATCCCATTAGACTGTGGAGTTTCCGATGGCCACGCCTCGAGAAAGGACTAGAGCAGTATTATACTATTATTAACCCAGTGTTACACCATTATAAACCCCTATTATAGAGTTCCAACCTGCACTACTGCAGTGTAGCAGCGAGTTAAATCATTGCTTTGGTGGTCATTAAGCAATACAGAGGAGCCCTCTCACATAAACACAGGTGTGACTTTTTAGCAAGCATACACCGATCATCTACTTGTCTGTTAGAAGCTGTGAAAATATACGTCACCTCATAATCAATCACTTGGCATACTTTTTCACTTGGCATTTCATAGACATTCTCAAAATTCTGGTATTCATTCTTTCACACCGTGTTAGGTGTGGATGAAGTAGGACCTGGGAGTATTTTGAGGAACTATTAAGTTCTGGGGACCTCTAGATTTATAGAGATACCACCCAGGGAAAGTTGGATTATTCTAAAGCCAGAGCATACTTATAATTACCCACCAAAGCCAAATGTAAATTCTAAGTCAGTGAGCCTAAACATCTTCTGTAGTTCATAAATCCTTTAAGAATTATCTTCCTGGACCTGGACCCATCATGCAGTTGGAAAGGGCTTTCCGACGTAGATAAGTTACGGAGCATACACTTCTCCACTTAGAATAGTTTAAGTCTGAATTTTACACTCTTTGCAAAATTGGGCCAGCCTTCTTCACCAAAGACCACTAAAACAGGAATATCACTGTTCTAGCCATCACTTAGATCATATTTACATGAAGATATTGTGGTGGTCTTCTCTCATTCTGGGTCTTTTTTTTTAGAGACATCTTCATTATGGACGTAAGAATATAAGAAATAACACTTTAAGTTGGGGCCAAGATTCTTCTAGGAATAACACCACCATAGGACATACAGTGGGAGACCACCATTGTTTCTTCAAGCAATATGATTGTGTGAGAATTGTGTGCATGCAAATTGAATATTTTAAGAATTACTCAAAACCATGAAATCTTGATTTCAAATGGAGTCATTCATTCAGAACTTGAAGTTCTGTTCTTCCTGGAACACTAATTCCATGGTGAGAAATTTTCTGGGATTAAAAATCAGGGCAGATGAACACTTATCAGAGAAGTCCTGGGATAAGTTGTCTTTATTCATATAATGCCTTTAAAATATAAGATCCTCCTCTGAATGACTGCTCAGTGGAAATTCATCTCCATTCCTGGAAAAATGATGCTAGGTGACAATGCAGAATCACACTGGAAAAAAACTATTTCCCTTAGGGATATAGATAGATTCAGTCCTCGGCGATCATCACTAAGAAAGTTTTCATCTATCTTTCTTAAATAGATCAGAGCTGTGACCACAGAACTGAACAAATGGTCAGAAATGTGTAAGTATTATCACCGTCTCCACCACAACGAGCTAAGTATTGGAGTTAAACACTGAGATTAAACAATATCAAAAGATAATTCCAAAGAGCCTCTTCAGCTTGTGCAGGATAGAAATTATAATGGCTGATTCCAAACCGAAAATAACAAAATGTTCCAGTTGGTGAACCTAGAAATTATTGGCTTAGATAAAAGATTACAGTGTAGGTCTATTACAATGAAAAGTCTGGGCCCGAGGGAAAAGAAAAGATAAAATGCATTTGTAACATAGGAAATGTAGTGTTCCTGTGACATAGTAAAATCGTTTCAACCTATCCTCAAACAGATGTCACTTTGCTAATAAGCATGTCACAACCAGATTGGCGAAGATAGGATGAGAAATCGCCTAGTCTTGCCTGGTTTTATACGTTAAATTGTTCTCCTTCATAGAGAAGAACGGTGGCTACAAAACCATGAGAATTCAGTTGGTGTTGGACATTTGCCCTGAGCACATTTTGCAAAGAAAAGCTGCTTGTGTATGGAAAAACAATAATCTAGTCAGGAGCAAACCCCTGTGTGTTTTGCAATCAAAGGGATAGTTGCGGAGCTCTAACTTGCTTGCCAATGCTACAGGGAGTCTTTGAAAAGTTAAAACAGCAGAGATTATAAAGTCCATATGTTGGCTGACCCGTTTGTTCCTTGTCCTTCTTGGAAGAGCAATAGGAGTTAAAGGTAGGCAGAAGGGCAGGTAATAGCCGGTGGGTCACGGGTATTGGATTTACATTTCGTTGTTTTTCGTACTTCCATTAAATGAGAACCGATGGAATCCCTAGGATAATACTGGAAACATCTTTCTGTTAGAGGAACAGAGCTAGGAAGTCAGCTGAAAGGTCTAAGAGATATAATTGACCTACAACTAACTATAGGTTTTTATAATATAAAATTTGGTAAATTTTGATAAATGTATATATCCATCAAACCATCACAACAATCAAGACAATGAATATATTTGTCACCCCCAAATGTTTCCTCATCCCCCTTCCCTACCTCCCCCTACCCCATCTCTAGGAAACCACTCACCTGCTTTCTGTTAAGATAGATTAGTTTGTATTTTCTAAAATTATATATAAATGAAATAATATATACTTTTTTGGAGGAGGGAGGAAAGACTGGTTTCTTTCACTGAACATAATTAGTTTCAGATTCCTCCATGTTTTTGTGTGAACCTAATTCGTTCCTTTTTATTGCTGAACACCATTTCACTGTAAGGTTATTCCACTGTTTGTGGATCCATTCACCCATTTGTTGACCATTTGAGTTGTCTTAGTTGTGGGCTACTACTTTTGTTGCTGTTGTTACTGTTTTTATAATGTAGTCATTTGAGGCAAAATCCCAATAAGATCAATACACAACTCTATAATTACTATTGCATTTCCTAGCTGGATTACATCTGTAAAGAGAAACTTTCCCTCATCAGCATTTTTGTTACACTAAAACATACTTTGCCCTGTAAGGAAAGGCACTTGTGCTTGACTGCACTGAGCTTCAGATGAGAATATCTTCTCTCCCACAGGACCCAGTGGGTGATTTAGATTATGGCTCTTTCTTGACCATTAGGACTCTAGAGCTGAGCTTTAACTCAGCTGAGCACCAGAGGCAAGAGGAGAAGGTTCCAGGACATCTCTGACTGGCTGTGTACTGGGGTTCCTTGAATGTTCATGTCTTGAATTATGAAAGTTCATCTGGAAGGCATCCCTCACAGTTTTAGTTTATACACCTGTTTCCCCCAATAGCCTGTGAGATCTTTGAGGACAGAAACTGAGTCCCACAAGGCTGTATATCTACAGCATCTAGCCTAGTGCCAGATACATAGTAAGCTCCCAATAAGTGTTTCTTGAAGGAACAGAAATACTGAATTAAATTCTGTTGCAAGACTGCCAGATCTAGTGTTAAAAGAGCTGAAGCCCTGATTTCTCAAAAACATTAACAACTAGGAGGAAGAGACTGCACTCATCTGGAAAAGGGGAAACATTTTGCGTCCATTCTGCCTCTGGCCCCATTCCTCATTTTACTTCCGAGTCCATCGGTTGATAGGTTGCTGTTTTGTTTTTGAGCTTGTTAAGAATTTTTTAAAGTTAGTTATACTTTCAAGTTAGGGATGGACAGTTAGAGATTTATTGTGATATTGTTACTTGATGGCAGAATGGATAGATAGGTGATAGATGATAGATAGATGATAGATAGATAGATAGATAGATAGATAGATAGATAGATAGATGATAGATAGATGATAGAATCATAGATAAATTGCTGGAACGCATGTCTTCTTCCTTCCTGTCTTCTTGATAAACAGCCTACCCTCACACAGTGACTCATGGTTGACAGGGTGCCCCAAAGTATTATCGTGCAAGGTCACTTAATGCAGAAAATTCATTGTGTCTAGAATAATTTGCTAACTTCACTATATTCAGAATAATTTAAACAACAACAACAACAAAGCCAACATGGACATGGGAGGGAAGCAAAGCAGGATATGAATTAGGATATCAGTTCCACCCACTGTATGTGTCTTTGAGTACAACTTAAACTCTCTATCCTTCAGTTTTTTTATCTATAAAATAATAATAAAACTTAGGTTCAGAATTTTTGTGGGGATGGTAAATGAAATATATAAAATGCATAGGGTAGTGTTCAGTAAATGATAGTAACTATCATGATAAAGCATGAAGAGCATGATCCTATATAGGACAAGGTTTGGAAAGTCAAATCCTGTACTAGAGAAAGTCTAAGTTTTATTTTTTTTAATTTAATTTAATTTTATTATGTTATGTTAGTCACCGTACAATACATCATTAGTTTTTGACGTGGTGATCCACATTTTAGAGTCTGACAAATTGGGATTCCAATTTGGATTATTTTTTATCTCTTTGCCACCTTTAGTAACTTAACCTCACTGAACACCAGGTTCTTCCCCTGTGAGATGGTAATAATAAGACACCTTATATGTTAGTTGAGAGAAGCAAATGAAATAATGTTTGCACAGTACTTGGCATACAGCAGGGAAATCATAAATTTTAGTTCTCCCTTCTTCCTATTTTTGGCAATGATATTTATTTAATACTTTTCACCTATATTCTATATATACAGAAAGCCTCTTACTTTATAAACGTGTGTAATTGTTATTTGCTAGAAGTAAAACTTGCACAATGAGTCCAGTCGGGATTATCCTCGGAGAAGTGAGTCACAGCTACCCATGTATTCAATTCTTACATCCATCCAGGGAGCTACAGCTCTCGTTCCTGGGGCCAAACCATACTTTCTTTAAGTAATGATCTCATTCAGAGCTTCCCTCTCACTTCTCCCCGACTTCCTTCCTGCAGAGCTCATCTATTTCTATTACGCTGAATGCCTTGGCATCAATGGAGCCAGCCCTACTTCAGTCATCTTCAGACGTGGAATTTGCTCTTCCCCCAAAATATTTATTTTGTTAAAGCCAACCAAAGGATTCACAAGTTCACCCAAACAGCAGGTGTCTGTTTTTGCCAAGAATGCTCCTTTCATTTTAAGGACGTTGTTTCAGGCACCAGGAATATAAATGATGGAAAAGCTGAGTGCAGGTCTGTGTGGTTCCACTGGGTCTAGGTTGCCACTGGACGCTGAGCAAAGAGCAAGGACCTGGGAAGCAGAGGAGACTTCAGCTCGAGAAGACTGGAAATTTAGAACTGTACTCCTTAGTCTGTGTGACTGCTGTGGGACTTTTGCATAAAAAATTTAGGATTCAAGCTGCAATTCCATAGTTAAAAAAAAAATAAAGAGGGAGGGGGCACCTGGGTGGCTCAGTTGGTTGAGCTTCTGACTCTTGATTTCAGTTAAGGTCATGATGTCAGGGTTATGAGATTGAGCATGCCTCTGCATAGAACTCCCTCTTCCTCTCCCTCTGCCCCTTCCCCCACTCACCCCTCTCTCTCTCTCCTTCTCTCTCTCTCTGTCTCTCTCTCCCTCTATAAAGTGAATAAAATAAATCTTTAAAAAATAAATAAAGATGGAAAATCAAGAAGCTATTTTTTTAAATGGAGTTGAAGTAATGGACACAAAAATTTGCTATTTATTCAAATTGTAAAGTTCTATGGAGAAACAGAACCAGAAACCCAAGACGACATAGACTAAATTGTGAACAGCGCCTAATGGTTGCTTAGACTTCTAAGTTGAGATACAAAATTAAGGTAATATAATTTTTTAAATGCACAGAAAACTTGGGGGAAAAAAATTCTCTGAAGTTTTCTTTATACAACTCTGTTAATCGAACAATCTTTGAATATTTGGTGACCATCTCTTGCCCCAATTATTTCCTGTGTCCTGGCCTCCCAATTAGAAAGCAGTGAGACCTGAAGAACATCACCTCATTTCTTCTTGCATCCTCTACAATACCTACCATGATGATTCCAGTAGCATATAGTGTGATGGGTGAATAAATGGATGAGCGATTGATAATATAATGTTATATTATTATCCTAAAACACAACATGTGTTTGTGTTACAATAATGAAGAGTGATAACTTCTACTGTTTAGATGATATTTTGAAAGGTTAGCACAATTCCCCAATAAAACAAGAGCTGAATTACCACTCAGGATGGTGTAAAATTTACAAGAAAACTTTAGAATAAGACAGCCAATTTTTATCCCCCTTACCTTATTCCAAAGAGGATGGTAGGCAACTTCCATA
This sequence comes from Halichoerus grypus, assembly GCF_964656455.1. NCBI lineage: Eukaryota > Metazoa > Chordata > Mammalia > Carnivora > Phocidae > Halichoerus > Halichoerus grypus. The sequence continues at coordinate 143,732,350 of NC_135718.1, forward strand.
TTCGTAATCTTATAAAATTACCAGCTAATACCACATTGCATTTGTAAGAATTTCACAGTTTAGGAAGTCCTTTCCTATCTCTTATCTCATTTAGATGTTTGAGCAACTCTAGGAGGAAGATACTCTCATGCTTATTTTACTGATTAAAAAAAATAGATTCAGAGAAGCAACTGCCCTTCACAAGTTCACAGAATAGGTGAGTTTTGGAGCCAAGACTCACATCCAGTTTCTTCACCCCAGGTTCTCAGTTCCCCCTGATGTCCAGAAGAGACTAATTCCAGACTTTGGGAGAGGTCAAATAGACAAATAATATGGTCTAGGCAGAGAGAGAGAGGTCTCCTTTGTGACATATGACAAATAGCAGCCTGAGCTGGAAGTGACTAAGAAAACACAGTAAGAGCTTGAGAATCTAGACAAATACCCAAGATTTTCAAGAATCCCCAAATTCAAGAACAGCATATAATTTACCTCATAAAAAATTCCCATGGCAATGAGCAAAGAACAGTCGAGTCCATTGAGAGGCTGATACTGGGCAGTGAGCTGACCTCCCTCACCAGCTATGTGGCTAACAGCAGATAGACCAGCATTCCTGCTTCACCAAAACCCCGTGCCACGGGTCTTCTAGAGCTCATAATTTCAGACTGTGAGGTCAAAATGTCTCCCTGTTTTATGAACTAACTGAATGAGCTTTTTAGAAAGCACTGACAATTTCATGGATCTGTACCTATTTATACTTTGGGGAAACTTCAACCAAAAGTGAAGGTGGATTTGCCTGAATGTGTATAGTATCCTAGATGGTAATGCAAATTGTTGCTAAAAATAATCCTTAAGGGCTATGCCAGCTCTCATCTGGCAGAGCACAGGAGACCATGTTAGTGCCTAAAAGTTTCTCTTCACAATATCATCTAAGATTAGCCATGATATCCTGAAAGTTGCCAACCCAGATCTATTTGAGCTGAGAGCTGTATCTCCTACCACACAGCTAAGTGAAGTCAGCTATCAGAGCTGATGCAGAAGTCATCTCTCTGAAAATAGGGAAAGACCAATGCTGAGTTCTGGGAAGAATAGGAAAAGATGAAAAAATCTATTAGGTGGAATGAGAACTCAGTAAGAAGGTGGGTGGGCAGGGGTGAGGGTCTGAGATCGGGTCAGCATAGCAGCCCATGTTCAAAATTGATACTGGGACAGAGAAGAGGGAGAGAGGAGCAGACACTAGAGCAAGCATCAGGTCAGCTAAAAGAGAAACCCATGGACAGGTCCCCTACACCAACTTTAAAGGCTCAGCTCTCTACAAGCATAGAGTCCAACACTAAGGAGGGACTCTCCTTGAGGACAGGAACCAAACTTCTATGAATAAGAGAGATCTATAAATACTAATTGTTCCTGACAAATTAAAAAAGATGAAGAGAATCTACTGCCTCAAGATGCTACCAATGTGACTGAGAAACACTTTATTTCAGAGAGAAAAGAATATATTTATTTTTTAGAATGTCTCCTTTCTTTTTTTTTTTTTTTTAAGATTTTATTTATTTATTTGACAGAGAGAGACACGAGAGAGGGAACACAAGCAGGGGGAGTGGGAGAGGGAGAAGCAGGCTTCCCGTGGAGCAGGGAGCCCAATGCGGGGCTCGATCCCAGGACCCTGGGATCATGACCTGAGCTGAAGGCAGCCGCTTAAGAACTGAGCCTCCCAGGCGCCCTAGAATGTCTCCTTTCTAAGGAGGCTGCCCTGAAAGTGGGGTCTTCCTAGTGAGATGATGGTTGAAGGTAAAGATGAGAGAACCTAAGAGAAGATTCCATGGCTTTACATGGGGAAGGGGTCGTGAACATTCTGGGAGGCAAGAAAAGGTGGATTTGGTGAGGCTGTCTAGGCTGTAGGTTAGGGGCATCTATGAGTGAAAAGAAGTAGCTGATGACGTGAGGAGGTACTGGAGGGGGGAAATTATTTGACATTTTTACTAAGTTTTGTTGTATGGTATTAACATCTCCTCTCTCACCTGTAACATCTTCAATAAAATCCACATTATTCTCTAAAGCTCCATAGAACTGGATTGACTTTTGGAGATTTGACAAAGTGATAAGTCCCAATCAAAAGAGAGAGAAAGGGGCAATGATATGAGCCAATCCTGGGGGCAGAAGCACATTTGGGATATAAAATAAAGCTCTTTTATTCTTTTTGAAATATTTTTTAATTTTTTTTATTTATGAGAGAGAGAGAACAAGCAGGGGGAATGGCAGAGGGAGAGGGAGAAGCAGGCTCCCCACTGAGCAGGGAGCCCAATGTGGGCTTGACCCCAGGACCCTGAGATCATGACTTGAGCTGAAAGTAGATGCTTAACTGACTGAGCCACCCAGGTGCCCCAGGCTCTTTTATTCTTTAGTCACAATTATAGGGGATGTTGTTCCCAGAGAGTTCCAAACATTGTGTAGTCTGACTGCAAATGATCTGGGAAAAACTGAAATGACTACTTCACAGGTAGCCTCAAAATTGCAGACGACCAACATAAAAAGGATGATCTCACCTTCAAATCTCATTATTTTGATATTGAATGACATAGTCCAAATTTGAAACAAGAATTGGAGCATTTAGTTTTAATAATACTCCAAAGATTGTCAACGTACCAATCTCTGTTATTAAACAGCAACTTGAACTTAAGCCAACCATGTGTCAACTCAGGTCCCAAGCTTATCCAGATGAAAGGGAAAAGGTGAGGGGTATGGAGCACACAATCCCCTTTTTCAGCTCTCATGGCCGAGACGGCATGAGTCGAACCCCATCTCGCTTGGATTCCATGACATCAGTCTTTCAGATTTTTAAGTCAGATTCAAGCCATTGGTCTCACCCATCAGAAACATGAGCAACATTAATAAGTCAGATTGTAGGTTCTTGTGGATGTATAATTAGTTTATTGAACAGGCTCATCTCAGTGGGAGTTTCAATTCATCGTTGTTTTTCTTTCATCTCCAATTACTATGTTCAACTCTGCTCTGTTGAAGCTCTCTTTCTAGTCCCCAAACAACATCTTCAGAAGTTTTCACAATTTTCCTATGATTTAATTTTCAGGATCCAGCTGAATTTCAAACTCAAAGCTTCTCTTCCATCATAGCATATGGTGGAGAAGGCCTGATCTGCTTTTTTATTTCTCCCCCACTGCTTCTTAGAGTGGAGGGAAGTGCTTTCTTGGTTTGGCATCCCTCTCCCTTCTCTATTCCTAAGGTGTTACTCCATTGGTGTTGAGGGTTGGAAAGATAAATGGATAAGAAACACCTGCCTCTTACTTAATAGCAATGTCCTCTCTGTTGCAATCTTTCCTTTGTTGGGTTCTGCCACATATATGCCTTACACTGATCAGCATCGATGCCCTCTGAGTGACCACATATTCAATATTGATTGTTTCTTGGAACACACATGGAAGTTTTTTGGAGCATCTGCAAGGCTGTTCATACTGCACAGTTCTCTGAAGCGGGATTTTTGGTCCTGGCTGAGCATCCCACAGCCTCTTGATGTTAGACTCCTTCACCCTGTGGCCAAACCTCTTGAATGGGGAGCTGGTAAGTGACTTCGGTACAACAACTTACTCAGAGTCCACTTGGTCCCAAAAGATCCCACATCTTTTTTTCCCCTTGTACCTTTGACATTCTAATCAGTGTGAGTGTAGACCACTCAGGGTCCCTTCCTCTCCCTGCCCTGCCATCACTCTTGCATAACTGTCTTTTACATGCTTAGTTAGACACAAGGAGTACTTCAGTAAGTGTCACCTAAGCAGGTCACCGATCAGAGACAGCCTCCCCTTCTTTAAGTTACCCTCAATCTCTACCAGTGAATCCTTAGAGCCATCATTCACTTGGTTTTGAAAAGGGGAGGGAAGCCATTGCACTTCCAAATATGCCATGACTCTTGCAATAACTGCTGATTCTCACAAATTTCCATGGATCCCTCTATTTTTCTCAGATTCTTTGTAGTTACGCTAACCATGTGGCTCATTGTGGCCCATAGAATATGAGTGGAACTGACATGTGTTGCCAGGATGGCCTTGGAAACACAAGGTGGTAGAGTCACAAGATGGAAGTAACACCGTCTAGAAGTCCTAAAGGAGGTTTCTGGCCCCAGTTTTTGGTTTTCCTTGTTAGAATGTGGAATGCTTAATGTCTGTTTGTTCTGTGAACCCTATTTGCAGGCAGGAGGAAAAGTCATCCAGCTACAAATGGTCTTACCTTTGCCTCCTCATAGGGTGATCTGAACAGAAGGCCAATGGTGGCAAGTTCAAGCAACCACAAAGAAAAAGCCCTGTAAGGTTTTGTATATGTACATTTCCTACCATGATAGCTCTCTGCAATTCAAGCTCTCTGCTCTCTATACATAGAGGTTTGGGTCATTGTAATAGCTCCAAGCTGGACTGTATCTCACAATCACATACCAAGTTTAATGTTTAATACCTTACTAACTGAAATACACAAGGCAAGAAACATTTGACAATGAATGCAGTGTATAAGGGTTCCTTGAGTGATAAGCTCCCTTCGTGTTTCAGCAGTTCAACTCCACATCTGCCTGATCAAAACAAATGAATTATTTTTCCATAGAACTTAACAAGGAAGTACATGACCTTAAAACTCATTTTTATCAAAGACCTGGGGCCAATGAGATCCCATGGTGTTTTCAGTTACGTTCCACCCCGCTTACTGTTTCCTCTTTGCTTTGCTTCTTATGATTTCAGAAAGTAACACTGTAAGAGCCTACAGTCTGGGTGCTCTGAGGAAGGGACATTTGCCGGAGGTCCTTGGAGTGTTTTTCTTTAACTGAGGTTTCCTAGCACAAAACCATATAAAGTACAAATGCCAACTTAAAACAATTTCACCCACAAACTATATTTAAGCACGGCATAGTTACCAAATAAAATAAGACTACAGAAACAGTTTTACTGCTTAGGGACAAAAAACAACATATGTTTTTGAACAGTTAACCCACAATAGCAGAGCTGACAACTTCAAATAAAGGCCACAATCCCGTGAGCCTGTAACTCAGTTGCACATAGGCTCGGTGTAGTGTTTCACGTCATGGATAGAGTTTCTTTACTGCTTTTAATGGTGGACGTTAGAAGCCTCCTTCCTGCAATTAGTATAATGGAGGATATAAGAGTGGAAATAGAAGATTTTCCCCTGTTCATCTAGGCAATGAAAAAGTTTAAAATCATAAATAGTCCCAAGGTTAAAAAGAGGTCACACAGATTATCCCCCTGACTCCGTAACCCTGCTCATGTTTTGAGAGAATTGCCTGCTTAAAAATTATTCTGGTTAAATCACATCTTAAAAAGATAGGCCCTGTCCCCTGTCCACCAACAAGTAAAGTACTTGGCCCCAGAGGAAATTCTTAGCTGTGCAGGATATACTCGGCGTGGCCTGTGCAGCCTTCTTGTCCCAGTGGGAGGCAGCGCCCTTTCTGGAGATGGTGGCAGGACGTGCTGGCCCCTCGCTAGCCTTCCTTTTCGTTGTGCCCACTTTGCCTCCACGTTATCAGTGCGTTTGTGAGTCCTCGCTGCTCTATCTAACCCTGGACTGAGAGCTCCCTGCACAATGCTTCAAATCTTTTCCTTTTTTTAAAGATTTATTTATTTAAGAGAGAGAATGAGCAAGTGGGGGGAGGGGCAGAGGGAGAGAGAGGGTCTCAAGCAGACTCCGCACTGAGCACAGAGCCCAACATGGGGCTCAAACTCACAACCCTAAGATCATGACCTGAGCTGAAACCAAGAGTCTGACGCTCACTGACTGAGCCACCCAGGTGCCCCTCCTTATGGGCTTTCTTGATAAGTAACTAGTGTGATACATTATTTAAGCTTAAAGTTCTGATGATTTCATAGATAAGTTTCATGCATTAGCTACCACCAGTGAATTTAATTTCAAGAAAATTGACAAGATCCTAGTACCCTGATAAAAAAGATTTCCATGTGTTGCCAAGGCTTGGCATTCCCACTCCACATTTTTATTTCTTTGTGGATAGATTTGTTATCTGGTAATAATTAAACATACTCAGGGAGGTTAGCATATCAAGTTATTATCACTTATAAAAGCATGAATAAAGAACCTTGAAGAAAGTAGGTATGGTAGAAACATGGTTTGGAAATGAGACTTCTGAGAAGACAAGTGCAATGAAAAGTAGAGAAGAGGCAAAGAATTGAAAGTTTAAGGGCACAAAGGAACTTCACCCATTTTCTTTAATGTATAGTATTTCTGCTGCAGTAATTCTAGAAAGCCTCAATCTTCATCTAAAATTAAGTCCATTTTTTAACAGCTCTTTGGAAACATACTTAGGAAGAAGAGGGCTTTCTATAGCACATTTTAAAAAACAAATATAGCCTACTATGGAGTGCCTACCATGTCCTAGGGATTCTACATATGTATTCTCACTTAGCTCTCAAACAACTCAATGTCAAGAGCTCCTATTATCCAGATGAAGAATCAAAGGCCCAGAGAGATTAAACAACAATTGGAAAACCAGAGATTGCAACCACATCACATACTAGACCACCTCCTCCAACGCCACCAGCATCACCATCACCCCCAACAAGCAGGTCCTCCCAAATGCAACACTACGCATGTGATTGAAAATCTGGTTCTGTGTGGTTCTGATCCAACCAAGCACTTTGCCATATTGCTGCTGGTCCTGACTCAGTAATGCCATGAAATTATATACTGCACTGCCCTGGTACAGAACTCTTTTTCAGAAGAGACCCAAATAGAAAGTGGTGTTAATATTAACAGAAATAAATATTTTTTGAAACTCAGAAAGCCAGATCGAAGGGGTAGCCAAAGGCTTGCGGTAAATCTGAGTTGTGGTGCTTAGCACAGGCATGCTTAATGACCTAAACAATTCACAGTCTCTGCTCCCCATTGGTGCAGCCCGTTCCCAGCAGCCTCGATCAAGTGGGTGGTGAGTCTCCAGTCATCAGAGCTGAAAATGGACTCAGCACCTAGTAGGAGCCAAATTATGACTTCATGCAAGGACTTTTTTTTTTTTTTTTGGTTTGTTTGTTTCTGTAGCTGTAACGATGAAATGAGGAAAAAATTAACGTCAAATTTCAGCTCAACAATCATCTTTGAACTCCTCGTATTGCAATGGCCCCTATGCAAAGCAGGCACCGAAGGGACAAAGAGATTTCAACATGTGCCCTCAAGGAACTTATCTGTTCCTTGGCACAAATATTTAAGGGAAAATGGGCCATACTGGCCTTCCAGAATGAGACTGTGCAGTATTCCACCTCTAGAGTGAAAGAGAAAACGTTTATCCAGATTGAAATAAGGTCTTGGTCTTCTCCTGAAGCATAACACGCTTTCCTTCATTTGACAAAATTGACTCCTCATCCACTCACACCTGCTGGGTAGGGAGCCCCTACCAAGAGCGGGGAGGTTTCCGTCAGTCACTGGCTGAGAGACTTATTGCTACATCTCTCCTCACATGCTGCCTCTCAAGGTCTTCACACCCTTCATTTGAACATAACGTAAGCACACGTTATAATCGGAAGATGGATTTAAAATCTACATTCAGTACCTCTGCCTTATCGGGGCACCTCTCAGTCATTACGTCCGTCCACTTACTCCACTCACAACGCAATCCTGTCCATCACCGAGACTGATTAACGTGATACAAATTTGACATTTTCCCCTTCATCCTAGTGGGCAACCTGGTTCTCATTAGGGCCCCCGAAATTAAAACATCCCAAAAAAGTGCATTTAAATTTTACTCTGAGAACAAAGGAGCAAATGCAAGTATACTGTCACTTTACCACACAAACTTTTCTTGAGTTTACTTAATGAATAAATTGCTGTTAACTCATAACTAAGCCATTAGCAAAACAAAAATTGCCAAACAAAACATGATCTCATCTGCTCATCTCTCTTCAGACCACCGAGTAAAAGGTGAATACATTTGTTGATCCCTCCACCACAGAGATAGAAGTAAAACATTAAGGACCCATAATCAGGTTATTCGGAATCTAGAAGAAAAAGAGAAAGCACTTTTGCCTCGATTACCTTAAAATCTTGCACTAAAATCTCGCTTTGGAGTTGACATTTTTGGTTTACTGTTTCACCTCTCACTTCTTCTTTTATGGACACACATAACCTTACTGCTTAGAGGCCATTTAGTCCAATTCCCTCATTTTAGAGAAATGAAGAACAGGAGCTCAAGGGAGGTTGCGGGAGGCCCCTGGGGGCAGGGCTATGCTGAGGACCAGCTGTCCTCACTTCAGCTCCTTCCAAGACCTGAGTATCTTTCCGCGCCAACAAAAAAAAAAAAAAAAAAAAAAAGGAGGAGGTAGGTGAGGAGGACCCCCTGTTGCACAGAGGAGGGCCGTGCTTCCGCTAACACTACCGTGGAAGGTGCTGAGAAAGTATTATTCCCACAGAGTGTGATACCACCAGGGTGGGTCAGGGGTCTTCAGAAAGGAAGTCTAGGGTGCCGTCAAATCTGACCACATCACAGAAGACCAAGATGGGGGTGGTGTGGGGAGGTGGGCATGTGGCTGGAGAAGAGGAGGAGACCCTAGGTCAGGCCAGCTGCAAAAGGACTGACATCCAGAATGGGTCTATGTGACATCGAGGTGCCTCTCTGGAGTCCCTTGAAAGTTTTTCTTTCTCTAAAGCTCTTCAGCTGCATCCATTTGGTTCTCTGGCGCCCTTTGTTTTCTGGCTGATGATCCTTTTTTTTTTTTTTTTTTTTTCCTTCCCTACATTTAAGAAAGAAAAGGAAAGAAGGGAGTGGGAGCGGGTAACTGCCCCCCCCCCCAGCCCGCACACCGTGCAGCCAGTCTTAGAGCTCCCCCTGCTGGTCCCAGCGTGGAGCTTTGTCTTAAACAACCCTACTAGATCTTACACCCCAACTTCTTAAAGAGCTTCTACTCTGTGTTGAGTTCAGCTGACAAACAGTTTACAGCAGTATCTCTGCAGACCTGTGCTTCTCTACGCTCAATAGGAAAAGCTTGGAAAAGGGCAAAAGTGAGTTTATAAAAATTGTTTCCTGCAGGAGTGCCTCCTAATTCAAGCCGAATGTCGCTCACCAGTGGGCTTAAATAAACCCTTAATCTTAAACATCCACTTTATCATGAAAATGGCACTGTTTATTCCACTGGTAATATCTTGTGTCGAAATCTGAACAGTATTTCTTCTCTAATGGGAGTAAGACAGAAAGCCCTGCCAATCAAACGGGAAAGAGGAGCCTGCACCAGACAGCAGGCCTCTGTTTTCGGGGATAAAAACCCATATTCATTCGCGCAGGACCACGGCAACTTTAAAAAACAATATCAAAAGGAAAAGAAGTTAGAGTTGCAGAGGAATGTTCTCTGGGTGCTTCTATTTTTCATCTCTTTGCTCTCCTACTTTCTCCCCGTAAGTAAAAAAAAAAAAAAAAAAATTAAAGGCGGTATGATTTCTTGTTTGCTTAAAGGCTAATGTATATTTACAGAAGCATCCAAGGCATGGATTGCTTTGAATTTAGTAGTCCGTCGATATACAATAGGGCTACTGTGTTTCAAAGGATTTGGCCACCCATCATGACCCACTATTCAGTCTGTCATCCATTAATCTAAACACAGGCTCTCTCAGATATATCCAGATGCCCAAAAATCTTCTACGTTTTTTTGATCCTACCTTCTGGTTACCGTATCTAAGGGGGGGATTGTTGCTGAGAAATATTCCAGTGTTTCCCTCCGAGGGTTTTTAAGCAAGTTCCCATCCACTTGTCAGAAGCCCAGAAGAATAGGTTTTCTTCTCCCTTGCCAAGTATCCATTTTCATATCAGGTGGACGCCAATTATTACTAAAAGCTGATACAGTAACAATGGAGCACCTCACTGTGGGGAGAGTCTTCCCATCACAGTGAAATCTGATAAGGATTTGGTGTGACTATGTCACTCTTTTTTAGAGCAGTTTGTAATTAGCAGAAATAAAGTTTCTGCTAATATTGCAATAAATAAACATTATCAGTAGAACTTTAGAAGAATGACAATTTTAAAAAGAAAGAAAAAAGAAAGCTGACTCCCAAATGTCTATGCCAAGTAGTCAGTTTCCAGCTATGTGATTGGTTCCTTCCCCTTGCCTTACTAACAACTACATGTTACCAGCCAGGTTTCCAAAAAAACTCCCCTCTCTTTTTCCTGTTGGATCAGGTGATTCATGAATTCCACCAAAGAGTTACAGTAAAAATTTCATTCTACCATAAAGCAATGTGGCACCCAATTTCACATGGAAACTTCTTCCTGCTCGATTTCACTTGTGAAACCCTCTGGATCTAACACAGTGCAAGAAGAAAACCACTTATTCTGCCTGAAATTCACTTATTTGTCTGTAATGTAGGATCATTGCCTCCTCTACTATATTCATAATTTTATTTAGGCTGACAAAAAAAGGAAAACAAGAGTATTTGTGTTCCCTAAGATTCCTTCTCATTTTATGGAGTAAAAGAAATTTCTAGGTATAACCCAATTACTCTGCAAACATCCAAGTATCCACAGCTAAAGTATCTAAAATATCCAAAATATCTAAAAACCTCAGATGGGTGAAAACCTACCTTGTTCGGAAGATATCCACAAGAGGAGAGAGAGACCTTGTATCCTTATTTTAACTCATTGTTAAGCCTACATATCCCCTACTACCAGAGCCTAAGCTGCATTCCTCCTGAAAATGCTCAGCACTGGTGATCAGAGCAGAGTTAGATATTATGAGTAGCCCAGTAATGATTGTTTCCATTTATCATTGCCATGGCTCATTTGCAAAATTAAATTTCTAATCAATCTCTCCTTTATATCCAAGTGATGTCAGAAAACAATGGTACCCATTTACTCACTGAAATTCTTTCATTGCAAGCCAGGTGCTCTCCAGAAATTCTAACTTCATCACCCACAACTTTTACTCAACCACTCAACCTTTTAACCACCTCCAATGACATGGAAAAGTTAATGCCCCCAAAATATCACAAGGATCCATAACTATGTGTCTATACGCGTGCTGGTGTTCTCGCTGCCTGTTCTATCCATCCTTCAAAACCCATAGTCCATACCATAACCTCTACTGTGAAGCCTCTCCTAACTCTACTTCTAAACAAGGGCTTATCCTACCTCCTCAATGTTGCTTCTGCTTCCAGCATGACAGTGTTCATCCAAGTATGGGCCATGGAGACCCTGCATCAGAATTACCCAGGATACATGTTAAAATTGCAGAATCCCAAGCTCCATCCAGACCTGCTAAATCAGAAACTCTGGGATGGACACCCAGCAATCTGCATTGACTAAGCTCCTTCTCCCCTCCCCTCCCCTGGTTAGTGTGCTGCAAATACAAACATGTATTTTATTGCCCACACACTTCTGAGTAGCAGTTAATATTTATTGAGCTCATCTGCTATGCCAGGCACTGTTCTAAGCACTTGAGACACATATTAACTCATTTAATTGTCACAGTAACTGTATAAGAAGAGACCATTTTTAGGGCGCCTGGGTGGCTCAGTCGTTAAGCGTCTGCCTTCGGCTCAGGTCATGATCCCAGGGTCCTGGGATCGAGCCCCGCATCGGGCTCCCTGCTCGGCGGGAAGCCTGCTTCTCCCTCTCCCACTCCCCCTGCTTGTGTTCCCTCTCTCGCTGTGTCTCACTCTGTCAAAATAAATAAATAAAATCTTTAAAAAAAAAAAAATAAAAAAAAAAAAAAATAAAAAAAAATAAAAAAAAAGAAGAGACCATTTTTATCTCCATTTACATGTTAATTAACTTCTCTGAGGTAAAGTGAAATAGAAACTCTCCCAAGAGCACATAGCTAATAAATGGCAGAGAAAAAATTCGGAACCAGGCAGTCTTATTCCTGGGTGCCTGTCCCTAAATCATTGGGCTTTATAGTCTCAAAAATAATTGTTTGTCTTCTGCCCCCTTCACTAGGCTATGAATTCTTCCGGAGCAGAAATTCTATCTTTCCATCTTGGTAACTTCGCATAGTGTGTGAGATACTCAACAAATGTTTATTGAATTGTTTAAAATGTAGGATAAACCAAAATACCATTTTTTTTCTTCTTTTGGTCTATGGATAATAATATCAGTGAGGTAAAAAAAAAAAAAAAAAAACCCTCATGGACCACAAAATAAATAAATAAGTAAATATGGCCATGCTTTGGTGAAACACTAGTGAAATTATGCCTGGTCTTTATTAAAAATTATAAGTAATGTAATAAATGTAAATAAACTCATTCATACCAGAAACCAAAGCCTCCACAGCGTCACATGGTAAACTTAAGACCACAGAAAGCCGGCCTGGGGACAGTGAGGCGGTCCCCAGGGAATTACTAGTCACTTTCCAAACCATATTTTCACATCTCTTCTCCAGCTGTAACTTCAAACAGTATAAAAAAATATATAAATCCATCAGGTGATGGTCTGTAACTGCACTTCTTCCTTATCAAAGACCTAGAAACTGCAGCCAAACGGCAGATGTTACCGGCCACTTCCTAGGAAGGAAAAAAAGGCCCAGACTCTGACCTGTTAAGAACTGGCATGTTACTTACACAAGTGATATCAGAACTTACATGCTGTGTCTACACTTAGCCTAAAACCTCAGTGAAAACTGAGAGAGTCATAAACCATTCAGCCCGAAATTTACCATCATATAGCATTATATATGTGGATAACAAACGAGAGGGGTTTTTTTTTCCTATTTTTTTATCCAGATGTTTTGATGCTATGTATACATACAGAGAGAGACACTCGAATGGTTACAGTCCCCACATCTCTCATCTGTTGCTTAACCTCGCACGTCTTCCAAGTTTTGGCTATCAGCCAGGGGCCCGGGTACCTACACGCAGGTGCCCACGCCCCCACACAACGTGGATCCCAGTGGGATGAATTTAAATGGGTCTCGCTTCCGAGTCAATGCGAAACCGCCTCCAAACACACCTCTGATCCCCAGAAATAAACTCCCTCCTTGCTTCCAGATTTGCTGTGAAAACATTTTTCTCTCTTTTAAGAAAATGTCTACATAAGATCCTGCCAGAGCACATGTGAACTAAACTATTCAAGTGTAGGGGACAGCTTGCTAGTGGTGACTTAGGCGTTCAGAATAAACACTCAGAACAAATATAATATTTAAGGACAAGCGGGTCCCGGACACGTGTGGGGCAGCTTGCGTTAAATGCTTCTGCCTCCACGATGCCCCAGCATTTCCGTCATGTGCGGCTCGCCAAATTTCAGACCAGGTAAGACACGGCCTTGCTTGGAAAGAGCAGCCGAGTTGTGAGCATCCTCTGACTTTTAGGGATGGAACATTTCTCTCCCTTTCGTTTCCAAGAGTTACAAAAGTCGTGGGGAAGGATGTAGCTATTGTCAGCTCCTCCAGGACCTACAACAAAAAGCAGAGATCTCACCACCAAAAGTAAGATTTTATAGGATTCCTGTTTCCTTCTGTGAGTTGCCTACAGATTCTCCTGCCAAGGAATGCAATAGCTTTATAAACAGTGACATGAGGACATAGCTGGGCTTTCCAACCTAAGTCAGAGGCGGTTTGGTTTGGACTCGCCAAGGGGAAGCATTCTGTGTCCAGTCTGATTGGTTCTCTCGACTCTCCTTCTAAGGAAGTCTTGCCCCCCAACTGTCAGAACCACAAAATACAAAACCATTCATCTCTCGCTTTTGAACCTTGCCTGAGCCACTCAATGCCCCTGACTGAGGCAAGCGTCTCTCCAATCAGGGACACTTGTTTCTCAGAGCCAAGTACATTTCTCTAAATGCTTCACGTGGGAAGGAACAAAACCAGTAAGTCAGAAAGCTGACTCCAGAAGGAGCAGAAGTGTCTCCTTTCCTCCCCCAGCAGATGGGTGGTTCTGTGATGATTCTCCAGTGTGACCACGACGCAAGGCCTGGCGTCCCGTCAGGACAGGACAAAGTATTTGGCTACCAACATCATGGTTTTTAAATGTGGGGCAATTGCTTGGAAGGAATACAAATGTGCCAGTGAACAGAACTAAAGTGTACAAATTATGCTCCACAGCAGTAAGTTCAAAGGGACAAACGCTCCAGATGTTTTGGAACCTGTGGCCGGGTCTCATTTATATTTCTCAACAGGGGAAGCCAACTCTAAGGGCCATAGTTTTGGAAGCCTGGGATCCACCACCCATTAGAGTCTGGACAATAGCCAGTGGAATTCGGGACTGTTGGGCCCTGGATAGTGTGCAAATCAAATGATAAATACTTATTGATCACTTATGCCTGGACCAAAAGACACCACATTTTTTACTTGAAAGAACCATCACTAATAACCACCTATGCATTTATAAAATAGTGCAGCCTAAAAACACTTTCAAATACGTTGTGTTCTCTCAGTCCGGATGACAGGGAGCCTCATTAGTGATTAGCCTCACTCCGTCTTTATTGACAGATGAGAAAGCCATTAAGGGGAGGTAGACACTGTGCCCCAAATCACAAAGCCCGGAAGTTCAGAACCATACTTGGGCCTGGTCTCTTTCCACTACCCCTCAGCTGTGAACAGTAACCAGAAACTCAGTCCTAGCACCTTCCTCGGAAGAGTCCGATAGCCTCAAGAGTGTCACAAAGTTCCTTGGGAAATCACACAGCCCAGGGGTTAAAGGAGGAAGCTGTCCCCACAGTGACCTGCTCATCCAAAGGCAGCGAAGCCTCTCTGCTGCATTTCCTTCACGATCTGCCGCCAGGTAGATCCTTCTTGGTTCTTTCTCAACTAGCTCTCCTCCCAAGAAGGTGGGAAGGTGAATAAAGACTTGTGTTCACCTCAGAGTGCTCAGTGCAAAAGCTCTGGGGTCAGAGACCAACTGGGGTGGGGGGGTTGCCTGGGTGGCTCAGTCTGTTAAGCGTCCGCCTTCGGCTCAGGTCATGATCCCGGGGTCCTGGGATCGAGCCCCGCGTCGGGCTCCTTGCTCAGCGGTGAGTCTGCTTCTCCCTTTCCCTCTGCCCCTCCCCCTGCTCATGCTCTCTCTCTGTCAAGTAAATAAATAAAATCTTAAAAAAAGAGAGAGAGAGAGAGCAGCTTGGAAGTACCTACTTCAAAGGGTAATTATAAGAATTAAATAATACTGAAAACAAAGCCTTATATTCCCTGCATACAGTAAGCACTCAATAATCACTATTCATATTGTTATCATCCTTAATTTTATATTTATAAAACACTTGCAGACTAGTTGCGTTCCAAAGTGTACGCTCAGTTCCTGCGGGAGGACAGTCTGATAAGCACTGGTGGAGTACCTGGTACCCGGCTCGGCCCCACGGACAGGAGGAGGCCCTGGGTGCTGTCTCCTTAGTAGAGAAAGGAACTTCACTCTAGGAGGAGCCTGACTTACGGAAAGAGTAAGTAGACGCGAATTAGAACTAAGAATTTTTTTAATTATTCAAAATTTGGAAACGGGAGTTTTATGCAGGTGCATACATGCGTGCACGGCCCACACCCAGTACCTCCAACCCTCACGGTTCTTGATCCTTCACCTTTTTCCCCCCAAAATAATGCCTTGCTTCTATCCCATTCTCTTGGGCTTTTGCAAAGTAAGTAGCTATGTAGTGTGGAAGGGGGAACAAAAATCACAGTGAAGTGTAAGTGATTTAAGTTTACTACTCCTGGAAAATAAATTCGAATTGGATTGGAATACTGGAATCTCTCCCCATGAAGGGCTTCAAGTAATACTGTTCTAAGGAGTGGATATCTGGGGTTCAGCAGATGGAAATTCATTCATTCGCTCCTGCAGCCAGCCAACCAGCCAGCCAGCCATTTCTCCAACCAATGTGCTGGGTTATAGGTGCCGAACAACACAACCCTGACTTCACTGGACTTCTAATCTAGCACAAGTCGCAAGCATTACACAAGTGAGCTAAAAAAAGAAATAATTACAAATCGTGGTAAGAGCTAAAGAATAAAAGGTAAGATGATAAAGGAGGGGGCAGAGGGTATGTAGGTATACATAGAGTGATGGCAGGAAAGACTTATTTAAACGAAGTATATGGATGGATATTTGATTTGAGGCATTAAAGAGCCAACCGAATTATTTTGCAATATATACAAATACTGAATCATTATGTCATACACCTGAAATTAATATAATGTTATGTGCCGATTATACCTCAATTTTTAAAACTTTTTTTTTAAATAGGAGCCAGCCCTCCTGGCTGGGCAGTGGGGGACTGGGCCCAGGGAGTAGGTAAAATGGCAGCGCGAAGCCCAGGACAGAAAATGACCCGGGGTCTAGGACTCAGACGAGAATAACACTGAAAGCTTGGGATGGAGAGCCAGGGAGAGATCATACATCGCCTTGTAGATCCTGGAAGGAGTTTGGATTTTACAGAAGGACTGAACCAGAAAAGCTTGCAGATCCTTTACATGTGTTTGATTCTTTAATATATATATATTTTTTTATTTCAAGGAAATGTAAATTTATTTTTAATTTAGGACAAAATCTTAGCTCTCTTAATTCTTGGCCAGCACCTTCTCACTCGTCTGTCATTTCAGACTCTTGCCCCCACCCAGCACACCGTGCTGGGAAGAGCACAAGTCCCCTTTGTTCTGGGGCCTGGCACTGCTAGGAGTGTGACCTTGAGCCAACCAGTGGTCATTGCAAGCCTGACTTCTTCATCTATAGAGGAGGTGGGGCCAGATGATCTCAGAGATCCCTTTGGTTCTAAATTAATTTGATCAAAACTGGAAGGGAAAAAAAAAAAATGCCCTTAGCGCTTACCCTTCCTGCTGTAGACAGTTTGATGTGGGGGTTAAAAGCCTGAACTTTGGGGTTACAAATCTAGATTCTAATGACGACCCTACATGCTAACACCTGTAACTTGAGCAGGTGACTTTATCTCTCTAAGCCTCTTTGCTCATCTGTAAAATACGGAGAATAGCCATGCCTACTTCGCAGAGTTCTTATGAAGAAGTAGGGGTGTAATTATTACTACGCCATCACTATGCATAGATCTTCCCATAACAGGATGGCAGGACTTTGGGCTAGAGAGAAATAACAGGCTTAAGACTTGAGGTCTTTGGAACCTACACTCATGAATCAGCATCTATTATGCCAATATTAAGGGTGAACCAACATGAAGTAAGGCTGGATCTGTGTGGAGCCCAGAGGTAAAGTCTGGTCTGGAAACTTGAGGCCGTTGAAAGGTTTTCAGCTGAAAAGGTATTTGCTCACTTGATGTGAAACACATGGTCTGGTGGGGCGGGGGGGGGGACCTCAGAAAAACACCAGCCATCCCCCGTCCCCGTCTCACGTGTGTGAGGAATGAGAGGGCGTGCTTGGACAAAGCTTTATTCTCCTAGAGACAGTCACCGCCAGCAAAAAGACGAAGAAGAAAAAAACAATTAAACTTCTAACATGAGCTAACTCAAATAAGCCCACCAACCTCTTAGTAAAATATACATGCTTGGAGCCAGGCTGTCCTGACACGTGTTTAAAGAATACCCAACACTCAGAGGAACTGAATAAATAGACTTGAAGTCGTGCAGTGCTTGGGAAATTTTCGAGAGAGTAAATGCCGTTTGCGGGCCTCGTCTTCCTCCTCCTGTTCATAAAAGTCACAGAATCACAGGGTTGGAAGAGAGATCAGAGGTCATCTTGCCCCAACCTGATTTCGAACACATTCGTTTCAGAGGCAAAATGAGTCTGAGCAAAACGATCCCTAAGGTCAAATCACAGTTTGAACCAAACCGCTTAAGCCAGATAAGAAGTGATCTGAAGTGGAAAAGGGGGACAGGGGCGAGAAAGCAGTCCCAATTTGGGTGAGTTTTTATTTCTCTGAGTGCCCGATGACTCACGAGTCAGCTTCACTGTGTAGAATTCTGAGAATGGTCTGCCGCTCTAAGCGCTTCCCAAACACGTCTTTTGAGATCAGTGTGTATGCTTCCTGAACTTGGCTCCTTCCAGTTACTCGCCATTTGGAAAGGCAGGAGGGAAGGAGGATGGGTGTGGGGGGGACGGAGGGCAGGCAGATTGCCAGATCCAGTTCCATTGCTGAAGCTATGGCAGGGGGAACACAATGATAAATTGGCATTGTCAAAAAAATTAGTGAATGGAAGATGGGGGCCCACTCTCTTAATAAGGATTACTTGGTTCAAATGTTCTAGACAAAACATCTATGATAGGTTGGTCATGAATCTGTACGTAGTCTATGCGTTATAAAGGAGAGACAGAAGGGGGAAGAGGGAAGGAAGAGGAGGAAAGGGGGTAGAGGCAAATAGGTAAACCTGCAGAAACACAGGAAAATGTGAATTAAATGATACAACCATTTATTGAAGGCTAAGCCCTATGTTTTTTGCTTTAAATATGCTATTGTATTAATCCTCAAAAATGGGTAGGTCATTATTCCCTTTTCCCAAACAAAAGAAGGAAAACTCGATGGTTTGTTAATTACTTCAGAAGATTCGAGTAACTTTTTTTTCTCTTCTCTTTTTGTAACGTGCAAAGATTGCTTTGAAAACGAGAAACAAGGGGCCCTTGGGTGGTGCAGTCAGTTAAGCGTCCAACTCTTGATTTCAGCTCAGGTCGTGATCTCAGGGCCGTGAAATTGAGCCCTCTGCCGGGCTCCATGCTCAACATGGAGTCTGCTTCAGATTCTCTCTCCCTCTCCCTCCCGCTTGTACTCTCTCTCTTTCTCTCTCTCAAATAAATAAATAAAATCAGAAATCCTTTTATTTACTCTGATCCCCTCTCTGCAAAGGGCATCGAAGCTCACGCCTCTCTGTAAAGGGTAGTTAAAATCCACATGAGACTTTCTCTCCCTCTTCACCTAGTCCTACGCGGACTATGTTAACTGAGTCAACGTCTCACCACCAAGCGCTTACTTGAGAGCATTCGTGTATAATAGAAAGAGCATTTAAACATACACAGGTTTCCCTTTCCAAAAAAAAAAAATATATATATATATATTGTCTTATATTTTGGAATGCAACGGTGGAGGTATTTAAGAGAACGAGCTTGTAACAACAGAGTAAGCAACAGAACAATCTTCTCTAATTGGGAGGGAAGGTCCTCATTTTTCCATAACGGCATCTACATTACATGTCCAGATGCTCTGCCAGATGGTTAACTCTACACCCCAAAGCATCTGATTTGGCAAGCGTAGATCAGGACACACAACTGAAGCCAGAACTGCCGAGGAGCCGTGTGAATAAAGACCAAGTCTCAATTAGCAGGTCAAGAAACAAGCTAATCAATTAGCAGCCTGGCTTTCTCCAACTCACCAAATTAAGATGCCTTTAAAGCATAACTGATCTTTGTAAATGAACTTTCCTCTCTAGTCCCTCCTCTGGGAGGTTAGACATTATAAGAAAATAATTGTATGAATCATTTATATTTCTGGAAAATACCGAGCACCTCCAGGTGTGACACAGATGGTGGACAATGAAGGGGGGAGGGAGTAATTTTTCATGAGTCAGGCGCACACATCCATGCACTTGCATAAACAACAAATCCTACTTATGTCCCCGCAGGAATCCCCACCTCTCCAGCAAGGCCATGAGCAATACCAACGTCCCCATGCCCCACACTCAATAAAATTGTCTAAAGGGAGTGAGAAATCTAACACACACAAAAAGTACCAGAAAAGGGCTCTGGAGTCAAACTGCATGGATTCAAATTCCAGTGCCACCAATTATGGGTTGTGTGATATTTGGGCAATGAAGCCTCTCTAAGCCTCAGCTTCCTCATCCATAAAATGGGGATTATATCAGTACCTCCCTCTTGCAATTGTTGTGAAGATGGGGTTAATGCCCGCAGAGTAACTAAGCTTTAATGGTTGGGACACAATTGTTAACCTGTACTATTTCTACAAAAGAGAGAGAGAGAGAGGAAGGAGGAAGAGGAGGAGGGAAGAGCAGAAGGAGAAAGACAAAAGGAGAGAGGAAGAGAGAGAGACAGGGCGAAGGGGAGAGAGGGGGAGGGAAGGGGAAGAAGGGGGAGGGAGGGGAGGGGAGGAGAGAACTCTCCTCTTCATATTTCTGTGATGATGGAAGAAACTTGAGCTGAACATCTTCAGGAGTGTCACAGCCAGGAAAAGTGAGATGTGCTTTCAAAGAGGGAAGAGGGAAGCCGTGCTCTCTGAACAGTGATGATGTACCAATTGTTGCACGCAGCATCTCACTTTCCAAAGAAGCACACATTCACACTCACAAGCTCCAGTGACCTGCCACATGTCACTTTGGAACTGAGATTCACACTCAGGTCTACTCCTGCCTACAGTCCAACTCCTTTCCGTGCCACCACCCTAAACCATTCACCCGCAGCTGGGGTGGCAAATTGGATCTGAAAATCATGTGCACTTTCCTTTCCTGAGCATGCTCTCCTGCCAAACAATGCCGGTGAAGAAATATTTAAGCTGCAATATTAGTACAAATTAGTTGTACGATCCCTACTTTTAAACTCAAGCTCTGACATACTAAGGGGTTAGAGATTTGGTTGGTGCTGATGGTGGTTTTAATGTCAGACTCTGATCAAAAGGAGGAACTGCACTTCTTAGGAAACATTCTGATTAAAATTAAGTTTCAAATAAGAGCTGTCTTTCCAAATACCTCAAACTCCACAGGTTTCAAATTAGTCTAGGCATTTGATGGCCTGCAGGCAGAAGTCCAGAATCATGGGCCCATTTTTGTGGATCTGATGAAGCATGGGAGAAAGACTGTCGGAGAGGTGTTTGCTGCACATGAGGCTCATCGGTGGGTCTCTTCTCCAGCTATCTTGCCACATTATTGAAAAAGCCTCCAAGCTGGTCTCCCAACCTCTACTCTGCCCATCTCTAATGTGGCCCCTGCATAGCACTGAAAGTGATTTTAAGGTGCATCAGATCATGTCACACCCTTGCTCAAAATTCTTTTGTGTCATCACACGGCCCTTAGAATCAAGTTCAGAATGTTGCATATGGCCTTCAGGCACTGTGTGATCTAGCTGCAACACCATCTTAGGCACGCTGGTTACCCAGCTCTTCCAACCCATGACCAAGAGTGTTCATGGCCAACACTCACCAAATCTTTTCTGCCTCAGAACCTTTGAATATTGTGCTCATTCCATCTAGAATGATCTTCTTCCCTCCACCACCAACACACGCACACACACAGCACCATTCCCTCTGCCAACTCCTTCTCATAATTTAGGTCCTCAAAGAAGTCTTTCCCAAGCCACTGCCAAAAGCACCCCTAGGCCCATCCAAGCCCTCATCCAAGCTCCCATCCAAGCCCCTGCTTCTTCATCTCCACCCTTGTTTCCTTCAGGGCACTCATCACATGTCAGTCTCCAATGGCTCCCCAGTGCCTGGCATAGTCCCTGACACCTGGAGGGCCCTCAGTGAAATGTTGTGGGACAAATGAGCTAAGAAATGCAGGTATACGTGGCATGTTATCTTCATTTTGCTTTTCTTAAGTCTCTTACCACTCCCTAAAATTATATTGATTTCTTTGCTTACATTTTTATTGTCTGACTCTCCCACTAGGAAATAAACTTCAGAAGAACAGATATTTTCCCATGTTCACTATTTTATCCCTAGTATCCAGAACAGGCCCTGGTATGTAATAGGCACACAGTATTTGTTGAATGAATGAATGAATGCATGAATGAATGAATGAGTACTTGTATACCTAGGATCAAGGGCAGTGTCTAGGTCAGAATAAATACTAACCAAACGGAAATGTACTCTCATTCCTTCTTATAATTTAGTAACAATCCAATTTTGACCCATATAGTGATTACAATTAATTTTTCATATAGTTCACTTTCAGGGAGAGGAAATATCTTTTGCATCACCAAAGCTTTGTAGTGGTCATCTGTTACAGGTTCTGAAATGAAAACCCCTCTCTTGGTATGGGTCACTTTTGGCTTAATGGTCCTCCACCACCTTCCATTAAGGCCAGGGAAAATCAATCTTGAGAGAGAAGAGCAATGTGCCCTTCAAACAGCTGTTTTCATGACCAAATCCCACTTCAACTCTTTCAAGTATTGTCTATAACACTCACAAAAGAAAACAAATCTGTCTTGACACAACATTTTGACCAAGTTCAATGTGGTTATTCATGTTATTCCAACTTTTCTTGGTAGAAAAGATAAACATGGTCTCTGGGAAAAAAAAAAAAACACATAATCAAAAAAGCACCACCCAGGCCCTTCCAAGGCCCAGCCCTGGTTTCCAGATGCTCTCCGTTTTCAGCTTGGTTTAATTAAAGCTCCACATGTCAGCAACCCGTCAGCTTCAGGTGTGATTCAGATTGCCCCAAAGCATCAGAAAGCCTGCCAAGCTACCCAAGCATGAGAGCAAAGTTGAGAAATATACTCCCTAGAACAAAGCCCATCATTACAAGGGGAAGGCTTGTTGGGAGGAGGAGTAAAGTGATTATCTCCCTCCCTGCTTTGGATTTTGAAACAAAACAAAGAGAACTTGGTTCATATTCAGCCCGTGTCTTAGATCAGTGACAATGCTCTTGAGGGAGGCACAAGACGTCTGAAGTCTAACTCCTGGTCAGACTTGGCTACCTCTCAAACTATGGTCATGGTATGCAAAAGATGCTAAGAACTCGAGTGCATCTGTACCCTTCCACAGTAGAAAGCTCACAGCACACTTGTTTATTCTTCTTCTTTTTCCCCTTGGTCTGTCAGACCTGAGCTTTTTATAGTGCCTCTGGGTCTGCAGGGAGACAAAAAAAAAAAAAAAAAAATGCAATTAGCTAACAGAGTTTTCTGGCTGCAGTAGCCAGAAATTGAAAGATAACTCCCAACATGATCCAGTCATAGATGAAAACCAAACTCTTGGGGGGTGGGGGGGGATCTTTTTTGAATAAACAGGGCCCTTGCTCAAGACCTGAAGCCCAGAGAGCACAAGCCTGGCAAAGACAGCAAGAGAAAGCATGAAAAAGCTCCCCCAGATCTATGATATGGAATATGGAGCCCCAGGTTACATGAATGGAAAGCTTCGCCACACTCTTAAGAATTTTCCTTCATGCGGCTAAAACAAATGTAAAACAAAAGTGGTGCCTGTGCAAAACCAGATAGACAATTCCATCTCTGTAATTCTAGAAATCACCAAATAACTTTTCTCCACCACATTTCCAAGAGCTGTACCCAGAAGGGTCAGGTACTGTGTGAACACGGAGTAGCTCATTAACATTATTTGATCTACAAACTTCCAAAACAATAGATTGGAGGGGCTCATGCTTTGGACATAGCGAATTGTCTTCTGATCGTGAAGAGAAAAGCTGAGCCTTTGGCAGCTCACAGTGATTCATGTAGGTGAAGAGGGGTCTCCTTGCCACAGTTTTTATGGGATCAGTCGCATCTTGAAACATGTTGAGAAGAATCTAAAAAACAAACACACAAACAAAAACCTGAAGCTCCTAGAGTGGCCTTGAGGCACAGAAGATGGAGCAATGTGCAGCTAGATAGGATGGCTTATTGTGGGGATGTGGGATGCAGTTCCTCAGAAACCCCACAAAAGCTACCATACTAATCGGTGTTGGAGTATTGGCCCTTCATTGCTCTGCAGCCACCTCTCCTTTGCACCCAAAAGACCATGCTCCCAATCTCTCTCTGAGCTGCAACATATTCTTGCAGAGTCACTGGCCTTCTTCCCTAAACTTCATGCCCCTCTGTGTGAACCACTGAGATCCTCCAAAAGCTTCCTTTTCTTCCCCAGCACAGCTTCATAATCCCTTCCTGTCCCACTGGCTCAGATTACTTTAGCAAGGCTCCCACCAATCTCCAGGTGAAATGTGGGCACCTGACTCTCAGTGCATGTATAACCCAAATCAAGTACACCTGAGCCTCCAGTTCAGCTGCACTCCCAGGGCTGTTCCAGGTGGGGCTCATGGCTCTCCAGCAGAGCAACAAGTAGCCAAAAAGCAAAACACCAGGCTTTCCCTTGTACAACCCCAATCTCAATGAATGCTTGCCCACCAAGGGGAAAAGAAAGATCTCATCATAAGCAATACCTTTGCATTTCCTCTCTCTCTTCTCCCCTCCACATTTTTTGTACAGGAGGGAGAAAGAAAAGCAGCCATGATGGGTGGGGAAGGCAAGGTTGGTTCAACCTCTCCTTCCCTAGGTTCGGTAGTCAGGTTGGTTATTGGGTCAAAGTATAAAGAATGTCAATTCAGAGTGTGAAGGGTTTAATTGCTGCTGGTTTTCATTCTGGGACATTAGCATCCAATTCAGAGTGACAGAAAACTATCTCACACAACATCTTGTACATATCTGTTCCCCATTCTATGAAATCAACAGTAACACAATGTTGGTATGAGATCTATATAACTCTGTCTTAATGTAGATCTTAGATTTATTCATCCTTTGTAGAAAGCAACAAAATTAACACATTAACAGACTTCTGGTGATTAATTATCACTGTTTTTTAAAAATTATTATCACTCTTAAAAATGTATCTATATATGTATTGATAAGCATATGTATTGAATATTTTTATGTAAAAAAAAAATACTGTGCAAGATACTTTTTGTTTGACAAATTCTTTCCCAGGTAATTAGATATTTAGGTTTAATGTATTCTCCACAAACCCAATAACCTGAGAACTAAACCCAAAAGAAAAACAAAAAAACCATGGTTTATGTGTGTATATATTTATATACATAAAATGGTTAAATTGTAAAACCTTGGCTAACCCAACCAGAAGGGATATTTGACATTGGCAACAATAATAGTTAAGATAAAGTTGGTAACTTCTACATATTTGGAAAAATATTTCAGACACTGCACAACTGACATTCTTCTTTCTACCCCCAAATCAAAAAAAAAAAAAAAAAAAAAAAATCTATGTGATTACTTCCATGGTTGCTATACAGGAAAGAAAATCACATTCAGAAAGGGAAAAAAAAAAAAGACATTTCTGCATACAGGCAGCAGACTATTTGGCAGAACGAGTATTGCCGTAAAGTGAACTTTCTTAAATTTAATAAATGCATGGAATGGACCTTCTTCTTAACAAATTAGGAACCATTAAGACTAAAGGTTTGCAGAGTTGTATTAGAAACAATTCTTCATAGATCTCTTGCATTTCTTCACATTTTACAAGCAAGGCTACCCTTTATTCTATCTTTTCAAAGATTTGTATGATAAATATTCTTGGAATGTAGAGATAATATCTTCTACTGGAGCAAAGAGCAGATTTGCGTACAGTCTTAGACTATAAAGACAATGTTTCCCTCTGAAGGAACGGGCAGTCACGCTTACTGTCTAGTATAATAAAGTTAATGTCTTCCTTTAGAACAAAGAGCAGCGTGCTTACTACCCAATAGAAAAGATTTAAGTTCCCTAAACTCTGATTCTCTCTTGCAACCCAACCCATTGAGTGGACAAATATCATCTCACCCTCTGGGCATTTCCCTTTGGGAACTGGGGTTTAGAGAACTGTGGCCAAAATGCCGATGCTCTAGATGCTGCTAGTGATATGAATATAATAAACTTTCTTCTTCTTTTTTTTTTTTTAGATTCCACATATAATCATATGGTATTTGTCTTTCACTATCTGATCTATTTCATTTCACATAGTACCCTCTAGGTTTATCCATGTTGTTGCAAATGGCAAAGTCTCATTCTTTTTTATGGCTGATAATATTCCAACGTGTGTGTGTGTGTGTGTGTGTGTGTGTGTGTGAATGTATACACACACACACATATATATCATATATATATCCTTTCTTTATCCATTCCCCTATTGGTGGACATTTAGGTTGCTTTCAGATCTTAGCTGTTGCAAATAATGCTGCAATAAACACAGGGGTGCATATATCTTGATTTGAATGTTTTCATTCTTTGGGTAAATACCCAAATGTGGAATTACTGGATCATACGGTGTTTCTATTTTCAATTTTTGAGGAACCTCCATACTGTTTTCCACAGTGGCTGTGCCAATTTACATTGCCACCAACAATGCACAAAGGATTCCCTTTTCTCTACACTTGCCAACACTATTTTTTGTCTCCTTGATATTAGCCATTCTGACTAGTGTGAGGTAATATCTCATTGTGTTTTTTATTTGCATATCCTTTATAATTAGTGATGTTGAGCATTTTATCATGTGTCTGTTGGCTGTCTGTATGTATTCTTTGGAAAAATGTCTACCAGGTCCTCTGCCCATTTTTAATTGGATTTTTTTTTTTTTTTTTTGGTGTTGAGTTATAGGAGTTCTTTGTAAACCAGCCAAATCTCCTTTAAGCTAATTTCTTTTTTTGAAAAACTAGCTAAGTCAGTAACAATCAACACACTCTAGTAACATTCTCTTTTCCAACCTAGAGCTGTACACTTTGTCTTCACTGTGTCTGCTTTCCAAACTCTCCTAGGATAATGGCTTTCCCAAATGTTTCACCACTGAATAGCATGGGTCTTTATCTTCCCGGATTTGAATGTCAATTTTCCCACCTCCCATTGCCAGGAAACAAAATGCTAAGTCAGTGTCACATATTTTGATATTGATAAAATCACATCACCTTTGGCTCCAATTTCTATGTTAATTAAGGTAAACAGTAGCTTCTGTGACAGATAAGCCCCTAAACCTCAGTGCCTTCACAAATTTCTCCAGGCTCCAATAGCCAACTGGCCAATGATGGAAGAGAGAGAATATTCTCTGTGGAGAAAGATTTTTTGTGGATAAAACCTGGATGTTGTACACATCATTACTACCCAAATTCTCTCAGCCAAAATTCTGTTGTGTGGCCATCCATAGCCACAGGGGATACTGGGATATATAGTTCTGGCTGTGTTTCTAGAAAGAATAAGAAGCTTTGATAAAGTTATCAGTTTGTTTATGAATATTTTTATGTTGTGGCCAATTCTGCTTCTACAACCTCATAATTGCTTGGAATCGGGTAAAAATATTCAGAAAATAAGGACCTTCTATAAATATTAGAAAATAAATATTGGTCCAGTAATCAGTTACAAACCAAGCTGTGCTGGAGGTGAACTTTTTTCTTTTTCATATTGTCAGCAAATAATTATTGAGTCTTTATTTTGTTCCCCAAATGGTGAGCCATCTACCTTATCTGCCTTCATTCATAGGGAAATCCAAGAGACAGACCTGTCCATCCCGCTTGTTTTATCCTCCCCCACTTATTCTCATGCTTTTTCTATTCACCAAAGCTAGAGAAAAGATATTTAAGGTTTACAACTTTCTTCACACTGTGGTGTCAATCACTGAAATGACTTAATATGTAAATTATCTAGCCAGTATTTACATTTCAGGCAGTATGAGAATGGTTTTTTCTTTCTGGAATTTCAGGAGACCACAGTTTTGCTGTCTGAGAGAGCCATGCTGATCCTGAAATCATATTTTGCAAGCTAATCCGGCTTCTTTAAGTGTGAATTACATTTCAAGGTTTCAAAGGACAGAAGTAACAGTGAACTGACTTCCCTGACAACCCTGCCCGGCAATCTAGAATACTAGAATTCTACTCAGCGGTCATGTTGGAGTCAGAACAGTTCCAGTAGAAAAAAAATAACTTTTAAAAACTCTATTCCTATGCTGCATAGTTTTCAAAACCTACTGACCTAACATGGCAAGCCAACACTTTAGCAATACAAGGAAAGCCAGCAGCCAGGAGAGAAGGCAAAGAGACCCATGCATTAAATGAAGTAATACTATTCTACCCAACAAAGGACAACACACAGAAATCCAGTTGTATACATTCTGGGAACGCTGCGCATTCTGAACACAGATGGCCTACAAGCATTTTTCAGCACCTATTAAGTAGCAGACATTAAAGTAGATGGTAGTATGTATGTTAACTCATTTCATCTTTAGCAGTATACAATATTGGTCTAATTTTTGTAGATACAAACAGAAGTTGAATGAGTTCCTAACATCACAGCTAAGTAAAGGAAGCACCATTTTAACTAAGCAAGGGCAGCACCATTTCAACCCTGTCCAGTTTAACTCTAGCATTTGTTTTTCCCTCTCTACCATGCCTTTCGTTATCCAACTTTCTAATAAACTTGGTGAGCTCATAAACCACCATCTGATTGCCCCCACTGTTACCTATCCTTAGTATGTAACTGCTGGGGACATAAAAGTCAAAGGCCAGAGCTTTCCCAGAGGATCTTTTGCTTCTTGTCAAATTAAGGTTGAAAATTCAACATCTGATTTTCCCATCATGACAAAAAGGACAAAGCAAAACCAATATGCAGCGAGAAAGGGCAGGAAAAGTGGGCTAAGAAATACCAAAAGGACATCTGTTTTGAAATCTTCCTATACTTAAATGAAGAAGAGTTTACCTAGATATTTTCAGAGATTGACTCTTACTGGAGGGGTGAGAAGAAAAGAGAATAGCAATGATGGAGAACCATTCAACACCTGATTGTGTATCTTACGCCTTTCCCTATATAATCGAATTTGTTATGTATGAAGGATCATCTCCCTCTCTGCTGTAGAAGACATGGTTCAACCATGTGAGTTAAGGGCAGTCATACTTCACCTATTTTACTAAAAGCATTACAGCCAAGATATTCCAAATGGGTCCATTTCTTGCAGTATGAATACAGTGAAAGATAAATGAGGAGACATTTAAATCACTGGAAATGTACGCCTGATGCCCCTTGCTCTTTAAATATCCAACATCAAGTTTCAATTATGCAAGATGAGTAAGTTCTAGAGACCTGCTTGCTCTACATCATCATGTCTACAGTTAACAATCCTGCATTGTACACTTACGATTTGCTAAGAGGGTTGATCTTATGCTAAACATTACCACAATTTTTAAAAATCTAACACTGGATGACATCAAGAAGAGTTGTCAAAAACTGGTCAGGACATTTCTTGCCTGGAAATTTGAGAGGTCTTAAGATTGTACTTTTAAGGGACCAATAATGGCAGCCTGCCTAACTGGAAATCTTCCTCTCTATGTGATGATGAAAGGTTATTTTTAAAGAAGCTGGAATTAGATACTAAAGGAATCTTTTAACATCTTTTGTGAAAGCAGAAGAGTTTCTAAGAGGCGAATGTCAATCAATTTCTTTTCATGTCTGTAAAGATAAAATGAAGGGAATAGGCTTAAATTACAGTTTGAAAGCTTTCATATCAATCTAGAAAAGGGCCTTCTTGAGGATGATAAAGCACTGTTTAGAACACTGAGAAATGTAGTAAAGCCTCCATGTTTAGACATCTTCATGAAGATAAAATATCTGCGCTAGATAAGCATCCCTTGCTAAAGTCAGTGGAAAAAACAAAATGTTTTCATGAGATTCCACCCAGCTCTGACTCCATAAAATGAGTATTTACCAAAGATCTATGAAAGTAGCTGGTTTTGAATATTTTCACTGTAAATTCAGGTTGAAATTTAAGCTAAAACAAAGCAATTCCAAAGCTTATTTTGATTATCCTTGGAAGTGACAAAATGAATATCATTACTTTCAAGATAAACTTTAAAATATAAATATGCCCATCTCGCCACTGAAGCAACGTTCACTTATACTTCCCCACCATGGTGTGCCAAAGACAGGTCATATTGGGTCAGAAAAGCCAATCATGCACATCTCTTTCCAACTCCACATATCATGACTTCACAATGGTAGCTTGAAATTGGCCATGGTGTATTTATACCATAAAAATTAGCAAACACTGCAAGTCAGGGATTTGTTAATTTGTTTTGTTGTTGTTTTCAGAAATCTAATTGCTTAACATTCACCAGTTCATCATTGTGTCCCACTGTTTAGAAAGAGAAACATCAACTTTCTGCCCAACAGAAATTCTAGGTATGTGATATTTGACAAATTAATCACTCTAAATCTCCCTGCTTACTTATCTTTGAAATGAAAAAGATAAGTCCTGCTTCATAGGATTGTTGTGTTAACTGGGATAATTTGTGAGAAGTATCAAGCACAGTGCCTACAATAGGAAACGGTTGGTTGTGGCCAAGATGGGGCTGTGCTAGTAATAGGCATTGTTGTGACATTAACAATAGCAATCTTGATATAGTCTGGATTTTTTAAAATTTCTTTGAGGGTTGAGTTTTAAAACTGTTATTGTAAATTTGGAGACCAATTCTAAGTTTCTGAGATTCAAAATAAAATAGGTAGCACCAAATTCAATAAAAATTCTTTGCTTTTCAAACTATCTGAAATTTTCATACTTCTTAAATAATTGTACCTATTTGCATGGTTTGAGCGTTCTCATAATTACCAAATCATGAGTACCACCTGAAGAATTTCTAGGAGAGAGGTGTAAGAAATTTTCTTCTTATCCTACTCCTTTTAAATCTGAGTGGTTTTCAAATTTTCATGAGCATCACAATTATTTGGAGGGCTTATAAAAAGACAGATTGTTGGGCCCTACCTGCAGAGTTTGTGATTCAGTGAGTCCAAGAATTTGTATTTCTAGTTAGTACAAGGATGACGTTGATGCGGTCAATTCTGGAACCACGCTTTGAGAACTGGTCCTCTATTTGTACTCTATTACGAGTCATTATCCCTGAACCAAACTAGTACATGGTAGTGCCCCTTGAGACCTGCTTTCCCACCTCGGTTTCTGTATCAGTTATATAATGCTGCATAACAAACCATCCCAAAATTTAGTAGCTTAAAAAATAAAAATGGATTCTTGTTCATGAGTCTGTTGTTCAGCTAGACGGTTTTGCTGATTTGGGCTGACTTAGATGATCTCCAGCTGGGCTTAATCATAAGGCTGGGGTCAATGGGCTGGAGGTTGGCTGGTCCAGGATTGTCTCACAAGTCTGGTACTTGACTGACATCCCCTGTGGTGACAAGGGTGACTGGACCCTGTGTCGCTCACCATCTAGTAGGATAGGCCAGGCTGGTTCAAATGGTGGTGTCAAGTGTCCAAGGCAGAACAGAGGTACTCACAGTACTCTTGGTATCTAGACTTAAAACTGACATAATTTCATTTCCTATACATTCTATGGCCCAAAGCAAGTCGTAAGGGCAGCACAGATGCCAAGAGTGGGGAACTAGATTCTATCCCTTGATGGAAGGAGCAGCAAATTCACATTGCCGAGGGTGTGGCTGGAGGGAGACAGAAAATAAGGGACATTTTGTAATCAATCTCTCATAATCCCTTCTTCAAAGAAAACACTGGTTAGCACATTTGGTATTCTAAGAAATGCCCAGACACATCTACATACTAAGGTGACAACAGCTTGGGTTCTCTAGCTGACACTCCTACTCCATAGTATGGCTCTTTGAGTATGGCTTACCTCTTCCTATATCCGAGGATGAAAAAAACACCCCCCAAAATGGAGTTACCCAGAATCACATATTACAGGGCCAAACTTCTGCTTCCCAGGTGTAGCTGGATCCTATCCACTCCCACATGTGCACATCAACCACTTACCAATTGTTTGGTCTTGGAAGAGGGATGTTACATAATAGGTTTACCACATACTTAAGAAATATTTTTCTTGGATCCCTATATCTCCCTCCTCCACTTTGTCCTTAAATGCATTTTATATTTTAATAACATTTGCCCAAGACACTGCACTCAAAGAAATTCAGAGAAGTGTTTTTAAAAAACACTTTGATCTAACTTCCCAGATGAAATCTTTTCAAAACCATTTAACTCTAATTTAGTATTAAAATGCCACGTATTGTTTCCTTAAGAGAAATAATGCCAACACTACCTCAGGAAAAGGTCAAAGAGATGAGAAGACATGAGCCATGTCATATTTATATTGCGTATGGATATTTTTTCTTCTTTATTCTTCCACTATTGATACTAGCCTTTGAAAATGCTTGAAGTGATTTAAAATTATAGTTCTTTATTGGGATTTATTAGAATATGTATGGAAGCCAAAACTCATTTCTAATACTTTGTGCTTTTCTAGGAAAAGCACCCCTAAGTTTGGACTACAAATGGTAATATTGTGTGGGGGGGAATCCATAAATAAATGAATTACGAATGTAGCAACCCTGAAAATTTGCTGATGAACATTCCTACAGGGTCTACACCCTGGAGTGAATAAATCTATAGGGTCTCTTCTCTTTCTCCCCTCCACTTCTTTTTCTCTGAATCCCTATTCTCATACAAGTGAATGTCAAGGTACATCTTTGAAGAAAGAAAAAAAAAATCACAAAAGAGCAGCATATCACCTAACACAGGAATCTGTGAAAATGGGGAGGACCAGTCTCTCCCGTTTTGCTTTGGTGACTTGGAAAGGAATACATGAGCTCATTGTATGTATAGTGGATAGGAGTTTCCTTGGCTGCAACAATACTGCGAAACATGAAGCTCTATTTTCTATTACTGATCTCAAATCTGGATCCTCTATTTCAGCTCAGCAACAGAAAAATGTAATTTAGCCCAATATGATCTAACTCAAAACTCAATTTAAACTCAGTTATTTTCTCTCTCACTCTCTACTGAAAGCATGGAGAATTTATGCAGTCAGGTACTAATAATAAAAGTCTGGGAGGGAAGGGCAGGGAGAGGGATATGTTCCCACTTTTGGTATGGCTTAGTTCTCATCTTCTCAGATACATGGGCATTTGGCTCTATATGAAGGGTAAGGATTTGAGCAAACTTAGGCAGCATTTTAGATGGTCTAGAGCCATCTGAGTAGTTGGATCCCTGTGCAGCTACATGGCCTGAATGATCCCATAGAGGCAGCCCCTACCTCCAGTGAGCAGTCAGTCTTCTCCATGGACAAAGTCCATGGAGTGTGCCCAATTTGCCAAATAACCCCTTGGATCATGTTCACAGCTAATATTCTCTATAGTCTGGGCACAGAGGAAACATGGGTCTTTGCCAACCATGTAAGGACCTCAGGTTATCCATTGGTCCAGTCTCTTACCAACTTATACCACCATCTTTGTCAAGCTCCCCAACTTTATGAGGATCAGTGTTAAGCCTCATCCCAACCCTCCATGGGACAACTGGTTTGTGTGTGAGGACAAGTTTAAGTTTTAACTAATTTTTTTGAAATCACATTTATATGTGTAAGCAATCTAAGAGAAGTGAAATTCAGAGGAAAAATTATTGCATATTTATTTACCCAAACACTAAAGAAATCCAAATCTATTAATATATGGGAAAACCTTGAAAAATGAGAATTCACTTTATATACTAGCTATGAAAAATGACCGAAAATTGACCAAACCAATGCTTATGACTGAACAAAATGTTCTAATTTCACTTTAACAGACTCACAAATAATTATAAATTATAATGCCAGAGAATTCCTTGACTATTCAAATTCATTACAGTAGGCGATTGAGAGTTCAGTAAAAAGCTCATCTCACCAATAAAGTTTGAAATGTGTGGTTATGTTTGCTAATTAAATCTAGAGATTTTGCTTTGCTATGAATTCCAAACCCTAAGGTTTATAGGTTGATTTTTACTCTCTGTTTAAGGAACATTCGTGATTTCTCTCTAGCAAGACTATAAGCTCCAGTGGGACAGTAAGATATCTTATTCTTCATATGCCCCAGCAACAAATATAAAACTGTATTTTAAATATATTAATAAATACTGCTAATTACTTGATTAATTAAAAACCTCAGATTCAGAAAATTCCTAAAGAAAAAAAAAAGACCTCTTTTGACAGAATAGTCTTATATCTGGGTCATACTCTCCTTCTTTAGTCAACACTTCATCTCTAAATTTATGAAAAAAAAATCTTCCCCCATTTGTGGAATTGGGTTAAGATAAGAGAAAATAGTTGATGAGTGCAACATTTTAGAAGAAGGTACAGTAACCATACAGACGTGGAAATCCCTATTCATGACTACAGGCTGATTAGACCCTATCAACTTGCTACTTGGCAGGAAATAATAAGTAATAAAAATAATAAAGACTCTTTCAACGAAACAGAGAACTGCAAATATACAGTGATGCATCGTTTATTTCCATCATGTGTCAGAAGCTCATGAAATAAAATGATATAAGTTTTGTACATCGAGAGGGTTGCAAAGGAGAAAGCAAAACTCTTCATTGAAATCACTATGAATTTTTAGCAAATCCTGGAACAGTATTTCCCAACGAGTCTCATTTGCAATAGTCATTATATGTATTTTAAAAAAGCTATTTATGGTCAAATGAGTTAGAAAACATTGCATTAAATAAAAGTAAACAGGTTTCTTAACTATGAGACTTTCCAAAACCTTCAATATGCTAATGACACGATGAACCTAAAAAGGAATTATAGTGTGTACATCTCCAAAACTTACTTTGCTAAGAAACACTTTTCCTCAGAGAAGAAAGGTCTCTATTTGTGAAGAAAAAAATCTAATCTGTGAAACCTAGACATTAAAAATAGTGTATATGTTTCAAACATGCACCATTTGTTTTAATGCTTCTAAGTATGTATTAAACCGATCCAAACACTATGAATACATCTGTCAAGTAGCTGGGTCTAACATTAAATCTTTCCAAATGTCTGGATGTTTGCCATTATTTAAATAAAAAAAGTTTAGATGGTAAATTGAATTTTTCACTTCAGTTGTAGACACAACCTATATAATATGTACCATTTTTTAAAAAAAGAGGGAAAGAAAGGTAAGGTAGGGGATCTATTTAAGCCTTCGTTTTCTCATCTAACATTTATGATTATAATAGTTTTCACCACATCTATTTTACTCATTCATTCATTCATTCATTCAACCATCATTTAGGGCCTGCTATGTACCAGGCATTATTCCAGGGCTGAGGGAAAAGGGATGAGCAGGGAAGAGTGAGGTAATGCAGAAGGGAACAAGGTAAGTTCAGATCATGATATGACCCATGAAGACAGTAAAACAGCTAGAGAGAGGGACTAGATGGATACTCTAGTTTGCATGATCAGGGAAGATCTCACTGAGGAAGTCATAAGCAACATGAAAACTGAATGATAACAAAGAACCAACCAGTAATAATCAGAGGAAGAATGTTCCCAGCAGATGAAACAGATGCCAAAGCCCTAAGATAGTAACATGCTTGGCTTTTTCAAGGATGGAATAACCTGGCCTGTGTGGCTGGAGCATAGCAGGGAGAGGCAGATGGAAGGTCCTAATTCAATGAGCTCCGTGTCAAAGCCTTAGGCTACTCCCTGACCCA
Organism: Halichoerus grypus; assembly: GCF_964656455.1. NCBI lineage: Eukaryota > Metazoa > Chordata > Mammalia > Carnivora > Phocidae > Halichoerus > Halichoerus grypus. The sequence continues at coordinate 143,767,343 of NC_135718.1, forward strand.
TAGTAAATGCTCAATATATGAAGGTTAAAGAGATGAGGATGAGGACGATGATAACAATGATGTTGTAGGAATAGAAATAAAATAGAATAAACTCCCAAATGTCAGAGTCAGGAAATATGCTTTAGAGTAAACATAGCTTAAAATATCAACCAGTGGCCCTTGAACTTCCTGTCGTGATGTAGATGATGTAAGTATTAGTCAAAGTAAGTAATGCTAATAACAAGCAACGCTGAAATCTCAGTGGTTTACAAAAATAACAGTTCTTTCTCAATCACAATCTGCTTTCAGTTCTCAGCTCTGCCCCAACTGGTACTTCTGTGATTCAAGCTCTTTCCATCTTACTGCTCCACCATCTTGGAATCTTTCAATTCTTGTGTCAAGCAGATAGAAAAGGGAGGAGAGAGTAAGGAAGCTACATTTCATACTTCGCCTTCTCCCAGAAGCGACAACCATGACTCCAGCTCATATTTCATTGGCCTGGATCAGTCCCATGATCCTACCTAGATCCAAAAGGGCAGAAAAACAAGGTCTTCCTGTGTGCTCAGGAGGGAAATGGAACAGTTTAGTGAGTGTGATTGCATTGTCTCTGCACAATATGATTAATCTCATGAGCATAGCCAGATTTTGGGGGGGAAAAACCCCTCCTTGAGTTGGCAGAGAAGTAAAATACTGCAGCAAACTTTGAGAGATTCAAAAATCACTCACTTCAGGCTATGGAAGGACTAGGCAGATTCTGGGTTATCCTACCCTTTTTCCCTTTTCTCTTTCATTCAAGAAAGTGCATCATATTGTCAGTAATGGCTTTGAATTAAGCTATAAAGTCTATTTTTTAATAAACTATTGGAAAACTTTCTATAACAACAAATTATTGAACAAGCCTCATGACAGATTGCTACACAGTGCTGCATCTAAACATTATGGTTAGGAACTGCTAAATGTACCGTATCATAGTATAATATACACAACAAACATAAAAGACTGTGCTGGTCATTGTTCGGTTCATTTGGCCTTTCCTTCAGTGATTATTTACTGAGCACCCATTATGTGCCTCCAGCGGCCACATCAAAACCTCCATACTTCAAGAACCTTTTTTATCATCCCCATTCTGAAGGGCCAGCTGGAGTCTGTCCCTTCCCTATGGCTTTCCCTGATGACACTTTGACTGAAGCATAGAGAATTATGAGAGGAGTGGGAGATGAGGAGACAGAGGGCTCTCCAGACTTTCAGGTCTAAGGTGACTATGGAGAAATGAAGAGATCTGGGCACCTTTGCATGAGAAAGGAGGTAATAGAGAACAGTGTTTAGGAGCACAACAGTTTTTCAAATAGTGAGACATTGCCCAAGTGACTTTAACTCCTTCAGCCTCAGGTTCTTTACCCATAAAACAGATGACAGGGTTATGGTAAGGATTCAATGAGAAAATGTGTGCAGAACACTTAGCTCAGTGTCTAATTTATAATAAGTGGTAAATGTCAGGACATAGTATGGTAGATGGAGGATAGATGTACGTATCCATGAAACATGATCCATGGGATTAGCTGAGGTAACCGATGAACTTTATCCAAGAACAAACTAAGGGAAGGATGACTAACATGATAAAGAGAACAGACTGTAAAGAAACCACAGGGAGATAACTCAGTGAATGTTCTGCCTTAGATAAGGGCAGACAGGGAGGGAAGGGAAGAGCATGCGCAAGGCTGTCCTACAGGAGAGCTTAGGGTGTGACCTGTGTGTGCTCCATCCCAACCACGCTGCTGAAAGGAACCTTCTCTAAGCTCAGGCCACCCACTCCCTAATTTGGCCCAGTCCTGCCAGGATTCCTGATACAACACAGCAGCCACACCACCCACAGCCTGTGGTTAGAGCAGCCCTGAAAGAGAAGGGACAGACCTAGCAAAGAAAGAAAGGAAGCCACAGAGGAAAATAGGGTGCAGGCAGAAACAAGGTATATTGATCTTAGCTATATTATTAGGTGCTTATGCTTGGAAGGGATAGGAAGCTGAAGTCTAGACAGTCTGCAATTAAACTAAATGCAATTAGTGCAATTAGATATATGTGAATATATAAATATAATTGATATATGGTATATTAATTTAATTACAGTACCATAAAAAGCCTGTGGTGATCACCTGACCTGATGGGCCAGGATTCACAACTCCGGTGATCAATAGGAATCAAATGCTAACAAGCAAGTCAGATGGTCTCTAAAAATTAAGTAGGTATTCTTCCAAAACTCAGAATCTCATATTGCCAAATTTATTTTAAAATCTATTCACTAATTTTTGACATTCTAAATCTGAGAAAACCTATAAAAATGTGTTCATTGCTCAGGAAACATGAGCCACAAAGAAGAAGTCCAGCATTCCATCCTCAGTATTTCCTCATTGAGTTCCTGAAATGATGCTTGTTTGTTTCACTCTTTCACTTTAGAGCCCTGTAATTCCAAGCATGTATGTCCCAGGGAGAGGTAACATATTAAACTGTTCTCAGTTGTTAAAAACTAGGCATAAACTTTTACATCAAATAACCCGAAACCACCTTAGAAAACAGAGGATAGAGTCCTGAGAGAATCTGCAGAAAGAATGGCTGCAGAGATTGAACCTTAGTAACCCAGAATCCACAGGAAGACATCAACACCTGGGGAAGAGAGAGAAGAGCATAGGAGATATGGAGAAGAAGGTCCAAACGCAAACTTCTCTGTAACTTTGTGTGATCCAAGCCAGTACAAGAGAGGTGAATGTGTCTGTGAAAGCTGTGAACGCTGAGTTCAGATCCCATCACAAGAACGGGATTATACAAACGGGAGAGGTATGACCCCACACACAGGTCTAAGAATGCTCTATTCCATTGGGAAGGTCAATATTTTTATTCAATTACATGAGAAGCTTTGGGTCCTAGTTTATAAATATGTAGAATTCTCCTGAGTGTTATAAACCTTTGTTATCTTTATCGGACTGTTTCCAGGCTGGTGGACATTTTGGTGAGTCCAGATCCTTCTAAAATCTTTCTGCAAGTCTGATTAAATCCATCTGGCTCTGATTAATTTACAATTAACCTGCCAAGTACTGTCTCAGAAGAACGGCAGAGTCCAAGCCTCTCTGAACCGTCATTTTGCTAAAACTAGATTTTAGAAGAGCATGTGAAGCCCAACAAGAGTTCAAAGGAGGGTGATGTCACTGGGGGCTGGAGGCATAAAGAGGTTCCATAGAGAAAAGGGAATGTGGGCCAGGCTGGAAGGAAGCAAGAATTTTATTCCCCTTTGTAGCCACCCCAGTGTTTAACAGTGTCTTACAAATGATAGATTTGTAATAATTATGTGTTGACTAAAAAGGAGGCCAATAAGAACTAATATACTTCTCAATAAATCACCAACAGAACATCTCCAAGATTTCAGTTAAACATCATCCCAAGGTTTCAGGACCCTATGTGACCCCAGTGAAAAAATGTGCCTTCCTAAGCATCTAGCACCCTGCTGGGGAGGGCCATGGGGGCACTGACATTCCCAGTCACATCTGAGACTTTTGCCCAAATCTATTAATCTACAGTTTGAAAGTCAAAAATCCTCTCTTTATAGGTGATGGGACAGGGAGAAGAAAGCATACGAATTGGTTGTTTGATTAAATTCATTAGGTATATTGGTGGGTTCTTGTTTTTTATCTCCTGATTGCAGTCTAACCTATTATTTCTCCGGGAGGTTTAGCCTCAGTATTCTATGCCCAAAATGTTAGGGGAAAAGAGGGAAAGTGTGGGGCAAACTCTTGTTTGTCAGGGATAAACATGAGTCCAGCAGATCTCTGATGTTGTCTAATGATAATGTCTACTTGCTCCCTTTTTAAGAAGCTATTTTGCTCTGGTTTTGTAAAGATATATGTTTCCTGAAGACTCAACACTTCTGTGATTCTCTCTTTTTTTCTACTGACTGTTGACAAATATGTCTAGTTTCATGTCCTCAGTGGCTCTGACTGAAGACTATTTTCTTCCCCAGCACTTCCAAGATGGCTCCCCATCCTTGGCCCTTTCCTTCTGCACTGGCACTTCCCAAACTCCTGCCTTCAATCCTCTTCTTCTCTTAGCCTACATAATCTTCCTTATCATATATATTCTACTTTTACATTTTAGCCATAACTTATGGGCTGATGACTCCCAAATTATAGCTTCATGTAGATCTTACTCCTGAATTCTGGATGCTTAGTGGATATATCCACCTAAAAGTCCCATCGGCCCATGTCCAACTTGAAGTCACTAATACTGTTCCTTTACCTACTCTTTCCACTGTGTTTCCTATTTTAGAGAATATGAATCATCTAACCGTCCCACAAACCAGAGACTTATGAGGACAACTTTCTCCCCCTTGCTCCCCATTCCCAAGGTATCACCAAGACCTGCTGACTAACAGGGGACTACCCCTCAGAGCCACCCACTTCTCTCTTTAATGCCACCACCCTCATTCTGGCCTCTAAGCCGCACCCTGACTATTGCAATAGGCTTGACTGACCTCCCACGTTTCCACCCCCATTCATCTCCAAGCCATTCTCCACATTGCAGCCAATGTGATCTTCATAAAATTTATAAAATTCAAATGTGATTAGATCACACACACACATACACACACATCCCACCTTGCTTAAAATTCTCTTTGTTCCTCTTATTCTGAGGATAAATGCCAGAAGCCCCTGCAGAGCCTTCAAGACCCTGCATGGCTGACTCCTACCTTCTCTCCAATCTTATCTCACACCACTTTCTACCTTTACTTTACATTCCAGCTACACTGGTCTTTCCCTATACCTCCCACACTCTTGTTACCCACAGCCACAAGCCCTTTGTGTAATGCTGACTCAGCCTGTGTAAGATTCTCTTCTCTACAACTTCCCCTCCAGCATCTGGTTGATTCCTGTTTACCCTTCAGATCCCAATTCAAAGCTCTCTTCCTCAGGACAGCCTTCTCTGAACTACCGACTAGATTAGGCTGCTATACACACACAATCCATACCATCCTGCTCCTGTGTTTCAGACCACTTATGATTTTATATTTGTGATTACTTGATCAATAAATAAGTCCCCTACCAAAACATCGTATCCATGAGCAGGGACTGGATCTGCTTTACTCACTATTATTTCTCCAGATCCCACTACAATGCCTAGTACATTGTAAGCAGTCAATAAATGTGATGAATGGTTCAATGAATAACTGAATGGATTCTCTACATTCCTCCAAACAATATGTAACCAATTTTTTTTTTCAACTCTACCTCTTTACCATCTCTCATCTTCATCTCTGCCTCTCTATCCCCAATGCTACTCATTCAGAGCTCAATAACCTCTCACCTCATCTATTACAGAAGGCCCCTAAATGTCTCCATGGTTCCAGTGTTATAGCCTTCCAATCCAACCTACATACTTTGAAGAGACTGAACATCCTAAAATACAAATTTGAGCATGGTTCTGCCTTGTCCAAAATCCTTTGGATGTTTCTAAAAACAGTGCCAATTTCCATCTCAGTCTATTTGCCCTGGCACCTCCCTCTACTTCTTCCCTATTCCCATGTGTCAGCTTAGCAGTGATCCTCAACATTTTTCATGCCATGGCACGCATTTAAAAATGGCAATATTTATACAACATGCTGGAGTCTATAGAGGAGGTTCCAAGAGCCCAAAGGCTAAGGAACTTGACAACCTAACACACCTATAATCCCTGTGGCTTGTCACCCAGAATGGGAAGCTCTGGTTTGGGAAATACCAGTTCAACAGTCAAGTCTTGCTGAAGAGTGGCTTTCTCTATCACTTTTTCTGTCACTTTTGTGACTCTACTATGCCTAGCAGACTTTTTAATAGTACTCTGAGTATTTATTCTGTTCACATTCCTGTCTTTTCTGTGAGACTGAAAACCCCTTTGGAACAGAGAGCATCTCTCACCCATCTATGAATTCTCATAATACAATGGTTGGGCCCAGATGAATGAAGAATGAATAGAAAAAGGGACTAGAAAGATCCAAGAGTCCAAGAATCCTGGATGACCATTAGGTTAATTTCCTTCAATCATCACTTTAATATATATATGAAGATAGATTATTTTAGAAATTAAAGTGATTTCTTTCCCTTCCCCCAAGCTCTTTTTTCCTAGAGGCAAGCTTCCAAGCTACAACTCTGACTAAATAGAGTGCTGGCATTTTAAATTATAAATATCCCAAAAAGCAAAATACAGCTACTCTGAGAAATTGAGTCTTAGTACCCAATAGGTCATTGTGCTTTTTACTGCCAGAATATTTTCTATCAATTAATGCTCCTAAAGTCAGATGTTTCTCATCAGGAAGAAGAACGAGATTTCAGAAGGTGAAGATTTTATAAATGCATTTAAAAAATGTCAACATTTTTGGTTCAAGTTATGATTTAAGTAAGTATAACCTCATATTTTAAAATGCTAGGAATGCTCTCAATGTGGTGAAAAAGCAAAGGGAGAGCTGAGGCCCCCAGAACAATGTTTTCATTTCTCAGATGGACCTGACAACAGAATGAACATGGCCAGAAGCTCCTTCACCTGAAAAGCTCACAGGTGCGTACTGAGAAGTCAGTGGACATCATAAAGCTCATCAGTTCCATCCAAGAAAGGATGGCTCCAATCAACATGACCAAACTCACCAATTTCCTTCAGACTTTACTTGGGACACTCAATTTATTGCTACTGACCTAAAAGCCAAGGAATCATTTCTTTGTGGTAAGAAATATCCCTGCTTCTTTCTCCCCCTCAGGTTCCTGGTGAATAAATACTCCGGTACCCTCAACTGTAAAATGCAGAGGATATAAGGTGGGCTGCATTTCTCAGAACTTCCTTCCCTGCATGGTGCCAGGTTAGGATTGGCGGGAGAAATTTCCCTAAGTCTTGTAAGGCAGCACAGAACCAGCAGCCTTTATACTCTGAAGGTCGGTAAACGGCATGAGACGCAGATGCAGCTTGTGGATGTTGTCACCCATGTCAACAAGCTCACCTTGTTGACATGGGACTCTCCGGGCCCACAGCAACTCCAGTTCTCACCACAGAGCTTCCTTCATCTTCCTCGAGTCCAAGGCAATTTGTCCCTGAGTCGAGTTGAATCTCATAGGTTCCAGTTGACTTTTATTCTCTTCCATTTCAGGTGCAGCTTCCGGACAGCAGTCCTACAGACACAGCAACTTTATGCCCACATCAGATACATCGGAGCAAACAGCCTTCTATAGAATTCTTTACCAGATCCCACAGTTGTGGAAAGTCTAATCCTTATCACAAACCCCTTAATTCATATCACTCATTGTGGTTCTCCTTCTCAAATCAAACCTGATACAGGAGAACTTCTTCCCAGCTTACTTTTCCCTCTAACTATCTTTGGAAAATGAAGGGAAGTTTCCTAAAGAAGTAGACTATCCTCTGTTACAGGTAAGGAAGTCACCTTCATAGTCACGTGACTCAGGAATGCACAGTCACCAATGCCTCATCCACCTCATCCCCAATAGCAGGGGATCAGAACAAACACCTATGTCCTTGTAAAACAAATACCTTAAGAGAATGCATGATCTTCAATCTGAAGCATCCAATGGACTCAGATCCAAAGGAAGCAATTCTTGATTCCTTTAACAGTGATGAAACGAGGGAGGGAGGATCCTAATGCTCCTCCAAATTTCTTAAGTTCCTAAACTACCTAAACTCGACATGACCAGAGTAAAAAGAGTTTTTCTGCTATAAAATGAGTATTTTATAGTATTTTATCTTAAGGGACAGCATAGGGAATAGAGTCAATGGTATTGTAGTAGCGCTGTATGGTGACAGGGAGTAACTACACTTGTGGTGAGCACAGCGTAATGTATATACTTGTCAAATCACTATGCTGTATACCTGAAACTAATGTAACATTGTGTGTCAAATACACTTCAATTAAAAAAAGAGGCAGGGGGCACCTGGATGGCACAGTTGGATAAGCGGTCAACTCTTGGTTTCTACTCGGGTTGTAATCTCAGGGTCATGAGATCAAGCCCCACACCAGGCTCCATACTCAACGTGGAGTCCACTTAAGACTCTCTCTCTCAAACAAATTGATAAATTCTAAAAGCAACAACAACAACAACACCTCGCCTTCACAACCTGGCCTGCATCCTCAATAGCCCTTTCAGAAGCAGAAGATAAAACACATATCCTCTGCATACCATGGATCGGTGTGTTTGCCAAGTTCCCCAGGCAACCAGAACCACTGCCTCCAATACTTCTGTCAAAAGTTTCAGGAAATACATTTTTAGCTGCAGAAGACAACTTCCACGATTCAGCCTTGCTTCAGAATATCACGGCCAAAGAGCCATTGTGTGACCTCATGAAAATCTGGGTGTGCTGAGAAAACAGGGTGCACTGTCAGTGTAAGCACTTAATTACTGATGGTGCCTCGCATGGCTAGAGCACTTGCCAGTACTCAGGAGGCTCATCACACTTCATCTCATCTGAACATCACAATCATCTTATTGAACAGTTAGTGATTATGATACTCCAGTGGCCTTTTTACAGAGGAGAAAAATGACCACTCGGTACTGACATGACTTTCCACAGTCACATAGCCACTGAGGGGTAGAGTCTGAGCAAGAGCCCAGGTATTCCAAGTCTTTGCTCTGACGTGTCTGCTAGGTCACACTAACTTGCACAGAATCGTCAGTTTACAAATAGACCAGGAGCTTTCTACCTTCCCCAGGTGAAGTTTACCACATCTGCTAAACTGTTGGAAGCACTGGCCAATTATCAGGATGAGCACCCAGGCCCAAAGAAAAGAACAAAATGGCTTCCACTGATTCGATATGTCAAAAATGTTCATTTTTAGCAACAGCTCCTCTGTTTCCCAGCCTTCAGAAAATTTCAGGCTGTTAAGCAGGGAGAAGTAACCAAATAGAACTTCTCCAGAGAAACAAGAACAGGAGGTACACTATCTCCCTCACCCTACCTGCATACCCTATAAGAGGAGACAGAGAACCCTTTTTAACTGGCTTCCACTCCCAGCCTGTCTTGGGAAAATCCCCTTCAGAAGCCTCAGCTCTCTTGTGTATAAAATGAGGGGTTTGGAGGCGATATCCCCAAACATCCCTTCCAGATATTATGTTCAATGTTTGGTGGACAATGCCCGAGGGAAACAATGTGCCATGGGAGAGCACTGGATAAGGAGTCAGAGTAGACTCAGATTAAGCTCATCTGTGCCTCTTGCTGGCTACATAACATCAGGCCACTTGGTCAGCCTCTCAGAATTGAAACTGCCCATCTCGTAGATTGTTTGTGAAGAGCAAATATACACGTGACAATGGCTATTAGTAATTATCACAAAAGAGTTACCTTGCCAACTCCAAATGGAGATTCAGGGTTTGGCTCAGTCAGGTGAACCTGTGAGTGAGTGGGGCTCCAAGACCTATAGCCTGAGGTGATTTAGATGAAAGAAAGGAGGTCTGAAGGCAAGAAGTTTTACTCATGGTATCTTGAAGAAAGACAGAGAGATGGCTATTGGAGAGGACAAGCATGGTGTGTAAGTATGTGTCCCCTCCCAGGCCTAGGGGGCTACACCTACCTCCAGGAAGCTGCAGATAGGACCCACAGTCATTTCCCTGAGGAACTTATGTCTCAAGATCAATCAAGGTTCCTTTTAGGATCCAAGAGACCAGATTCATCCAGTTGGAGAATGGGGACATTTTTGCAGGGGAACACAGCATTGCTCTGAGCACCAAGGAGGACCCAGAAAGAGCAATATTTGGCACCTAAGGGCTCCCACCAGGGCAGCACTCAGCCTCAAAGCAGCACTGTCTCCCAGAATGCCTACAACTGTGTCTACCCACATATTTCCTTCTAGTAGTGTGGGGGGCAGGGAGGATAATGGCAGAGGGTAGGATAAGAAAAAAACCATACATGAACACATAGAAGATGCTTCAGGGATTCCCAATGCCTCCACATTTGCTAGGGTGGGGGACGGGTTGTATATTAATTTTAATGTGACTCCATGAGTGCCCATGAATAGAAAGGTAGGGGCTATTTGAGTTCTAGTCCATAGACTAGAGTGGCATAGATGAGAAAAATACTTATCCCAAAAGGCCATTCGATAAACAAACTACCAAGTAAAAATTCAAACTAAACCTTCCTCACTTGATGTTTATACTTACCAGATATTTTAAAAATATATTTTTAAAAATTCTCCCCAAATGATACATTCCTTTGCCACTTGACAATACAAACTGATTCTCAATCCACTGTTCACAGGATAGTGTCGATTAACAAAGAAGCTGGTCCCTGTTTTCCAAGCCAGACGATTTAATTTTGTTAATGCCACCTTGCTCAGAGTTTCTTCCAGAAGTAATAAATTTCAAGCCATCCCATTTAGAAGAGGAAAAACCACACAGGGAAAATATTTTTGAATGTCAGCTGTGCTACTATGAGTCATATCATATAAGACTTTCACAGGGGGTGGCATCATCCCAGAGTATAACATTTGGACAGTGTCACATAGAAATGCATGAAATTTTAAGCTTTCTTATTCGCCTGTACAACTGAGTGCACTGCCCAGATGTTCTTAAAGGGCTCATCTAGCTTCAAAATTGCATCTCAGCATTTCCAGCATGATGGGACCTACAAACTCCATCCATGGGCATAAATCTCCTCAAAACGCTTTAGAACATTTTTATTTAAGTACTGAATAGTACATGATACATTTTCAGATAAAGACTTGTTTTAGATTGGAATAGTACTGATTGCATTATAAAGTCCCATTATCAATAATAATCATGATACATGACTCCTTTTGACTTAAGTTCCATTAAATTTTGTAACATAAAACAATCCACCAAAAAAGTTTTTTTTAAGATTTTATTTATTTATGAGAGAGAGAGATTGGGAAAGAGAGAGAGCAAGCATGAGCAGGGGGAGAGGCAGAGGGAGAGGGAGAAGCAGGCTCCCCGTTGAGCAGGGAGCCCAACGTGGGGCTTGATCCCAGGACCCTGGGATCATGACCTGAGCCAAAAGCAGACACTCAACTGAATGAGCCACCCAAGCACCCCTTTGGCTAATTTCTAGTTACCAACATGCCATTGGAAGAGAAACTGGGAAGAGGTGGTACTCAATAACACAATATTTTACAGTATTCTCATCATACACATGTAGTAGATGTGTATAACTACGTAAGTGATTGTAAAATGTACTAAAATAAGTGGGAATTTTGAGTACTTATTACCTTTGTTTTTCAGTATAATTCATTTAAATTTCTATATAGTTGAATTTTTAATAACACCTATGTTTAACACTGGCTCACAAAAATCCCTGATACTTTAACAAGTGACTCTGCAAACCTGTGGGCCAGATGAATCACATTACTGCTTATGTCACCTGTCAGAGACAGAGTTGAAGGATGTTGATTGAATATGACACCCCAACTTATGCCACTTTGGCATTAGGATTATTTTGAGCTGAAGGCCATTATTAAGAAAAAGCAGACATGGGAAGAGCCATCTGCTCTTCCCTCATCTGCCTAAAAGCAGGGCATACATTTATCTTCGGAAGTTGTTCCCATTTTCCTATATCAGGAAGAGGAGAACAAACTTTATCATTGGAGACAGAGATGGCATGGAGATGAGTCTTCATAAACAAAGCTTACTAAATAACTCTTATCTACAATGAGTTTCCTCTGTATATTTCCCAGTTACCTTCCCACAATTTATTGCCCCTAGAAACCCAAACCCCTTTCCTTTGTGTAGTCATAGGTCATAATTTATCACCCTTTGTTAAAATGGTATATAAAAACTCTGAGCCTAACTGCTTTCTTTTATCTCTAGCTACATTTTTTTCTGTGAAGCCACTGTGCATGTAAAATTAACAATGTTAACACAATTTGTATGTTTTGGATCTTTGTTAATCTTTTGTCAGTTTAATTTATAAGCCCTAGTTACAGAAGCTAAGAGGCTAGAGAAAAATTTTTCCTCCCCTACAGTTCATTGGGCTAATTCGGGTCCATAATGAGATTTCAATTTTCTAAAGCCAAATTCTGAAGGATAAAGAAGACTATATATAAACCCATGTGTTGGGGTTTATTCACTCTCATGGAGGTTTTCATTAGGTGTATGTAATTTTTTATTCTCCAATCCCACCCCCAACTTACACTTTACATTTTTTATTCTTTGTGAATTTTTTTTTTCTGAAATAATGAGCTGTACAAAGGCACATGAGCTTTATAATGGCTGCTTCAGGGGCAGAAGATTATGGTAGTGTCAGAGAAGAGAACTCTTCCTGAGAACAAAAACCTTCTATTCCTTGCAATCCCTGATTGGAGTTAGAATGGCCTTTTGGATCTTGGATAATTGAACCTCTCGGAAGTGTGGCAACATGTTTCTCCAGTTTCCTTTAAGCAGTGGGGTGTTCCTTCTGACACCCTGCAATGCCAAGGCCATGACTGCCCACTCCATGAGAGGCCTCTAATTGGGTTTTCTGAGGCTCTCCTCTCATGAGTGCTTGTCAGAGTAGGTACAAACTGCTGAGCGGGACCACAGTCTTCTGCCATACCGACGGCTTGAAGTTACTTTCTGAGAGCAAGAGACCACTATTATCAGCAGCCCTTACTTTTTACTGCCTTCTTAAAGGGCTAGACTGCCCCGTGCGCACTTAGTTGCAAGACAACCCCCTTCTATTGCTAGTGATGACATCTGTGAAGGACATGATAGAGGTCAATGTGAAGCATGCTTCACATGGGCAAGATGCTTTCATTCCATCAGCAAAATTTGTTGGGCTGACCCCACTGTCATAGGCAAAAAGGTCAAAAAGAGTGTATTGGAAGTAATAAAAAAAAAATAGGAGTGATATGAAGAGGATTTGTAGAAAATGTTTTCTGACAAAAGTAAACAAGCACCACCAACATTTTTCCTTTATGCAGCATTGAATTTATGACAATTCAGTGAAGGTGTTTTACTGTTTTTAAAACATCAATGACAAGAAAATAGCCTCAAGAGATTTCTTTGATTCTTTTTGATCTTAAAAAGAAACACAATTTAGAAATGAAAAAATAGACCTAATTAAGAAAATGTATTCTATTTTCTCTTTCATTCAAATGGAAAGATGTCAGCTGTGTCTAGAAAAGCAGTTTGATGAATTTTCTCTTGTCTGCCTTCCATGGATATTGTCCCATTGTCTTAGAATTTGCCACCTTTCGCCTGAAACTCTGAAGTCTTGTTTCAGAGCTGTCATCTCAGAGATGAACAGTAATACTGAAAAGGAGCAAACAATTGCTTTTTGTTTTGAGTGCTGAGTCAGGGCAGGTAAGGTCAAGAGAAAGCTTGAGAGCTAAATCCCAGATCAAGCCACATAGGTAATTCAGAACCAGGAAGGATGAAGAAGTTGGCAAATAATTTGCAAAAACCAAAGAAACAATCCACAAGGAGCAGAGTCAGAGGAGATTTATTAGCAAGAAAGGGTCTTTCCTAGGAGATAAAGCCCGCCTTTGATAAAAAACCAGGTGGTTTTAGATGTTCCAATGATGTGTCTGTCTCACAGAGATGTGGCCAATCCCAGGACTGCAGTGGGGAAGGGGTGTCTCTGTCTTCCCAAGTTCTGGTGATCTTGACAAACAGAACTCAATTACAGCAGAACCTTTTAGAAAATGATTCAATATTATGACATTTCCTAACTCAAGGCTGTTAGTTTTGGGGTTTGTAAAGTATTTTGTGGGTTAAATAACTAAAGACAGGAATGCCATCTGTTTTTTAATCAATAAATGTAAGTCATTAATTTTTTCCCTTTCAAAACAAATCAGGGTGAAAGACTCTCAGGACCTAGTGAACATGCGAGCTTGTTGGGAGGCTGCTCAAGATTCTGTCACTCAGCTAATTTATTTCTCAGCTGAACACTCTCTTCCCTTGTGGTCCAGTTAAAAATGACTGTTACTCTTATCCATGTATCTTAAAATTTGTACCCATAACAGCATTGTTAGATAAATACAGGATCATAACACTGATGCTGAAAGATGGGTATAATTCTATAAATTAATCTCAGGATGCTCTTCACTATATTTGTTTCATTTATCTGATGGAAATTATTACACAATTCATTGAGATGTCTTAGTACTTTAAAAAACTGTTTACAGAGAAACTATAATTGAGAATAAAGACTATATACCAGCAGTATATGTGGAGAGGGTTTACAAATAAAAATCTAAAATCTTCCTTCTGAATTTGGAAACAAAATGGTGAAAAAGTCTAATTTGTTGCCAATATTTGGTTAAATTTTAGTGCACATTTTATTGTATATATAATTTTTATATCTACATACATATTTACATGTATAAAATTATGTATATCCTATGGTCTCTAAATATGACATGCCATGTCAAATAAATAAAATCTTAAAAAAAAAAAAAACTAGGAAACAGCCATGGTGGGAGTATTTACACCACGGAAATCAGCAAAAACTAAACATCTGGCTTTGATTTATTGTGTTATTCTCTAGTCTTAAGAAAGATGGAGAAAATGTTAGTAATGTAGTTTAAACTTTAAAGACAAGAGTGTCCTATCTATAGCCATGTATTCTCAACTATGCAAAATACTGAGGAACTATTCTTCCAGTATTTGAAAAGTATCTGAGTCAGTAAAGAGTCACTCATGTCATCAATAAAGGAGTAAAGTTCTGACATACATAGTACTGAAGCTGAAAGAAATTTGTTTAATGAATGTGATTTGGGCAAGAATGAGAAACAGCTTACTCATAGGTCTTATAACATGTGTGATGACAATAAGTTTTACTGGAAAAGAATTAGCAGATTGAGATGGAGCTCCATTTGTCAGGTCATGGTTGACCTGCAATCATAGGTTGGCTACAGACATGAGTTCAGCAAAAATGAACAAAAGCGTTCCCTACACATCCATTGGCTATATGGAATTTACAATAAGGAGTATTGTACGTGCTACTATGATTTGTAAGTTGTGTGCTATACATCTGTATATCTGTAATATTTATAACAAAGTACCTATATGGATATACATACCTAATGCACACATCTTTGGGGGTTTTTTGTTGTTGTTGTTGTTGTTTTTTGCCAGTGATTAAACATTTACCAGAACATCATTGGACATTAGATGCAGGCATGGTTATGGGAAACCATGGGAGCTGACCTCCATTTATTAGCTTCGAATGTAATGAGCCCTGAACATTCCTATGTTCTTTTTAAATTTCTTAGATGGATCTTTTATCTATGAAGTTAACTAAAACTGACTTGAATGTGCTCATATTTTTGGCCTATATGATCTCAGGGGATAATGAGTTCCATATTTCTTATTCATGCTTCATAAGATTTTAGAAAAAAATTCTCTTTAATCAAGCAATGTTCAGGCTTGTTTTAAAATTAATTGCCCAGCATACATAAGATGCTCTCAATGGTCAGTCCTGGGAAGTAAGATTGAAGAGTCAGGAAAGGTGAAAGGGTATTTTTATTTTCATTCTCTATCAGTCTAAATTGGTTTCCTGAAAAAGAGTAAATACAAGATAAGATAGGAAGAGGAGGTTCAGAAATGTGCTATGTGTCAGGGAAAGGAGATTTTTATTTATTTAGATCCCACCATATTCAAGAAATATTTAAATGGCTTATAGAAATTCATATAATGCAATAGGATAAAAATAATGACAATAAAACCAAGGTCACGGGATAATCATGGTAGCATAGAAGGGGGAGCCGTAGATAAAGTGAGAGGACTAAAATGCATGCCCTAAGGTTTTGCATTACTGTTATGGGTAAACAGGATTCACCTCTACACATGGGAAATTTAGAGATCAAAATAGAAAACTATATAAACCAGCTTTTTCAGACTTCGTCACAAAGACTTCTGGGCACTAAATAACACTTGTATTGGAGAAGGCAAAGAGCCATTTACAGAGTAGCCTGAGGCATAAGAGCTAACTCGTAGATTGAGCTACCAGTCCTTCCCTCTGGTGATGCTTCTTGCTCCTATCAGCTGAACAGATTAGCATTCCAATGCTTCAAGATTCCACATTGAAGTGGTCTCTGTGGAAACCAGAGAGCTAAATTAGAGAAGCCTCTAAGCTCTCTTGACCTTCTATTTGGTTCAATGAGTACTTCAAAGGGCACTCCAGAATGTTCCCTTCACTCCAGACTGGGCTGTCACGTAAGGGTCATTCAAATAGTTCCCTAGGCAATTCTTTAAAACCTAGAAATCTATCTTTTCCTCCACCCTTCATCAAATTTTACCTATCAGTCAAAGCCCAGTTGAAGTCCCAGGTGCTCCATTTTTGAGTATGCAATAATTGATTGAAAGGCTTATCCACTTTCCATGAATAAAGCTAAATATTTTCCTGGCCACTTCCCAAGCAGAATTATTTGAGATGGGAGGCTTATTGGCAATAGGCAGGCCTGGGTAAATGACTAAAATGACATCGCTGCCTTATATACATAGGAGAGCCAAGGCAGAAGGGGGGGGGAAGAAATCAACAAGGCAGCTTTTTAAAGTACTGGTATGTTGCATCCACATCACAGTCAAGGCACTGGGGAAATTACACAGAATACATTTCCATTCAGGTCTATTTTCTTTAAAAAACTACACTACAGCTGGAAAAAAAAATGGCACCATTCTTTTGGAGAAATAACTGTATCAAGAAACAGACTTCCATTTCCAGAAAGATGGGAGTAGATTATTTTCCTATTCTTTCCACTAAGTACAGCTACACTTTTGTTGGGATGGTGTCAGAAAAAGCCAACTGAGGAGCCAGGATTCACAGCCCCGCAGCTAGTAGCAAGCTCTTCTCTCCATGGCCTCAGTAGGAATTATATGGGGAGCTGGAGCTCCCACCACAACTCACCAGTAACAAGGAATTTCCCTCACTTGAATATCAACAATGAACTAATAAATTTGACAAAATTGACTAATTCCTCAAAAAATACAAGCCACCATAAATCCTCCCATATTGAGAAAGGGACAGGCAGGGCTAGGTAGGGAGAGATAGATAGGGGGCTCCATAATCAGGCTCACAGAAATCCCAAAAATGTGGAGGTGTAAGGAAACCAGAGATAAGGGAACACTCCAGACCCCCATGCCCTGGGTGTCTGAGGGGAGAGTCTTATTTATGACAGTCTCTTGTGGTCAATAGAAAATAAACAGACCCTAAAAAGAAGTAAACCATTAAAGATGTTATCACTAGTCCTACTTACAAAAAGGTGCGGTCAAGTAGAGAAGTCAAAAAGATTTAAGTTCCCCAGTTAACTTTCTATAAAACACCAACCCTAAAGGCCCTCAGTGGCAACCCTGTCGGGACTCTTCTCACTCCTGAGAGCTTTTTCTGTATCCTTGCTTAATAAACTTCTATCGCTTTACTCACTCTCCTTTGTCAGAGAGATTCATTCTTCAACTCCGTAAGACAAGAACCTAGCTCTCCCGCATCACTATGAAACAGATAATAGCTCTCAAAGAAAGAAGGAAATCGAATTTATAATTTAAAAACTCCCCAAAATGCAATCTCCAGACCCAGGTGGTCTCACTGGAGAATTCTACCAAATGTTTGAAGAAGAATTAACACCAATCCTATACAATTCCTTCCAAAACATAAAATAAAAGGGAACAGTTCCTCCAACTAGTTTTATGAAGCTAGTGTTACCCTGATAGCAATATCAGACAAAGGCAATATTAAAAAAAGAAAGACAAAAGGAGGGAAAGAAGAAGAAACATTTATAAACCTACTATATTTCCTCACTAAATAACTATTTGTTATGGAATGTTAATCAATAGCAGGACTCTTCCCCTAAGAGATTCAGGGTGGCATTACACACTCACCAAACTTCTTTACATTTTAGTAGTATTACAGAACCAAAGCAATAAAGCAGAAATCATACAGAATCTGGATTAAGAGGATAACGTGCAAGTTCTCCCTTTACATCAGTGTTTCTCCATCCTTTAGCATGCTTCGGGATCCTTGGAGCAATTATTAAACAAACTTCTGGACCCCACTCAAAGAGTGTCTGATTCCATATATCTGGGTTGGAGCCTGAGAATTCACCTGCCTAACGAGTTCCAGGGGACACGGATGCTTCTCGTCCAGGATCTACATGTTGAGAACCACTGCTTTACTACTTTGTAGCTCTAGGACTATAAGGATACCACCTATATAAGTTTAATGTCCTCCTTTGTAAAATTCATATGGCAATAATATCTATCCAAATTATCTAAAAAAGAGTCAGCTATGAAAATCAAAATAAGAAAATGTGAAAAATAAAATAAGAAAAAGTATGTGGAAAAAATATATATTTTATCAATTAGGAAGAATTACATGAATTCCTTCATTCAAAAAATATCTTTTATAACATATATTATGTGTAATCATTGGAGCTTATAGTCTAGTATGGAAGACAAACATTAAACAGATATTTAATTTTGAGTGTAAATGTTATTTGTCATTAATAAAAATATTTGAACAAAGTTTTAAAATCTTGAAATAGGAAGCAATAAAGTAAAAAATAAGTGACTAGAAAAATAAACCAAGTTAATGCCAAAGAGTGAGGTCAAAGGAAGGTTCAAGATAAAACCCTGTCAACCCATCCCCAAACTTGAGCGTACTGGATTCCTTCTCTAGAAAAATTAATTAAGGAAATAATCTCCAGCCCTCCTAAATTACTGTCATGCAAGTTGAAAAAGTTTTGAGGTATGTGGAGTATAAAAGGTACAACAATCAGACCCAGTAAAAAGAGGCAATTGAAGAGGGGAGATACATCCAATGTCCAGCCCCAGCACCTTCAGGAAGCAGTCCTGACCACTCACTTCAGCTTTCAACAGCACTTTGTGTCTTGCAAGTTATTACTTTGAGCCACAGCATGCTGCCTCTTACTAAATCCGAATGGAAATAAACTGGATGTTTTCCTTAAGCCCACACTGCAGTTTGAGTCACCTTTAGGCCAAAATGTATTCTCCTGTGCTCATCGGAAGACTTTCAAGGAGGGCTTTATTTTGGGGGGAAGGATTTCTTAGCTTTTTCAAGCGGGCAGTGAACAGGGACTCTGTCTGCCCTCCAAGAACAGCCAGCAGGCTGGAAGAGCCCAAAGCTACCCATCTGCTTTTCATGGCAAATTGGTGAGTTGCTCACAAACTTGAAAATTCAGACAAATAAAAGCAGGGTTAGATTGGAGGTCCCTTTTTTTGCTCTGCTTTATGTCCTTTTAAAACTAAAAATTATACTCTTTTTTTCTGCTCAGTACTTCAAAAAGGCAAAATATAGGATCTCCTCAAAGAGCTTTCCATAAATTATGGAAGAAAGAGTTTTGTCTTCCAGAACTCATTTTAAAATGTAAAATTTACACTTGCTGCTCCTTGTCTCATTCACAGCAGAGGACAAGTCTACAGGCTCGGTCAGACAGGCGTTCGTACGTGATGGGACAGTGTGCCATCAACTTAATTTAATATCTTGAATCTATCTTGGGATAGTTTATCCTTGAAAAATATCTCCAAAGGTCCATTCAACCACCATCTCTAATTTACTTTATCTTTGTCATTGTTATTCCTCTTTCTTCTCTCCACACTGATCTAGGAATAGAATTGTATATCTTGATTTGAGAGACCCAAAGACACCCAACTGGCCCAGTTCACCACATGTTTTTTCCCATTTTTTTTTTATTATGTTATGTTAATCACCATACATTACATCATTAGTTTTTGATGTAGTGTTCCATGATTCATTGTTTGCGTATAATACCCAGTGCTCCATTCAGTACAAGCCCTCTTTAATACCCATCACCAGGCTAACCCAACCCCCCACCCCCTCCACTCTAGACCCCTGTTTGTTTCTCAGAGTCCATAGTTTCTCATGGTTCATCTCCCCCTCCGATTTCCCGCCCTTCATTTTTCCCTTCCTGCTATCTTCTTTGTTTTTTCAAGCCTAGAATCACCACCATCACTCATCCCTCATCCCAGTACCACCCTCTCCTTTGTGTTGGAGCTGCTTTCAGAGGGAAAACTCCCAGGTCTATTTGCATATGTAAGAAGTAAGGGAAGACAGAGACCTATCAAGAGAACAGTTGTGGGGGAAAAAAAGCAAAGTGAAGACTGTTACAGGCTGGACTCTCCTGAAATCAGACTCTGACTCAGATTTGTATACAGGAAGCTAACTAGTCACAACGTTCAAGATGAACACCTGTTGGGGAGAGAAGGATGCAGGTTGGGCAGAGAAGTTGGGCTGTTACAGCAAAGGTGTCAACCAATCTCATGGAGAGCTCTAGAGTTGGCATGGCCCTGCACAGTCTTTTTACCCTACCTTGTACTTGACTAGCCACTGGATTCCGGATGCCCCCCCAGGAAAGGAGTATGATCTTGATTCAGGCGGCTCTCTTCAGTGGAGGACGAATCACCAGAAGGGAACTCAGCCACTAACACTTCGGGCACCTGGAGGAAGGAGTATATAAGTCTTAAGAGAGGAGATCTGGACAACACACACACCAAGCATCTATGACGACGACTAAGCTATCCCACTCTTATAATTTTGCCTTAATCTACCAAACTGTAGCAGCTCAGGCTCATTGTTAACAAGAGAAATAGGGAGGATCAGTCAGGATCCCAATAGGAAACAGATGACTCACTCATGATAGGACAATGTAAAGAAGGCTTAATTACAGTGGAGCTATTTGCAAAGATATAGGTCAAGTACAAGGGAATAACAAGGAGGCCATGTAGACATTAGTACTCCTAGGCCAGAAGGAACAAGAAGAAGGAAAGAACACTGGAACACAGAAGGCAAATACCATGTAAGGGCAGCCATATTGAAAGGAGCAGAGACATTCAGTTGAGGTTACAGCCAGCTCAAAGTCCTCACAGAGAAGAGCCAGGGGACTGAATACATCAACCTTACCTTCTTACTAGGGCTGCCAACTGGTCCAACCCAACCAAGCAAGGGAGCCTATTGCTGCCACCCACTTAGGTCAGCCTCCTGGGACAGAGAGCTAGAAGACAAGAGTAGAGAATGGAGGCACAGGTAGAAACTATGACAGTGACTTAAAGGGACATTTATTTGCTCCAAACGCATAGCTTCATGCTAGCTCCCATTTCCAACAGTGAATATATAAGGTAATGTCACTCAGTTTCCACAACTGAGGCCACACCTTAGAGAACAAATTCATAATGCAAAATACATTAGCAGTGGGGTTCCATGAATGTTGAGAGATCACTGGAGGTCTGTCTTTCAAAAAAAATTTTTGAGCCTTTGGAATGTGCTGATAATGAAAGTCAGTGATGTGGTGTGTTTAGAGGTTTAGGGGTTAAGAAACAGAAAAAGAACATAACAATAATGAGAAGGTAACACCTGGGAATATACCAGTGACCTGAGAGCCTAAAAACAAACAAACAAGTTGAGGTTTATGGACACGGAGTTAGAATCAGTGCAAACTTGGTATTTGTATCTTTAAAAATTCCACAAGTGATCCTGATGCACAGTTGTGGTTAAGAGCCATTGTCATGTCCCTGAATGGATAAGCTCATGGTAGAAATACAAGGGACTCCTGCAAAACATAGAAGAAAGAAAGAAAGAAAGCAGGATATTTTAGCCTTTGACTGATTTAAAGAACAAGAAGTTATAAAGTATTTGGAGACTATTTTCTTAAGGCTAATGCCAAGCAATTTGAACATAAAAACAACTTGGCTCTTTCTCATCTGATTAATGTTTATTATTCATATCAGGCTATTCACAGCTATCTACTCTTCGTAAATATGATCTCCAAAGCACATAGAGGAGAGGATATTACTGAGAGTTTTCTCAGTATATAACTCAACGAAGCCCCATATATGTCAAAACCGTAAAAATAGGTGGCAGAGTCTTAGAAAGATGTTAGGAAAATGGCAATCTCAACTCACCTAATAATCCCTCCACTCCTGACTCCACTCTGTATATTCTTGAGCCAAACTGCTGCTGGGGTCCATGGTCACCTAAGTATAGTTAAGACCCTGGCCTCTGCATAGAATCAAGTAGAGAGAAATGACACTAGCATTTCTCTCTGGGAAGCTGGCCCAATGGAAGCTAAGAAAAACTAGCAGGGTGGACTGAGTCCTCCCTACCTCCCGAAGCTAGAAGAATGCAAGGAGTCATGGGAGAAGGGACAGCACAGCAGCCCCTCTCTACTGGCAGAAAAGCAACCATTTGTACTCAGCACACCCACAACCAGACCTGCATGTCCATGAGCACAGCATAGAATAACATCTAAAGGTGTTCAGCACCCAGAGAAGGGAAGAAGTAGGAGCACCAAGCAAGTATAGAAGTTTTTATAATCAATGAAAAAGGATAAAATGCCCTCATTTAAAAAAGACTGACAGATTAAGCTAAACGACTAAAATAAAGCTATATTCTATTTATAAGAAACACACTATGAAAAAAGAGATGAAGAATGGTTGACAATAGAGCAAAGGGCAAGAAAATACCAGGCAAACATCAAGAAAAACAACAGTGACAAGAAAAATACCAGATAAGCAGAATTTAAAGACAAAAACATGAACCAGAATGAAGAACATTATATTAGTAAAAGGCATAATGTATGAAGATAAAATAGTGATAAACCTAAATGCATCACATGACAGTTAAATATATAACACACATAAAAATAAAAGAAAATTCGGCTAAAACACAATTATAAGAAGTGATTTTAACATGTTTCTTACAGAATTAAACATATCTAATATACAAGTAATAAGTAAATCAAGGGTAAATTAAGTAACACTTGATTCTAGAAAGAGGACCTTAAAATCCTTGAATAGAGTATATATTTATTCCATATATTTATAAGATATTCCCAAAAGCAGGGCACCTGGGTGGCTCAGTCAGTTAAGTGTCTGCCTTTGGCTTGGGTCATGATCCCAGGGTGCTGGGATTTAGTCTTGGATCAGGCTCCCCACTCAGCAGGGAGTCTGCTTCTCCCTCTCTCTCTCCCTCTGCCTCTGCCTCCCCCACCATTGTGTTCTCTGTTTCTCTTTTGGGCGTGCGTGCACACACACGCTCTCTCTCTTGCACGCTCTCTTTCCCTCTCAAATAAATAAATAAAATCTTTTAAAAAAAGACATTTGCAAAAGCAACGTATATATTTGACCACAAAAGAAAAGTTTAAGAAATTTAATGTAATAGAAATCTTACAGGTCATGTTTTCTGATAATAAAATTACAAATGAGAAAAAATTGATGCCAAAAATACTAAATACTTAGAAGTGCACTTATAAATATCTAGATAATCCTTGGTTCAAAAGGTGAAGCTAATTCACAAGCTGTCTGAAGATCTGAAGAGTAATGGAAAGAGGTACACTTCATATCAAATCCTATGAGACTTAGCAAAAGCTAAAATGTATAGCTTTAAATGCCTTCATATTTGAAAAACAGAGAATGTATGAACTTAGTTCTTTTGTTTTAATAAATTAAAAGTAAACCATTAAAATAAATGAAAAATACATAGGAAGGGGAGCCTGGGTGGCTCAGCCAGTTGAGCATCCAACTCTTGGTTTTGGTTCAGGTCACGATCTTACAGCCATGAGATCAAGCCCTGCCATGGGCTACGCACTCAGGGGGGAGTCTGCTTGAGATTCTCTCCCTCTCCTTCTGCCCCTCCTCTCTTTCTCTGTCTCAAATAAATAAATAAATCTTTTAAAAAAAAAATACATAGGAAGAGGGAAATAATAAATCTAAAATGTGGTTTTGGTGAAGTAGAAAATAAAGTTAATAGATATGATAAATAAACCCAAAAGTTTACTTTGGGGGAAAAAATAACAAACAATACCATTGTGTACTTGATTACAGTACAAATAGATCTGACTAAGAATGAGGGAAGGGATAAAATCAGATTCAGGAGAGATCAAAAGAAGTATAAGAGAATATTTCATACTAATCTGTGACAACAAATCTTAAACCCATAAGAAGGAAATGATTTGCTACTATTATAAAAATAATTTTTACAAGATGTGGAGAACTTGGATAGACCAACAACTACAGAAGGAAATAAATCTACTGTGAACAGGACACAGGACAGGAGGGTAAATGGCTAAGCTCTATCCAATCTTTAAAGAACAGATCATGTCTATGTTATTGAAAATATTCTGGCCATAGGGGGCACCTAGGTAGCTCAGCCAGTTGAGCATCCAATCCTTGATTTTGGCTCAGGTCTCAAGGTCATGAGATCAAGCCCTACATTGGGCTCTCTGTGCTCAGGTTGGAGTCTGCTTGAGGTTCTCTCTCTCCCTCTTCCTCTGCCCCTCCCCCTGCTTGCTCACTCTAAATAAGTAAATAAAAAAATAAAATCTTTAAAAAAATATATTCTGGCCATAGAAATTATGGTCCCCAATTCACTCTATTAGGCCAGAATATAACAAGCAAATCAGAATAATCTCACTCTTAAATATAAAAGAAAAATATCCAAATAAAATAGAACTCTAGCAATCAAATGAATAATACACTATGACTAAGGAAGGCTTATTCCAGAAATGCAAAGGTAATTCAATATTGACAATAACTATAACCCCTCCATGAATTCTTTATCATACCTTCTACTCTCTTACTGCTATCTCAATCTTTCTGGCTCATTTTCTTTGGTACTCAGCTCCTACAATTATGTCCCCCTGACAGGATCTCCAATCCATTGATCGTACAACAGTATCACTGGCCCCACCCTTCCCCCAACTTTACTCCATGATCAGTCATTATAATCAGGTCCTTACATATGTCTTGGACAGTCTTGCCATCTCTAGCTTTACACCTTTTGGGAAATAACAACCCTGGCTACATCTAGCACCCCAACCCTCATGCCCTCATGGGGGTATCCGAACATGACTAAGGAAAACACATAACAACCTTGAATGGTCACTGAAGTTTATTACTGACCCTCACAAAAACACACATACATTGTCTCCAAATCCTCTTCTTCTACACTCAGTGTTTCTCTTTTCAACTTTTATTGAGAAAAATGTTAAGCATACTTAGAAGTTACAATAGCAGAATGAAGATCCATATATGCTACCCCTAAATTCACTAATTACTAATATTTTTGTCACATTTTCTTGATACATGGACATATATATAAAAATAAAATGTATGCATGTGTTTATTACACATGCATGTGTATTCTTTTGGCTGAAGCATTTAAGAGTTCATCTTTATCATTCCTAAATACATTAGCATGTATACCCTAAAAATATTTCCCTATAGGACTGCAATACAATCACACTCAGAAAATTTACCACTACTACAATATTATTATTTAATAGCCCATATTCAATTTCCCCATTTCTCCTATAATATCCTTTACAGATTTTTTGGTTATTGATAATGGTGGTAATAGCCGTGGTGACAGTAGTATTTTAATCTAAGATTCAATCAAGGATCATGCATTACATTTAATTATTATTCTTGAACGCTGTATTAACTTCATTCCAATCCGACTTTCACCCCACACCGCACTCCACTGGGGGCTTCTTGTCAAGGTCACCAATGTCTTCCATGTTACTAAGTCCAATATCCTCTTTACTTGGCCTATAACTAGCATCTTGACATGGCTGATCAAACCCTCCTCCTTGAAAAATGTTCTTCCCTTAGTTCCAAGACACCATACTCTCCTGGTTTTCCTCTCACTAATCTTGCCCTCTTTCATCACTCCCCAGTATCTTAATGTTAGTTCTCTTGTTCTCTTCATCTGTGCTCACTAGCAATCTCAATCTTTTGGCTTAAATATTCTATATAATGACTCCCAATTTTGTATATCTAGCCCAGACCTCTCACTTAAATTCCAAATTCATATATCTGTCTTCTGAACAGAATTTCAGAAAGATACTCTGAAAGAAAAGGGAAAGGAGGGGGAGAAGTCTCTTATTTTTAACAGACATTTAAGTCTCTTAATTTGTATTTGCCCCTTATACTGGTTCCTAGATAAGAAAATCTATCATGAAAAATTCAATTAGCCAAAATTAAAACGTAAATATAATGCAATTCCAATTAGAATCTCAATAGGTGGTGTTATTTTGGAATTTGATAATGACCAAAGTTTATAGAGATTAATAAATGACTAAAAAAAAACAAAAGGAGTATGTAAAAGGAGACACAAGATACAGGGGACAATTGAAAGCCACTGTAATCAGATCAATGCAGTAATGGTAAGATAGACTTTTCAATCATGGAAAAGAATGAAATACAGAAAAAGATCACAGTGTATATGGGGTTAAAAATAAAGCAAAGGTGGAAAAGAGATCATTATTATTTAATGATGCTGCCATAGCTGACTATGCATCCAGAAAAAAAATAAAACTGCTCCCCTATTTTATATAATATACAAAACTGAATTTTAAGTAATTAATGGCTTCAACATACCGTGAAAAACAATTAAAGTCTTGCAAAAAACTGCAGTCTACATCAAAGCAAGGCTGGAGGATACCATTTTAATAAGACTGACAACCCAGAAAGACAGACTATGTGTTTACGATGCAGAACACATCCAAAAATGAATGTGCAGAAGGTGCAGGAAGAAATTTGCAAAATTTTATTCTTTCTGAAGACTTTTGGGAACTCCTTTAAAGTGATTTGTTACATCCTCGTAGTCTTATGAGCTGTCGTTTGGTAAGGATACAAGGAATGGGTTCCTAGCGGTCCAAGGAAGTTAGTCTTTGGGCTGGGACAACAGATATGCCTCTTACCAGTTTACCCCTTGGCTAACAGTCACTGCTAAGATGAAGTCTTCTTTGCCTTACTACTCCACAACCAAACCCCCCCCAAAAAAAACACCACATGAAAGAAATATGAACTCCCAGGTCTCCCCAAGTGAAGATTATTTTTTAAAATTTCCTTCAGATTAGATTCCAAATGAATAGAAAATGTCCAAGGGATCTATAAATAATCTAGAGAAGAACAATTCCAAATAACCATCAAATATGTGAAAAGGGGTACAAACTCTTGGTGCAGCCACTATGGAAAAGATCAAAAATATTCCTCAAAAAGTTAAAAATAGAACTACCATAGGATCCAGCAATCCCCTCTGGGTATTTATCCAAAAGAAATGAAAACACTAACTCAAGAAGATAACTGTACCCCCATGTTCATTGAAGCATTATTTACAATAGCCAAGACATGGAAACAACCTAAGTGTCCATCGATCGATGAATGAATAAAGAAAATGTGTACACACACACACACACACACACACAGAAATATTATTCATTTTTTAAAAAAAGGAAATCCTGCCATTTGTGACAACATGCGTGGACCTTGAGGGCACTATGCTAAATGAAATAAGTCAGGCAGAGAAAGCCAAATACCATATGATCTCACTTACACGTGGAATCTAAAAAACAAAAAACTTATAGATACAGAGAAGAGACTGATGGTTTCCAGAAGAGGCAGTTGGGTAGTGGGTGAAACGGATGAAGGTGGTCAAATGGTACAAACTTCCAGTTATAAAATAAACGTCATGGGGATGTCATGTACAGCATGACTACAGTTAATATTGTATTGTATATTTGAAAGTTACTAAGAGAGTATATATTAAAAGTTCTCATCATAACTATGTGAGGTAATGGATGCCAACTAGACTTATCGTGGTGATCATTTCACAATATTTATGAATATTAAATCATTATGGTGTACACCCGAAACTAATGTTATATGTGAGTTATATCTCAACTTTTTAAAAAGGTACAAACTCATTTGTAAGGACATGAAAACAGCACTTGAGATCTAGCAGACAGACAAAAACTAAAAATAACAATAATACCTATTACTGGCAGGGATGAGGAGGAAATGGTAGAAATGGGAAATGTTGCAACCTTAACCTATGCATGGACAGATGGGTTACTGTAAAAATATTTCTTTAGTAAAATTCTTGAATTAACATCTTTTTTAAAAAAGCTGCATGAAAACAATAGCCCCAAATGGAAGTATATACCTTCCAAGTAGGTTCATTTACCCAGAGAAATGCCCAAGATCCTGGGAGAGGAGACAGAAGATAAAGATGAAGAGCTAGAGAAGAAGAAAGAAAGGTCAAAGTGGCCAGAAGCTCTCTCTGTTCTACCCTGAGATTGCCTCCCAGCCATTTAGCCAAAGCACTAGCAATTTCCTGAAGGATTAAAAACAGAAACAAAAACACATCTCACCAGGAGTAATGAGTACTGATTTCCAACACAATTAAAATCCTTTTAACCAGCGTTGAAAGCCACCAGCACACAAAGTAGGTTATATTACAGTTGTTTGTAGTTTGGAATTTATTTGTCCATAAAAACAGTATCTCCTAAAGCAGCTCAAATTTAAATCACTTTAATGGACAATGAGAAGAGAAAATGTAAAATCTTGTTACTAAAGTTCATTATTTCAGCAACATTCTGTGTCAGCCTTGAAACCTAAACTCCATTTGTAGTAATGTTTCTGGTCTTGGTCGTCTCCTAAATAGGGTATGTGCTCCTGATCCTCCCCTGACTCTTTAGTTAGAGAATAATGAGATCAACATCTACTACTTAACCCCGGTCAAGTTCAGGATAGTTTTTGCATGCATCATTTTTAATTTAATCCTCATACAACTCATGATATAGATATTATTATCCCCATCTTCCTTAAACAAGGTTCTAAAATACCTGTCTCTGCCATATAACCAATAGGTGGCTGAGGGAGACATATCTGACTCTGAAGCCATGTTCTTACCTGCTACACCACCAAAGTTCCAGCGTTCTGCCCCCAGAACCCTAGGTCACCCACCACTGGCCCTGGGCTCCTAGACTATGTGCCTAACCAAATTCTAGAAACACTAGGCTCCTGGACCTTTACCACCACCCGTTTTGTTCACAACCATTGACCCAGAAGAGAGTATGTGGGCATCTGAGTAACACATCTCGGTTCCTGAGAACATTCCTTGGGACAAAATGGATCTTCCACTCCAATGTACGGAATAATTCTAGATCCATTGGTGAGCCCCTGTCTGGTGTTTGGTTGCATCTGTGGAGGCTATAGAGATAAGGATTGTGTTTTAATTCCTGCCGAAATTTAACCAGGGTCCAACTGGCTGTAGACACTCCACATTCGGGAATGCTTTGACTCATGAATGTCTATGATCTTGCATGCTAGCCCCACATGAATCCAGCACACGAGGTTCTTGTTTAATAGGTGACCTTCTCAAAATAGCCTCAGATATTAGCTCTCCCTGCAAGGTCTCTCTGGGGAAGCTTAAGAGACAGATTTGCCTTTCAGCTTTCCAAATCCTTTGTTTGGTATTTCAGAAAATAACCCACAATCCAGCACTCCCTGTACCTATCATCGCTTTACTTTTTAGAAAGTTGAATCACTTGGAGCTTTGTACTATATTCATTTTCACTGATCTCATTTTTTCCCCTTTCTTCATTTTTTCCACTTAAGGGGCCATTTTCCCACATTTTGTCTAAGGCTCTGTCTTATGAGAGGTGATAATAACTAAGTTAAGTGCTAAAAACTTACAAGATGTTTCTTGTGGATCATTTTGGGCTGTTGCTTTTCTTCTTCCTAACACAAAAGACAAAACGGATGGTAGGACAAGATATTGTTGAGATACTCTAACAGGTATACAGCTGAACCAAGATGAGCTCATTTCCTATTTTGGGAGAAATGGAATTTTTAAGAACTGAATTTCTCAAGTGATATCATCATCCTGTGAGGGGAAAAAAGTCTGAGACAAAGGACTCCAAGGGAGCAGGATGCTCTTCAAACAAAGAGTTCTGTAAGCACAGAGGCAGACTGACCCATGTGAAAAAGCAAAGGAAGCCAGAGGTTAAGTTGGCCACACCTGAACTCTGGAGGCTTCTAAGAGGAAGAATTGGGCCACAGCATTAATTCAACAAGAAAACACATTAATTCATTAATTCATTCATTCATCTACACTAGTTATTGAAGATCTACTAAGTTCATGATACATTATGCTAGGCACTAGGATAGCAAGATAATTAAGACTCAGTTCTTACCACCAAAGAACCACCACCACCCCCTACCCCACTCAAGGGCAGTGGCTTCTAGTGTTTTCTGTCATGTTGCTTCTGTTTTAATATCAAAACTTTGGTAAGAGTAAGGATAGCAACTGGGTATTTACCCCAAAGATACAAATGTAGGGACCCGAAGGGGTACATGCACCCCAATGTTTATAGCAGCAATGTCCACAATAGCCAAACTGTGGAAAGAGCCAAGATGTCCATCAACAGATGAATGGATAAAGAAGATGTGGTATATATATATACGATGGAATATTATGCAGCCATCAAAAGGAATGAAATCTTGCCATTTGCAATGACGTGGATGCAACTGGAGGGTATTATGCTGAGCGAAATAAGTCAATCAATCAAAGAAAGACATGTATCATATGACCTCACTGATATGAGGAATTCTTAATCTCAGGAAACCAACTGAGGGTTGCTGGAGTGGTGGAGGGTGGGAGGGGTGGGGTGGCTGGGTGATAGACATTGGGGAGGGTATGTGCTATGGTGAGCGCTGTGAATTGTGTAAGACTGTTGAATCACAGACCTGTACCTCTGAAACAAATAATACATTATATGTTTAAAAAAAGAAGAAGAAGAAGATAGCAGGAAGGGAAAAATGAAGGGGGCAAAATTGGAGGGGGAGACGAACCATGAGAGACTATGGACTCTGAAAAACAAACTGAGGGTTCTAGAGGGGAGGGGGGTGGGAGGATGGGTTAGTCTGGTGGTGGGTATTAAAAAGGGCACGTTCTACATGGAGCACTGGGTGTTATGCGCAAACAATGAATCATGGAACACTACATCAAAACTAATGATGTAATATATGGTGATTAACATAACATAATAAAAAAAAAAGAGTAAGGATAGTAAATCTACTCTTAACATCCATTGGTTGGGGAAATACTTGTGCCTATGGACTTACAGATTCCTTACAATAAGTTGGGGCAGTACCAGGGTGCGGAGAAGCACTGGGTCAATGAGATGAACAATAAAAGCAAAATGACAAAAGGTGAACTTTGCTCAGCTAGGCATGAGACAGGACTTGGCTTCTAAATTAAAAACTGTTGACGTCTGGGCCCACTGCACTCACACAAACATCTACTAATTCTTTGCCTGATGCCCTAAATTCCTTATTAGTAATAGCTCTGTGACATACAAAGTACTATCAGAATCATCATCTTGCGTACTCTTTCCAGTGCCCCCGTGAGATAAGGATTACTAACAACAACTAGGGGACAGACCGCTGAGGTGGTTTGCACAAGATCCCTGAGCTAGAATGGCAGAACCATTCCTCCACTTCACCCATGATCCTTGCAATTTCAATGTGCTTTTTACAACATCAGGCTGGTTCTGCTAATAAAGGCCATGTATGATCCCCCCAAATGTACTAAGTATGTCCCATATTACAAATGGGAGGAAGGAAGAAAGGGGGGAGGGAGGAAGGAAGGGAAAAAGAAGAGACAGACACTTAGCTAAGTGCTTTTTATAATTTTATCATCCCCCTCACCTGCCTACTGACATAATTATTTTACAGATAATTTCATATATAAGGAAACTAAAACTCAGATTGAATTGCTTGCCCAGTGTCACACGGCCCATAAGAAATGAAGCCAGAACTAAATCCCAAGTCCAACTAAACCCACAGCCCACACTCCTAGCTCCTTACCTCCCTGCCTAGTATGGTTCATGTGGGCAACTTCTGAGGAGCTTTCATAACATCTGAGGATCATTTTTCTCACCCCTCAAATGGGACATTAACAGAAACCACCATTGTTTAAAGATGTATTTATTCATTTGAGAGAGAGAGAGAAAAAAAAAAAAAAACAAAACATGTGCTGGCGGGGGTGGGGAGAGGGAGAGAGAATCTTTCAAGCAGACCCCCACTGAGTGCAGAGCCACCTTGGAGCTCCATCCCAGGACCCTGAGATCATGACCCGAGCTGAAGGCAGATACTCAACCAACTGAGCCACCCAGGCGTGCCGAAACTACCATTTTTTAAGCACACTCTACCTACTTCCTTTTCAGAGCTCACAAATGGGCTTCATGATACGTACTTTAGCCCCATTTTATTGGAAAAGACTGGATCTCAAAAACAGCAAAGGCAGAGTCCAGATTTGAACCCAAGACTCTCCCATACCACAACTCAAGCACTTTCCACTATCCTGTGCCATCTCTCCAGAGAGCACACAGGCACATGGTGGGGAACAAATGAGATGACGAATTTGAAAACCCCTCATAAAGCATACCCTAGTACACTAATGTAATATATTATTGGTATTAGTAATAGTTATGTTCCAATTATTCAGCTGAAATGTTAGACAGAGGTTAGAGACTGAATAACTTGCCCAAGATTACATTGCAAAGCAATGAGAGTTGGGTCTGTATTCCAAGTTTTAAGTCCTAGCCCAGTGAACTGTTCACTTCCTGCTGTGACTCAGTTTACTGGCGCCTCAGCCTCCTCGGCACTAAAATGCAAGCAATGCTAACTGGCTGTGTGAGACCCCTACTGGATGCTCCGGCAAAGGACTTTTCTTCCTTCTCCCCTCCACTGGGATCACAGAGCTGCACCCTGGTTTCGTGTTTATAATGACTTGCCACATTTTTACAACCACAAAAATAAAACCGCATTTTGAAAGGTCACCTCCATGCTCAATGGCTACTTATGGGAACACTGACTCCAATAAGATCTGTGAAAAGTCACCTCGGTTGGGCAAGCCACTTGTGGTGGTGCTGTGGTAATCGTAGATTTGGGGCAAATGGTGTTTTTTTTATGTCATCATCCTTTCAACAAATGTCCCAACCGCTCCTTCCACAGGGAAGAACTCTAATGACCTAAGGCACCGGAACTTCAGTGCTACAACACCATTTTCATAATCAGTTCATGCTGTCAAGATGCTTCCAGGAATTGTACAATTCAGCAACTGAGGTTCTCAAAACAAATAAAAAGACCAAGTTCTCAAGGGTTGGATTTTCCCATGGGAGCATCTAATTCAGCAGATGTTTAACTAGTGCCAGATTTATCGGGATACTTCCAACCCTGCATCTGATAAGAAGTGTCTGGAGAATAAAATCTTCTCTTTCTCCTCCTGGACCTAAACAACTGGAACCTCGCTACTCCCAGACGCCACAGAATTAGTATTAGCCTCTGCTACTTGCAAGGAAGTCACCCAGATAAGGCTGTGCATGGTTTATACATATATTTGAAAATGGAATTTCTCCAGCAGTTGTAGTCCCAACATACTTTTTCTCAGGCGACTCCTTCATGGGCATAGATCTTCCTAGAACGTGCTTATTTCAATTTTCTAGTGATTACTGTGATGGTAAAGTTATGGGTGCCCACAGCAGACTATCCTCACAGCGAGGCTGTTCATACAGTTCATTCGGGGTGAGGCAACCCCATGAAGCAGGTAGGGCACATTCCACTGATTCTTAACTCATAGGCAGTTTTCAGGAATGGCACACATTTCTGGTCAAAGTTTTCCTAGAAAAGCAACAGCACAGTTCTCTCTCTGAACTCCCATGCACTTTGTTCTTGATTTGTAGAAGCTTGTGGTTTATCTATGTGCATGTCTTTCTCCTTCATAGCCTGTGAGTTCCCTCAAGAGCAGACCAAAGCCACAGCTAATTGATTTCTTATATTTGCATCATCAAGCACAATGCCAGGAGTCCAAAAAATGTCAAACGAATAAACTGTTAACTAATTAATATGAGCCCAAGAATATACACTGTTGTCTGTTTTTTGATGGACAGGGTTCAGTGAAGCAACAATCTGGATGGACTATGTAGGTTAGACCAATTTATGTAACTTGTGTTCTTTTGATCTGTCATTAACCAAGTGGCTGGATCTCATAAGTGACGGACAGAGCCATGGTTCTGAAAGAACACTTGTCAGCAATGCAAACCACTCCATTTGCTCTGGAGTCAGTTCCCCAACCTCAGCTCTGAGATGAGCTCTCAGACAAAACCCACTAAAACTCTAGAGTGAAGTCCCCTGTGTTTCTCTTTTAGCCTAGAGTAGAGCACTTTAGTCAATGGCTCATTGCCAATCTTTCTCTCCATCAAAACCCCACAGAACATCGCCTGTCTCACAGCATTGACACATCCCTTTGCTTAACAAACTCCCCTTCTTCCAACAGCTGTGACTCATTCCCCACCAGTGTCACATGAAGATGACCAGTTGTCCTAGGCTCTGTGGGTTATGAAAAAGCAGCTTGGCACGGAGACAGACGGCTCTCCCAATCCCCAGTCACAAGCCTATTTGGCTGTCTCTCCTCAATTCTGCCTTTTAATTGCTCATCACCCGCTTCCCATTCGCTCTTCTCTGTGACCCTACACAGAGGTTCAGAGTCGGAATCAAGGGAAACAGATAAGAGTCCACCCAAGCATTTTATAATCACTCAGAGGCTGACAACGTTGGCCTTTCACCACGTTCCATAGTGAAATCTTGTCTTTTGAAGAAGGATGAGGATGCTGAAGGAAGATTTTTAAGTAAAAATGAAAATTAAAATAAAAAAAAAAAAACATAGCAATCATCATTCTAATAGTTCAATTGGCAGAAACGCACCAAAATTTTTTAGAAAGACACCCAAAGAAAAAGATTCATCTACGTGGAGTCAAGAGAATGAAGGGTGCTTTGGATTATAAAACATTTCATGATGCTTCCACTGGTTCTGAAACACTTGTGAAATTCATATGAAAGAAACTTTTATTTTAAGATTTTATTTATTTGAGAGAGAGAGCACAAGCCAGGGGAAGGGGAGGGGCAAAGGGAGAAGCAGACTCCCCACTGAGCAGGGAGCCTGACGCGGGACTCGATTCCAGGACCCTGGGATCATGACCTGAGCCGAAGGCAGACGCTTAACGACTGAGCCACCCAGGCACCCGCAGCCACCCCTAAAATAAATTTTTGAAAGTAAAGTAACAGAAACAGGATGCTGTGACTCAAATATAATTTTCTATTCCACAAAATGAAAGAACAGATTGCTAGAGATACTAAAAGAACACTGTTTAAAAAAACAAACAAAAAACCCCTGTTTTCCATGCCCAAGTTCTGAATCAATTAAGAGGCACAAAAAAGAAGTATATAGAGATTTTAAAAATCATCTTTTTCATCAGTCTCTTTTTGGAGAACGTGGCTTACAGGCACAGTAATGAGCCCTTCGCTACTGAATCCTAGAAGCGGGCATATGTAAGTCTGAAAAAACACAGGCTTTCTAGTTAGGAGATTTCCCTGTAAAACTTCCAGTGTGAAGAAGCAGGTCAGAGTGTGTTTATAGGCTGCCAAATCTCCTCTCTACCCCCATCACTCCTTCACCTGCCCGCCCCCCACACAGTCATAAACAGAGACTGACCTACTTCCTCATCCCAAACTTCCTGACCCCAAATGTATTCTCCCTAAGACACTCCTTCCCAAGGAAGATGGGTGTGAGGCCAGAAAACACAGAAGCAAACATCCATACTGAAGAACCAGTTCTTAACCATATGGGTGTTATAATCATTCACCCCAAAAGAATCTGCTGATTGCCTCGTTGGCAACAAACTTTGCCTTGGGCATTAAGGGGAACAGCAAAGGAAGAGGAGGAGACTCCCATTTGTTGAGCAGCTTCAAATGCCAGGCACCATGTGAAGGGCCCTTGGGTATCTATCATTTCATTTAATCCCTGTGGTTCTGAGAGTGTTAACATCCTCTTTTTTCTTTTTACAGATGAGGAAACAAAGGCTTGGGAAGATTGTAGAGAAGAAGACATAAGTTTACAGCAAGTTCACAATGCAAAGTGAACACGAACGAAACAATTACAAGGCCAACAGCAAGACCAATCATCCATACTGAATAAAAAGTGAACGAAAAGTAAACACTACAGTGTTTAGAAGGAGAACATAATATATGGATCAACAACCTGCAAAGCCAGAGAAGAGAGCGAAATGGGATCACAAACTGAGTAGATAGCAGGGCTGGAAATGGGTGTGGGGAATGGAGAGCGGAGAGAGGCTCCAAAGATAAGGAAGGAAGTCAGACATCTTTGAACTGGTGGCCTGGATCACAGCTTTGATGGGCAGGAAGCATTCCCAGTGACGTGCGCCCCTGCATTTAGGCCCTTATCAGCACTTATACGCCAGAGAGTTTGAAGGAGGAAAGTCAGTCTGAGAAGGGGACTGGGTGGGGCAGGCAAATGAGTGTGGAGAGCTTCCCTTGTTTCCGCTGCCTCGGAAACCATACGAATTGATATTTTACTATCGTCCATCGCACGGGGTGCAAATCAGCAGGGGGATGAGCATACACTGTTGCCATGAGTCCAGTGTTAATGCTAAACAATTATTCATTTCAGACTCAAAGAATGTTCTCTGCAACCGTTCAAAAAGGGAAGAGTTTCATCAACCAAATATTTGGCTATTGTAGAAGACCAAAATAGCTTAAAAAAAAAAAAAAAGGCACACACTTGTTTATCCTAGGAAAAAGTAAACTGGTCCTTAAAATTTGACCACATAGATCTAATAACAATACTACTACCTACTAAAGGTATTTGGGTAATGAGAGCAGATTCCAGCTGTAGAGTTCTGCAAAGCTGCCTCACATGTAAAAATTATTTTTATTCTAATTTTATAGGTAATGAAACCAAAGCGTGGAGAATCGAATTCATTTGTTGTCATGTGTCTTGAAGACAGTAGGTTAAGACTCCAGTCCAGGATTCTCTGACTTCAAATACTCCAAATATTTCATCATGCGATCCGAAAAAATAGGACACAAAGATACCTAGAAAATTCTTAACTGACTCTTAAGATCTTTGATCAAAAGCCTCTCATTTTGTGAGTAAAACTGAGCAACCATCCAAATAACCAAAACTTTTGGTAGCTGTTTTTTTAAGCCACCTGTGGACTCATAAAAGAAATATTTTTTATTTTATATTTTCTTCTATTAACAATGAAAAAAACCACTAGGACAAAATTGTGCTGATAAATGTTAAACACTCAGGTCTTTCAGGGCCTTTCACAATTTGATGGTTTCTGTGATGCAAACACACCCACCACAATTTCCAGCTACACCTGTGATGTCATTGAGTGAAGAACTGCGTAGAGATATGCATCATCAGCTCCTGTGAGCCACACAAGGGGGTCCCCACACACCACTGCCGACAAGCATCAAACTGAATTAATCAAGAACCCTCGTGATGACGTAGCCTGTGAAGAAATACATCACTGACAGAGCACTGCATACAGATAATAAGCTCCAGGTGTGTCATTTATCAAACTAAGGATTGGAAATGGAATTGGTCTGACTTGGAAATGAAGATATGAGCCCTTATAAAGGAATCTCAGCTTTCCCAATCAAATTAAAGTCAGAACTGCCAACTGGGGGTTCTTAGCTTGAGAAAGCAAGTCTCCAGGTGCAAAGAGGTGAACGAGCTGCAGCCTTGATCTGATCCTTGGCTTTGCCCCTTTCCCTGCAAGGCCTCGACTTGTATCCCCACTGCTACTACTTCACTGGCCCCGGTGGTGAGCTGCCTTCCTTTCAATACTGTTGGTCCCCACTTAGCATAGTTCAAATTTTCCAAATCCTTTCATTAACAGAGAAAGCAAGAAACACGAAGAAGCTGGGTTTTGATCTTACCTTGGTTTGCTTGGGCCCGGGACTCAACAGACCCTGTCCCAACTGTACACTTTGTCTGAGATACTCACCCTCAAGCCCAAAGGGCTATACAACTGGACAGCCTCCTCCCTGCTCACTTTTAGCCTATTTTAGCCTATTTTCACAAAGAAGCTACCATGCTAGGCCCCACCACCTGGCAGCCCCCTTTGAAAGGTCTCAATATCTTCACCCATGCTTAAGACCAAACATTAGATTAATTGAATTAATTCCCACCTGAAATCATTTCATGCTCTCTCTTCTTGTACCATTTTCTGACCTAAACCGTAACTCTTCCTCATATCAGAAAAGCCATCACCCCCTCTGAAGATACAACCCCATCTCCTACAGACTCACACCATTTTCTTTAAAATACACAAGAGCCATAGCATTCTAATAATGAGAAATGCACAAGTACCACAGTGGAGGTATTGTTCCCTCCCTCTAGTTGACCTGCGGCCTAAGCTGTCTGACCCCTACTTCACCACCTCCATGTTTCAGGAAACCAGGATGCTGTAAGTACTCCAGGTCTGAAAGGGAGATGGTCCTCCCTCTGATGTTCAAAATTAAAAAATTTAAAATTTAAAAACACTTTCCTTCCTTGAGGATCAAGTCAAGCTCCATAGCTTATTGACCCCAAATCAGTAGTCTCCTTAAAGTAGCCCCCTGGGCAGCAGCATACACACTCCCTAAAATCCCACTGATGTTAAACTTCACTTGGAGAATTGGAACTTCACTTTGAGAATTGCCTTCAAAGTTATGGCTGACCCAAGATTGTCAGTTATATTTTATTTTTCTCACCCATCATATACACTGTACTTGGATCTTGAAAAAAGGCCAAAGTGTTGTCATTACCGAGCATATTCAGAACAGTTGCCAGGCAAGAGCATCTCCTCCACACACCACCTCCCCAAACCACCCCATCTCACATAGCCCCAGAGACAACTTCTAAGGACACCCGAGCTTAGTTTTGTAACTGAAGCTGCTATCATTATTCACTCTCACCCAATTGTACCTTAATGAAATGGCTGGAGAATGGAGTGTAACACACGGTGTGATCAAAGCACAGGCTAGTACCCTCCTCAGAGGGACCCAAAAGCCAGGATACTGGAGACTGAACGGGACCTAAAGAAGACATCTAACCCATCTTCTGGTCTCAAGCCAATTTCTTCCCACATTAGGGCTATCAGCCTGAGCTGGACTGGACCAGCTCACAGTATCATAGTGCTAGCCACTTGCTGTTCCTCACACATGCCAGGCAAGATTCCACTTTATATCATTCACACTGGACAAAACAGCTCTTATGCATAACGAACTCTCTCCCCTCCTTCAAGCTTCCGCTTAAATATCATTCTGTATGCTGCAATCCTTATTTAAAATTGTAATCATTCTCCACTTCCCTCCAGATTCCTGCCAACAGCGCTCTATTCCTTTTCTCCATATAATCGTTACTTTCTACTATATAATGTATTTATTTATTACATTTATTATTTATTCTCTGCCCCACCTGCTCCCCTATTAGAAGATAAACTTTTAGAAGGCAGGGATTTTTGTCCCTTTTGCTGACTGAATATCCAAAGTGGTTGGCATAGAAGCTAGCACATAGTTGGCACTCAAAAATATTTGCTGACTACATGAATGCTAGCAGAGACCTTCTTATCCTCACTGCAACCCCCTCCCCAAATATGCTCAATGGATGGTCATAATGTTTTTCCTTGGCCACCCCTCCTCTGTCAGGTTTCCATTGCCCTAGAGTTGATAGACACTAAAGCTAAGGTGTTCTCATGAACACATGTATAGGATTTTTCTAATCTTGCCTTTTCTGCCAGAACCACACACAGAGTTAACGCCTACTGTCTGCAGCATCATCGACACACCCATTGAGCCAGGAACGATGGGGGAGAGGAGCGTGAGATAGGGAATATGGAATACACATGCAGGTCAGAGAGATTCTGCAGGTAATACAAGACAGTGCATATGTACAAGTGTGAGGAGATGAGGTGAGGGGGGCAATGTTCCATGTGCCTACACCACCTGGGAGGGGAGGGATTCCACCCATCAATTACCATGCCCCCCTGAGCCAGCAAAAATAAATGCACCAAAAGCTCAGTCTCCACGTGAGTTTTCACCATGTGGTTTAGCTCCCTCTACAAGCTTCCCCACAAAGGAAGAAAAAAAAAAAAAGAAGAAGAAAAGAAAACTTTCATTTTTATCTTAAACCTTTAGGACTGCAAAGAAAGGATAAAGATGAGAAAGTACTATGGTTGGGGTTTTTCCCCCTATTCTCTTTTAAAAAAGAGTCTAAATTTTGAAACTATCAGTGAATTGAAAACCATGATTTGAAATGCAGGCTAGTACACCATCGCCCATATAGGGTTTTCCTGTGGTTTGTAGAGTTATTCCAAGTGCACATGAAGTAAGACTGTAAAATGGAATTGACACTCCAGCACCACCCTGGGCTGGAGGAAGTGAGAGGGAGATCATCCACATTTGGGCAGGGAAATCAAAGGCACAGGATCCATGTGTCTGCCAAGGACCCTCGGTTCCACTCATCACCTTCCAGTACCTTCAGGACCATCATCAGAAGGAAACTGTTAAAGCACTCACCTTTCTCCATAAGCAGCTTTAATGGAGTTCACATATTCATGTACCAAAAATGCTGGATTTTTTTAAAGATTTTATTTATTTGAGAGAGAGAGAGAATGAGAGAGAGAGCACGAGAGGGGGAGAGGGTCAGAGGGAGAAGCAGACTCCCTGCTGAGCAAGGACTCCGAAGTGGGACTCGATCCTGGGACTCCAGGATCATGACCTGAGCCGAAGGCAGTCGCTTAACCAACTGAGCCACCCAGACGCCCCCCAAAAATGCTACTTTTAAAGTTGTATTAGTCTTGATGTCTTAGTATTAAAGGGGGTTCTAACAGCATGATTGTCTATAAAAAAAAATCTAATGGCCTCTATAAAAATCTACTAGATATAGTGAGTTTACCAAGGTCTCAGGCTACAAGAGCAATGTACAAAAATCAACTATAAGTCTATATGCTAGCAAAAAGCAATTGCAAATTAAAATTTTAAAAATACTTCTTATAATAGCAGTAAAAATATGGAAACTTAGAAATAAATATCACAAAATAGGTGCAAGACTTGAAATCTACAAAACACTGCAGAGAAATTAAATCAAATTTAAGTAAATGGTGAGATATAATATGTTCATGGGTTGAAAGACTTAATATTAAAATGTCAGTTCTTGGGCGCCTGGGTGGCTCAGTCGTTAAGCATCTGCCTTCGGCTCAGGTCATGATCCCAGGGTCCTGGGATCGAGCCCCACATCGGGCTCCCTGCTCCGCGGGAAGCCTGCTTCTCCCTCTCCCACTCCCCCTTCTTGTGTTCCCTCTCTCACTGTCTCTCTCTGTCAAATAAATGAATAAAATCTTTAGAAAAAAAAATAAAATAAAATAAAATAAAATGTCAGTTCTCCCCCAATTCATCTATTGACTCCAATACAATTCCATTCAAAATCCCAGCAGTTTTTTTTATTTGCAGAAGCTGGCAACCTGATTTTAAAGTTTATCTAGAAATGAAAATGACCTATAATACCCAAAACAATTTTGAAGGGAAAAAAAAAAGAACAAAGTTGGAGGACTAACACTCTCTGATTTCAAGCCTTGTTATAAAGTTACAGTTATCAAGACACTGTGATATCAGCCTCAACAGAGACAAACAAGTCAATGGAACAAAATAAGTTCCATATCTGTCTTAGATATAATGACAACTGATTTTTGACAAATGACAAAAAAAAAAATTCAGTTGACATAGAATACTATTTTCAACAAATGATGCTGGAACAATTGGATATTCACACATAGAAAGATAAAATTTAATTTATACCTTACACAATATACAAAAATTAACTCAAATTATAGACCCAAATGCAAACCTAAAACTATAAAACAGAAAAAAAGCATAGAAAAAAATCCTTGTGACTGTGGATCAGGCAAAGGATCCATAAAAGAAAAAATGATAATTTGGACCTTATCAAAACTTGAAACTTTTTGAAAGACTGTTTAGAAAATGAAAACACACATCACAGAGTTGGGGAAAATATTTTCAGATATGTCTGATAAAGGACTTGTATCCAAAATATGTAAAGAACTCTCAAAACTAAATAACAACTTTTTTTTTTTAAATAGGCAAAGGATTTGAGCAGACACTTCACCAAAGAAGATATATAGATGGCAAATAAGCACAAGAATATGTTCAAAATCATTAGTTATTAAATACCAATTAAAACCACAATAAAATATTAATACATGCATATTAAAATGGCTGAATTTAAAAAGACTAACTATACCAAGTGTTGGTGAGGATGTGGAGGAACTGGTGAAACTATAAAATGGTTCAACCATTCTGGAAAACACTGACATTTCTTTAAAAGCATTCAGTTCCTTTAAAAGTTAAGCATTTACTATGATCCAACCACTCCACTCCTAGGTTCCGGCTTAAGAGAAGTAAAACCATATGTCCATGAATAGGAATGTTCATAGCAGCTAGTTTGTTCATAGCATAATGCAGTGACCAAAAGCTGGAAACAACCCAAACACCTATCAACAGGTGAATGGATAAACACATTGTGGCATATTGCTACAATAAAAATGAATGAAGTATTGATACAAGCATAACATGAATGAATCTCAAAATAATCATTCTGAGTGAAAGAAGCCAGACCCCCCAAAAAAGTATGTATTGTATTCATACAAAATTCTAGAACATGCGAACTAATCTATAGTGACAGAAAGCAGATCAGTGGTTGCATAATGATGGGGGAATTTAGAGAGGTGTGGGAGGGAGAGATTACAAAGGGGCATGAGGAAATTTAGGGGGATGATGAATAGGCTCATTATTTTTATTGTGGTGATAGTTTCACAAGCATATACATATGTCAAGACATCAAATTGTACACTTCAAATATGTGTAATTTACTGTATATAAATTATATCTCAATCTGGGTTTTTTTTTATTTCAAACAAATTTTTTTAAAAAGAATGTTCTAAAAAGATGTTAATATCCATAAGCCTTAAGATGTGATCTCTTTTATCAGCTCATTTCTTACTGGGGAAAGAGAATGAATGATTTTTAAGGACAAAACTCCTAACTTTTCCAAGAACTTACCCTAATGACACACTAGGTAACACAAAACTCTGACAAAAGTTTTGACGATGGTGTGTAATATTGAATCCACTCAAGGATACTTTCTTTTTACTCAAAGTTGCCATGCAAGCCCATATAAAATTAAAGGATGGATACTACCTGGCCTGGAGCAGTTTTTCTATTTATGCCCCTTATGCCTTTATTTCTCTCCTCTCTCTACCCAGGTCCCCAAGAAGTAAGAATCAATCAATTCAAAACAACAACAACAACAACTGGATAATTTTCTGGATCCCAATTAGCCATCTTAACCTCTTGATGCTTCCCCAAGGCCAAGAGAGGGAACCTTATGTAGTCGGGACCTTGGCATGCTGTGTGGATGTGGTCTCATCTTTAGACCACCCCCAGCTTACTGAACTAAAAGAGGACATCTGGTCCTCACTGAAATTCTTGGGCTTGAGAAAGTTCAGCTCTACCATTCATGTCAATTAGAGCAAGGACTACTGATCATAAATGAAAAGAGTGCTCTAGAGACTGGGGAAATAGAAATGTGTCATGTCCTATAATTTTCCAAATAGCCTTCTGAAGATTCCCCATCCCATGAGCTGACTAGCATATGAGGCTCAGCACTGCATGGATGCCCAGTGCTGGCACCCGACCAGCTCAACTGGGAGCGTTCCAAACACCGAGCTGAGTGAGGGAAGGGAAGGACACTGAACCTCTCTGTGCTCTTTTCATTGACAAGGTGAAGGGTTTCTGGCAGTCAGATTTCTGGAGAGAAATCATCAGTTAGCCAGCAGAGACCATTTCAAATCCTGCTTCCTGTCAGATAGCATCCTAACTCAGGATGAAATTGAAGGCGAGCTCCAAAGCTACAGAGTCGGCCACTTGGCCGCCGGCAGAGTGTGGGCAGCCCTCAGCAACTTTGACCTCCTTGCACTGAAATGAGAGGAAACTGTGATCCCAGGCTGACATTTCCGCAGAGCATCGCCTAACTCTCCCAAGAGGGGGACCACAACTCACTGATAATGGGGCTTTGAAGTATCTGGCCCAGGGCCAGGAAACATTGGAAGTGTCCCTTGGAGAGTATCTGTTTTAGATTACTCCCAGTTTATAGGAAGCCACACATGCTAACTTTAGCATTTCTCCTGCCTTCAGAATGCAGGGGCTTTAGAAGATTGATCGCAAGCCTGCTCTCTTGGCTCCAACTTAAATGGCAGGCCTACTGGGTTTGGGTGGTTTGGTTTGGAATTTTTTCCCCTTCTGTGCTGCATTCTAACCCTACATATATTTCACCTCCAACTGTCTTAATCCTCATATCACATGGGACATTCTATTTCTCCTATTTCTCTATTTCAAAAGGTGTTTCCACAACAGAAACCTAAATCTACCTGACAGTTAAATGCTAGCCTAAAGTGCCTCCTTATAATACCACTTCGGGTGTGGGATGGCTCAAATGATGTGCCGCAAAATACGCCGAAGCAGCTCTCTCATTATAACTTAAAAAGCCCAATCCTCTTAATAATGGGATTCTGCCACTCAGGTCAAAACAATCACAAACTGGTTCTGCTAAAACACATGCTGTTAATTCTTCCAGCAAACCCAAATTGATTTGGCCTTGATTGCTTCTCTCTGTAGCAATTGGTTCTGATAAATAAATACAAATTGTAATCTAAACCCTCACCCCCAAAGTGTGGTTTTTGAGCTGGCAGCGTCACCATTACCCTGGGATCTGTGAGAAACTCCTGCCGCTCTATTCCACCCGAGGAATTAGATTTTCTTCTAGTCTATTCTAATCTTTGGGTCTTAAACTAATACTCTTATCTGCCCATTAAGAAAACAACTCTTCCATCAGGTTAACACTCTGAAACCCAGCCCAGCCCCTTCCCAGCTTCCTTTCCAGCTTTATTGCCCAGGCCACTGAAATCCCAGTAAACTTTGG
The DNA here is from genome assembly GCF_964656455.1 of Halichoerus grypus. Classification (NCBI taxonomy): domain Eukaryota; kingdom Metazoa; phylum Chordata; class Mammalia; order Carnivora; family Phocidae; genus Halichoerus; species Halichoerus grypus. The sequence goes on from NC_135718.1 coordinate 143,811,986, forward strand.
GTCAAGCCTCTTTGCTATAAGGGAGGTTGCCAGCGTCTATGTGCCTGGCCACCCACTGGCTTCGGCAACTCCCGGTGTATTACACACAAATGCAATATGGGGCATGGAAAATAGTACATAAATGTAGCAGACCAAGGGCCAAGCGTGCTGGAGGCTGGACACTGGTCCCTGCTAGATCACTGTGCCCTAACCCAGATAGCAATGGGCAATGAGCACCTGTATTTGTTCATTTATAAATTCAACAAATATTTACTTAAAGTAAGCTTACCAAGCATTTACATGTGCTTTTGGAGGCCGGGTACTAGTCTAAGGATTTTACCTTAATTACCTAATTTAATCCTCACAGCGGCACTGCAAGGTGGGTATTTGTACCCCCATCACCCACTGAAGCATGGCTCCAGAGTCTGAGCTCTTTATCACTATTATCTTACTCTACCAAATGCCACTGTGTGCTGAGCAGTGAGTCCTTGCCACGTGGACTCTACTGTCTGGGAGATGAAACATACGTTAAAGATAATGCCTGGTTGATCAAGAGTAAAAGCACTGCAAAGGAGAAGTGTAAGATGCAGTAAGAACATACAACAGGGATGATTACCTATTCTGGGGGCTAGGGAATGTTTCCCTGAGAAAATGACATGTAAAGTTTTCTATAGACCTAGAAATTATAGATTCTACTCTGAGGGACACAGAAATCCGAAAGGTACAAGCATCCTTGACAGTTTCTAAAACATTTATACTGCCCACCCCCAGTGCACAAGGGTACCATGTAGAGAATTTTGTTGAATACCTACTATGTTTACTTGGCTCAGAGCTACAAAGAACAGTCCTGTTGTCTGCTCTCAAGAATGCACAGCATAGTTGGTGAAATAAAAGATTCACATTCATTCATTGATATTTATCACACAAATTGAAAGTCTGACTCTGGAGACACAAGACAAATAAAGCAGAATTCCCAAAATAATAATGACATCATATCTAAATAGCAGGTAACACTGAGTGCTTACTATAAGCTAAGTGCTCTGTGCACATTTTGTCATTTAAAGTTCACAAAACCATTTGGGGCATATCCTACTCTTAGACAGTTTTTGGAGGTGAATCAACTCAAGTTCAAAGAGGTTAAGAAACTTGCCCAAGGTAACATGATCCACAACAAATGGGAAGGTTGGAATTAAAACCCAGGTCAACTCCAAAGCCCCTACTCTCACCACCTCAGGGTTTCTAAACTCCAGTGCCTCCAGCCAACCTGATATGGAATATAAATCAGGGAAGCAAACCTGAGAGCACCTGCCTTGCTCCAACTGATAGTAGCTATGGAGCAAGGAGGGCCCTGTGATGCCGACCTTCTGAGTTTTGAAGAAAAGCCAGAAGTTTGATTTCTACATGAAATCCCTTTCCCAGGTTGACAACTAATTGTTTAAAGCTTTAAATGCTATGAAAGGCATATCAAATACCTTTGTAGAACCAGATCTGGCCTGCTGGGCACCAGTTTACCCTCTCTGCACTTCCCCATATCACTCCCGATGCCTAAGGAAGCCACAAACGCGTGGAGAAGACAGGTGCATAAACAAAGGCCAATTAGACTTTCTCAGAAGATGAGTGGAATTACAGCTAAGTACTGTATCTGAGATTAACATAAAAGGGTAGGTTAAATATATTCGAGGCAGATAGAGGCACAGAGAAAGCTCCACAAACAGAATCATTTGAGTTGATGTGTTTGGGGCTGCTGAGTAGCAATGCAGGTAGGGAGGATAGCATGTATGAAACCTCAAGAAAACACCACATTCTCAAGAAATTATAGCAGCTTGAAGTCCATAGCACTAAAAGGGAGCTCGAGAGTATTAAAAAGCCAGGTGGATGTGGTAAGCAGAGGCAAGATCTCAGGTGAGTCTGTGTGCTCCCCTGAAATGGTTGCTCTTTATTCAATGTTTTCAAGCACACCAACCAACAGGGCATTACATAAATCTATCAGATAGGCACTTTACAGAAATGCCTCTGGCAAGAAGAAAGTGACCAGAAGCAGGAAGATCTGTAAGAAGGTAGTTGCAATAGTCAAGAGGGATGGCAAAGGCCTGAACTGGCGAAAGAGGAAGGGAGACATAGAGGTGATAAGAAAGTAGAGTCAAGAGAGCCAGATGACTAATTGCGTATGGCGGCATGAGGGGAGGAGAAGGGTTGGCTCTCAGGTGTCCGGCCTCTGGCTAAATGGAAAGTTAAATGCAGTAAGAAGCAGCATCTGGCAAGTGAATCCCCAGGTAAAATTCGATTGGAGCAAAGAAATTTATTAACTCCAAATAAGGAGCTGAAGATAGGATGACTTTATTAGTGACTTATTTATAATAGAAACTCCAAAGGTTCTCTAAAATAAGTGGAGGCATTGGAGGCATATTGCAATAAAAACTCCAAACAGATTCAGCAAGTGTTACAAACAAAAATCAGAAAGATGAGAAATAATCTAAGATAAAAGGAGAGAGGTAATTCCACAAGAACTATAAAGACAATGATTACTACCTACGAACATTAAATGAGGCTATGCCATATTGGCTGCTGAGGCAGGAGAGGGAAAGCCAGAGAGTTCTGGTGACAGACAGCTGGTGGCTCTGACCTGGGAGGGAATGACGGGCTTCGGAGTCTGAGGGACCAGGGTCTGAATCCCAAGTTAATTACATACTGTAGGAACCCAAGATTCATGGTTTATGTATTCTGAGCCTCACTTCCCTCTTATGAAAAATGAAGAGACTCATCTTGGGGTGCCTGAATGGCACCGTCGGTTAAGCATCTGACTCTTGGTTTCCACTCAGGTCATGATTTCAGGGTCGTGAGATCGAGGCCCGTGCTGGTGCTTAAGATTCTCTCTCCCTCCGCTCCTCCCCACCCCCTCTCTAAAATAAGTAAATAAATCTTTAAAAAAAGAAAGAAAGAAAGAAAGTCATCTCTGACCTGAAGATGTGTAAAGCATCTTGCTCACCATAGGTCCTCAAGAGACCCTTATTTTTCCTCAGAAGACCTTTCCCTGGCATTAAATTCTCAGGGGAACTGATGCTTACTCAGCATGGAGACAGGCAGACAGATACACACTTTTACAAGCATTAGGTCACCCAAGCATATGACAGAATAGACTGTGCCTGAGCAAGTCAAGAACAGGAGGCTCCCTAAATCTGGAAAATCTTTCTTCTTTCCGGGAGGTCTCAGTGGGGTGGAACCAAAAGTTTGCAAACCTCCTGTTAAATAGAAGGTGCACTTATTTAAAATAAAAAGGAATAAAATAATGCATTAAGTATCCAACTCACAAATCTAGAAAAAAAGAGAATAAATCTAAAAACCAAAGCAATAAAAGAAAAAAAACTCTGAAATAATATGTAATGAAGTAGAACATAAAGAAATAATAAATAAGTAGAATAAAAAGTACAAATTTAAAAATTAATAATAAATAAAACAAAAGAACAGCAAAACTGAAGCTCATACTTCCAAAAAAGACAATAAAAGAGACAAGATTTAGCACAATGGATCAAAAACAGTAGAGAAAAGTTATAATTAAACAATATTTAGAGGAAAAAAGGACATATCCATAGATAAAGCAGAGGTTTAAAAGAGGATTTATGCATAAAGCTTTACGCCAATACATTTTTAAAATTTAGCTTAAATATAGTTTATATATATGCTATAAATATTATATGTAATATATAATAAAAATACATATAAGTAACATATTTTACATAACAAATAATATCTATTATCTCCAAGATTTGCTTAATAGAAAACCTGAATAAACAAAAAAACACATGAAAGAAATGGAACTGGTCATCTGAAGTACTTCCCTTCAGTGGACACCAGGTTCAAGGGTTTTTATAGGACAAACCTACTGAAACTACAAGGAAGGGAAGGTTTTATAGGTTGGGTTTTATAAAATAAATGGAGATATAAAATATCACCTTTGTTTCTGATGAAGCCCATTAGCGGCTTTGATCTGCTTCTACAATGTTTTCATGAAGCCAACCTCCCACATTTAAACTCACCCACTAATTACAGGCGCAGCTCAACAACTTCAGAGAGTCGAAAATGTGTTCAGTTAGCAAGAGAGAGCTGTTTGAGATGTTTCAGCAGATAGGTGTCATGACTGATAAGAAGATTAATTTGGCACCCACGTACAGGACAAGTTGGAAGTCATAAATACCAATGGCAAGGAAAACCTTTTAAGAAGAGATAAGGGCATGAGTTAAGCAAGAGCAATAAAAACACAAGGTATGAATGCAAGACATTGCATGGACAGAAGCAACAGGCCTGAGCGATGGATACAGTATTTTTAAAAAGAGGGAAAAAAGAGGATACAGAGAAAAAGAATTTCACGATAAGGCAGTGGTTCTCAACTGGGAGTGATTTTGTGCCCTAGGGAATATTTTTCAACGTCTGGCATTAGTTTTGAATGTCACGACTGGAATGCTGGGGGTACTACTGGCATCTAGTGGGTGGAGGCCAAGGCCACTGCTCAACATCCTACAGTGTGCAGGACAGCCCCCTACCGCAAAGAGGTATCCAGCCCCAAACGTCAACGGTGCTGAGGCTGGAAAACCCTGCCTTAGAGTGATGGGAAGAAAAGTAGTACCTTTAAACCAAATTATGGAAGTTAAAAGGAGATGAAGACTTTTGAAGAATAGGACAAGCTCTGTGTTACACGCGTTGCATTCTAGGAATTCATAATACATACCGGTTGGAATGTTCAACACCAGTAATGCAACAATTATGTAAACATAAGCTTATCAATGTGGTTGGCTACAGCACCATATTGGAAAGACCTTGGATTTTGAAACCTTACCTGAACACAAAGCGTGGCTCAAAAATTGGCTCCTTGGGTGGAGGTATTTTCGGAAAACATTGTAAATTCTCTGATCCATGGCCTCCTCAGCACATTACAATTATTCTCAGGGAGTTCTAGTGAGAAGGAAATGAAAAATACATGGAGGCTCCAACACAGTGTCTGGCACAAACTTGCTGTTCAATAGACATTGTTTTTCTTTACTGTTTTTGAAATTAATGTTATATATTTCTTTCATAGCATATATTTATTGAGTGCCTAGTATGTGACAGAATAATCCAGAAGTGGGGAGTGTCCTGAAATGGGTATAACACCACCAAGTGGTCCTTATATTTACAACTGCTATTATCAAGAGAAAATGAATAGATAGGGTATTCCCTTATTAGAAAATGAATCACTCAGGGAGCCTGGGTGGCTTAGTCAGTGGAGCATCTGGCTCTTGATTTCAGCTCAAGTCATGATTTCGGGGTCCTGGGATAGAGCCCTGCATGGGGCTCTACGCTCAGGAGGGAGTCACTTGAGGATTCTCTCTCTCTTCTCCTTCTGCCCCTTCCCCCACTCATGCTCTCTCTCTCTCTCAAAATAAATTTAAAAATCTTTAAAAAAAAAAAAAAAGAAAATGAATCACAAAATTTAGGGGAGCAAGAAAGGCAATTATGATTACCTGTATATTTCTCAATTTCAGGTCATGCTTTATGGCCTTCCTGGGCAATTGTTAATCCTTGGGCATTCGGCAGCCATAGATATGGCCCTGGGAATAAAACTAGGAGGCAAGTCCCCTACCTCTGAGAAGCTGAGCACAGATTCAAGGACATAGGACATGGAAGTCAAAAACCATGTAGGTTGTACAAAGTGTTGTGTGCCAAGTCTGCTCTTCTCCTCCTGCCCACCACACTCCCCCCACCAGCTTTCTCTGCATCACCACCATCTTCAGCCTCTGCCGTGGTCCTGGGGCCTCTGCACTGCAAGACTCTGTTCATCAAACCCACCAAGCGCTGAGTTCTCTCTATGCAAAATGGTTGAGTAAGAAATGCTACAATCTCTGTGCACAGAGAGTTTTCAATGTTGGGACTAAAAATGATAGATGACGAGCACATGCAGAGAAACATGTCATGATTGTGGCTTGGATGAGCTACTGAGTTAATACATGGGCAGCAGAATAAAAGTCCCTGCGCCTTTTTCATGCTCTGCCTAATTGATTCTTTCCCCAGTAATTAAGGAACTTCTTTGAGATCATGTTGGATTCACAGGAGAACAGTTCAAAATCACTTAGTAAAAACAGTAGCAAACACAGCAGCTTCCAAGACACACAAACAAGGCTCTTTCTAGCATATATATATGCATAAATTCTAGCATATATATATATATATATATATATATATATATATATATATATATCCTCTGATTCTATGTATTTCGTCCCATGATCTAACAACACAAGCATGTCTTCTGCCTACTGGTTCTCTTAGGAAAAGTCTTCCTGGAAGATTTGGATTCATCTCCGGGTAAGGCTCCACGTGTTGGCCAGTCTCATCTTTAATGAAGAGTGTGACCGCCCTGACATGCACCCCCTTGAGGCTCCCTCACCAAGAAACTGTTTGGCTTGGCTGATCTTCACCAGTGGCTTAGAAACTGCAAATCACCCACCGTTCGTGTCAGCACTGGGCTAGGCTAATTGTTTTACATGCTGAGTCATTCGGGGCAGCCAACTCATCATCATCTCTCCTACCTGCCACCGGCATCTACAAGGCAGCTCTCCCACATCTGGTTCTTAGTCCCCGGCTGATGCCAAGTGTGCTGGGTGATTTTCGCCAACCTAGAACCTCCCTGAACTTCTGCATTATCACCAATAAAGGGTAATAATAGTTCCCTCTTTCAAATGTCAGGGTCTAGCATTTACTTAGTGATAAAGATTACAATTTGACTAAGGACTTCAGAATTAGTGACAAAGATCTCTATAACAAGGTGATCTGCAAACTGCAGTGTGAACTGGACTTCGAACCAGGCCCACCCAGCCATCTGTTCTCAGATGTGTTACCCACCTGATCCAGTGGCTTCAGGGTTCCTATCAGTTAGAAGTTTGCTGTGCCTTTCAAGCACCAGCCCTAAATCGTGGACATGACCTAGTGTTGGGCTTTTGTGTTCCAGTTCTCTGTGGGTTTGTTGCTATCAGTTTGTTCCTTTCGCCGGTTTCTTTGTATGTGTCTTAGTTCAAAATGCCTGTTAGTGCTTGTTTAAACTTCATAGGAGGGTTAGAGATAAGTCAGGTCAGTATTTCATTGTTTTGGGTCAAGGGACTGAAAAATAATCAGAACAAGGCCTAGGAAGAAAACCATCATCAGAGAAGATCAGAGAGTCAAGACAGAACCACTTTTGTGCACATATTTCTGAACTTGAAATCAAGCTCATCTTTATGTGAGTTTAACTTTTGGATTTAAAATCACTCGAACTGAACAATGTAAAAAGAGAGATACTAGCAGTCATGCATCTTTGTCTCTTTGTCCAGTCTTTTCTGGAATGGTTCCTTCTGTTAATTCCCAAGAACCTTGCTATGTGTTTTTATAAAGGAAGAGCACATATTCCAATGAAGAGTCCAATGGCATCTGCTTCCCATCAATACAATGGGAAGTGGATGGCCGGAGCTTGGTTGGAGACAATTCATTTAGGGGTCCAGTAAACCCTCCAGACGACAGCAATTGTCTGGCCTGCCTCATCTCACACCACTTGGCCACACATCCTTTTCATTCCAGCCACACTGCACTGCTTCCAGTCCCATTAATCTGCTGTTCTTTCCTATCCCTGGACCATCGTATCAGAATCACTGTCCAAAATGCCTTCCCCATAGTCCCCTTCTCTGCCTGGTTAAGTCCTCTTTGTCTTTCATCCGTAATAATGGAAATAATATTCACATATACTTCAGAGAATTATGAGAGTCAAAAGAGATCATCCATGCTACATTCTCAGAATGGTAGCTTGCCTGTTGTAAGTACTCAGTACCCTTTAGCTGTTACCATTACTCTTCTTTCTAGACTCAATTCAAGCATCGCCACTTATAGGAAAACTTCCATGAATCCTGCCTATTAGGTGCCCAACCTATATGCACTCTTTGCACACTGAACATGTCTCTATCACAATGAAACAATAACAAGATTAAGAATAAGGAGTGCCATGTGCAGACACTGCCCAAATTTCTTACAATATTAATTCTCACAATAACACTATGAAGTAGTCATCCTATTATTCTCATTTCAGAAAAGAGTGAACAGGTTAACCTATTTTTCCAATGACTAACAGCTAGAAAATGCCTGAATCAAAACCTTGAATTCTCAGGATGCCTGGGTCACAGAGTCCATTGAGCATCCGACTCTTGATTTTGACTCAGGTCATAATCTCAGGGTTGCGAGATCAAGCCCACACCGGGCTCCACACTCAGTGGGGAGTCTGCTTGAGATTCTCTCTCTCCCTAAGCCCCTCCTCCCCATTCTCTCTCTCTCTCTTTCACTCTTGAGAGAGGGCACAAGCAAGGGGAACAGCAGAGGGAAAGAGAGGGAGAAGCAGGCTTCCCACTGAGTACGGAGGCTGACACAGTCTCAATCCCAAGACCCTGACACTATGACCTGAGTTGAAGACAGATGCTTAACGGACTAAGCCACCCAGGTGCCCCAACAAATAAATCTTAAAAAAAAAACTGAATTCTCTGGTTTGACAGTCAATATCTTATGCTTTATCACACTGAATTTTATTTGCTATTTTTTGTTGTGCTGTTATTTCTCCCCATCAGATTGCGAGTTCTTCAAAGATGGAGATGTGTTTGTTGTTACTATCATTGTTTTTATCAGACCCTGGCTTTCTGCCTGGTACAAAGCACATGCTCAGTAAACATCTGATAAATTAATATATATCCAAATTCCCACCACACAAAGAGAAAATGAAGACTAGAGAGTCTTATCAAAGTAAGTTGATCTAGGAGAGCCAGAAGCTTGTAGCTCCCATTTCCTGCCTCCATTTTATGGTGAAGACCAGGCTCTGGACCCTGAGAGTTTTTGTCTGACAACAATTCAGCTGCATACACAGCCTTATACTTCCATAAACAAAGGCGCGGGTGGTCCACTGTTGCATAAATCCAACAGGGGAAAGTTGTTGGACGGGAGATGGCCCTTCCCTGTGAAAAATCTATTTAGCAAGGAAACCAACCAGAGCATGATGCATGCCTGGACTGCCTTACCTCTCACTCCTGCCAATCCATGTACACCACTCCCCTGAACTCTAAGCGGCCCTATGGGTGCCCCCCACCCTCCCCACACCCACGTGAGAACACAGCATGTCTGTCTCTTTGTTCCCGCGATCCTCAGGGAGACTATTTAAACCTTAGTGCATTCTTCTTCATATGTTAGTTGTAGTTTGTCCTTTCTGTTGCATGGTTGGAGTTTGTCTCCTGGATTAGATTTAAAACAGTAAAAACTCAGTTGCTTAGCCTGGCACATGAGAGTCCCTCAGCAAATACTGGATGATTGGCTGACTGGGTGAGTGGATGATTGGATGAGAACAAAAGAATAGAACCACTTCAATGAAATGCCCACCTTCTGTTTCCATCCTACGCAGATGCTGGCCCATCAGAAGCCTGCTGACAAATCCTGGGACCTACATCCATCCTAGCTACATCCATCCTGGCTTTATCACTCCCCCTATAACTGCTCAGTATCCTATAATGTATATGTGATTGTGCCTTAGTCTTTTTTTGTCCACCACAGCTAACATAGAGCTAGGTACATAACTGATTCTGAATGAAGGGTAAGTGAAATCATTCATTCATTCATTCAACAAATATTTATTGTCTGAAGCTTTGCACTAGTATATTGCAAGACCTACAATGACATTTTTTTACATCTCCGAACCTCCCAGGGCCCCCAAGGTCTTAGTTATGGTTCTCCTTCTTTCACCAAATATGGCCCCACCAGCAAGAAAGGCCCCCCTACCCTCCAGGTCCTCTATCAGCCAGACCAGCTGCATTCCACCCAGTCCTCAACCTAACAGGTTTCTCCTCTCTGCTAGCCCATGAAGTATTCAAGCGAGCCAATTGCATCCTCCTGGGGAAAACAAGGGTCACCTCACCTGTTTGCATGCCTCTACAAAGCCTGCCTCCCATAGCCCCTGCTGGTTCCCTGTTCTGGATGCAACCCTCATGGGGCCCTGCATGGCATGTAGTGTCCTGGGCCCCCAGAGTGTGAATATATGTAACTAATAAAGTGCTGTCAGTCTTACCCTAGCCATCGTCAGGATTGAGTATATGACTAGCTCATACTATTTATGGCAGGCAATCACTCCTTTATTAATTGAAGTGAATGGGATGTGATTAGAATAATTTCAGCCATGATTAAGATAAATCCCTCCTCACTGTAAACTGGGATTCTTATTCCAACCAGACGCCAAATGTACTGGCTCCCTTTCCTGAGATGAACCCTGACTTCCTAAGAGGGAAGCTATCAGCATGACAGAGGAAGGTATTAAGCCATTGGAAAAACAGGGGTCTGGGGAGAGGGCAAGGCCTGCTGGGGGCAGCTCTAGCTTGGGTGGGAGTTAGCCAGGCAGAGTTCTAGGCACTGAGGATGGAGTTCCTGCTCTCAAGGTGGCCATGTCCTAACAGGGGAAAACAAAGCACAAAAACAAATGAACAAGTAAGACAAGTTTCAGCACTGTAATGATGAAGGAGGGAAATAAACTAGAGCTGCAGTTAGCAAGTTATAGCTTTTGGGCCAAGGCCTATTTGGGTGCAGCCCACAAAATAACCTTTTAAATGAATGCAAAAAATCAAAAGAACATTAATATTTCATGGCATGTAAAAATAGTACAAAATTCAAATTTCAATGTCCATAAATAAAGTTTTATTGGAACAGAGCCATGAACATTCACATATGAATTGTCTATGGCTGCTTCCACACTACAACAGCAGCAACGGGTGGGCAGACACTGCGAAGATTACAAAGTTGTCAATAGTTACTATCTGACACTGTACAGAAAAGGTCTGCTTACCTCCATATTAGAGTCACAGGGGTGGGGACAGGGAGTGGAAGGTTGGCAGGAACAGGCTCCTCTGAGGAAGTGGGTTGAATTAAACCTGAAGGACGATAAAGGGTGGCCAAGTGGAGGTCTGGAGGACAAGCATTCCAAACAGAAGAGAAGCAAACACAGAGATCTTGACATGGGAACCAGGCTTGTGAGCTCATTCATTCGACAAAGCATTTCTGAGGCAAACTCTGTGCCCAGCACTGTTCTAGCTATTGGGGATGAAGCAGAGACTAGATAGCAAATAATCCTTGCCCTTGTAGCTTTAATTCTAAAGGGACAAACCATAAATAAATTATGTAATAGAAATAAATGAATGTATAATTCCTTTCAAGTAGTGACAAGAGCTCATAAGAAAAATAAGACAACAGGTTACAGAGTGAAGAACAAGGTGGCTACTTCATATCTGTTTATTGGCAAAGGCCTGTTTAAAGCAGTGTCACTTGGGATGAGGGGGAAGTGAGGGCGAAAGACGAGTCATGGGCTACCCAAGTGTTCCAGGTAGTCGAAACAACAAAGTGCAAGAGTCCAGAGGCAGGGATGGGTTTGGCATGCTTGAGGAACAGCGAGATCAGCAGGACCCATACGACAACAGCAGTGGGGAGAGGGTGCCATAAAGAAATCAGAGAGGCAAAAGCCAGATCGGGATGGTTTTGCACATCACTGTCGTGTAATCTGATCCTCTGGAAACTGATAAGTCAGCCGTGGGAGGGCAAGAGTGGCAGCAGGGAGATGAGAGCGAACACTGGCAAAGCAGTGAAGAAATGACACCATGAAATGGATAAGATCATGGTGGTGGTGCTGAGCAGTGGCTGGATCGTGATGGTTTCAATGTAGAACCACCAGAACCTGATGAGAGATTGAGTTTTAGTCTTCTGTTGCTGCATAATGAACTGCCACACACCTAGCAGCTTAAAAGCAACATACCTATTTATTATCTCACAGTTTCTATAGGTCAGGAGCTCGAGCACAGCTTGGCAGGGTTGTGAGCTCAGGCCCTGCAGCCAAAGTACCAATCTGGCTGTATTCCTTTCTGGAGTTCAGTGTCCTCTTCTATCATGTGGTTGTTGGCAGAATGTGATGCCTTGCAGTTATAAGCTTGAGGTCCCTGTTTTCTTGCTGGCTGTCCACCAGGTACCTCTCTAAACTCATAGAGGTTTCTGCAGTTCCATCACATGGCCCTCTTATGATACCACAGTTGACTTATTCAAGGGCAGCAGGAGAATCTCTTGCTCTAGTCTGCTAAGTCAGAGATACATACCGCGTAATGAGATCCCAGGCATGACCATCACCTTTGGTATATTTCATTGGCTAGAAGCAAATCATAGGCTCCACCAGCACTCGAGGGAGAGGGGATTATATAAGGATGTGCTTCACTGGGACTCATCATAGAATTCCTCCAACACAGACGGGTTGTGGGATAGAAGAGAAAGAGAGATCTATAGGGTGACTACTAGGTCTCGTGTGCTGGAGCATTTAGGTAGAAAGTGAGTTCATTTATTTCAGTGGAACAAGCTTGAGTATGAAGAACAGATCTGGTGGGGATAGAGAAGGGCAGGGTAAATAGGTAGTTCAGTTGGGACATATTAAGTCTGAGGTGCCTACTGGACACCCAATAAATAGGTCAGCTAGGCTATTGGATATATAAACCTGGACCTCAGAGAAAAGGTCAGGCTGGATATTTAAATTTGAGGGTGATTAGCAAATGTAGCTGGCATTCAAGGCCATATCCATACACATAAATTGGATCATCCTTGTGGTTGGGGGGCTGCGGGGTGGGTAAGTAGAGAAGAGAAGCAGAGCAAGGAAGATCCCAGATAGTCTTCAATATTTAAAGGTCAGAAAGAAGAAGAGTGTTTGAAGGGCACCCTTATTTTAGTCAAGTATGATAAGACATATAGACACGGAAATGACTGTCACAAAGAAAGAATTTTGTTACACTCACAGATCCCTAGAAATGGGAAGTATGGCCCACTGTGCAGTGCCACATGGGAAGTACCAGAGTCAATCAGGAGGCAGAGGAAGTTAGAAGGAAACTGTAGGCAAGAGCATTTCCTATGGTTTCCATGCAAAAGAATGGGCTCGGCAGGGTAAGCCAGTTTAGGATTGGCTAGTTTGAATAAGCTCAGTAGGCTCTGGGGTATAGGCACTGTCCCTAGTTGTCTGGTACGTGGCCCTAGGTGATTATGTCAGGGGAATATTGCCCTGGAGTGTAAGGGCTGTGTGAGACCCCAGGAAAGAAGTTGGTTGGGGGGTATGGGATTTGGATGGAGTGGTTTGCATTTGAAAGGCACACTCAGGGCTGAGTTATTTATTACTGAACCCTGGGAGGAAGAGTCCCTTCATTCTCAGCAAGACCCTGAATGTCAAAGCATCAATATAAAAAGACCTGGTTAATACAAGGAACCATCCAAAGAGAGGAGAAGTTACCAACAATGTGGGAGAAAGAAGGGAAGTGTGTGGTGCCCTAGAAGACAAGAGAAAGTAAACAACCACATTATAAGCTAGTGATAAGCAAAGTAAGGTCAAAACAGAAAATCAACTACTAGATTTAGCCAGATGGGGGAGTCCTTTGTGACTTTGCCCAGTATCACACATGGTGGGAGATAGAGTCTGCTTAGAATGGGTTGAGAGGAGAACAGGCAGATGACAAGTATAGACAGTGATTTCAAGAGATGCTCTTAAGAGTAGCAGACATGAGACAGTAGGAAGAGGAGGGAGGAGGGTGCTGGGAAATGGGAGGTCTTCTAAAAGATGGATCTTATTAAGACCAGCTTATGTGCTGATTCGAATGACACAGAAGAAAGGGACAACTGGTGGTGGAGACAAGGAAGGGCTAAATGAGCAGCCAAGTCCTTTAGAAGGCAAGAGGCAATGGGATCCAGGAGGGAAACGGAGGGAATATTACCTATAGTAAGAGAGCCACTGTACTGTGTAAATATAGATGCAGGCACACGGGTAGAATTAAAGTAATTTTCACCTGGTTCCCTCTGGATCGTCTGTGAAATGTGAGGTGGGAGAGCCACAAGATAAGAATGGAAAAGTGAACTTACCAGATGTCTGGTAGGACGATCAAACAGAGAGAGGGGACCTTTGGAGATTTGTCATCATCACAGATACATGATTATCTCCAATAACGTTCAGGGGCTCAGATGCTGGGGTGGTACCATTAGATAGTTGTGACTCCAAGCTCTAGGTCCCACACTACAAGCCTGAAATCCAAAAGAAGCGATAAAGCTCATCCCTACCTTTGTGGAACTTCGGAAAAGCTTGAGAAAGCAAAATTAACCAACAACTGGAAACAAACCCAGCAAAGTATAAAATAGGTGGTACGGTTCAGGTCCCTTCACTCGTGATTGCCTTTACTAGTCTTCTAATATAAAAATGGTAGTGCAGACAAACAGCAAAAGGAAAGAATCAACAAAATTATATTTGACTTTATGCTTTATATTTTTATTCTTTTCACAATAACTTTTGTTATTGAAATGAGGTTGGAATCCAATTGAATGCCAATGAAGAGGCAGGCTAGAAGTATGATGGGTAGAAAATTAAAAAGGAACTTTGGCTTTAAGTTTTAGAGCAAAAAATCCTAAAAATGAGCAGACAACATCCTCTATCTTCTGGATTAGGGGTCCGCGAGCTTTTTCTTTTTCTTTTTTTTTTTTTTAAGATTTTATCCATTTATTTGACAGAGAGAGAGAGAGAGCACAATTGGGGAAGCAGCAGAGGGAGAGGGAGAAGCAGGATCCCCACTGAGCAGGGAGCCAGACATGGGGCTTGATCCCAGGACCCCAAGACCATGACCCAAGCCGAAGGCAGATGCACAACCAACTGAGCCACCCAGGTGCCCCTCCACAAACTTTTTCTGTAAAGGGCCAGATGTAAATATTTTAGGCTTCGCAGGTCATACAGTCTCTGTTGCAAGTGTCCCTCTCTGCCACTGTGATGTGAAAGCAGGCTTGGGTGGTACATAAGTGAATGAGCATGACTATATCCTGATAAAACTTTATGTGTGCACACTGAAATTTTCAATTTCGTATCATTTTCACATGTCATGAAATGTTAGTCTTCTTTTGATTTTTATTCAACAATTCAGAAAATGTAAAAAACATCCTCACCCTGCAGGCCATAGAAAAGCTGGTGGCAAGCTGGATTTGGTCCATGGTCCATAATTTGCCAAGCCCTGTTTTAGACCGTAATTAGGTACTCCAAGCTGGAGGGGAACCATATAGCCAAATGAAAACAAGCACATTCAGTTCACATCAGCTCCGTAATTACTGAGCACCTGATATGTACACAGGCGGTGTGCCCAAGGATTCTAAGTCATTTGGAGATCATGTGAATTTACTGAATAAAAGCTGAAAAGACAACCCGGCCGGATTCCCATGTGACTTATAAAATGATCTCACATTTGCATCAGTTAAGTATACGCTATTAAATTCTCCCACCCATGAACGTTACCAGCTTCACAATAGAGAGCATGTTTCAAAGGCAAAGGAAAATAACACACAGTGCCTGCTTAGTGCAGTATTTTTAAACATCCATAACTTTGTTATTTCAAAACCAAATTTCTTCAAACAAGGCAAAGCACACATTCCTTATTCAGGGTTCTGTACCTGAGATGCCAAGTTTGAAATTTCCAAACAAAGCTGCTTTTGAGCAATCCAAAGACAAAAAAGTATTTGAAAAATCTCTGAACTGCTGAAAAAATAGCGTATTTTTTCACCTTTAGATAACTCTGAAATGGGTAAATGGACTTTCATTTACTTTCCAAAGTAAATCCATTTGGGAATGGAATTGAGAAAGAGAAGCCAGAGAAATCTTCCATGGATTCCAATAATTACTATTGATGCCGGGGGCTTAGGGTGGGGGTGGGGGGAACACCGAGAATCAGAAGATTTGGATTTCTAATTCTTAGTTGCCTGCAATCCTTTCTCAATATCACACATTCCCTATAAAAATGGGCCCCAAACAGATTCATGGTAGGATATAGGAATATCACCATGCAGACTTCGTTAATAATGCACCATCCCCATTAACCCAAGATGGGAAGTCAGAGCTTAAGCAGTGAGGAAGGTGGCTTGGCATGGTGTTGGAGGCCAAGCAGAGTGGGGAGAGTACCCACACGGGAAGGGGGTGGGACAGGACTCCCGAACTAAGTAAATATATGAGGATGAGAGCCAATGTTCTCAATGCAGGAGAAAAGATTTATAAATACAAAGAGAGAAAAGCAGAATATACTCTGTCGTGTTGAACTGGAATTGGAGATACCAAAGTAAACTCATGGTGGTCGATATACACAGTAGACACAGATACAAGTAGAGATGTGAGTGTGTGTACACACGTGTATGTGAGTGTCTGTGTATGTGTATGTGCATATATGTATCCTGTCGCTCTGTCCACTGAGGGGGCCTATTCGCCACTATGGTGATTAACATAACAATTAAAAATTTAAAAATAAATAAATAAACAATCATGGCTCCTTGGAGAAGTGACTGATTCCATAGCTAGAGTAGGAGCAAGTAAAGTGTAAGATGAGCCTACAGCCAGAGGGAAGGAAATGCTCAAAGAATGCAGGAACATGCTAAACAGACATGGAAGCAGGATTGAAGGGGTTCCCACTGGCCAAATCTGGGACAATCTGAGTGTAAAAAGAAATAATTATAGTAATGAATGATAGCCCATTGAATAAAGAGAAAACCATGGGTCCCTTCAATCTTAATTAATTAATTAAAAGTTTAATGAAGAATGGGATGTTTACATAAGAAGTTCAAAGTAACTCCCTACAATATATGTATTAATTACAAAGGGGAAAAAAGTTTACAGAGAAGTCTGGCAGATATCAACTTCATCAAGTTATTAAAACGACTGCCATCAGTAAAGGACAAAATGAAATTGTGTCCCACCTGATAGGATACAGTAGAAAGAAGAAATCAGTCCTCTTCCTCCCTTCCCAGCACATAGTATGATTGTCCTTCCTTGGTTTCTTGAAGTTAGGCATGACCCTATGACTTGGCCAATGAAAGAGTAGCAGATGTGACACAAATCATTTCCAGACAGAAGATTTAAGAGCCAGATTCATTATTTCTTTCTCTCTCTCTCTTTTTAACTCTGTCTTGGTGGGTAAAAGCTTGTGTCAAGATGGAAACTCTGTTGGCCTCAGTCCACTGATTACAATGAGAAGAGCTCCATGCTTCCCCCAATCGACCCCACCCTGTCAGCTTTGGACGTGCAACATGACAGAAAAATAAATCTTTGTTGTATTAAAACACTATTCTGGTGGTTGTTAGCACAGCGTAATTTATTGACTAGTACACATTGGTTGATAAAGTGGCTTTATTTGCATGTTTGTCTCCTCAATAAAGTATAAATTTCATCAAGGGCAGGAATGATACCATTTAATTTTTCCTCCAAGAAAAAATCTGTTTTTCTTGTGTCTTGCCCCCCAAAATGAATGCCAACAACATCCACCCAATTCTTGAAGTCAGAAAACTGACCCACATGCCTGTGTCCTTCTAGATCTTTCACCTGTCCACCTGATCCTGTCCATTATACCTTCCTAATACCTCTGGAATCTCTCCATTTATTTCCGACCTACTGCACTATCTAAAAGCTGAATAACACCTTCTTTTCTTGCACCGATCTCTCTAGTCCCCTGGCCTCTAGACTGCCCTGCCGCAACCATTCTCCACACTGCTCTCAGAGCTGTGATTTCTAAAATGCAAATCCAACTATGTCACTCCCCAGCTTTGACCACTTCAAAGGCTCCCCATTGTCTTTACACTAAAGTCCAAACCCTTTATTATGACAAATGAGGCATATTATGACCAAGTCCGCTCTAAAGCCTCTGCTCCCTGGGGGCAGAGGCTTTTATCTGTCTTGTTCACTGCTATATCCCTGGAATAGCACAGAGCCTGGTCCCTGGAAGGCTTTGCATGAATGGTTGCTAAGCAAATGGTCTTTGCTCATCTCCACCTCGCTCAAACTGTTCTCCCTCTCCCTCTCTACCTCCTGAGCCCCAGTCACACAGTCCTCTATATTTAAGGTGCACTTCCTGTTCCCTCTGGCTAGACGGTACTTTCTCTCGCAGCACCCAGGACTGACATCGCAAGTTTCAAGTCTCAGCTCAAATGTTCCTTCTTACAAAGGTAGGAAACGATCTATTCCTTATCCATCTTATCTGGAGTAGCCCTCACCCCACCTAGTTCCTCACTTATCATGCCTTCCTTTTATATCCTTCTTAGCACAGTTCACAATGTATTATTACCTATTTGTTTATTTTTATGTACTGTTTATCTTTCCCCCAGCCCCAGAAGGTAAGCTCCTGAGGACAGTCTATCTTGCTTTTGCCTGACCTGTGAGAGGCACTGGATGGATAAACGAATGAATAAATGCCTATTTGGCCCCCATACCCTCTTTTTTCCTATCTAATTTAGGGTTGCACTTCCCTTTTTTACTAAGCAATCTGTGTGCAACTTCAGATTTTAAGAATTATTATTGGCTTTTCTCACCTTACTACCAATTACCAAGCAAAATAGGTGTGAATGGGATTTCATTATTAAATATCACTTTAGTTACCTTGAATTTTCTACTGACCCTGACTTTGCCCCTTTACCAAGCCCTTCTCCCAACACACAAAACAAAGCTTTTACTATGAACACCACATACTGTAATGGAATTCAAATGCCCGCAACATAAAAAAGTAGCAATATTTTAATGAACCATAAAATTTTCTGACAAAATTTTGAACTGGTTAGTCATTGACAAATCCAAAAATCAACTTAGAAGAGTGCTGGGAAGACTCTCTGCCCACGCCTACTGCTTGAAGCAGTCAGATGCCCCGTCATCCCCTGGGGGCTCACCCCACCCTGCCATGTTTGCATTTGACTCTTTTGATCCCAAGGAACAGAGATCTACTCTAGTTGCCTCGGGACATGAAAGTTTATTGTAAGAATGTACACAGTAATAAAGAAAATGGGAATGTCAGCCAGGAAGCTAGCCCTTCAGGACAATTCTGGAAAAGATGAACCACCAGGCCCCTTGGGAAAAATGGAAGTGGAAACAGGAAATGAAGGATTGTTCTAGATCCAAAGCAATTCTACAGATCTCGGCAGAAAGATTTCTGGATTTTTCACTCCAAGGCTCTGCCCTCAACCCACCTCAGCTCCTTGGCTTTTTCTATTTCTCTGCGCATTACTCTGCCTCTCTACCCACAGCAAGTGACTTATTAACTCTATTCTCTCAGCAGCTCTGCCTATTCGTTGACTCAGCTTCCTCAGACCCTCACCTTGCTCTGGACATCTCATGACTACATCGGGGTCTGCTTTTTGCATTTCTTCATCTTCAGTTCCCAGCCATATCTGAAATGGGTCCTGCTTCCCAACTGCACATTCCTAAGAATGACCTGCTGCCTGGGCCAGCTCTTTTGGTCAGAGCACCTCAGTTGTTCGAACAGGAGTCTCTAGGTCAGTGCTTCCCTGTCTTTATTCAGCTGTGCCTGGGAGGACCAAGACATGTGGTTCAAAGCCTGGCTGGCTAGAAACCCCCGCCCCCACCTCCAAGCAGCAGCTGAGACTGGCACAGGGTCCCTGAGGAGGAGCTGTGAGCAGACATGGACCATGGGTACATGTTCCATGCTTAGCACTTAGCATGGATTTATTTGTTTACTATTTTGACAACTGTATTGTATTATAACTGGCTTCCTTTGTAATCTCGCATGCTCATTTTAGACATCTCAGAGTGTTACTCTGAGAAGCCTTCCATAGACTTCACGAGACTGCAAAGGGAGTCCATGGCACAAAGGTTAAGATCCCATGATGAGATGATGAGTGATGAGGATCTCATTCTCTGCTGTGCCCTTTGGGTCCAGTAGAATGCCTCGCATGGAATAGGCCTGAAAACATGTGTGGGAATAATAAATACTTATATCCCCAGTATCCCAAACTGTGCCTGGCCCATGGAAGGCACTCGAACGAAGTTTTTAAATGAATAACTCAACATCTGAAGCCCCAACTTGCTAGCCCTTGGCCTCCCCACTGCAGTCTCCTGCGGCTGACTCTGCATTCCGGCCTGCTGAAGCAAGGAATCATTTATCAAGTAGGCTGGTACACTATCAACAATCAATTTTTACAACAATGCAAAATCCTCAGTCACTCATAAATTACTTCAAGATAAACACCAGGCCTTGAAGTGAAGTGGTGCCAGATTAATGAACAATCCCAGAATCTAATGAGAGGTTTCTAACGTCTGGAAGGCCTCCTCCAGGGAGAATTCTCCAGAACTAAGGATAGGCCTGTTATTTAGCCATCCGTGCCCCACGCCCCGGCGGAGCACAGTTTTTCAAGCCAGCTGGTGAGAGTCAGTAAGGCAATCTGAGGACTTGGACAGATTTCTTTGTCTACAGAGTTAATTGGCTCATATGGAGACCGAACCTGTGACCTTGATTTCCTTAGCCCCATAGCCTAAACTGCTGAGCTCATCATCTTGACCACCTGAATGGCTTCAGAGCCTCACAGAGAAGGAGCATAGCACAGAAGAGATACACAGGAAGCCAGAGTGAAACAGAATTAAGCAGAGAAAGAATTCTTGAATAACATCCTTGATATTTCACTTCCTGCTCACAGTAATGGCAATGGGCTTCAAAGATACCACCTCCTTCCTACACCACCCAAACCCTGACCCTTGAGTGCATGACAGCAAAGAGCAGTGAAGGTCATGTCCTCAAGTATCTTGCAAGATTGCTGGCAGTGATACCACGAAGAACTAATCCAGATTTTTTGCTACGATATATTTTGAGTTTTCTTTTGCCAACTTTTTATGAGCTTTGCTTTTGATCCACCCAGAAGAATATAGGAAGATCAGGGTTCACATCCTTCCCCCACCCCCCCAGGAAAGCCCTTCCTGACTGCAGGCAGGGACTGCCCACGGCTATGATGTGCTTCAAGGGATGGGAACTTACCAATGGCTTTGGATGCACCAGAAATAGTACTGGGTGTTCTACAGCTGTTATTTAATTCACAGGGATGGACGTTTGAAAACTATTTTAAACACTGTCCTTCTAACCTGCCTTCAGAATCAGTCCTTAAAAGTTAAAGAATAAATGAGTTGGATACATTCGTTAAGTGAGGAGAATGAATAAGTTAATAGAATAAAGCATCTGCTATGTAATTCTTACTAGGGATTGATTAATCAGGATACCCATTGTCATTCCTGCCATCCAGGAAAAACCATCAACGGGATACTGAGATTTTAGGGTTTTCTTTATGGAGATATTTCTGCCAGGAATGTAGTTAATACTATTAGAAGCATAATAAATTTTGAAGTTGACAAGAGTAGATGAGAGTTCTGGGAACCATGCCACCAATGGGATGTCATCACATGGGGTGATGAGAAAGCACACGATAGGATGACCGTACATCCCAGAACAGCCCTGGTTTGTGCTGGCTATCCAAGCATAATTTTCCTACCATCCCCTTTCACTTTCAAATGTGTCCTGGTTTGTATGATTCTGGGCCAGAAGCCTCAATATTGTTAAGATGTCAATTCTGGGGCGCCTGGGTGGCTCAGTTGTTAAGCAACTGCCTTCAGCTCAGGTCATGATCCCAGGGTCCTGGGATCAGGCCCCACATCGGGCTCGCTGCTTGGCGGGAAGCCTGCTTCTCCCTCTGCCACTCCACCTGCTTGTGTTCCTGCTCTCATGCTCTCTCTCTCTGTGTCAAATAAATAAATAAAATCTGTAAAAAAAAAAAAAAAAAAAAAGATGTCAATTCTCCTAAAATTGATGTATGAGATCAACAAAATTTCAATCAAAATCTCAGCATGATTTTTTGTAGAAACTGTCAGACCAACTGTAAAATTCATATAGCCATACAAAGGACCTAGAGGAGCGAAAATGACTTTGAAAATTAAGAACAAAATTGGAAAACTAACAGTACCTTAGTTCAAGGCTTATTATAAACCTAGAGCACTGTGCAGTATTGATGTAAATATAAACAACAAGACAACAAAAAAATGAAAATAATAGAAAGTCCAGGAGATCCATACGTGTGGACAATTGATTTTTTACAAAAGTACAAAAGCAATCCAGCAGAGAAAAAGTAGTCTTTTTCAACAAACAGGTGCAAGAACAGTTGGCTGTTTATATGTTAAAGAACCAAACTTTGATCCACACCTCACACCGCATCATATACAAAAAGTCACTCAAAATGGATCACAGGCTTAAAGGTAAACCTAAAACTGTAGAACTTCTAGAAGAAAAAATAAGAGAAAAGGTGACTTTGGATTAGGGATAAAAGAACAAATTGATAAGTCATATTTCATCAAAATTTAAAACTTTTGCTCCAGGAAAAACACTGCTAAAGAATGAAGAGGCAAGCAATAGAAATGAAGAAAATACTTACAGTTTTGTATCTAATAAGGGAGTTGTTATCTAGCACATATAAAGAACTCTCAAAACATAAGAAAACAAACCAATTTCTTTTTACTGGGCAAAAGTTTTTAATAGACACTTCTTCTACGGAGATACATGATGGCCACCATGTACATAAAAAGATGCTCATTATCATTTGTCATGAGGAAAAAAAATAATCAAAACCACAATGAGATACTACTACACACCCTATTTAAAATAATGATCATGCCAAAATAAAATAATGACCATACCAAGCCTTGAAGGGGATGGGGAGGAGCTAAAACTCTTATACTGTACACTAATAGTGGAAATGGAAAATTTACTTTAGAATTTAGAATGTAAAAAACTTAAGAAAATAATTTAGCAGTTAAAGTGTTAATATATATACCTACCATATGAGCCTACCATTCTACTCCCAGCTATTTGCTCAAGAGAAGAGAAAGCATATGTCCATGCAAAGAGTTATGTATAAATGTTCACAGAGCTTTATTTGTAATATCCAAAAAAAGTCCCAAACAACCTAAATATCTGGCAACAGGTGAACGAATTAACAACAAGCTGCAATTTATCCATGCAGTGGAATACTAGTCAGCAATAGCAAGGAATGAACTAGTGGTACAACACAGAATTAATTTCAAAATAAGGACACAGGGTGAAAGAACTAAGCCAAAAGGGGCATCTACTGCATGATGTCATTTAGGTAAATCTCTAGAAAATGCACTCATCTGTAGCAACAGAGAGATCAGTGGTTACTTGTGGAGTAGGACATGGGTGGGGTGGGAAGGAGACTGTTATTAGGAAAGGGACAAGCAGAAACGGGGGGCGATGTATAGGTACATTATCTCAATTGTAGTCATAGTTTCATGGCTTCATGGGCATATTCATATATCAAAACTTAAAAATCATACTTGCTAAATAGGTAGTTTATTATATGGCGCTTGTACTATGGTTACACTGTTAAAAAAATTGATGAGTACCTTGGCCCAGATCTCACTTTAGTAAGTGGTAGAGTTGGGATTCAAACCCAAGTTTCTGGCTTCAGAATCCATGCTCTTAAGTCTCAGCCACTAAATATACAGGAAAGCATGGCTGCTACTATTATTATCATTATTATTTACCCAATCCTAGGTCTGTCCTTCATACACACTGACACTGCCCCCAAAGAAGCAAAAAGACTTGTCAAATTTCCCCTAGGAGTGAGCAACAAACCCGAGACTCTTGCCTGCACATCCTGACCCCCACTCTGGAGCCCCAGGCCTTCTTCTCTGCCATGAAACCCCTGACCAGTCAATATGGGACAGCAGGTGGTGCATTAAGGAAGCACACCACACCCCCCCTTACATCCTGGCACCATCACCTGCTGAGTGAGAATGGATTGTTTATGTGACACCTTAGTTTTCTCATTGGTCTACAAGGACGTAAGAACAAAAAATGCCCCGATGTGAATGACAAATTATAAGGTCACTTTAGCATTATTTGATCCTGGGACACAGGAGATCACCAAAAAGGAATAGAGGACATGGAAAGCAGAGGCGAAGGACCGAAAACCAGTGTTACCACTTTAGGACTGTCCGAAGGCACTTCTGGAATCCCCACCAAGAGGTGCTGAAAAACAGAGCACTCCAGCCACCCCGGCTTTCATGTTGATGGGCCGGGAGGTGCCCACCTTAGAAAGCCTTTGAGAATGTTTCTCCCCGGGACTTCAGGGAGCCAATACAGTTAATAACAGGATCCAGGCTTTGTGTTTTTAACAACCCATTTATAGGAGAAAGTCTTTCTGGCATCTTAGGTATTCTCCTTCCCCTCCCTTTTATTCCTGTCACTTCCTTCATTCCAACTACCTAAGCACCTCAGATGGAGAGAGTGAGGAGGCCTCTCTTGTGCCCGTCCCAAATCAATACTATGTTCTCTCTCTCTCTCTCTCACACACACACGCACACACACACACACACACAGAATTCGAACTATTTAGGCAACTTTTTATTTTAGTTTGGAGCTCCTCCTTAAGAAGATCCTAAAACACAAAATCACACATAAATAGTTTATTTGAGAGGAAATCCCGAGAAACACTGTCAAGGAAGTGGGGAAGTGAGATGGGGAAGGGAAGACGGCTGATAATAGGCTTGTTATCAAGCAAGTCATCGCTGTGGACAATTAGAGCTTCATCCCGCTGCTATCTCTGGGAGCCAGTGTAGAAAATACACCTCGGGGTCCTGCCATCTGAGCACTGAGAGAGCTGAGCTATTTATACACTAATTCCCATCAGTCATTGATCGAGTCGATGCTGCCTTTAACAAGCTGAACCTAGTGAGGGAGACAAAAATTTAAACAGTATAAGCTCCTCGATGGCTGCTCTATGTCTTATTCAACCTTAAACTCAGCCTGATGTAGGGTGGTTTCCTGACACTGGGAGCCCCCTATGCTGAAGGCAAAGCAGGAGGCCAAAGCAAGCTCCAGCTACCCGAGACAGACTTCAGGCAAAGAAATGCAGCTGCTGGCATTGGGAAGGTGGTTGGCATGCACTGAAGGGGTCAGAGTGAGGGTGGGACATCAACACTTGCTTTCCTAGGACATTACAGCATCCCTTAGCAAGCCTGACTAACATACTTAGTGGAGCATGCTCACCGGATACTCATGGGCTCACCCACATTTCCCAGCCATGTAACCAAAGACTATGAGCAGAAGCGACATGCATCATTTCCAGGTGAAAGTATTTATGAGTCAGTATGCAACCCTTCTACCCTCCCTTCTCTGTAGGAGCAACCCAAAAGCTATACGTCCCATCCTCGATCCTGGCATTACCACCGGGAAAGGGGCTGATCCAGAAGGCTGAGGGACCCATGGCCAACGTTGCAGAAAAGAGAAACAAACCTCTATGTTCAGCCCCTGAAATTTCCAGATTTACTTGTTACTGCCGCATAGCTTAACTGAGCCTGTCTAATATGTTAAGGTCTTTTGTCCTTCTTTTAAGTTTCCATATTCCTCCAACAAATACTTACAAATAAGCTAACATGTAATCATGATGTCCCGGACAGTATTTTTGGTGCTGGCAAAACAGCAGTGAACAAAAGGATAAAAACAGGTCTGCCCTTATGGGGCATTGTACATACTAGTGGGAAGTCACCCTTGCCATAAAGGGAAAAAGTTTGTTTCTCCTCACAGTCATTGTAAGAGGTGCAATAGGAAATAAGCGTCTTGAGAGAAAGATGTTCTGGTATGTTGATGGGAGGAAGTCCATTGGCTGACCTGTATAAGGTAAGGATGTTAGACAACAAGAAAGGAAAATAGCAAGGCGAACTGCTCTTTGCATATCGTTTCAACATATGGGCCAGGCTCCGTGCTAGATGGCAGAGATCAGAAGGTAACTAAGAATTATGCCATGCTTCACAAGCTGAATCTAGTGAAGGGAGAGAAATATACACCAAGTATAAATTCCTTGATGGCTGCTCTGTGTATTATTAAACTTTGAGTCTCAGCCTGACGCACGGTAGATGCCCAACAAACATTTATAAAATCTACTAAGAATTACATAATACTGTTTCACTTGATGTGAAAAGAAAAACCGCATTAAAAGAACAAATCAACCCATATCTCTGCCTGTCTTCGCCCTCAGCTTTTGCACACCAGTGCCGAAGGAGACCAGGGCTAGGACTTCCTACATCACTTCTGAAGTGCGTGGCACATGGCTGTTCTGGAACAAGCAGTCAACTGAAAGATTGGGCTCTGGGGATATGAGCATCAAAGAACCAACAGCTGTCCGGAGCTCAACTTGAACTTGAAAGCTAGATAGAGTAATCTGTAAGATGGAATGTGAGCCCTTGGGACTAAAACTCAGTCAGCAACCTTCCATTTGAGGTATGTCCCGTCTACATACCTCAGTGCAAATGGCAGCAGTCCGTTGCAAGGACTTGCGAACATTCCAAGAAACTAATACCTCTAGCATTGCCCCAGGTTTAGAGGGAAGTAAAGGTACCATGTGCATCCAGAAAAGAAGTCAAATTGGTGCCTTTGCTATGTCTTGGGATCTCTTGTTGCCATATTCTCACCACCAGGGATGTTCTCTTCTACCCACTTGCCTCTGTCCTGCTGGGACTCTCTTGGTGTCTGTTGAATGTAAGCAGATCCTAAGGAAAGTCTTTGGCAGATTCTGCTCTGGGAGAACTGACAAACTTAAGCACTACAACATCTTTCATGAAGTATCACAATCAAAATAAATCAAAGTTGTAGAACTGCATACACATTTACCATTTAGCAACACAATTTACAGCAGGGTATCCTTCCCCTGAACACAGAGCACCCTCAACCTCTTCTCTAGGAAATATTAAAGGTTCAGGACATCTCTGACCTAGGAGTCACCACTCATCCAGGGATCTGTGGAGAAGAGAGAGCACTAATTCCCCCTATTGGACCATTCCCATTTGGGAATGGTTCACAGGGTGTCACCTCTGCGCATCCTTGTGCTCACTGGCTCCCATTTCTTAATGACTGTTCGATTGCTGGTAGATTAGCACTATTTAAAACACAGAATATCTGGGGGCGCCTGGGTGGCTCAGATGGTTAAGCGTCTGCCTTCGGCTCAGGTCATGATTCAGGGTCCTGGGATCAAGCCCCACATCGGGCTCCTGGCTTAGCGGGGAGCCTGCTTCTCCCTCTCCCTCTGCCTCCCCCCCTGCTCATGCTCGCTCTCTCTCTGTATTTCTGTGTCTCAAATGAATAAATAAAAAAAATCTTTAAAAAAAAATAAATAAATAAAACAGAATATCTGCAGTGACCACTACAAGTTACCAGCCCCTCTTATCCTCAGGTCAATTCCTCTTACTTAGCTAACAGCTTTGTCTAGCCAATAAAAAGCTCCGTGAAATCTAATCCAAAGCACTGTGAAGTTCAGCAATCTCTTTCTGTTAGATCTACAGCCTACCCCATAACTTACCCCAACAGTTGGAAATAATATTAACTGACCCCCTCATAAGCGTCAGAAACCAGTTGCTTCTCACTACCAATCATCTATTTTTGGAAATAACTGCAAAGCAAGCATATGGCCAGTCCTAGCTCTGACTCTTAAAAGCAATGCCCGTTGGTCTTTCGTCTGCCCCTCATTATTTGGTTCTCTTTCCTATCCACCCACCCCCCTCCTATGACTTTAGCCCTAAGGACTGTTTTTCCTCTCTTCATTCCCTCCCCACCCCCAATCCTTACCCTTGTACCACAGCAAACCACATCTTACCTATGTGGAATGCAGAAGAAATGTTTTCCTTTTGATATTAAAAAGTCCTCCCACCAATTAAGTAAACATTGGCCACACCGCAGAGCTGGTATGTTATTGCAAAGCACAGGAGAGCACAAAGCCAGAGTTTTTGCAGAGCTGTGTCAAAAGGAACCTCAGGCTTTGGCCTCACCTCCAGGGAAGAGATGAAAACACGCTATGCACGTGTCAGAATGCCAAGTGCAACCATATGCGTGCATTGCTACGGTGTCAGAGGACATGACTGAACAACGGGATCTTCTTACCTATTTGCTCGTGGGATTCCCTCTCCTCCTCCCAGATGGGATCCAGGCTCAGATCAAACACGGTGCTCTTGGAGGTTTGTCTCTGGCGGCAATAGGTGGACCCTGGAACCCTGTGGTCAACGGGGCACTTTCATAGTCCTGGGCTTCAGGAACTGCGGAACAGAAGGCTGCGAGCCAGACCGCGCCACAGGCATCAGCCAAGTGCACATCTTTCCCGAATTTCTGAGGGTCATGACGTTCTTAACCACAACTGTAAAACAGGAAGGTGGGACCGGGAAACATTTAAATGATTCTTTTCAGTGCACCTGTGGGTCAGTATGGACAATTTGCAATTGTCTGAGATGAAGTTTCAATATTCAGTCATGCATCATTGAGCCAAGGCTGTCTATTCTCAGGCTTCACAGAGGGAATGTGGCATGCTGCTCCCGCTCTCTGTCTGATGTGCCTAACGGTCCAGGAGGGCCGTTTCGACTCCCCTTCTCCATCTCCTCATCCCTTAGAAGAGACAATTCCAATTCTTCAACAGAGCCTCAAAGAGGACCCAGAAATAATAAGGTTCCCATGTGAAAAGTCGCCTGTGGTACCCATAGGGATTCCGTCAGTTATTAATAAAAACACCGCACGGAAGGTTTCCATTTTTCCCCAGGTTCTCAGTATGTGGTTACTTTTGTCCACGGCATCCAAGGGCGAGTTAATTTTATTAAGAACATTATGAGACGGCTAGCATGTCAGAAGTTGACACTACTCTCTCTCCAGTCCTCTATTCTTGGTAACATGGTTACATATCGGCTGGCCCCAAAAGCCAGTTGCGCCTTTTTTCAATCTAACAACCATTCTGTGGATAGCATTTGTTTTCCATTGCTGCCAAGGAGACAATCTGGCTCTCATTTCCTTTGAAGAAGAGCCCATTCTGATGAGTCAGGTCTACAATGGGAATAATTAGGTCAAATAAATGAGCCCTTCCAGCTGCCTGTGGCATCACTCAACACCCCCATGTTGCAGATAATGGAGACAACGTGGGAGCAAAAGCAGAGGTTATCTGTTGAGTTATACCTACCTCTTGCGCAAGGGACGTTATCAAAACGTACGCAAGGTAATTACGGCTCCTCTCTTTGCATCTGGAAAAGTGAAAATGGATCCATAAAATCGTGTGGTGGTCCCACTGCCTTCCCAGCCTACAAGAGAGGGCTCCTATCCCATGAGGAAATGCAAACCAGCTGGAAGGTCTCAAGACAGGCTTCTGCGTTGTGTCCCGTTTGTCCTCATGGGCTCCCAGTCACCTTCTCCTGGGCTGTCGTGTCCACTGGCAGGAGAGAGAGGAAATTCAGCGAGATTGGAGTCATACACCAGCTCTTGTTAATGCTCTGCTCAAGCTGGTATGTGCAGCTCATCACTCAGGCAAGACACTCACGTAGTCTATCAGTTTGCTCAACAACCTATACACATGGCAGGAGATGAACCTGGGCTCGGAGTAGAAATGCCAACCTGTTACCCAGATTCGGGAGCTCCCCCACCCAGATCTGGGTGGCAGGAAGTGGGGAATGGAGAGAAAAACCTTTATAAGGTATCTTTCATCCAAGAGCTCATTACTCAGGGCAGGTGGGGAGGAATCTTTGTTTCTCCCTCATCTCTCTCTTTTTTTTAACTTTATTAAACCATCTGGAAATTACTATAATGTAGGAGTTCTCAAAAGTTGCACCACCAAATCCCACCAACCTGGGATGTTGTACCTAATGTTGATGAGGGTCACGGACCTCAGGCAAGGGTTAATGACACATCTCACCCTACATCAGCCTGACCAGGCCAGGTGCTCTTTCCAAGCAGCATGTTCTCGTAAAGATCCCACCACTTACTTTTTAAATCAAAACCACCATCTGAAGCCTCTCATGCAAGTGATTATTTTGAGCTGTGGTTGATTTGTTTCCCCACAGGTTCCATTATTTTGGATTATGCCAGCTCTACAAAAAATGAGAAACTTCTTCTCTGAAAAAATAAAAAGTTAGGGGCGCCTGGGTAGCTCAGTCGGTAGGCGTCTGCCTTCAGCTCAGGTCATGATCCCAGGGTCCTGGGATCGAGCCCCGCTTCAGGCTCCCTGCTCCAAGGGAAGCCTGCTTCTTCCTCTCCCACTCCCCCTGCTTGTGTTCCCTCCCTCACTGTCTCTCTCTCTCTCTGTCAAATAAATAAATAAATATATTTTAAAAATAAATAAAATTAGTTAATTAAAAATAAAAAGAGAAATTCAGCTGACATTGAAGTAATAGGTAGGAACAAAACCATTGCTTCCCAGTCCTTCATGCCTACAGGGATGGACGCATCTCACGCCTACCAGATGGTGGATGATGCCCGAGTAGAAGCCCAGGAAGGACAGGATAGCTGTGAGCCTCAAAAATGAGCCCATTTTCAACTGTTCTGGGGCAATTGACTGTCAAAGTCAGTGTACCATAAAATATCTTTCATTCAGTTACCCAGGAAAGAGGATCTCATAACCCTAAATGAAGAGGAATTACTTTTTTCTTTTTTTTAAATCTCCTTCTAGCCTTTAAACAATCTCATTCACTTGTCTTGCCCTAATCTAACTTCCTCTCCTGGGATGTGTCTGCAAGGCTCATTACTAAGAAATGCTGGCATCAGCCACATCATAGGCTTAAGACTCCAGCACCTCCGCTTCCATGAGCAAACCTCAGCTGTTGCAAAGTCAAGCCATATTTCACCTCCCCCAAGAGGCCAGATCTAAGCTATAGCACAAACTCCAGAAGGATGGGCAGATGCTGGGTGAAGAAGGGAGACTCCCTCACTGGGGCAGGGGAGCTACTGCAGGTCCCCTGCCACCCCATGGAGCACGCAGCTAGCTTTGTTCTGCCATCCCAGGCCAGAGGTGCAGCATGGTTCATGCATGCACCAAAGTTCAGTATGTGCTTTAGGTCAAGGGCAGGAGTGGTGTGCTCACACGTGCAGCCACTGAAGCCTGGGATGGGGCTCAGGGAGGCGAGGAGAGGGAGTCGAAATCGAGTAGGGCCCATTAATTCATCGAGCAGGCCCTTGTCTGAGCTGGCTGGACTAGAAATGAATTCCCAGCAGGGCGGCCTCATGGCGCTGCTGCTATAATCGGGGTGGGGACCTCAAAGAGTTTTAATTGCTGGTAATACAAATGGAACAAAACTTTAAAATGCAGTTTCCTCCTGGTTCCTCCCCCCCCACCACCACCTTGTGTCATCTTTAATCTGCATTTGGGAGGATATTAAGATTTGGGGTGTATCAAGAGTACAGAGGAGAAGGAAAATCCTGTGATGTGAAATATTCTTTAGCAAGAAAAGCAATTGGAGAAGTGACTATAAATCCACTTCCGCTGTTTGTTCTCTTTTCTCTACCTCTGATTCCCCCCAGTAAATAGTAAAAAGATGATGGCTTTGGAATTCATGTTTTTACTGGAATTGGAAGGAGTTTTATCAAAAGAAGTCCAGAACGCTCCCTTTTCACCTGAAGGAGGACAAGGCACCCCCCCCCCACCACTGGAGTACCAGGTGGGGGGGAGGGGTAGCACTGCTGATAAGCTCTTAGCAATTCCCCTATTTGCAGACACTAAAGAGCCTTTACTTGAAAACTGATGAATAAGTTTTCTTTTGTGTCATAAGAATAGGTGACCTTTTCCCCCTGAATTCCCATCCTGGGGGCCAGCAAAGAGAGCCCAGGATCCCTTCTCTTGGCCTTCACACCGTGGGAAAGAGTATCTAGAGTTTAAAAGCCTGATAAATGCCCTCGAACAGCTTTGAAAATCACTCAGCGTGAGCACTTGCCCCCTGAACAAACATCCACGTTGTATCGCGACAGGCATGCCTCGGGGTCTTTGACCCAGTCACAGACACAGAGCCAATTCCCTTTGTCAATAGATTCATGCCACTTGTCTCGCTCCTGAAAACAGTTTCTAAAGAATTCTCCAGTGAAGTCAGTTTCCTAGGAGAATCCATCACATCTCCCCAGCAGATATTTCTACCTTGCAAACCATTAGATAAACTTAAAGAACAAATTAGTCCTCACGGTCGGCCTCCCCAGCCCTTCCCCAGTTCACCACTTAAATCACTCTACTTTCTCAGAGGATTTGAAGCAAGCTTTCAGATCAGAGCCCTCCAACCAAGAGCCCAAGTACATAACTCATAAGAACAATCGCCCAACAACTGTTTCTTCAATTTCTCACATCTGGTATCTGCTCCCTTGTGAATGGGACAGCCACCAGCAGGAAGGGTTAGGGTGGGAGTGAGTTAAGTCTCGAAAAAAAAGAGGCGATGGAAAAGCAGAGAGATCAGAACTGTCCCAGGAGGCAAGTGTCGGTCAAGGGCTCTGAAACCCTTCACATAGCTCTTTCTACTCTGTCTTGATTTTGTCCATGTCTCCAATTTTATGTACTGGCCACCCTAGAAACTATGAGCTCTGCCTAGCCAGTTACAAGCAACTGCTAGTTACTTGAGAAAAGAGTCTGTTCCTCGGCAGAATCAGAACAAAATCTACTTTGATTTGGTTGGTATCCCGAAACTGAATTAAGCATCGTTAACGGCACGATATGATTAAAAAAAAGCACTGACTTAGACGTTAGGGAAGCCCGAGTTGTGTACTTTGCCTCTGCTGCTTGTCAGGCAGCGTGGCTACTCACCGAGTCTCTGCTTTCTGCTTTGTAAAACTGAAAAGATGACACCACTTACCTTGTATGAGTCAAATAAGAATAAAATGAGAAAAAAACAAAATGACAGTAGGTTTTTAACACACTTGATACAGTGTCATAGTAAATAGTGTCTAGTTCCCTCTATCTTTGATGTACATACAACTATAACCAGGACCCCATCCTTAAACTGGTTCTGACATCTTGACTTGTCGTGGTTTCCTTTATAAGAGTTAACAAACAATGCCAATCGCCAGCCCCGTTACCCATAATCGTTGTAATATTGATGCACTAAAATAATAACATGGTAAATTATAAAGGCAAGTCATTTCACACAAAAGGAGGAAAGGAAAGGCTGGAAAGAGATGAGAAGTAAATTCACAACTTTAGCAGCGCAACTTCTCAAAGAAAGAAGTTTTCCTGTATTTTAATATGTCACTTTAACGTAGAGTATAATATCATAGAAGAACATTTTATTAAATTATAGAATTCCAGGGTTATTAAAGCCCAAATCCTTCACTGATACCTGAATACCATGTGAAATACTTTTTACTTTTAATTTACTCTTTAGAGTACTTTTTTTTAAAGGCTATTTGAGGATTCCCTGAGGTAAGCAAGATGGTCACAATCCAGGAATAAGAGGTTCGAAGTCATGCAGGCAGGTAACTTGAGACAATCCTCTGGGTTCATATGTACTGAGCTGTAACTGGATATATGCCCTATAATTTCTCTGTGGAAGAGATGGGGGGGGATAGAAGAAATTTACAAATCTAAATGTGCTCCCTCATGGGCACAGCCACTGTGGACTGCAGATTGACCATGCAGTGAAGGGTGAAGTTCAGCTAGTTCATGTGGCCCAGAGTCCATGGCGTCCAAGTCCCCTGGGGTAGATGGCTTGGTGGTGGCGGGTATGGAAAATGGGGCCCCAGCCTGAACTCCTGAATAGAATCTTTGAAGACGGTTCTGAAATTAGCATTTTGCACAAAAATTCACATTTTTCATAAATTCTAAAAGTGAAACCCTATTTATAATGTGAAAAAAAAGTGATGAGACAAAGCCTTATACTCATCACTGAAAAGAGGCAAAGGAGCTTACGTATTAATGGAGAGAAAGAGGAAAAACAGAAAGCCAGTCATCTTAACGTGCAGATGTGTCATAATGTGTCATTTAAAAAGCACCCAGGTAACTCATTCCCAACTCAACTGCCTCTGGGAGAATCCAATTAGAAATATTACCCTGTGCCTCTAAAATGAGTCTCAAAGTTTAGTCACATTTAAAATAAAAGAGTAGAAGCAGAAAATATTCATTTGCCTCAATATAATACTCAAACACTCAATACTACCTTTTTTTAAGAGTCCAAACATGATGTTCTTTAGTAAAAGAAAAGCCTACTGGGAAAATAATATTGTTTTGTTGGGTCTGAATGCATCTTTCTAGAAAACCAACTATGCTGCACTCAGCCACAGGAGGATAAATTCTTCAGAAAGAATCTCAGCGAGTTGTTTAACTTAAAATCACAAGCAGAAAATTTTTTTAATTTCCAGGAAAAAGAATCAGCACCCTCTTCCAGTTCATTGAGAGATGTGGGAAGTGTGTGTCATATTTACCAAAGGGTAAATGCTTCCTAATCATTCTAACGAGAGCTCCTGAGAACCTAGCTTTCAGCTTTATCAGAAGTTAAAATAAAAAGAGTAAAAACATATAGGAATCCAAAATCACACCACCCATGAAATGAAGTTTGTAATTGCACCTTGGCCATTAGACCACAAACCCTTTCCTTATCAACAGTCTCTTCCACCTTCCTCATTCCTATGTCTTCATCACACCCTTAACAACATGCCATCCATCTAAAACCAGACTGAGGAGATTATTGTCCTAAGATAATGAGATAAAAGTGAAGATAGAGTACTACAGAATCCTTAGAAATTAGAGGTAATATCTACCTGGGGCTATCAAAAAAGAGTTCATAAAAATAATATTTTTAAAGAGTCCTGATAAGAAGCATGAAGTTGAACAGAGATGACCGAGAAAAGACATTACAGAAAGAGAGAATATGAGACAAAACATGAAGGTCAAAGATGAGAGACACGATTAAGGGAGACCATGGCTCTCTTGCCACTTGCTCTCCACATATTTTATCAACCCTCATATCTTCTATTAGACTCCTTCCACATCTCTCCAATCTTCACTTGACATTCAATTCTCTTTATCATTGTTCTAATTTATATCCTCGGTACCTTTCTCCACCTAGTCTGTTGTGACAATCTTCCAACCATTTCTTCATCTTTGGATTAATCTATTCACTCCTTAGTTTAACATAGATTAAAAGCAGGATTGGGTCCCCCAGTGTCTATTGTATAAACCCCTACATCCTTACTGTAGCATTTAATGCCCCACTCTGTCATTCTAGTTTTTGGTCTCAAAGTTTCCCTTAACACAGATACACAGCAGTCAGGGAACAAGTGAAGAAGTCGGGTAACAAGAGGACTGAATCTCAATTAAACAGCCACGGATGACCTTTGAGAGCCCAGTCTCAACAGAGTGATGGGAGTGAGCCACAGTGGATATGGAAAAGAAAAGGAAAAAATGAGGAATAAAGGTGAGCCTAAGAGGTGAAAATAGCTAGTACAGATAATTCTTTGGGGGAGCTAGACAATAAAAGTAATATGAATAATAGGATGCTATGCTAGGGGAGTTAGGAGGGCCAAGGAATGACTTCTTGGTGGTGGTGGTAGTGGTAGGTGACATTGATAGTAGTAGATGGAGGTGGTGGTGTTACTGTTTGTGGTGGCTGGGATCAGGAGAGAAGAGACTGAGTCGCCAGATTTCCTATCCAAAATCACAGCAAAAATGAGAGGTGCTCACCCGCAACCAGAGAAAAGTGAAGGACAAGTCAAAAGCCCTTACCAAGCCAACAATCTACAGAGAAATCTTAAAAACATTTATAAGAACCATAGCTTTGAGTAGAAAAATTATTTCGGCATATTTGGGGAGAGGAGGGGGCAATATCAATTAAATATAAACCTATTTATGTATTTGTTTATTCCCCAAACTTGTTCCAGAAAGAATCTAAGGCAGCCACAAAGTGCTAGGTGCTGGATAAAAGCCACCACATCCTGGAATATGAGCTAAACTCCCTTGGCCACCAGTGCTATAAGACCCAAGCAAATAGATCGTAAACAAAGAGCTCAAAGCACCAAGCTCTTAAACAGAAGGAATAAAACTGAAGGACCATGATGAGGAGAGGCAGGTCCCCCAGGTGTACCTGAGTGCTGAACTGGTTCCCACCACATCAAAAGCCATGGCACAGCCCCTAATTCCAATTGCTGAAACATTTTAACAGCTGGGAATTAAAATAAGCTGTCAGCCAGCTCAAAAAGATTTTTTAATTCAAAATAAATCAGGCTAACAACCTGCAGATGTTTGGAAAGAAAATGTTTGGGTGACTCATTTTCAAAACCCAATTCCCTAACTTTGCCATTTCAGGGTTTCTGAATAACTGCTACCTGCCCTTCGTGTCTAATCACGAGACACACTGTTATGCTGGCATTGTGAGACTTAACAGTGCTCTAGTGCGTTGATGGTCACGGGTTCCATCTGGTAAGCTAAGCTGAAATCTGAATTCAAGGGCATGGAGTTGGTCAGATTACTGAACGTGTTGCTAGGTCTCGGGATCTCCAGAAATCCTTCCATCTCTAACAGGAGATAGAGATGCTCAAAAGTTCTGCCCAAAAGTCTCTGTGCTTAGGTTTGCATTAACCTTTGTGCCACATTTCTTAGGGAAAAAATGGGATCATCTCAGCATGGGTCGAATGACAGAATAGAAACAAGGAGAGAATAAAAGAGAAGAAGAGGCTGCAGAAGCAATGAATACTATCACAGACTCAAGACAAATGGCCAAAGAGAAATCAGCACCTCAGAGCCCCGTCTGAGGACAATGTGGGAGGCGCACACATCAGCGGAGGAAGAAGAGGAAAGCTTCAGCTTCTCCACCTGAGAACCACCTGGGTCAATCCCAGTCAGCCTTTTTCAGCTGGCAAATATAAAACAAACCATAATGATACAGTACTAAATCTGATCATAAAATCTGGGAGCTGTTGGTCATCAAAGCGATGAGGTAGAGGTATGAGATTGCTGCCAGTGGGGTGGGAAACTCTTCACCCATTCATATTCAGCAGGTGATTTTTGCCCCTTCCAGAAGAACTTCCCTTCTCCTTTACCTTCCCAGCAGTTCAGGCCGTTATAATGCAGTGCCACAGATTGGGTGGCTTATAAACAACGGAAATGTATTTCTCATAGTTCTGGAGGCGGGGAAATCCAAGATCAGGGTGCTAGCATGGTCAAGTTCTGGTGAGGACCCTCCTCTGGATTGTAGATTGCTGGCTTCCCATGTATTCTTATGTGGGGGAAGGGGTAAGAGAGCCCTGTGGGGTCTCTTATAAGGGCACTAATCCCATTCATGAGGGCTCTGCCCTTACCAGAACCTGGCCCCCTTACCAAAGTTCCCACTTCCTAACTCCATTGCATTAGACATGAGGATTTCAACATAAGAACTCTGGGGACAAGTTCAGTCTGCAGCGCTCTCCTGGCCTCAAGTCACCAATGATGGGAAGCTAACTGGGGCCTCTGTTTCCAACTTCCCTGTACACCCATAGGCGTTTCCATGTTCCCCCGCTGAGGGTCTCACACCCAGCAAGCACAACAACGATCTGTCTCCAGGTCTATCTCCCACTTCATTTTTGAAAGCAAGAGCTACGTCTTGCCATGCATCCCCAGCACCCCACACAGGGCCTAGCATTTAGGAAGCAGTCAGTAACTATTTGCTGAATTATTCAGTCCAGTTCATTACGGAGAAAATTATTATTTTTAAAGAGAGTAAGCTGAAAAGTCTCAAAAAATGTTCTTTAGATATGTACATTTTCCCAAACTTTTCATGACCTGTCCTCAATTAAAATGACTTCCAAGACCAGAAGCCGAAAAAATAATAGAATGCCTTGAACTAGAGGTTGTTTGATTAAGAATCAGAAGATTTCTTAAGACACATAAAACACTTATTTCTACCTTTGGAGCTTCCACATTCTCACTGCTACAGCGAATAGCAGTCTCCCTGAATCCCTTCCAGCCAGAATTCAACACAAACGGAAGGTAAAAGGTCATAGATGCTTAGCTCTAAGAGAAGAAAAGGTGAGCAGGAATGATGTGTTCCCTATTTCATCCTATTTGCTCTTCTCATCACACCGATCTCATTGAGAAAGGGGTAAAGAGTCCCTACTCAGCCAGCCATCTTATGTAGGGCTCAAGCCCATCTCACCAAAGAGTCAACGTCCTTGGGGGCGCCTGGGTGGCTCAGTCGTTAAGCGTCTGCCTTCGGCTCAGGTCATGATCCCAGGGTCCTGGGATCGAGCCCCGCATCGGGCTCCCCGCTCGGCGGGAAGCCTGCTTCTCCCTCTCCCACTCCCCCTGCTTGTGTTTCTGCTCTCTCTCTCTCTCTCTCTGTCAAATAAATAAATAAAATCTTTAAAAAAAAAAAAAAGAGTCAACGTCCTTGATGAATGAAAACCAAATGACTATCAAGAGTGTATTCTTTTCCAGCAAGGGTCTATGGCCAAAAAGACATATACTGAGCTTGATTTGCTTCCACATTACAGAAAATAGATTTTCTCTAGCCATGATTATTTCCAATCTAAATTGTCAAAATCCAGTACTTTTGTACTTGACTCCACTACTTACTAGTTCTACCACCCTGGACAAGTCATTTCATTTAGTTACTTAGGAAATATCACTTAAATTCCTGCTATATGCTAGGCACCATGCCAAAGGCTAGAGATAAAATGGATAGATGGATAGAAATGTTCTTTGACCTCACAGAGCATAGATCTGTTTCTCCCCCATCTTAGCACCCCCTAGTGGTAAACTTGGGTTCCTGATACAAAGGGTTCTAATTAGGAATAAATGAGGTACCAATGACAGGTGCCAAATGCAGTACCTGGGAAATAATATGGGCTCATTAAATGCAAGAAACTATTATTATGATTAACCAATAAGTTGATGTCAAAGTTTTATAAACCGTAAAATATAATACAATTATTCCCATTATCATTTCTATGATAGCGAATTTTTAGAACGAATTGTTAAAATAAAGCCAGTATTATATTCCCAACAATTAAAGATGCAGCATTTTATACACATTTAAGCTTCACACGTGGCTGTTCTGATAGCCTAGGCACACTCCAGACCTAGGAAATGTTTTCAGGTTGCCCCATCTCCTACCACTCTACATAGGGCCAGCTACACCCAACGGCTTGCAAGTCCCTGCTGTAACAGGCATGTCCACCCTGTACTCCAAGGGCACCCCGTGCAGACTGCAGTTTTGTGGCCACATTACAGTCTGCCTCCTCACCCAGAGCTCAGGTCTTTGAGGACAGGAATCATGTTCTCTCTTAGCTTTCTTTCCCTCATGGCTTCTCAGTCAGTTCCTGGTATGTAGTAAGGATTTGGTCCATAAACGTGCATTATTTTAAAAGTAATGATTAAATGAGGGGTGCCTGGATGGCTCAGTCGGTTAAGCATCTGCCTTTGGCTCAGGTCATGATCTGAGTCCCACACTGGGCTCCCTGCTCATTGGGACCTAGCTTCTCCCTCTCCCTCTGCCGCTCCCCCTGCTTGTGCTCGCTCTCTCTTTCTCTCCCTCAAGCAAGCAAATAAATAAAATATTTAAAAGTAATGATTAAATGAATCAACAAGAGGGAAAAATCAGAATATATTATTTATGCCTTAATCATCTACTTATCTGTAAAATAAATCACATTAAAAGAGTATATTTTCTATTGTTAGAATTCAAAAAGCATTTAATAAACACACAATTAACTATTGTGTGCACAACCATGTGGGAGACCTTAGGAGTGACGTAAAAATGACAGAAACGCTGCACACCCAGCACACAAAGTCTCCAACTTCGGAGGCTACAAAAACCTTTGG
Organism: Halichoerus grypus; assembly: GCF_964656455.1. Taxonomy (NCBI): domain Eukaryota; kingdom Metazoa; phylum Chordata; class Mammalia; order Carnivora; family Phocidae; genus Halichoerus; species Halichoerus grypus. Next base: position 143,851,406 of record NC_135718.1, read on the forward strand.
GATTCATAGTATTCAAAGCTATCATTTTGTGGGTCATGAAACTGAAGTTCACAGTGTTTGACTTGTCCAAGATCAAAGAAAAAAAAAAACAATGACAACTAACATATCTTGTATGGTTCCCAGGTGCCGAACGCTTCCCTGGTATTATTTCCTTTAATTCTCAAAACCACACAATGAAACAAGGGCTATTATTGTCCCCATTTCACTGATGAGGAAACTTAGTATCAAGGAGATTAAGTGACTTGCCCAAGACAAAGCCAAGTCTAAGAAGGAGGCTGTGTGACCCTCTGTCCGTTTCTCGTGCCACCTCCCCACACTGACTGAATAACCCGAAATTATCCCAAGGCCACACGTGAGCAGAACTCCAAGCAGGAGCGCCGCTGACCTGGCGCCTCTCAGCCCTGTGGAGAGTGACATCAGCAGTGACAGAGACCGTGGGCTTCTGCAGTTCCTCACACGCAGGCTTGGGACTTCTCATCTGCCTTGTTATTTATTAAATGAGATTCTGGTTACTTTCATAAAAGGAAAAAAGAAGGTGTTCTTTCTCTCTCCCTGCCCCCACTTCCCTCCCTCCTTCTCTCTCTCTCTCTCTCTCCCTCCCTCCTTCTTTCCTTCCATTCTCTCTCTCTCTTCCTCTCTCTCTCTCTTTCTCTCTCCCTCTCTCTCTCTCTCTTCCTCCCTCCCTCTTTCTATCTCTGTCTCTGTCTCTCTCTCCCTCTCTCCCCACCCCGCCCCCGTCTCTTTCTCTGTCTCTCTCTGACACAAAAATAGAGACAGACAGAACATGTATGGGGCCACAGGCTTAGAATCAGACCATCCCCCCAAGCCACGCATTCACTTACTTCACCAGAGCAGGACCTGCCAGAGTCCACTGTGAAAAACTGCCTCATTGGCCCCCTCCTCCTCCCCCAGAGCCCATCAAAGTCTTTGGTTAGGGAGTTAAACTCCTCTATGAGCCACTTCTGCCACCTAGCGTGAAGAGATCTAGAAAAAAATAATTTGGGTGGATAGCAGAAGAAACACAATATAACCCCAAATTGCAAGACATTTTCAAATAAATACCATCTACTTACCCCAGACTATTTTAGAAGTTACAAAACAAATGAGCATTTATAGGTCTGATGCAGTAGATTGAGGCCATGATTTTAAACCAGCCGAAAGCTTTTTGACAATATATTGCAAAAGAATGTACCATGAGCATAAGTTCCAAGATAGGCCACAGTCACTTTGAGATCAAAATCACGTGTACAAACTACGAAAAATTTCAACTCAGCAGGGACCAATCCAATGAGATTGTATTGATATCTACTAAGAAATTGCTTTTCCTAAGAAACCATAGTTCAGGAGAAGCACATTTTCCCTAATGCTGAGACATGAGGGAATCTCTATACTTGTTTGTTCTGTTGTTGTTATCCTGATAAAAAGGGCACTATGTGATGTAAGATAATGTTTTCAAAAACTTCCTTACAATAAACCTAATATGTTTCACACAGCTTTCCCTGTATCATCTGCCGGCATAGGCTGGAGACAACCTCAGGGTGAAATTCAGTGCAAGCGTCCATTGCAAGGGGCCAAAGCACATCCCAAGCACACAGCTTTCCGGTAGTGTGGTTTTACTGAAAGGTGAAGTGAGGTGTGGAAAGCCTAATTCTCTCTTTCAGAAAATCTTCAATAAAAACCTTCTCGGGGCTGGGTGGCTCAGTTGGTTAAGCGTTCCACTCTTGATTTCAGCTCAGGTCATGATCTCAGGGTTGTGAGATCGAGCCCCGCAACCAGCTCTGCGCTGAGCATGATGGAGCCTGCTTGGGATTCTCTCTCCCTCCCCACCTGCCCCTCCCCCGCCACTCCTGCTCTCTCTAAAAAAATATAAAAAAATAAAAAAATGTTTCTCACAACTGGCCATGGAAAAAAGATTGGACAGAGAGAATTCAGGTTTTTATAATTTCTGGAAAACCCTTGGAGTGCAGACAGTCTGTGATTCTGATTAATGAAATACTGATTTCCTTCAATAATCAACCAGGAAAAGCGTAGGGCTACTGTTCTTAATGGAAATTAAAGAGCCAAATAAGCCCCATATCAGTGTGGAGAAACAACCCCCTCCAAAACAAAGGGGGGGGAGGGTGCCTAGTGCAGTCACTCTGAAATCAGAGTGAAATTGGGCAGTTGAAATTCACAGCAATTGAACCCGTCTCAGCACCTGCCCCCTCAAACGCACAAGCACCTGCCACGCAGAAGCGGAATGTACTGCAATCTCCATCTCTCAGAGTATCTAGTGCAGGAAATGTAGACCTCGGGGAGAATTGCTGGAAACCAGAGGGGCAGTCCAATCGGGTTCACGGGCTGGCAACACACCGGCGGCTAGTGTGGGCACAAGGGACTATGAGAAACTGCCTCTTCAGGGCCAGCGCCGGGGATCCAGTTACATCACAGAGGGTGAAACCACTTCAAAGCCCAGATATTGGCAGCCTGAAGCCCATGAAGGACTGAAATGAAATACTACCTATTTCACCAGGCCTGGAGCGACGAATCATACAACCTAATTCCTCTGCCGAGCTTTGGTTAATGATCAAGAGGCTCGTCTCTCCCTGGCCCGCTTGGCATATTGAATGTAGTTTGTCTTTATGTACGTGTTTCATTTTTTGGAAAGCTATACGAGATGATGGAGGGGCATAAATTAAAGAGGTATTTTAGGCAGGGGGGAAGGCATTTATTTATTTTATTTATTTTTTATTTTTTTTAGTCCTGCCACCTGCAAAGTCCTTTCAGAGCCACAACCGATAGAAGCTGAAATGCTAGAAGGGAAAGAAGCAAGAAGAGAGAGTCTGCACCGTTAAAATAGGAAAGGCTCTAGGAATGTGGCTCTAGGCCCAGGAATCCAAACTGGTTATCTCGGACCATAATTCTTTAAAAATATTTTCCAAGAAGAGAGGCTCGTATCCCTAGACTGAGATTGTGCCGGGGAGCTCCTAAACTCCGGTCCAGCATCTTGCCTTAGAAGGGTCTAGAAATATCGAGGAAAGATGAGTTTGAAAACACACAGAAGTCCTATTAGACAGCTGCCCAGCATTCCTGTGACTTTTTCTTTACTCGCTGTAGTCCCTTGAGGCTGTTTCCACCACCACCACCATCCCCCGCACCCACCTCTGCACTCCCACCCCGCACTCCCATGTCTAGAGTGCTATTCCTCTTTTCTGACAACTGCTGAAAGCCCAATTTCATACCCAACACCCACAAGAAAATTTCTCTGCAAATCACATAGATTTGTAAAGCTCTTTCCTGAAGCCCTACGGGGATTATAAGCCACCTATTATGTCCCTTAGTTTCCTCATTGTTCATGTATTTGTTCTATTTCCAAAAAGATGATTCATTCTTGAAAAGTCTTATGGTTGGTTATACTTCAGGATTCCCCAAGCACCTTTTCAGCCCAACAATATAGTAGCTACTCAGTAAACTGTTGAGGGTTGACTTTAAGCTCTAGATGAACTATCGTAAATTGGACCTCATAGCTCTAAGGTCTTGGGTTGTGATGAGGATGAGATGTGCATAGGAAAATGATTGTTTCATCTGACACAGAAATGAGGGTGCGTAGTTATCATTTACCTTGACCTAAGCTAGAGATTCTTCTTGTCTTGTGCTCAAAGACTACAAATGATATCTTATACTGTTAGAAGGAAAAGAACAGCTGCTTAAGGAAAGGGCACAAGAAATTGTAATAAAGGACTTCCCACCCCATTTTCATCAAGTCCTCAAAATTGGAGCCACCAGCGAAGCTCAGTACAAACAGCATGTGTATGGGAAGGCCTGGCAAAACTGGGATGGTTTTAAGAAATCGGTGCTTAAGGAGAGAGAGAAGGCTTTTCAAGGCACAAGTCTGTGTCCCAGAGAGCCTTGGGATCTAAGATGATGCTGCCTCTCGCTATGGGACAAAGAACCTTGCCGCAGAGGAGAATTCACTCAGCAGAAAAAATTACGTGACTGAGAAACCAGATTCAAATTGAGTCAGAGCCAGCGTTAGGCACAATTTGCAAGCAAGTGAAGTTGGCCGGGGCGCTCTTGTGATCCCCATTTCTGTACCTGTCTTCCCTCTTCCCCTCAACCATCCTCCCGGTAGGTCCTCGGGCAAACTGCTGGATTCCAGGACTCTCAGCCCTGGGACCTCAGCCAGCGCTGCTTTTCATAATGATCACTCACACTCTGGGGTTCTCAAGTACCTGGTTTGGAAAGCAATCTGATCAACTCATAGAACTGCAAAATTTCTAAGCAAAAAACTTACTTTGCAATTATTTCATCTGACCCCCTTACACCAGACGGAGGCCACAGAGCTGAAGGGATTAATCCTGTCCCCCACAGCTAACTAGTAGCAGAACTGGGACCATCCCAAAGCTTCCTGATTGGCAGTGCTTTATTCCTCCTGCCATACCATTCAGTAACTCATCCAATAAATATTCACTGAACACCAACCATGTTCCAAACCCTGTGTTAAACTGCCAAATTGAGATCACCAAAATGTTATAGACTAAAGCTCAGTATTATTCTTTAAATCATTTATTCATTCAATAATAATTCATTGAAACTTCTAGAAGAAAACATAGGCAGGAAGCTCCTTTACATCGGTCTTGGTGATGATTTTTTGGATTTGACACCAAAAGTAAAGCCAACAAAAGAAAAAATAAGCCAGTGGGACCACATCAAACTGAAAAGCTTCTGCACAGCAAAGAAAACCATCAACAAAATCAAAAGGCAACCTATGAAATGAATGAAAGGGAATGGGAGGAATTATTTGCAAGTCACATATTTGATAAGGGGTTAATATCAAAAATATATATAAGAATATATAAAGAACTCATACAATTCAATAGCAAAAAAAAATCTGATTTTAAAATGGGCAGAGGATCTGAAGAGACATTTTTTCCAAAGAAGACATACAGATGGCCATCAGATACATGAATAGATAGGTACTCAACATCAATATATACACCTATCTATATATACCACTATATAGATATGTAGACATATCACTAGATAGATAGACATACACACAATGGAATATTATTTAGTCATAAAAAGGAATGAACCATTGCCATCTGTGACAATATGGATGGAACCTGAAGGCATTATATTAAGTGAAATAAGTCAGGCAGAGAAAGATAAATACAATATGATCTCATTACATGTGGAATCTGGAGGGAAAAGCTAATAGATACAGAGAACAGATTGGCAGCTGCCAGAGGTAGGGGTGTGGGGGATGGGCAAAATGGGTGAAGGGGGTCAAAAGTTACAAACTTCCAGTTATAAAATTAAAAAGTCATGGGAATGTAATGTAGAGCACAGTGACTGTAATTAATAACACCACATTGCATATTTGAAAGTTACTAAGAGAATAGGCCTTAAAAGTTCTCATTATCAGAAAAAAAATCCTACAACTAGGTACCATGATGAATGTTAACTAGTGGTAGAAGACAGCTGTGGGTTCTAGACTTACCTTGTGAAAAAAAGTCATTTGTCCTTTTCTCCTGCGCTATTTCATGCCCAGCCGCCTTCCCCAACTTCCAGCTCTGCAGAGCTATAGGCTGGCCATCAGACGAGATGCAGAGACAACAGCCTTCCATAGACTTCTTCACCAGCTCCCACAGGTGAAGGTCAAGTCCCTAGAAAAAAAACAAAAAACTCCTTATTCCACCTCACTCATGGTGGTTCTCCTTCCCTAACGGAACCCTGCTACAGAAAAGCATTCTTAAATCTCCTTTAATCCAGTATTTCTGAAACACGAGTAATGTATAAACTCTTAAAAACAAACTTGCAGTTTCCTATTGTTGACAAATTCTTTTTTTTATGACCGAACCATATACAAATATTGATCAAACATGTACAAATACTAATATATAACTCTAAACTAAAATAAACTTTAAGTGTTACATATAAATAAAACTAAAAACCAACGAAATTGAAATCAGTTACATTAATGTAATGTGCCCAGCAATGTCATTTTGCTGAAATGAAGTCACGAACGAACCTTCAGTCCAGGTGCTTTTCAAATCTCAGGACTGTACCACCAGCTGCCGTGTGATGATATAATATTTGTGACCCCTTCTTGTACTCGGATTATTACAAAGCCTTCTTTTCTACAGTTTTCTGAGATGTCATACGCCTGTCACTTGGCGCAAACACATCACCCGGTGATAAATGTAAACTCGAGACTCAGGAGTAAATAAGAAGTTAACTTTGCCACTGTCCGGGCCTCCCGCCTCCATCCTTCCCTCTCCCTCCCCTTCCTCCCCGAGGACACCATCCTGTCCTGTCTGGGCTTAGCCAGATTCCAGCTAAATCAGTCCTCCCCAAGAGAACAAGGCTTTCAGCCTCCTCCAGACAAGACCTTCCGGCCAAGGGAGAGCTGCTGCTTTATTGAAGGTGAGAGCAACACAGCCAACTCTACCATAGGTTGGAAAATTCCAGTGAAAGGGGCAAGGATGTTTCCTCTGCTTCTTCAGAATAACCCAGAATAACTCGTCTTATTGCCACTGCTACACAGCTTTCATCTGGAAAGGTCATCCTGGAAGGCCTAACCCTGGCAGAGTCCAGGACCACACTAAGAACGAAAACTTAGCGTGAATGGGCATGAAAACTTCAGCACCTGCCGCCGCCCCCTCGCCTGCCCGGAAAGCCACGACACACCCAAGGGCGTATCAGCCACACGGAGGCTTGTGAGGCTAGAACTCCGAAGTTGTATCCAACCTCCAGGCGCCACTGGATTCATATCATTCTAGCGGAGACTCTCGCAAAGACTCAGACACACAACACATTTGTGATAATGGTTATTGCTAAAGGCCGGTTTATTGGTTGCATTTCTCTCTGTGACATGGGATTAGAATCTGTGCTTAGACCTAAAAATCGCTGCTTCCTTTGTCTCCCGTGGTCCGACTGATCATCGGTGAACCAGTGAAACAGCTTATGGGACACGGTCACCTCCCAAGACAAAATTTTAAATAAGAGCTAATCTGCTCGGATAACGTAATGGATGGCAGACTCATCATGAATTTTTTAACAAAAATTAGAATGGGAGGAGGACGGCACCCAATCTTGGTGGCAACCAGGCCACTCCCCACCCCCACCCTGACCGCCAATCTTCTAGTCTCTCTCTCAGACACAGGAAGTCACTGGGCTGGGATGTCCAGAGCTGCATTGTTAGCTACTCAAAACAAACATGCATGGCTGTTTCCCTGGAAAATCCACTGCCACTCCAGGGATGTCCAGGCACCTTTTCCAAGACTTGTCCTCACCGTGGGAAGTTAATGGACTTGAACAAGATGAAACGAAACACAAAAAAAGGAGGACGATTACAATCATCATGACAGCCGCCGTTCCCTGGGCCTTCTCCTGGCCAGATAAGGACCCCACCGTCTCCTATCTAATATTCACAGAAACCCTTTGTTTTTCAAAGAGGAAGCTAGAGCTTAGGAAGGTGAAGAACGTCGCCTGCCCGCCTACATAGGTAAATGAAGAAGCTGGCCCCGCCTGATCCCAAAGCCCAGCCCTTGACCACTACCGCACCATCCTGCACTTAGCAAGACTTCACTTGGCACCATTCCTCTTAGAATGCAATGTGAGCTAGACTTGCAGAGAGACAGACACGAAGTAGTATGAGACCAGGATCAGGGAATCTGGAAGGCTTCTCAGAGAAGCGACATCTGGCATCAAAGAACGAGGGGCAGCGGGCATCGAGGACCAACTGCTGAGGAAGGCTGGAAGGAAGCCAGGGCAGGTGCTTTTCCGTGCTCTTTGATTTAAATCCCACAGTAAACCTGGGCGATGGGCGATATCAGGCCCATTTTACAGAGGAGAAAACCAAGACCCCTTAGGAGGGTTAACTGATTTGTCGAAGACCGCAGCTTGTAAATCACAAGCCCCAAAGCCCTCTGCTTTACTGTGGATGGTCAAGCTAGCAAGCTGGCCACTTAATGCATAACACTCTTCTGTCGTTCTTAGAAGTTGCCAGGTTTTGCAGATCAGTTGATGATTTGGGGCCTCTAGGTGAACAAAGGAGAGTTTGTTTTCAGGTGCCTTTTCTTTTCATTCTTTAGCCTCTCCTGCCCTCCTGTGGTTATATAGAGTTATAGCCACCTGGGCTTTCAACTCACACATCACCGTGAACACCGCTCTAATAATGAAGGGGGAGTAGGGGTATAGTAAATATTTGTACACAAAGAGGTAGTGCATGTCTGTTTAGAAAGCCCAGCTCGAGGGGAACTTAATGTCAAGGGAGATCATGGAAACTCAGGAACGAAACAGTGGGAAAAGGATTGCTCTAGACAAAGCTATTTCAAGTTCTGGACCCCCACTGACTTGCCTACCTCGCTACAGTTTTGCCAGTTAGAAACAATGTCTTCAGTCAGCGGTGAAACAGACAACAGCCTGTCCCCAGAGAGGAGACATCTGCACGAACCCGCGTGTGAGAACCAGACCTAGTCCTTGGTCTCAAGTATTTGAGAAATGCCTGCAAACAGCAGTAGCTCCTAGTTTTGCCTTTCATTCTGAAGAATGCTTGCTAATTTCAGATGAGCGCCAGTGTGAAATGGGCATGGCCCCATCCCAGCAGAGGAGAATATGACACGCAGCTAACAGAGAGCATTCCATTATTCAAGACAAAAGGCCTTTTATTGCCAGGAAAAATGGCCAACCCTCACCGCTCTTAGAAAAGACGGTAGGAAACAGGAATGAGAGCACACAGTGAACAATTTAAATCAGAGGCAAGGAAGACATTTCCAAAGGAAATGCGAATGTCAGTGCAGTATGTTGCAAAGAAAACTGAACTCAAAATCTAGAGGGCTGGATGTTAGTTCTCACTCTGCCACAAACCAGCAGGGTGACCTTGGGAGAGTCGTGTCCCTGGAGGGTTCCCAGTCCCCTCCTCTGCAAAGAGAATGTCACACTCAGCAATCTCTAACGTCCATTCAAGCCTAAATGTCCATAAGCCTAAGATTCTATGATGCTTCCCTTTGGAGACCGTCAAAGGGAGGCAGGCAGTGGGGGCGGGGAGGAGAGAAATATTTTGAACTGTTTCCATTGGTTTGGACACAGATGTACTTGCCACCAAGGAAATGACTACAATGACCTTTTCAGATGACCTTCTATTCCAAAATCGAGGGAATTTAGGGATGCTTCTCAAAATAGAAGCATTCTGCCTGATGAATAAAATGCTAGCATCTCAAGATTTTAAATCTTAATGGTCCCCTAATGCAACCCCCTGACTGATGTTTGAATCCTACCACTAGTATTCAGGCTCCTTCTTAAATACTTCTAATGCCAAGGAACTGGTTCTTTCCAAGGCAATTCAAGCAGTCTTTGAAAAGCTGGTCTTTAGAGGGGACTTCTGCATCCTTAGCTGAAGTCTGTCTCACTATAGCTGCTAATCACTGGTCCGAGCTTTGTCCTTGGGAGTCAGAGAGAAAAAACCTAATTCTTCTTTCTCTTAATAGTCATTCAAAGATTTAAAGGCATTTTAAAAAGTTATCATCTGTGTAACCTTGGGCAAGAACTTATGCTTTCCTGTGTCTTCTTTTTCTCATCATAAAGTAGGGGTTAAATGAGTTAATATGTGTGAAATATGGCTTCACAAAGGAGAATTAGTCGATCACCTCCTTCACTGTATATGTTATGCCTTTATTAATAAACCCTAAAGAATTAATTAGGTTTTTTAGTGTCCACAGGTACACTAAAGAAGGTACAATGAACTTCCTATCAATTAAACCAACTATCACCTAAAACCTTTAAACCACTTTTACACTTTTCCCATATTATACTTGGCCAGAAGGGGCTCTACAAAAGATGTTTTCAACAAGGTAAATATGAAAGAATACCTTACGTATTTCAACGTACTGAGAGGTTTTGACAACTGGGGTAAATGGTTGGGGTTGAATTGGTGATATGTAAATAGAAACCTAAGCAAACAAAAAAAAGAAAGAAAGAAAACCCCAATTTCATTAAATCTAGGAAAAACAAAACATTGTGCAAGAAAGGAAAATTATTTGTATCCACTACCATTATAAGACCAGTCGCTCTGTTTTGCATCTTTTGTAACCAGTGTATTGAGGAATTGCAATTTCAACTCAGTGGGAAACAAACAAAAACTTTTTTAATCCCTGTTTTTATTCACACTCTGTCAAATCTTTCTTCCCTGCTTGATAATAAATCCTTTCACACCTCGGGCAGGCCCCATAACTTCCCAGTTATTTGCAGTCATTAAAACTCAGTCCCATCTTGTAACAAGTCTGGGCTCATATCTGATTCTAAACTTGCCCTCTCCCTCATTGCAAGTCAGACCTGCAGTGTGAGGGACTGGAGTGGGAAGGAAGATGTGGTTTTATGGCCACACCTCCTCCATGCTCAGACTCCAGATCCCTTGGGGAAGGGAGGCGGGGGGGGGGGGGGGGGGGGGGGCGGGGGGGGCGGGCATCGGTAAAAGACAAACACTTCCTTACTTCATCGGAGTCACTGCAATCCTCTCTCTGGCCAATCCTGACTGGCCAGTAAGGCGAGGCGTGTGGGGCAAGTGCCCAAAGTGGACTCTTCTATGGAGTTCATGAGTATATGGACTGGAGGCTACAAGATGCTCCTCCTCACTATACGGGTTATACCACATGGATCCCCTGATGTGGGGGCCCTGCTCAGCTCCATCTCTCCTATCTTCCCACATCCTGTCATTAGAGGTCCATCCAACCACTTTGGCCCATGGGGTCCCCGCATCATGTGGGGTAGCCCACTTACGTGGCATCTCAGCAAAAGGGCTCACCTCCCACCGAGTGCACTCAATCCACTAGAGACCCAAGCCCCCCCCCCCCCCCAGGCCAGTCAGTGGTTGGCAGGCCAGAACCCTGCTGCGGCCCCCTTCTCAGCCCTGCAGGCTCCCTCCCTGCTGCTTCCCCCTTTCTCAGGTACTCAGGGGCCGATCAGGCAGTCTGATGGCCAGGGTGTGAGAGGCCAGTCTCCCTGCCTTGCAGTAAGCACAGCCCAGCTTTACAAATGATTGTCTGAGGGCTCCTTTCATGTGGTGGGAGGGAAGGAAAAGCACACTTATGCTCCCTCTGGGGAGGTAGCAATCCCCTTTTACAATGAACACCACACTCCCACAAGGCTAATGACTAAAAAGTCCCTGTCTCTGGGCACAGCATCCCCCTTCCTACCCTCTCCTCCTGTGTAGATGGGGTGGCAGTGATAGCCGAGAGGTTCTACCACCTCCTAGGAGGCCCTGGAGGGAGGTGCCTGCCTGCTTCCCTCTCTCTGCCTCTTCTTTAAAAAGTAGGAGTCTTTGAGCCTCTTACTTTCAGACTGGGGTTTTAGTCTCAATTCTGGGACAGCAGATGTTCCTGTATCTGTCTCCCTGATTAAACTGTGTGCTCCTTAAAGACAGAGGCCATGTCTAATCCCTCGGTGTATCCCAGCCCCTAGCACGGCACCGGGCATGCAATAGGCCCTCCGTAAGTATGGACTGAATGAAGTGGGATCAAAAGAATAATTAATGGTTGGATGGATAAATAGACAAATGACAGATTGATAGATGATAGATAATGGATGGATAGATGATAGATAGATAGATAGATAGATAGATAGATAGATAGATAGATGATAGATAGATAGATATAAAGGCAATAGGACTCTTTCCAGCTCCCACTGATATTCACAAGAATAAACCACCACTGGTCTTGTGTATTCATCTCAGCCTGAGACAACACAGACACGACAATGAGAACTACATTGAAGAACCCCCTGCAACTGATTGTTTCAGGCTCTCTTTTCATCCTCTTACATCCTCTTCTTCCTTTCTCTCGGGCTTTATTAACCTCAGATACAAGGATATTTGCACTATACTAGGAAGAAGAAAAAACAAAATACTCTCCTTTTCTCATCTAAAATATCTGAATGAGAAATGTGTTACATATCCCTGGTGTTTTTAAGAACCGAGACTCATCCAGAAAGTCTCAAAAAACGTCCAGCATGCTGGGATGGTATAAAATAACCCTTAAGTAACTGTCAGAATTTCACCTTAGAAATGCTTCCTAGAACCTGGAGAGGGAGGAAACAGAAAGCCTGGCCTGCCCATGGCTAGGGCTTCTCATTTATTTCTTCCTGAAGACCCACCTTCCCAGGAACATAACCCATCCCAAGCCATGAAGAAGGATCAGAAGTCAAGAAACACGGGATGCACCCCTGACCCTCCCACCAACTCTATTTGGTTTCCTCATCGGTGAAATGAGGAACTTGAACCTTATGAATCTTAAGAAGCTGTCCACCTTTGGGGCGCCTGTGTGGCTCAGTTAGTTAAGCATCAGGTCATGATCTCGGGATCCTGGGATCGAGCCCCACATCAGGCTCCCTGTTCAGTGGGGACTCTGCTTCTCCCTCTCCACCCTACTCCTGCTCTGTCTCTTACTCTCTCTCTCAAATAAAATAAATAAAAGCTTTGAAAAAAAAAAAGCTGTCCACCTTTAAAATTTAAACTCTATTTAAGAGCCATGAAAAATCTGACAACAATAGAAGCTCTTCCCAAAAGAGAAGGAAATTTCCAACCCAAGTGTGGTAGGCTGAGTAATAGCACCCTCCCAAAGATGTCCAAGACCCCCTGGATCTTGTGCATATGTTACATGAGCCCTTTGAAGCAGAGAGATGTCCTCGGCTGAGAGGTGGCAGAAGGAGAAGTCAGGGAGATTTTAAAAGGTGAGGGGGGCTCCACCCACTGCTGAGCCACATGGAAAGCACGAGGAGTCGTGCTGGCAGCCCCTAAGAGCACACGGAACAGCCAGCGAGGAAACAGGGTCCCCAGTCCTACAACCACAAGGAACTGAATTGGGTCAGCAACCTGAATGAGCCTGGAGGCAGATTCATTCTAAAAGTCTCCAAAAGAGGAATGCAGCCCGGCCAACATGTTAGTGCTTTTATCTTATTGACAACCTTCATGCCACTCTCTTTAAGAAACTTCTAGCGTTTTATTACAACTTCCTCTGACCGAAGAATTGGGCCTCAATTGCCGATTACATGACATGACCCCTTCCCAAGTACAGTGCTTATTCCTTTCAGGCCAATGACCATGTGCCCATCACTGTGCTAAGTGCTAGATCTGTATTCTTCAAACTGTGGATCACAACCCACTGATGAGCTGTAAAATTAATTTAGTGGGTCCTGACCAGAAATTTTAAAAAAATATGAAATAGCATAGAACAGATAATATCAGTGTATCACACATAGGAAGGATGACTATTGTTTCATGAAGTCCTGTTAAAGTGATGTGTCTTTCTGCATGTATGTAGGTATGCCAACCAGCAAAGCAAAAAAATAAATAAATAAAATGTATTTCCTACTGCAGATTATGGTTGAAAAAATTGACAGTGCTTTCAATCTATCTTATCACTTAATCCTGACACCTCCATATCGGGTAGGTAGGGTTATATTCTCAGTTTGAAGATAAGAAAACAGACTAGGGGGAAAAAAAAAAAAGCTTGAGCAACATGCTCAGGATCCAAGAGCTAATAAAGTAGTAGATTTGGGATTCAAATCTAGATCTGTTGATTCAAGTCCATGCTCTTAACCATATGCTGCCTCTCTTTAACAGGACCAAGAAACAAAACTAGAGGTCTTGTTCAAAGCTATGTTCACAGCTGTTGACAAACGGCCTACTACAAAGGGAATATACATAAATATCCTAGACTAAGCACCCACTTGCACAGATCAGCTTTGCTTTCCACCCTTGAAATCATTCTGCATAGATCAGATTTGGGATGAAGACTGGCTCGTAATATTTACAGAAATTGGATGCCTGCCGTGTTCAAAATGTGCACTCACAGATCCCCTGAACTCACCCACATGTGCAGCGGTGGACATGGAGACACGCACTCCAAAAGCCTTCATGGTGTCTTTTGTAAATCGTACACATCCTTAGAAATAGCACAGAATTCTCTAACATCATCCTCTCTGCCCTACACTTCCGTGTCTGTCTCCCCAGTTTGCTTCTGGAGATCTGACTTTAGGAGAGTACTGTGGAGCAAACCCAACACATAAAGCCATCAAGCCATACTTGGATTTCTTCCTCATAATTTCTAGTATAGGCATTAGAAATATAGGTAGAAAACTATTTTAAAGAAATGTGATTCCTTTTTCCTGATATTATCTTCTTATCTCTCCTCCTTTTTTTGTGGAGAGAAACATAACTACATAGGGACATACTACAAAGAAATTCCTGAGCATCGTTTGAAATTATCCAGTCTCAACTGGGAAATGATGCGGATTGCCATAGGAGTAAAAACAATTCAGGGCACCTGGGTGGCTCAGTCAGTTAAGCATCTGCCTTTGGCTCAGGTCATGATCTCAGGGTCCTGGGATCGAGCCCTGCATCGGGCTCCCTGCTTCTCCCTCTCCTTCTCACCCTCAACCCCCGCTCTCTCTCAAATAGATAAATAAAAATTTTGTAAAAAGTAAAACCAATTCTTCTCTCTGTGCTGTGTGGCACGTTGAATGGCTTATTGGCTTTTCGAGTGCTTTTGCAGATCTGACCCAGGTAGATAAAAGTGACTATAAGTAGGATTCCCTTTATACTCCAACATGAGTTCTGCCACTTCACCAGGATTAAAGAAAAAAAAATGACAAACTTACCGTGCACCCAGGGCTCGGATCAAGGTGACCAGCCAAACGACCTCACCCCTCCAATAACAAGTGAAAACTTGCACAGGAATAAAAACAGATAGACTCATAGTACAGCATTTGGCACTTGAGTTCTCCAGATGTAAAAGGAGTAGACAGTGTTCCTTTAAATTACATTATGTTAAATGAGCCCCCGATTCCTCCAAATCTTCCCACGGATGGGTCGCAGGGGATGACCAAGCCCCTTTTATATAAACTGAGGATGTCTTCATTCACAGCCAGAGACAAAGTCTTCATTCCCCACCGCAGAACCAAAGAGCCTCACTGACTATAGACAGGGTTCCCTGTCTGAAGGCCAAAATTCACCACCTCCCCTGTCCCCAAAGAGCCTCAGAACTGCAGCTAATGAGGTCGCCATCAAAAACATCCAAAAAATCATTACAAGTCCTCATGGGCTTCTCCCCTGAGTCGAGTGTAGTAGTCCTAACGCAGAAGGCCCCACGAATGCCAAGTTGAGCAAAGAGGATTCTTTCTGGGCCTCGGAGCTTTCAGTCACAATCCCTGAGTGGCCTGGTAACGATCTGGAGTTACCGTCAAGCAATTGGGGTTCCATCACTTTGACGGGCACGAGTTAGATTATGTGGCCAAGGAATAAATCAATCAAATCTGATATTCAAAATGGATCAGTCAGTTCAACCAACCCAGCACGAGCCGGTTGAGAGCAGACACATCCTTGGTGGGATTCAGAAGGATAATAAGTTCCTCAGGTATGGGACAAAAACCGTTTCTGATGCAAAACTAATGGAACAGTTCTGGTAGCCAGACAGCCCGTAACCACCAACCTCAAGACCAGCAATCACTCCAGCTGCTGTTGCCTGGGGCTTCCTCGGGCTCTGCATTTAGGGAGCTGCCACCCCTAATGTACTGACCGTCCTCTGACCTCACCCTCAGGCTGCCTGGACCACTTCCTTTGCTAAAAATACCCCAGAACCGTCCTCACTGCAGAAAAAGCAGCACAGCTGTGGCCAGTGTTGATGTTGCTGAAGAAGCCAGCAAATCTGGTCACCCAAGATTCCGGTCCAGCCACGCAAGGAACGGGGAGGTCCTTCTGCCCCTGGAAAGCCTTTCTGGGCGTCTAGTCCTAAGGGACATGGGAATCTGCCACGGGCCCTTTGTGGGGGGCCATCCAACCTCTTGGTAGCAACAAATCTCAAAAAAGGAGAAACAAAATGTAAATACATCTAGGGTTCATCCCGCTGACTCTCAGCCTGCTTCTCTCCACCAACTCCCTCCTGCCACGTGCAAATGAAAACCAGAAGCATGGGCTTTCTTAAAGAAAGAGCGAGAGCTCCAGTCTTACCCATCACCTATCATCTTAACACTACCCTAATTCTTCCCGAAATGAAGCATGACAGTTGAATCTGCCAGCAACTTTACCCTCCCCTGAACTTTGGCAGCATGGAAAGAGCACCACTTTCCCACTGATCTGAGGGTCACGATTTGAATAATTACTCTAGATAATCACCACAAATAAACTTTCTCTCTATAATAGTAGCTATTTCCCCTTCTGGCTTTAATGTGATTCACCTTCTTCCAAATAAACATCATTTCCCAATGCCTGGAAAGTTCCAATCTTGTTCCAAATTTACATATTACTTTTCCATTATTTCAGGGCAGCAATAATAATAATGCTAACAGTTACAACATCTTCCTTCTCCTGGAAGAATCCTGGCCACTTCTTGCACTTTTCTGGTCTGGAATTCTCTTATGGGCTTATTTTTTCTTTCTCCTCCTCCTCCTTAGTGGAAAATGTTACTTCTAGCTGCTGGATTTAATTTAATTTAATTTAATTACAGCATTTTCCACACATGCCCACAGGCTCTTGGTAATAGTTGCATTTTTAATAAATCTAATATATAATAATGACTTTGTTTTTAATTTTCCACTGAGAGTTGGATCCTAGGTTGAATACAGAGCTCCAGACAGGGGCGTCTGGTTCACTCCATGTGATTGGGTTTCAGGGAACCAAGGGGCTCCTAATTGGAAAATGGCTGGGCCTTCACCCTCTATCCCCACACACCTGTGTTTAATGTCCTCCGCAAATATCCCATAGGATGTGAAATGACCAGTCGTTTCAGTCAAAATGATCAAATAGGTTGTGCAGGCATCCCTCAGGCTGGACGATGAAAGGCAAAGAGAGGTGTGTAAGACAGTCCCTGGCCAAGACCATTACGCACAATGATTTTGTGAGCAGCACTCCTCGACGGAAGCCTTTACCGAGGGACCTGCTGCTCTCCACCTGTGGCCACCGGGCCAGTTCAGAGATGTCATAAGCCAACCAAAAGATGACTCCTATGACCATAGATCTCTCCTTTACAAAGACCACTCTAACCATTGTCAATGCTCATTGACTGGCTGCTTTATGACTGTTGGTCCATGCTCAGTTAATTCAACTATATGGTAAATTAACAAAGCTTAGGGTTTTTCTTTCCTTGTCCTCCTCCCCTATCCCAAGTGCTCAGCAGAGAGCGCAACACCCCAATATGTTCTCAATAATTTGGGGGTCACCTTTACTGGGTGCTTACTTACCATGCCTCAGACACCATTCTAAGCATGTTACCCATACTACTTCGTACAAGCTTCTCATGCTATTGTCCCCATTCTGTAGATGAGGAAATGGAGACCTCCAGAGTCTAGACAGCTTGCTCAAGGTCACCCTGCTAGTCAGTGGCAGAACCTTCCAGCTGCAGCGTCTAAGCTGGTCACCACCAGGCTGCGCTTACCACCTGAAGCCCAGTACAGCAAAATCTGTAGCAAAACATTCGGAAAGTCCTCCACTTGCTTAATAAATCGGGCACCCGGGGCGCCTGGGTGGCTCAGTCGTTTAGCGTCTGCCTTCGGCTCAGGTCATGATCCCAGGGTCCTGGGATCGAGCCCTGCATCGGGCTCCCTGCTCGGCGGGAAGCCTGCTTCTCCCTCTCCCACTCCCCCTGCTTGTGTTCCCTCTCTCGCTGTGTCTCTCTCTGTCAAATAAATAAATCTTTAAAAATAAATAAATAAATAAATAAAATAAATCGGGCACCCTCTCGAGGTCAAGCATCACAGACCAATGCTCTCCTAGCCAGCAACTGAGACCTGCCCACAGAAAACGTCGCTGTGGATTCCAAGCAGCTCTGAGGAAACTGGACAAACAGGACACGCCAGAGCTTCAAAATGAAACAGCAAAACCTGCTACAGTCCTTCTCACGTGTCCATTGCAGGGGGCAGTTTTCAAAAAGATGGTGTGGGGGGGACGTTCCACCCTGCGCCCCAGCAGCCTTCCACGTATCCCCTAGACCGTGCAGGCAAAGGCTTGAAGCACAGATCACCCGAGTCATCTCAAAATGTCTCCTGCCTCTCCCAGAACGCAAGCGCATGGGAGGCCCTTGGGGAGCTGCTCCGAGGCCATTGCTCGCTCACCTCCCTGCCTCCCCTGGGAGGCCGTCACGACACGGCTCAGCATCGCCTCCCAGGTTCCGATGAGGTATGGAGTCCTTGGCATGCCTCCCCCACAGCAGAAATGCAAAATATAGATCTCCGCAGCTGCCATTTAGGATGGGCTCCTCGGCAATGGGGAATCCATGAGTCGTGGTGCGGAGATCCAGCCCCTTCGTGTTGCCCCCTCCGGTGTGAGGGATAAGGACCCCAGGCAGCTGAACACCTGTTGCCCCTTTTGTTGTATATGTACCTAATAAATGGTCTGAGTCTGAAGGTGGCTTGTTTCATCTCCACCAGGCTAATCAGTCCCGCCTCGGCCTTACATTGTGTCTCGTGTGTGTGTGTGACAAACTGTCCCATCAAACTGCTCACCTATTCAGACAATGTAATGAAAATGAACCAGAGAGGATAGGTTTAAATAAGAAAACTCTCATTTCAATGGACAGTGTAAACTGATACCCCCCAGATTAATACACATATATATCAAACACACACACATTTCTATAAAAAACATCCCTGAGAGAAATAAAAAAGTTGCTAATCTAGGAAATTTGCCTCTATTTGCCTTTTGTTGAGCAAGCTAGTGGTGATTTGGGGGGGGGGGGAATGCAAATGCATTCAGTTTAACAAAATTAATATTTATTTTCTATAAACAAGCTCAGTAGAATTCTCAGTGGGCACATATTTCCACATCAGACCTCAAAATTAATTATCAATTCTGAACTTCAGAATCTGTGTGAATCCAAATGCTAAGATGTGTCTGAGGATGGATCCCATTTACTCATCAGGTCTCATATGGGCCATAAAAATAAAAAGAAGGCAGGGAACTCCCTGTTATATGGCAGGATTTGAGAATGAACTGTTCTGGCTAATAAATACAAAGATTGCCAATTTTCAAATAGTTATGTTCAAAGAATTATGTGGAAAAAGGATTAACATTAAAAGTACCATGAACTTATTTTAAACCACTTTTGATGATTCAAGAGACACAAGACAAAGGAAATGAATAATTATTAAGTGATCCAATTACCAAAGAATACAGGAAAAACAACAACAACAACAACAAAAAAAAAGTAGAGACAATCCCTGTCCTAAGGACCCAGACACTCTGTTGGAGACAAGATGTTCCTTAATCGCACTAGAAAACAAGGCAACAGCATTAAGAGCCTCAGACTGCCCTCTGGGAAAACCCATTCTCCTATGTCAGCTTGGCAAGGGGCAGTGGAAGATCACCCACTGAAGGAATGACAGCCACATTTTTACTTTTTAACTTTTTTCAAGTGCCGTCCCAGTTCACTAAATGGATCAGCTGTTATAAATCCCAGGTATAATTGGCTTCATGGACAGCGTATACAAAGGAAAGCTAAATCACTCCCTTCTGCAAAATATAAATGTGTCCGACACACCTAATCTCACTGGTACACTCACACACAAAAAGTTACTACAAAGTCATCAACCTTTCCAGTTGGACTCCTTAACTCTGTTTTATTAAGAATGATGTCATGCACTACTCCTTAGTTTCTTAAAAAAAAAAAAAAATTCTACACTTCTTTCCCCATAGAAGCATCTAACCATAAAGATCATCTTCAGACTGCAGCCATTTGAAACTCATCCAGGAGGTTTCAAATACATGAGGGGGACAGCCAGAGAGGGGAGGAGGGACACAGAGGCTAATGACAGTAGTTCTCGTTAGGAAGCCTTTCGGTCTGAAGGCACTCTGGCCAACTCTTTTTTTTTTTTTTTTAAGATTTTATTTATCTATTTGACAGAGAGAGAGATAGCTAGAGCAGGAACACAAGCAGGGGGAGTGGGAGAGGGAGAAGCAGGCTTCCTGCTGAGCAGGGAGCCCGATGTGGGACTCAATCACAGGACCCTGGCATCATGACCTGAGCCGAAGGCAGACGCTTAACGACTGAGCCACCCAGGCGCCCACTCTGGCCAACTCTTAACAAACATCTCAGGTTATCTCATTTCACAACCAGTTCAAGGCATAGAGTTCATGTCCGTGTAAGGATTGGGAAGCTAGGCTGGACGGTGGAGTAACTGACCAAGAACACAATGGAACGTTCACGCGGTGGCCGATGTCTCTTGGCCTGACCCCAGCCGCTGTGCACTGGTACCCAGAGCCCAGTGAGCAGTTTGGGGACTGCCAGGGTCTTCAGGCAGGCGGTCACCACCTCTGAGCTCAGAACTCTCACGGCGGGACAAGGAGGCCTGAGGTGGGGAGAAACCAGCAACAGGGAGACCTGTAAGAGGCAGGCGGCTACAAAGGACCAGCCTGTTTCTCCCTCCCACTCAAGCATGAACACTTTAAGGACAGGTGTCCTGTCTACTTATTTATCGTCCCCCAAGTCCCTGGGATGCTGCTCAGGGCACAGGAGGCTTGAAAAAAACTTTGTCAAACTGACCTTCATCATTCTTTCTGCTCATAGGACAGGTTTATTGAAGGAGTTGGAACACGATGGGATGTAACCAAAGCACGGGTTTATCCGCTTCCCTATTGCCTCCAGAAACCGGCCCTATAACCAAGTCCTTTCTCTGCCCCCAGATGACACCTTGGGGAGATCCCACAGCTTTCCCAAGCACTCTTAGAAAATATAACGTGTAACTGATAAGCACCCAACCCCTGTCCAGATTAAAATTACATCCAAATTCCTATCCAGTGGGAAACTTGTCCCCCTCCTCATGGCCCCCCAGCTCAGGCGTAATCACTGAGGCCATCGGGGAGGAGGAGGTGCTTTCCAGTGTTGATCTACCTCCTCCCCAATCAGGTACCTGCTGTTCCTCTAGTATCGGGCCCAGGAAGAAGCGAGAAGGGTACAAAACAGTCACATTTGACGAGCACAGTTATATATTTGGCATCCAGCATGCTCTTTTTCATAGATTTTTGTGTGTTCTTTATTTTTTTTTAAGATTTTATTTATTAATTGTGAGAGAGAGAGAAATCGCAAGCAAATACACAGGCAAGGGGAGGGGCAGAGGGAGAGGGGGAGAGAATCCTGAGCACACTCCACCCTGAGCACGGAGCCTGACGCGGGGCTTGATCTCACGACCTTGAGATCATGACCTGAGCGGAAACCAAGAGTCAGATGCTTAACCGACTGAGCCACCCAGATGCCCCTTTATGGGTTCTTTAAAGGCCTCTCCTTAATAAGGGCCATGCTTCTCCTCCTGCTGTCCCCCTAGGACACTTCCACGGGTATGGGGTTGCTAGCACTCAACCCCTCTGTGCAGTTCCCATGCCTCTGCAGGAGGCTCTCCTGGGAGGGATACCTATAGAAAAAGTCCCTTGCATTGACTCCACACTGAGCCCCAGAAAACCTGCCCATTTTCCCAGTGTTTATGCAAACAGGAGCTATTCCCAGCACATCTCTGTCTCCCACCAAGCAGGCGCAGATCCAGCCTCAGCCTGCTGACTTCTGACTTCCCCAGGAGGGGCATTAACCTTGCCTTTCATTTTCTGTTGTCTGATGCTTGGACATCTGAGCACTTCCTGACCCTTGAGAGACTGCGCCTCCTAGGGCTAGCCAGTTCCTAGAGATCATAAACAATTTACCTGGGAGGGCACCTGTCACATGCAAACCAACCCATCTAGAGCCGACATCCCCACACACCTCCTCTATCGGGCCCTTTTCCTCCAGACTACTGCCCTAATCACTCCAGGACCAGGTACCAATCAAGTAGGGACAGCCCCCATGCTCGGAGCCCACTAAAATTATTCATACAGGCTAATTCCAAATCTGCTTACTCTGCGTCACCATTCCTTCCTGCAGAAACCATAATAAAGCCTCGTACCCGTAGTTTGTCCCTCTGCCCATTGACTGTCTTGGTGCTTGGCTATGTGCACCCACCCCCATCGTGTGGCATGCCCCGTCCCTCTTGGGAACTGCGAGTAACAACCTATCCTTTTAATGACAGGAGTCATTAAATACCATCTGTCGCAGGGTTGTCAGGGAGATGCTGGGGGGTTCCAAGGCACTCAGTTGGCAATCAGAGCGTCATGCTTTGAGGGTTGGGGTACTCGGACTGAGAGATCAGAATGCCATTCCAGAGGAAGAGCTACAAACATGCCTTAACTCGAGCCCATTTCTACCCCTTCTGATGAATTACTTGAGAGTTCTTGGTTTTCTCTTCTTGTCCTTCTTCCCTCCCCTCTATCCTTCCATGGGTGTCAGGAGTCTCCTGATCTACTGGCCTTACTATACCTCACATTTTCTATTAGTACCCTATATTTTACACAGGAGGGCATCAAACACCAGACCTTGCATTTCCCAAGCTCCTGGGAACATTTACTCGACCCTCTGAGGCTGTGTGCTCCGCTGACGTTGTAGGGACTCACGTTCCACCCATGCCTCTGGAGAGGAGTAGGGATAGGCAACAACCCTCATCAGAGGAATCCATGCCCTCAGTCTCTCTCTGAACAACCTCCAACATCTTTCATAACCTTGAGGTAAGTGATGAGTGAAAGGGAACAGAACCGTGTTGACAGTCCTTCACACGTTCCATGTGGGTGGTATGCCACCTATGAAACCGTTATCAGCTCTGGGCATCAGCTAAACAAGACACAGAAAGAGTCCCATTTTAATATCCCCTCACATAGTCCTGCTGGATCCATGGGTCTCTCCATGGAGACTTGGGAGAGTCACGAAGTTGTCAAAGTTGTGTCTAGAAGGAGCTTCAGTCAACAGCTACAAACTCACTCTCATTTCACACATGAAGACACTGAAGCCTTCAATAAGTGAAGCTTTTTGTTCCAAAGCCTCATAGTGAACTAGAGAGAAGAAAGCAAAAAGAACAAAACAGATAGGGATGCCTGGGTGGTAGAGTCGGTTGAGCGTCCAACTCTTGATTTCGGCTCAGGTCATGATCTCAGGGTCGGGACATCGAGCCCCACATCGGGCTCCGCGCTCAGCACAGAGCCTGCTTAAGACTCTCTCTTTCTCCCTCCCTCTCATAAATAACCAGATATTTTTTTAAAAAGCGGGGGGGGGGGGGGGAGAGAAAGATAAATAAAACCAAAGCAAAACAAAATAATCCAATGGCAGCAATAATAAAAAAATCTCACCTAAAAGGTGGCCAGTTGCCAATGTATCAAGGTAGACGTCAGCTTCACTGAGGAGGGACCAAGTTTCTGTGTTCCAACACACCCCCATGCACATGTCACTGTGACCCTGTGTTGTCCCTATGCCTTGCTCCTTGTCTCACCCCCAGACCCTGAGCCCCTTGAGGACAAGATCTGACTTGGCTTCAAAAATCCATCAAAAATTGCTTCCACAGTCAAGAGCTTGGAATAAAAAATATGAATAAGGTGTGGTTCCTGCCCTCAAAGAGCTTACAATCTAATTTTAGCAGATGGAGGATGGGGGGGGTTGAAAATAAACAGATAATTTCATACAGCAAAGGTAATCACTGCAGGTGGTCCAAGATCATATAAAAGAATAACAGGATAGCCAAACAGGCAGGGTAGGTCTTCCTGCAGAATGACAGCTTTGTCTTGAAGGATGAAGGGGAATTCACATGTCACACTTGGAAGGAAGGAATGACAGAAGGGTGCTTGCTTCAGGAAGCAGGGCCTGAGCCTAAGGTCATGCTATGTGCCCAGAAGCACCAATCATCTGGTCTCCTGGAGAGTCTAGTTCAAGGCCAGGAGCAATGGGAACCAGGCTAAGAGGCAGCCTGGGTAGAGGAAGGGAGTGGTGGGCCACGTGAAAGAGCTTCAATTTACTTAAACTGAAGTTCATGGAGAGTCACTGAAAGGTCAGGATGGGATGGGGAGATTTGTAGGTGCTCAGAGAGAGAGCGGCAGGAATAGGGATTTGAAGAGAGTGCTACAAATTGGAACACGCCTGTTCAAGTGTAGAGTCCAGGCAAGCTATGCTTTTCCAAATGTATCAAGTCAAATTCCCATTCTCTGTCCCACTTCATTTAGCTCCATGGATTCTAGAACCTGCAAAACCGACTTGATCTGTCAGGCTTAAATTAAGGCAATTTCTGACGAATCAGGCCAATTGGTTACCCTAGCAACGTTGCTTATGTTGAGAGTATTGCAACCAAGTGTTGTTCGTGAGCCTCCTGAAGGCTCCAAAACATAACCAGGAAGGAGAACTCTTTACTGAATGGAGATCTTGGCGAATCTTTTCTGTGCTGTTCTCTATGTGGTGAAAAATAAAAGGTTTTTAATCACTTGCTAACTATAGTGTCTCCTCCTCTAAAACATTATGAAGGTTTAATCCAGGAAGTTCAAGCTGGCCTACATTGATTTCATTACATTCCATAGGAATGGATTTAGGGAATAATTGTACTCAGTGGTAGAAATGAAAAAAGTGTGCAGGCCCGAAAATTCAAACCCCATCGGCCAAAAGGCAATTGGCTTACAGTATGCAAATGTCTTAGCAGGCATCCCCATGGAAATCATTTTCCCTTCTCCACTCTGAATTAGTCCTTTGGAGCTTTAAAACTTAAAATCAGAAGTTTCCTTTCACCAAGGGTCAGCCCTGGAAAATTGCTCCCTACCCCACCAAACATAGTTCCTTTTGGGATTCCCAAGCTGAAGTTGATTTCCTGAATTTACCAAATGCTTATTCTCATTACTGTTTTACGTCCTCTAATTGAGGAAATTCTCTCTTTCCAAAGGTGTAACTATTTCCAACAAGATCCCCCTGTTTCTATGCAAGAAGCATGCCAGGAGAATTACCGCTATCCATTTCAATACTTTCTTCTTTCTGCCAGCCAAAAGAAGGAACTTCACCAACAGCATCCCCTCCCTCGATCAAGATTTATCTATTTCCACATCGTCACAGGAACCAACAGAGAATAACCTGCTGATTCCCTTGGAGCAAGAGGCTTGCAAGCCAAAGTTTTAAATTACAGCTATTTATTCCTTCTTCCATCTATTATAAGTCATCTCTGCAATAATCCCTATCTCCTCACCCACCCAAGTAAAAAAATTCACTTAGGGCCGAGGGTTGGGGGTGGAGGGGTGGGCAGGGTGGGGTAAGCCATTGTAAAGGAATGCCAAATAACCAAAGCAGTGTATCTAAAGGGAGGAGATGCTTCTGGACTGGTGTCATAACTACAGCTATTATTATCTTATTAGATCCTTATAGAAAACACCATGCTTAAACAAAAGAAAAGCTCAGCGTTAAGATGACTTCCCCGCGGTTACATAGCAAAAAGTAGCAAATTACGGAGCTGCGGGCTTGCAGTCTTGAAGCTGCCTGACTCTGCACCCACTGTTCTTTCCAGTGTGTCTGCCATACTAGAGAGGAAGTGAACGTCTCCCGTACTAAGATCTGATGGGACCCATGGCTGCATTACAACAATGTATGGCTTTCAAGAGTTAACAAATGGTGGCATAGATACAGAGAAAAGGGCACCCTTGTGCACTGTTGTTGGATTGTATATTTCCACTATGGAGGATCCTGAAAAAATTAAAAATAGAACTACCATATGATCCAGCCATTCCACTTCTGGAAATATATCCAAAGGAAATTAAAACACTAACTCGAAAAGCTATCTGCATCCCCATGTTCATAGTGGCATTATTTACAGTAGTTAAGACATGGAAACAATCTAAGTATCCATTGATAGATGAATGGATAAGGAAGTGGTGGTGTATATAGGAGGGGATATTTTTCAGCTACAAAAAATGAGGAAACCCTACCATTTGCAACAACATGGATGGACCTTGAAGGCATTCTGCTAAGTGAAATCAGACAGACAGAGAAAGACAAATACTCTATGATCTCGCTTCTATGTGGAATCTAAAAAAAATAAGACAAAACTCATAGAAAAAGAAATCAGCCTTGTGGTTACTGGGGAGGGGGTGTATGGGGGGAGGATAATTGGAGGAAGGTGATCAAAAGGTATCAACTTTCAGTTATAAGATAAATCAGCACTAGGGATGGAATGTACAACATGATGACCACAGCTAGGGGGACACCAATGTATGGTACATGGGAAGTTGTTAAGAGAGTAAATCCTAAGAGTTCTCATCACGAGGAGAATAAATTCTTTTAATTTTCTTCTTCCTTTCTTTGTATTGTACCTATAGGAGATGATGGATGTCAACTAAATCTGTTGCAATAATCATTTCACAATATATGTAAGTCAAACCATCACGCTGTATGCCTTAAACTTATATAGTGATGTATGTCGATCATTTCTCAATAAAACTGAAAAAAAGATACAGTCCTTAATAATCAGTGCTATTAAAATTATATAAACCCAGATTTATAAAAACCATCCCAGCCACTGTACCTTAGGATACTACTTTATTACTTGCTAAATAAATCCTTCCTAAACTGAAAGACAACCCTTCTATAGCACTATTTCTCTATTCAAATAATTTCACTGACATCCCATTTCCAAATGATAAAGTGAAATGTAAATTCCTTGGTGGGTATGAAAGCCTTTTGTTTTGAAACAGGGACTTTGGGGCATTGAATCCCTATGGGTTCTTCTGGTTCACTAAGCTGGAGCAGATTGTGGTGGACCAGAGGGCAGATCTAAGCAATCTGCTCTATCATAGTTGAAGCTGAATGATAAATACCTTCTGGGTACTTCTGGTATGTTGGAAATTTTACCATAATAAAAAGTGGTTTTTTTTATTACACTCTTAGAGTACAGTGTTTCCCAAACTTCAGGTTCTGTGGAACACCTTCACAGTTTTGGCCATCTCCTAGTTGTACTATTATAAATATCATATATAATACTTTTCTTTATATTGACTTTAAACGGATCCATGTTTTTAACAAAACTTGTGCTAATAATAATATTCATGAAATCCTAGGTTTACTAATATCATTTTCTAATATACATTAAAACCGATATATAACTATCAAAATAAAAATATTTCTACAAATGCCATCAACAGCATTCATACCAACAATGGCATACAAATCCTACTTTGGGAAATACCAGTAAGAGAAAAGTATTGAGCCTTGGCCGTTCCTTATCAAGAACATCAAGTAGTTGCGGCATCTGGCTGGCTCGGTTGGTAGAGCATGTCACTCTTGATCTCGGGGTTGTGAGTTTAAGCCCCACGTTGGGTGTAGAGATTACTTAAAAATAAAATCTTTAAAAAAAAAAAAAAGACATCAGTAGTTCTATTACACTGAAACAAAAGGGGTGTGGAGGAGAAGAGTAAGTACTACCTTTGTAAAGACTGAATGTGGCCATGCTGAGAAGTTCTTGAATGCCACTCCACTCTGGCAATTTCTCAGTTATCCCATGTCTTTCTGACCTCAACAGTTTTGAGGAGTACTGGTCAGGTAATTTGTAGAATATACCTCAATATGGGATCCTTGGATGTTTTAATCCTAGTTAGACATGGGTTATGGGGTTTGGGGAATCCACAGAGATGAAGTCCTTTTGTCATTACACAGGGGGTATATCACGGCAATATGACATCATCAGGGATGTTCACCTTGATCATTTTGGTTAAGATTTCTTTAAGGTAAAGTTACTATTTTTCCTTTTCTATATTCTATGCACTGAAAATGAGTCACTAAGTCCAGCCCACACTTGATTACTTGATTGGGGGTGGTAGAATAGCTACATACATTATTTGGAATTCTACTGTAAGGAAGATTTCTCTCCTCCATTTATTTACTTATTTGTCCAATTATTTCTAGCAGTATGGACTCATGCATATTTATTTCATATATTGGGTTACAATTCAATACTATATGTATTTTTTATAATTATTCAAGTTGTTCCAGCTTTGGCCTTCAGGAGCTCTTTCCAGTTGGTGTTTGTGTCCCTTTGACAAGCCTCTATCCTTTTGCTTTCTGAGCACTTCTCTATTTCCTGCCACTACAAAATTCTCCGGGTAAATTTTATATTTTCCCTGTGCTATCCCCAGAATCAGCCATTTCTCCAAGGAAACCTTGTTCATTTTATTGGAGAACAGCATTTAGAAAACAAGATCTGGGTGCTCTGTGTGCTCATGTTCCTGGAGTGTCACTCCTTCTAGACCAAAGGCTTTCCTTTAAAACATAAATAAGAGAAAGGGACAGGGACAGGAGAAGCGACAAACAGTCACCAGGTTTTTGTTGTGCTGATCCCAGAAATGGGCAGAGCCGTGATTTACATTCTGACTCCTCTTGGAAAACAAAATAAATCCCACGGATTAGTTAGTTGGGAGGGACAGTGAAGGTAGATGACCCAGAGGATTTCAGAATTTGAGAGAAATAGAAGATGGAGCAGTGGGACAAGCCATGGAAGATAATTCATCCCAGTTTGCTGAGTACAGGCCTGCTATATGCCTATTACTCCAGTGTCATTATTCATAGCACCCCTTTCACTTTCAAAAGGGTCGCATTTGGATAACAACTAATCTGGTCACCCTAGAAACTGCCTTGAGGATAAGGTTGTGGTGAATAAACCACTGATGAAACACTGAGGGTGTTTTGCTATGTGAAACAATGTAACCGTTCCTTTTGTACCTCTTCTAGAAATTTTCATAAAGATTTAAGCCATTTTTCCATATTCCTTGGATTTCAAACACATTTCTGTTAAAATTTTCGGCATCCAACTGGCCTCCCTGGGCAATGGCCTCCAAAGAGGACAAAAGTGTCCATCTGAAAAGCCCATTGTTTTCTAAGTCAATGAACCCAATAGCTTTGCTAGGTTTATTATCTCTGAGCAGCTTCCATCTAAGGCCCCTTTAGTGCCCTAAGGGCAAATCCCCAAAGGGAAAAAATGTACCTTCTAATAATCTTCTCTTACCCTCAAAATCCTCCTTCTCTGAGCCTGCCTTATGGATTTCGTGTTCACCTTCTGGCCATGCCTTCCTCCACAGTGTGTCCTTGCCATCCCTCAAGGCGCCATCTTGAAGGACACAGAGTGGGGTGTGAGCTGAACTCCATCCTCTACGATTCAGATTTTGAAATTTGGAACTCATGTTTATACAGCAAAAAATGTTTTCCCCTTACATGAGAAAGGCAGAGAAAATCATACAGTGTAATTTGAAAACTCCAGTTGTCCACCCAACAAGGAAAACTTCCAGTATTTCCTGGCAACCGCGGAATGCAGGGAAAATGCAAAGTGCTAAATTTGGAGTCTAGATGAACATTCACTTTTAAATAGGTTTTATAAAGCAATACTAGCTCCAGGAATTGTGGTCCTAGAAAATTTAATCAACTGCAAAAGAGCCATAATAGTTTGTGCAAGTTTGAGAATTAAATGGTTTGAAATATTTGGACTAGAAGGGTCTCCTGGTTTCTTTCAAACTAAGTTGCTCCAGCAAGGGTTACCTAAGTGCAAGCAAGCCCAGGTGACATTTTTATATTTCCAGGAAGCTCTTGTGCCAAGATTCAGCCCACAGAGAATGATCAGGTCTTCATTAAAACCCCCAGAAGTAGGAATTGAGACCAGGAAATAAGACATGCTGACTACACCAATGTGTTGAGCACCAGGACTCAAATCATAAGAGCTGCTCAGGAAACAGATCTCAGTCCTGGCAGAGGGTGTGTTATAAAACCCGTAGCTCCCACCACGGCTTCCCTACTTCCTGCAGTAAGGAGAGAGGGTCTACCCAGAGGTCAGAAGGCAGGTGTGAAACAGCCTTGCTGGAGAGGCTCCCTCAGCCTGGCGTCCTGAGGGACTGAGAATGTGGGCCAGAGCCAACCCCGAGAACACGCAGGGAGTCGGCCTGAGGTTTCCAAGTGGTGCCTCCTCCCCTCCCCACCTCTTTCCTCAGCCTCATGGTCAGGCTCCGCCCTGGGCTGGTCTTGCTCATGGTGGGTATCAGAATTACCTGCAAAGCCTTTCAGACTTCCCATGCCTGCTTTCACAACACAGAGCAGTAATTCCAACAAGAGTTTCATCAGCCCTCTTCATCACTGAGGCTGTCGTTGTTGGGGTTTGGGCAAAGTGAGAGAGGAGCTAGGGTGCCCTTGCTAGGTTGTAGGTCTGGAGGCTTGCACTCCTGTTCTGATATGGCTCGACTTACCACGTGATTTGAGACACATTGCTTGGCCTCGTTGGGATCCAGTTTTCTCAAGTGCAAAATGAGAGTTTGGAGTAAGTAAGTATAGTATAACGGGACGTACACCCGGACCAGGAGTGACAAGTCCTGATTTTAAAGCCAAAGCCCATAATTTAACCTCCCTGTGCCTCAGTCTCCTTGTCTTTGAAATGGAGGTGAAGGATGACTGACTTTACTTGAAAGCTATCTTGAGGGTCAAATAAGATCATGTGAGAGGTCTTGAAGAACTAGGAAGTGATGCATAAACATACAGCTGGATTCCATTGTCACTACTATTCTCATCTAAGCTCTCCACATTCTAGAATCATGATTTCAAAGATTTTCAAAATGAAACAAGAGTTACTATCCATGACATCTCCATGGCTTGTCCATGGTCTTATATCTATTCTTCTTTGAAATCGAATCTTAGAATAAATGAATAAACCAAAAGCTAGCACCAATAGCCACATTTGCTTAAAAAAAAAAAAAAATGCTGATGTCTCCCAGGTGTGGTCAGGGTGCAGGACAACCTCTTAAATCCCAACTGTCCACCAGTGGCTGGGTGTTTCCAAGCAACTTTCCTCCTGTTAAACCCCATAGAATGCAGAGTGCACACAGAAAATACTTACACACTCAACAAGTGTGAGAAGTGGAATTTGGATTTGGAAATATTCTGCATGTCTTGTTCTTAAAAGCACTGAAACAGGTGAAATATGTTCCATCCTTATAGAGCTAGACGTCCCAAGTTGGTGTTCCTGGTTTTAAATGTTGGGGGATGGGAGATAGTTCATGTGGTCATGGTGTCCCAGGTGTGGGCATTTGTCAAAACCTATCAAATTATGCATTTTAAATATATGCCAATGACATCTCATTAAAGGTATTTTTGAAAGAGGACGGATTGGTGTTCAACACAGACAAAACATCTTAAGAGATGCATTCCAACTGTTAACAGTGGCTGTGGGAATAGAGGGTTTTGTTGGGCACGAGAGGAGCGAAAAAGAAAAGAGCTTTGCTTTTTACTTTCATACACTTCTGTATTGATTGATTCTGTGATCATGATCATGCATTTCAAATTCTATAAATTAATTTCAAACTTTGTCATTTAGAATTGAGAACTTTTGGGACGCCTGGGTGGCTCAGTCGGTTAAGCATCCACCTTCAGCTCAGGTCATGATCCCAGGGTCCTGGGATGGAGCCCGGCATTGGCTCCTTGCTCAGCGGGGAGCCTGCTTCTCCCTCTGCCTGCCACTCCCCCTGCTTGTGCTCTTTCTCTCTCTGACAAATAAATAAATAAAATATTTAAAAATAAATAAATAAATAAAATTGAGAACTTTTTTCCAAACTGCTTATTTTAACCTAGTACTTTCCAACTGTATAGATTTCCGAAAAGGAAAGAGACATAGAGAAAGCCATTTTGCTAAAGGGTAGAGAGGAAGGAGACATTGTACCAGACATTGTACCACAAGGTGCTACATGGGGAGGGGCAGGTCCGGGGCGGGGGGTAGGGGAACGGCTCCAGAAGGAGGCTATGAACAGCCAGGAATAGCCAGGGAACTGCTTCAGAGGAAGAATTCTACATAGATTCTACCACTAACTGCCAACTCGATTCCCAGGCGGGCCTGGGGTAGAGCCCAGGAATCGACATCACAGCTCTCAAACTGATTCTGTTGTGCGGCTCGGGTAAGGAACACTGCCTTACACGGTATCTAATGATATTTTAAGTTCCCCAAAATTTAGACTGGTTGATGCTCCGTTTCATTTAGAACAACAACTGCCCAGTAGATGGTGCTGCTGTCCCTGACACTGGACTAAGAAACCATCCAAGGTAAGTGATTGTACCTCTCCCATAAAATGAAGGCTTGGAGCCCATGGGGAGGCCAGGCTGTGGAGAGCCTTGATTGGCAATCAAAGGAGTTTGTGTTTATTGTCCATTCACTGTGAGGTCAGTCCGTGCGGTGAGCAAGAGAAAAGAATGATGAAAGGCGTTTATCGGAAAAGTTACTTTGATAGAAAACCAAAGGATGAGTGGTAGAGGACAGTGATTTTTCAAGGGTGAAAAAACAGATGGACCTTCAGCTTCTAGAGTCTACAGATGAGTCATAAAACTAACAATGATGATGATAAGGAATTATTATTATTGTATATTGTATATGAATTATTCCTATAATGCAGTATTACTTGTTTATTATTACTATAGCTACAAGCGCTCTGTGCCAGGACTCCTCAGCACTCTACATAATGGGAACTATTTAGTCCCCACAACAAAGCTACAAAGTAGGAATTCTCAATGTCCCAGCTTTACAGACGAATAAACTGAGGTTGAATAACTTGCCCAGAGTCTCCGGGCTGATAACAGGTGGTGGGGCGGAGACTCAACCGCCCAGGGGTCTGGGTCCCCAGCGAGCTCTGGTCACCTCCATTGCATGGCGTTATGTTTTCCAGCCTCAGCAGCAAATAACAACCTCGACGACAATAATAATAATACCACGGCACAGAGAGGGTAATCATGAAAGCAAAGATGGGAGAGGAAGGTCTCATAATGAGCCTGGCCTTCCTTTCATTGAATTGAACGGGATCCCAGGGCACACGGCTTTGGACATTGCAAAGAGTGCAAGTCACTTTTTCTTAAAGGCTAGACTCCCTAGTTGACCACAAGTTGGTAATGCACAGAGGTGCAGCGAATGACAGAAACTTGACAGCAAGAGGAAAGAGAGAGGAACCACTCGTGAACTGTCACGAAGCTGCCCAAATAACAAGATAGAAACAGGAATTCTGTGGAACTTCCCAACTCCCAAGAGCTGCTCCTTCAGTAACCATCAAACAACAAGCAAATTCGTGGTAAGCTCCTAAACGAAGATCTAAGAGATCACTAGACTTCCCAATCTATTTAACTTGAGGATTTTCCATGGAAAAATTACACACACACACACATCATCATCATCATTTTAGTGTGCATTTCATTCAAATCCTTGCTAACTATACAACCTTGAGCAAGATAATTAAAGTTTCTTTGCCTTAGTTTCCTTGTCTATAAAAGAGTATTGCCCACGTCGTAGGAAAGTTGACAAAAATAAATGAAGGAACACAGGCAAAGTGGTGAGAACCATGCCTGATACAGAATCAGTGCTCCATACATTTTAGCTCTTATGTTGATGTTACTTATTATCTCATTTGAGTCCTAACAACCTTACGAGGTGAGATGGGTACAGAGTATTATTTAAATCACTTACAACGAGATTTCACAAAGGTTATGAGGCTTTCCCAGTCACACAGCCAGCAAGACCCTGAGAGAGGAAGAAAAGCAATGGACGTTGGGTTAGATGGCAGTCAACGTTTGCAGTTGCTATCCCCGTCACTGAACAGTGCTGGCTTCAGTCACAGATTTTTCTGACTCGGATCCCAAATTGTTGTTCTTTCTTTCTTTCCTTTGTTTTTTGTTTTTTTGTTTTTTCCTGCAGTCAAGTTCCTATGGTGAATAGCAACATAGTTTAAATCTGGAGTCCTAGCCAGATCACATGACTCCCCCATTTATAAAGGACTTCAAATGCCCAGATTATCCAAGTCTTAATAAAGCGAACTAAACTTAATGCCTCCAATTAAAACGAAGGCTTAAAAATTTAGCTAACACTCACACCTTTGATCAACTTCATTTTTTACATTTTTTATTTAGAGGCAATGTGGTTTTTATTCTCTTTCAGAAGCAGACCCAAAATGTTCATACTAATAAATAATGCATTGTTGATTTCTAAATTATATTCTTTTAGGGTATTGATGGGATGGCAAGTGATTAATATTGAGAGATGAGGAGAATGTAGAAGATTGGAGCAATGGGAAAAAAGGTAAATAAATGGAAGTTGGGTTCAAGACATAATCACTCCTTTTCATAATTTTGAGAAGACACACTGGACGCTACATCACACTCCACTCAAGGACTCTCATTTTTATAACTCTGTACATGTTTGAAAGTTAGCTACTTTGGACTTCTGTGAGAATCAAAGGGGAATGCCTATTTATATGAATTTTGATGTTTTAACTTCAAATCAGTTGAAGAATAAAAAACATCCTAAAATAAGTCCTTTGCTAGGCTTCTTAAAAATAAATTCAATAGAGGGGCACCTGGGTGGCTCAGTTGGTTGAGCATCCAACTCTTGATTTCAGCTCAGGTCTTGATCTCAGGGTTGTGAGTTCAAGCCCTGTGTTTGGCTCCATGCAAAATAATAATAATAATAATAATAATAATAATAATAATAATAAATTAAATAAATAAATAAATGCCATAGCATGAAGCCAATACCGCACTGTATGTTAACTGATAGAATTTAAATAAAATCTTTAAAAAACAACAAAAAGCAAACAATAATATAAATGCAGTAGTAAAATATAAACAATATCATCTATGTTAGGCATTCCATGTAACAGCGATAAATATTACAGTTTACTAGATACTCAGGGAATACAATTTGACTTGGATCTTTGAGTTTCTTTGTCATGATACTTTAATATATATTTTTAAGTCAATGAAGAATTTTGTCCTTTAAGCAAAGTATAAATTGAACTTAGAATGAATCTTAAGCAATATATATATTTGTCTGTGGTGGCAATTTTTGTAGAAAAATAAATCTACATCCTCCATTTTCTCTCATTTTTAAATGCTAGATTATGAGTTTTCATCTATAGGCAAGAATCCAGATGCAGGATGGTGAATGCTCAGGGGATAGATGGGATCTGAGGACTGGGAGTATGGAGGGTTCAGAGAAATTCATCTTCTTTCCAGGATGGTGATGAAGGTGGAGGAAATCGAGGTAAACAGTTTAGAGTACATGATCTGGGAGGGTGGGTCCCAACTCCACCTTTAATGTGACAAAGACCTAACCATGTGCCGTCTGCCACTTGGGTACAATTTCCCCCATAAATCAGCAGTGCGTGCTCAACACTGACGTAAATGTCTCTAAATAGTAAAATATAGACTCACTTCTTTCCCTTTTGTCGAGGGAAGAAGGATGTGTTTGTTCATGTGTCTGTTTGGAATTTTCACAATTCAACCCCAAGAAATGAACTTAAACATCCTTCTGTAAGGAAAGCTAACAAAGTAGCCAATATTTGCATTCTCCCATTCAGCCAAAAATAAATGAGAATATTCTTCCCCTTGTTTCTAGTAACCTCAGAAGCCACCCCTGTGAGCAGAGGAGGCCTTCGATCCTACAGGCCCAGACATTCCCTCCTGCCTGCCCCCCAGGAGGCCTCCGGGCAATCCTGAGCAGCCCTCTGCTGACCTGTGTCTCAAGGGGAAGGAGTCGCAGAAACAGCGAGTTGTGTCAAGAAACAAAGGCTGGTATGTAGATCGTGTCCTTCCAATTGCCAACCAATACAAGAGAAAGCTTGGACGCTTAAAATGACCCTCTTCAAATAGGCTCAGCGACTGCACAGACTTTTGTGTATGAGGCTGTCTGTTTATAGGCTGCTCTTTGAAAATATTTGAGAGTCATCAAACAAAAGGAAAAGCACAAGAATTGTCCTATTTCTCTGTCCCTTCTACCTGAGGATCCCAGCTTACTCCTCCTTCCCCAGAGAATTGCTTTCAGGAAACACCGTTAAGCTGAGTAAACTGACCGCCAGACTCTCTCTCCTGGGGAACTCCAACCCAGAAGCTTCTATGGGGGGCTATTAGCACACTGGGGTCCCTCACCTAAGGTCGCCGACTTTGTCTGCTAGTACCCCCCAGTATTTGCTTTGGCAAACCTTGGTTGTGAGGGTAATTTAGCTACACATAATCACAGTGTAAGTTGTGTGTGTGTCTGTCTGTCTGTGTGTGTGGCAAGCAAAGCAGAATTCACTCTTCACAAAGATCACAGTAATATTCCAGAAGGCAGGACCTAGGACCCACGTACCCTTGTAACGCCCACATGTGCAGTAACATCTACAAGTCTACCACAGCCCGGAGGAAGCGTCGGGAGCCACTGTTGAGTGAGGAGGAAGAAGAAGAGCTCGAGATACGGGGAGGGCAGGTAACTCATGGACTTTGGCGTCAAACCAACCTAGAGCTGAACTCCAACTCCAGCTGTTCTTCGGGAAGGGTAATCTCCCTGAGCCTCACTTTGTACGTGTGTTAAATGGGGAGCAATGATGCCTAATTTTCAGAGACGTTGTGAGGCTTCAGTGGGCAAACCTGGAAAAGCATGTGACGTATTTCCTGACTAGCAAATCTGTGGAAAGTTTGGATTCCTTCACGGTGGAAAGCTTGTGGGAGGGACGGAGGGAGGCGTGAAAATATAAAGGTACATTTGCTTTAAAAATACATTTAAATTGAAAGTAGCACATTTAATTTTGATCAAAAATATTCAGTTTTGGCTACTTTCTACATCCAGTCCTAGAATTCAAAGAACTCCTCCAATCTGCAGTCTTGGCCATCTCGTGACACATTCCCTATCCTTCCTTCCAACAGTGGAGCCCACCACCTAGGAGACAAATCTTCTGGGGGCCACACCCCATACAGTGCCCCAAAGATTAAATTCAGTGTGTTCTGTGCACGTTGGCTCACTCGAAGTTGACCTTCCAGAGTTTTCCATCTACTGCAGCCGTGCTTACTGCTTTGGGTGCACCTGGAGCCCTGCTAGGCTGTGCCATCCGGGACTAGACCTCTTGCCTCAGCTACTCCCCAACCCGGGATGCTACAAAAGCCCTGCCCAGGGAACCAAACCCACCTCATGCACGCCCGTCTTGGGTTGAAGTGATATCAAAATTTCAAAAGTAACACTTCTCAACAGAAGTGTTGAGTTCTCTGTTGAGTCCTCAACAGAGTTCATTGAAATGTTGTCCCAATTCTTCATGGCTCAGGAAACAGAGATAAGTATGTTGGTTATTTTTCTGGTTAGTGGTCCCCTACTTAAACTTTATAGTCTAACAAGAACTACTTCTTTAGCAGTTCTCAGAATAATGGGATTCAAACCCAAGTCCACATGTCAATCAGGGAAGTGTAATCTCTATTAATCTGATTTACCATAACATGTATTTATCCAGAAAGTACTTTTTACCATTTACGAAATGGAATTGCAAATGTATCCCATTCTACAGTTTGAATTTGCAAAGGAGATGTCTAAAAACACAGGCTTGGGGGCTGGGTGGCTCAGTCCTTAAGCATCTGCCTTCGGCTCAGGTCATGATCCCAGGGTCCTGGGATCGAGCCCCGCATCGGGCTCCCTGCTCCGCGGGAAGCCTGCTTCTCCCTCTCCCACTCCCCCTGCTTGTGTTCCCTCTCTCGCTGTGTCTCTCTCTGTCAAATAAATAAATAAAATCTTTAAAATAAATAAATAAATAAATAAAAACACAGGCTCTGGTTTCAAACTGCCTGATTTTGAATTCTGGTTCGGCAAGCACTGTGTGACCTTGGGGAAATTTCTTAACCTCTCTGCTTTAATCTCCTAATTTAAATTTAGCACATGCCTCATGCATAATAAGTGTTCAATAAATATTAGCATCAGTATTATATTTCTATCAATATTGCTTTCCTTCTTATTCTCCTTCCCCTGGTTAATGGGAATAATGGTTTATTTACTTTTTTTAAGATTTTATTTATTTATTTGACAGAGAGAGAGAGAGAAAGAGAGCACAGCAGGGGGAGGGGGAGAGGGAGAAGCAGGTTCCCCACTGAGCAGGGAGCCCAACACAGGGCTCAATCCCAGGACCCTGGGATCATGACCTGGGCCGAAGGCAGACGCTTAACCAACTGAGTCACCCAGGCGCCCCAGGATCATGGTTTGAAATATCTCCTTTAAGTAAATGTTGGTCTCTCTAGGAAAAACTGGCCAATCACTTAGATTGCTTGTCTTTCACACCATCACCTCCTTTCTTCTCCAAGGCAGCTTCATGAAGAGGTGTGGCCCACAGAGCCTTGGGACAGAAGGGGAGGATCAGCGTCCTAAGGCACAGTGTCCTTTACTTCCTCTGGCCTCCAAGGAGTTTGTCCTCTATGCAGGGGCCAGAAGGCCTACTGGGAACAATGCTGCAGTTAGCAACTGACAAACTCATAGTCATTGTCTTGGTTCAGAGAGTCAGGCCCTGCTCCCGGAAAGCCAGGACCCCCTTCTTTTCATGATCCTATCTCATCTCCATGCCCCCCTATCGACAGACCTCCTAGAGGTGCAGACGTGACTTCCGTTCGGCTCCAGCCAGGAATCCCCGGGCTGCAGGTATGCAGCAGTAACTGCCTCCAGCCAGATCCCCAGCAGCCCCTGGCACCAGTGGGTGCTATCCTCGCCCTCTGTAGACCAAGGGAAGCTCAGGAAAGCTAAGGCGAAGGATGTTCCTCTGCCTCTCACTACAGTACTGAGCTGATAGGGCCCTTCAAAGCTGGATGCCGGAGCAGCCCATGAGACTCTCCTCTTTCAGACAGGGAGGTCACTGCTATTCTCCTCAATTTATCTAACACATCGAGGGCAAATAAAAACCCACACATCTACCCACTCCCCTCACTCTCTCCCCTTCCCTCCGTCCATAATCCTCTGGCCTTTGATGTCACCGTTATCATGGTGGCCCTGCGGAGTCCTGTCCCTCCCTTGTACTATACAGTAACTCTGGGAGCCTGACAATTCGCAATGTTAAAAGAGACACAAAAGAATTTAGAAATCTCAGTTGGATATCGGAAGTCGAATATTCCTTCTCCCCCAGACAGAAAGAAGCCCCAGGCCAATCAGGAAAGACAAGAATTCTGAACAACATAGGAGAAAAGAAAATAAATATATTCCAAGGTACGCTTTCATTTTTTGTGTAGACACAATGTGAGAAGAAGGAGTACATACAAAGATAAATAAGGGATGTTTCTTGCAAAGATTCTGATCACCAATTACAATTCTAGTCACCAAGGGTTCAAGGCTGTGGGGAGGGAGTCTACCACCACCAGTCAGTAAGACCAGCTGCGTGTCCTTTTTAACTCTGTTCGGACACTAGTGCCCGATCCCACAGGCTAATGGTTCAATCCTACACGATTGCCCCCCTCCACTTCAGACACCCATCACAAGCTCAGGTGGTCACCTGTGCTTCCGACAGGAGGTTGCACTGACTCCCTCCTTGGAGCTTGCTAAAGCAGCTCACAGAACTCAGAGAAACATTTTACTACGCACTAGGTTACCGGTTCGTTATAAAAGGATCTAACTCAGGAACAGCCAGCGGGAAGAGATGCATAGGGAAATGGCGCAGTTTGCACACCCTCAGAATATGCCGCTCCCCCCGGCCCCTCCATGTGCTCACCAACCAGGAAGCGCTCCAAGCCGGTCCTTTTGGGTTTTGTGGAGGCTTCATCACCTAGGCACAATTGATTCAATCATTGTCAGTTGGTGATTGAAGTTAATCTCCGGCCCCTCTCTCCTCCCCAGATCGGGGTAAGGGGACAGAACGTTCCAGCCCTCTAACCACACAGTTGGTTT
Organism: Halichoerus grypus; assembly: GCF_964656455.1. Taxonomy (NCBI): domain Eukaryota; kingdom Metazoa; phylum Chordata; class Mammalia; order Carnivora; family Phocidae; genus Halichoerus; species Halichoerus grypus. The sequence goes on from NC_135718.1 coordinate 143,890,898, forward strand.
CCCTGGCAACCAGCCCCCAAGTTTAGGTGAGCGCCAGAAGTCACCTCATTAACATAACAAAAAACACCTGCATCTCAACGCTTAGAAAATGCCAAGGGTTTTTAAAGCTCTGGGTCAGAATTGAGGACAAAGACCAAATATGTATTTCTTCTTATAAATCACAGTATCACACTTGCCCTCAAAAAATCTCCCAACAAAGTCACCTGCCTGAGTCACAGCTGACCTTTGGTGCTTGAGCCCTGCTGAACCCAACTTTGAGCAGCAGAGCCAGCAGACCTACGGAGCAGGAAGCGAAAATACACGTTCACTGAAGCATGTCCCTGGGGTTTGATGGTTGTTGATCATGCAGCGCCGGTGTGGCGACAGATAACCGATCAGAAATTGGTCACAGAAGGGCAGAGCTGCCATCACACAAACCTAAACTATGTGGCATTGGCTTTGGAGGCTGGAGAGCAGGAAGAAGATAGAAAAAAGCAGTAGGGAACTCCCGTAACAGCCTGGGAAAATGGAAACCCATGCTGTGTGTTGGAAAAGCAATGGGTAAAACTGTTGCTTAGGGCAATTTGAAAAATGGGAAAAACCTCTGGATTTGAGCAAGATGATTTCCAGGGCAAAATGCTCCAAGTGTCAGCTGGCCGCTCTTAGGTGTGTAAGATAAAGTATCGCAAGAAAGAGACGAGCTAACGAAAAAACTGGCCTGGTTGCAAGAACAATGTCAAGGAACTATGGAGAGGTCAGAACTCACTGAGTTGCAAAATAAAATAGGTTTCTCATCTCTAGCCTCCCCAGCTCGTAAAGATTCTCTCAATAAAAGAAGGCCTGATCATAAAGCTCAAATGAGGGCTGTGAGTCTAAGACCCTTTAGTAAAACCACTGGAAGATATGCAACTGATGAATCACTAAATTCTGCCCCTCAAAGTAATAACTATATGTTAACTAACTTGAATTTAAATAAAATCTAAAAAAAAAAAACACTGAAAGAGTTAAGATAGTGCCGAGTAGACCCCCTCACCCAGACAAAATGACTTGTATGAATCTTAAGGTTATTGTCCCATAGATGCTCAATCTTTAAATAACACTAAATAAGCATTCAGAGGCACATCTCAAAACTAATTATGAATATGGCTTTTATTGAATGGAGGCATCTTGAATCATATTCATCAGAAGGCTACAATATTTTTAAGGGAGTTACATTGGGTAACGTGCCACCAGCCTGAACTAAAAGTGAATGAGGTTGCTCAAAACACAAAAAAAAAAGGTCTCTGGGACCTAACATTCTTAAATCAGATGGAAAACATTACTTAAATGGCATATTTTCCACTGCCCTCCTTAGAAGTGGCAAGTAGGATAGAAAAGAAAGTATGTCTCAGAGTGCAGAGCCAAGAAACATTCAGGACAGTGCTCCCTGGGAAAGCCACCCCGAAGAGCAGAAGCAGGGCCTAATCAAGAAACCCTCCTCACCCCAAGAGGGTCTGCAAACATCTTCCCAGGGGGATTTCAGAGCTGTCATGGACCCTTGGCTGCTATGTGCCTCCCCTTTCTGAACGAGAGTTTATTGTAATTATCCTTTCCCTATGTCATTGTTGAATTTGAGGTGGGGTGGAGGTAGGCAGTGGGACAATATCCCTTCTTTCCAACATATCTTTCCGAAGATCTTCAGATCAAAAGGAGATACATCTAAGAAAACAATAAATGGTTATAATGTAGACAATCAATGGCCCCAGTCTATCTCACAGAGGGTCCAGTGAAACCATGGACTTGGAGCTCACAGAACCTTCACACTGTTCCCCTATTTAGAGAGCGAGGGCCATGCTGGTAGGAAGAACAAAGTGAAAGCCTCTGAAACTGAAGGACAGTAAATCAGGAGTAATATCGAATTCCTCGGGACATCAGAGATTATCACCACCATGGAAAAACCTGAAGGATGCAAGAGCATGGAGCCTCATCATATCCTCCTTCAATTCACCTCTCTGACCTCTAGAATAATGAGATGGATAGTGGCAGACAATGGTGAGCTGCCATACTCTTCACTAGATGAGAGCCCAAAGCTGCTGTGTTCCTGTGTCGGAACAGGGACAATCAGCAGACTTTGTCACTCAGTATGTGCGGTGGAGTTTGGTGAATGCTTCATATCAACAGTAACTTGTAGCAAGTGTGGGAAGCAGTTTACCCTAACAAAGAAAGAGCAAACACACTGTCCTGCCTCAGGGTAAAGATAACTCTCCTGCTCTTTGTCATAATACATTCTGCAAGGATCCTGATCATCTGGACATTTTAGAGAACTTCACCTTACTCCAGTACGTGCATAAAATTAGGCTAACCGAACCTGGTTAGCAGGAGGTGGTTACACCAGTACAGAGTTCTCTGTGAGAGGCTCTCCTTAGTACAGAGGTTCTCCTTAGTACAGAGGTTCTCCTTAATACAGAGGTTCTCCTTAGTACAGAGGTTCTCTTTAGTACAGAGGTTCTCCTTAGTACAGAGGTTCTCCTTAGTACAGATGTTCTCTTTAGTACAGAGGTTCTCCTTAGTACAGAGGTTCTCTTTAGTACAGATGTTCTCTTTAGTACAGAGGTTCTCCTTAGTACAGAGGTTCTCTTTAGTACAGAGGTTCTCCTTAGTACAGAGGTTCTCCTTAGTACAGATGTTCTCTTTAGTACAGAGGTTCTCCTTAGTACAGAGGTTCTCTTTAGTACAGAGGTTCTCCTTAGTACAGAGGTTCTCTTTAATACAGAGGTTCTCTTTAGTACAGAGGTTCTCCTTAGTACAGAGGTTCTCTTTAATACAGAGGTTCTCTTTAGTACAGAGGTTCTCCTTAGTACAGAGGCTCTCCTTAGTACAGATGTTCTCTTTAGTACAGAGGTTCTCCTTAGTACAGAGGTTCTCCTTAGTACAGAGGCTCTCTTTAGTACAGAGGTTCTCCTTAGTACAGAGGTTCTCTTTAGTACAGAGGTTCTCCTTAGTACAGAGGCTCTCCTTAGTACAGATGTTCTCTTTAGTACAGAGGTTCTCCTTAGTACAGAGGTTCTCCTTAGTACAGAGGCTCTCTTTAGTACAGAGGTTCTCCTTAGTACAGAGGTTCTCTTTAGTACAGAGGTTCTCCTTAGTACAGAGGTTCTCTTTAGTACAGAGGTTCTCCTTAGTACAGAGGTTCTCCTTAGTACAGAGGTTCTCTTTAGTACAGAGGTTCTCCTTAGTACAGAGGTTCTCTTTAGTACAGAGGTTCTCCTTAGTACAGAGGTTCTCTTTAGTACAGAGGTTCTCCTTAGTACAGAGGTTCTCTTTAGTACAGAGGTTCTCCTTAGTACAGAGGTTCTCTTTAGTACAGAGGTTCTCCTTAGTACAGAGGTTCTCTTTAGTACAGAGGTTCTCCTTAGTACAGAGGTTCTCTTTAATACAGATGTTCTCCTTAGTACAGAGGTTCTCTTTAATACAGATGTTCTCTTTAGTACAGAGGCTCTCCTTAGTACAGAGGTTCACAAGTGTTTTTAATCTCAGAGCCCTCTTCATACTCTTAAAAATGATTGAAGATGCCAAAGAGCTTATGTGGGTTGTATCTTTCAATTGTTACCATATTAGATATTAACATGTAAGATATTTTTTAATTATTTATTCATTCATTGAGAGATAATAAACTCAATACATGTTAACATAAAAAAACATATTTTTATTAACAATAACCATGTTCTCCAAACAACAACAAAACAGTAAGAGTGGCATTGTTTTACAGTTTTGCAAGTATCTGGCTTGATAGAAAACAACTGGATTCTCCTAGCTGCTTCTGTCAATACGTTGTTTTGGCTGAAGTCTGAAGTCTATGGGGAAAATCTGGCCTTACACAGATATAGTTGGAAAAAGGAGTATGATAGATGTTTCAGATAATCATGGATATTCTTCTCTTTTCTTATTTTTTTAAAGTAATCTCTATGCCCAACGTGGGGCTCGAACTCACCACCCAGAGATCAAGAGTCGCACGCTCTACGGACAGAGCCAGCCAGGCACCCCTGGATATCCTTCTTTGATAACTATACAAAAACACAAGAAATGGTAATTTATTTAAAGTTAGTTGCAATGTAGAATCTGAAAAAACATCAATGAGCTTTTACTCTGTAACATTAAAAATATTGTTTCACACTTTAAATGAGTCTTTTATTTGTGCATAATTTTATAATATTGATCATTTGGAAAATATTGATTGAGTTATGCAGATACTGCAAATATTGACAAACTTTGTTATGCAATATCAACGAATTGAATTCATTAATATCACCACCATTCTAATCAGGAAAATATTCAAGTATTGGGAAATTTTCACCCCTGGGTAAAATGGTCTTAAACTGAGCTCATTTTGATACCTCACTAATAAACCTGAACTATCATGGGGTCCATGATCCTCTATAACAAATAGAGACATTCTTTAATGCAGACATTACGTTGCAAAGTTTCTTCATTTTCCCATGGTAATGGTATTTAAAATGGTGGCCAGTTTCCAAGGCTAAATCACAAGAATCTGTTTACTTGAACATAAGCCAAAGAAAGAGGTGGGGAGGGAGGAGTGGGGAGGGATTTGCAATAAAAAGAATACAAAATTGTTATTATGATACTAGCATTTAAATGTATTGAGGAAGATAAATTCAATTTATAAATAGTGTCTATTCATTTTTAAGTGTCAGTTGAATAATAGAAAGTTTAATTATAGAAAAGACAAATGGGGGTTTTTGTGACCCTCCGGCTACTTGCAACCAATCACAGGGGTAACGAAAGTTCTTTATTATGCATGTTAACTCTAGGAGTCTGATTTTGCTTTTCCTAGGGAGAGGTGTTGCCTAATAGAGATGCTGAATTGACACAATTTTAATGATACACTCTGATCATGCAAGGCTATTTACGAGACTCTGTGTGGCAGCTAATACTCTTTAAACCAAATCCTTCTCAACTTTAAAACATTAACTTGAAAGTCTTGTTAAATAAAGTATGGAGATTTTTAGTCGAGTTCCTACCAATTACAGTATAGATTATTCAAGCTTAGAAAGTCAAAATTAATTAAACCCATATTTAAAACGTATGTATCCCAAAAGAACCCTTTGAAACACACAAGTGTTTCCCGTGAAAAGGGTATCAAGAAAAGCAAGATCTATTATAGGCTAGTATCTAATATGTTGTAATGCTTTTTCTAAAAACTACAGGAAGTCATTTCCTAATATAATGTTAAATGATTCCTTTTCTCTAACTCCTGTGGAAATAGAAAATAAGGAACATGCCCAGCTGCCAAAATTGTTGTTAATTAAGCCTGTGTGACTATGAGACTGGTTTATTATTTATAGCCAGATTTCTTTCACAATGAATTCAAGGCAGCTTTTAAATTAATTTATTAGAAACGGACCCTCAAGATTTTAATTCCTGATGAACACAAGGATGACAATGTCCCAGTCACGTTGAAATGAAAGTCTAAATTAGGTGGAAATCTATTTTCAGATGTAAAAGCAAAGACCTAAGTGAATTTAAACTCTTGCTTTTGACCAAGATCGTCTTCTGTCTAGCCCTGTCTTCTTGCCCGGGTGCAGTTAAAAGTTTTCTGGGTTCCTTATTTTATTAAAACCAGGAAAGTTTGATCTATGGAAAAAACAAACTCCACCAAAACATACTATGCATTCAACTCAAACAGGACCACCCCTGGCTCCTACAGGCTGCTGAACGTGGCTAGACTATTCTTCCCTGCCATAAACCTCCAAAGTGCTCATTGTACTACATTTCAGACGTCTCAGATGCTGACCTTTGAAGGCCGACATCTGGTCACATTTCAGACATGGGAATGCTGAGCTTGGGCACCCACGGGCACCCACCTTCTCGAGGAAGTTAATATTAAACCTTATGCGCTTCTCTAATCTTGTTACATCTATTTTATCCTACCAGAAAAAGCCAGGGGTTTAAATGTTAAGAATAATGACTACTGAAAACTTGGCCACACAAAGCAAAAGATCATTCCAAGACCTTAGATAACATCACGTATGGCAGGTTCTTTATTTTTTTATTAGAGTAGCACAACTGTCAAACGACTTTATTATTTTATGATCCTTTGAACCCAAAGACCTCCTCCTCCTCCCTTGTTTCATGAACCCATTAAACCTTTCCAACATCACTGGATTGGTGGCACGTCTTCAGTTCGATTTGCTTCCACTGTTCTTCCGGTAGACACGTTGGAAGTGCTTATTCACCGTGGTCATCGAGTTCAATGGGAAGGTGGAGTGGGTGGCAATTTGGTAGTGTGATATCCAGAATTCTAGAAATGGCAGGCACCAAACAAACCACTCCCTACTGAATGGTTCAGGACGAGGGTGAGGCAAGTAAGGCATTTGGGGGGGCGGGGAGGGGCAGGGAATGCAGAACTTAAGCCAAAAACTTAGTAATCAAGATAAATCATATTTTCCTGAAATATTTTTTTAAAACAGCTATCAATGCAAAAAATCCATGATGAGCGAATTGTCAAAATTTTAAACAAAGACGGAAGAGGACCCTGTACTTGACTAATTTGGCTTCATCCTAATCTTGGCCCTTCTGTACTCATTCAGTGACCCCTGAAATTCCACACATCAGGAGCCCCCTTTTTTATAGCACTGTCTGCAATTAAAATGCAAATCTTCCAAAGGGGGCAGCGTAATAAATCTCAGCAAATTATATCCCAGTGTGCTCTACAAAATGCCCCCCCAAAAAAGATTTGGGGAGGCTGGAAAGAGCACAAGAGATTACTGGCCCTGGGTCTTCAGGGGACAGCAAGTGAGACACAGCAAGTTAAAGCCATTTCTGTCACTGACGGTCCAAGACTAAAGCCACCGGTTTGGGCTTCTTACTGAAACAAGATTTAGACATCATTTGTTGTATATTCTATACCCTGGACATAAGAGGGCGCTACCAGGCCAGAGTTGAAGGCTCAGAATTAATTTCTGCTTGTAACTTCCCAAACTCACTAGAATCTGTTGCAGCCTTGAGGAGGAAAGCACAGAGTCTTTCTCAACAGGTATACTCAGCATTTACAGACTTTTTGCTTCTGCTATGAATTTATCCAACTACAGAGGATTTGTAAAAACTCATCCAATTCAAGAGGACCTGTGGAAACTTCCTTTGGGCCACAGGGTGAGTAATATACAAAACCAGGATAAAAAGATATAATAATAACAATAACAATAAGGCTATCAGCTTTTTCCTTCATAGTCATCAATTGCAAACAATATAATTTTTAAGATTGGTTGCAGTACCTTATTTGAATCTGAATTCCCTTAAAATTTTAAAGATGCTTATTTTCAGTTAGGTCCTCAATAGGTTACTTTCTCAAGCAATTCTAGACAGTATCTCAGGCCACCAATGCCGAAAAAAAATGTACAAGTAAGAATTCACTCAAGACATCTTTGTAGCTTCCCCTTCTACCTCTAAATACATATTCTCTCTCCTCTAAACAAAAAGTGAGTGTTTATTTTGTTTTTAACTAAATCCAGTACAACAAATTTACATACTAAAATATCAAATAGTCTCTTCATTGCATTTGTGGAGATTTTTCTCCTTCAAGTATCTAGAGATGAAGGAACATGGTGTTCATTTCTCAACCTTTCCTGTTTTCATTGTTCTTGGTCCTGCAAAAAATATGCAAATGTACAGAGAACATAGAAAATACAGATCTGAAACCAAAAGCTAATTTTAAGGTTTGATGCTTAAATGAGGGGGAGTCATTTTCCTGGAAGAGAGAAAAATGGTTAAATCAACGCCAGAAAATTGAGACTATCCCTAAAGTAAGTGAAATGGGCAAAATCAGGTCCTGCCAGTAGGAATACAACCAATGGCAGTAAATCAAGGAAGCAGGGAGCTGAGCCGATCAGTTACCATCTTACAAAACTAAACTTTTAGACACAATGTGATTTGTGTGTAACATTAATTTTAATAGCAGAAAGTTGCAAAAATAATATAAAAGTCAGAGGGAAAGAGGAGAGAATGATCAGTGTCTTCTGTAGTGAGAGACATGAACTTACATGTCTATATTTTATCATTAGTTTTAAGGAAACTAGAGACAAAATATGTGCATACTATACACATTTCTTACAATATGAATTGGGTGGCATGCAGAGGATGTTTCAAGTTGATGAAGATGAAAATAGGTATTTAACAAATATTAGTAAATGTAATGCACTAGGAAGTAAACTTTTAAAATTACAGGTTAGCAAACCTCCAGAAAAATAATTTCTTAGAAAATAACTGAATAGAGGTGGGGGGAAGTATTACTAAATTTAAACTTTGAGAAGATCTTGGATAATTTTCATGTTGATCTTGAAATCACCTCTTCTGTTTTCTTTATTCTAGAAACTTAGCTGGCTTTATCTTGCTGCATACTAAACTTACCCATGTCAAAAAATTACTAAGCTAATTGCCAATCAGTGACTTATCCAAATGTTTTCTTTGTTTTTACACTATGCACTGATAAACACGAATTTATCAATTTTGGACAAACTTGAGCTCTATTTAGACATGCATAAAGGCGTATTCCTTTGAGAGTCAACCTTGGAATCCTGATTTTGCTTGGATAAATTTCTTGACAGACCTATAAAATAGAAAGCATGACCTTAGCTCACACACAGGACTGAATCCCAGGCTAGGCAGAGTTCTACAGTCCCTCTCTGAGCAATTTAATTAAAGAGTAAGCTCTTCAAAATTGTCTTCGAAGCCACTTTTTCTTTTCAGAAATTTTTCTCCATATCTTAAGGAATTACAAGGTTCTAAGTGCCATAAATAAAATAAAAATATTTTATTTGCTAAAGGCTAATATTTGAAAAGTTAGCATTTGATATTAAAGAGTCTTTTCTTTCTTTACAATTTGAAAAGCATTAACTCTTTGTGAGTGGATGAATTAATACACTAAGGCATCATGTTACAAATGTTTTCACTGTTACAAACAAAACTATAATCAGATCAGAAAGTTTATTTCTTTTATCAAGTTATCAAATAGCTTTTTAGATTCTTTCAAAGAAAATCAAAGGGAAAAAATTCGAGAAATATAAATGTCTCATTGCACTGTAACCAGTGGGGTCAGCTGGTGAGTTGTTCAAGTTCAAAATGTTGAGCTGTTCAATCATGACCACTGTCAAGTCATTTCACTTCAACTAAGGCATTTTCAGAATAAAACCAAGTACAGCCCCATTACTCAACTCAAAAACATTAAATGAAAAAATGCAGAATATGCTAAAGAAATTTTAAAGTGTTCCATCCAATTTTGCAGTGTGTATAAATTTAATACTTCAGGAATAAATAAAACTGAAATAGAGAATTACCCTGAAGAGGAAATACTGATACCATTGTTTCACCAAGCTTAGTACAACTGACCATTCCTGAACTAAGGGAGAAGTGAGTCTAAGGATTAAATATTTTTAGCTTTTAATATCCCACGAAATTCTTCCAGATGACATGAGATTTCGAGTGGGAAGTGATAGATTCCCAAAAAAGTAAACAGGATTTTAGGAGGTTTAGGAAGAAGATATTGAATTTTATATTCTTCCATTTGTTTCTATTCCATTTTAGACATACAGGGAAAACTATTGAACTCACAAAATTCATGTCATCTTCCTGCTAGTTTGATGTCAAGTTATCATGGTGCAGACATAAAAATTGATATCGAGAAAATAAATAAACATGCACAAGTTAAATAATGTTTAACCTGTAATCTTCTTATATCCAAATGCATTATTGATTCTACAAGAGAAAATTAAATCACTGAATAAGTTCCTTGTAAATTTGGCAATCAAATGAATGTTTCATTTTAAAAACATTTCAAGTTTAAAACTTATTAGTGAGTGTCACATTTATAACTACATATTGAAAATTGCCTTCTTAAAATACTTAGCTTCCAGGCAACCCTGGATAAACCAAAGGTTTTAAAAAATGTAACAAGGGGCGCCTGGGTGGCTCAGTCATTAAGCGTCTGCCTTCGGCTCAGGTCATGATCCCGGGGTCCTGGGATGGAGCCCCACATCGGGTTCCCTGCTCGGCAGGAAGCCTGCTTCTCCCTCTCCCATTACCGCTGCTTATGTTCCCTCTCTCGCTGTGTCTCTCTCTGTCAAATAAATAAATAAATTCTTTAAAAATAAAATAAAAATAAAAAATAAAAAAATAAAAAATGTAACAAGATTATTGTCAGCAGGAAGTTTGGAAGTAAAAAGCTCATTTGCCTGGTATAATTCTTCTACAACCCTTTACTACTATCAGTGATTTATTTTCCCTTAGCCATTGAATCAAAATGTTTGGTTAATATTCTTGGCCAATTTGCAAATCAAAAGTATCTAAATAACATTACACTGATATCAATTCTTTTACCATGTAACCAATAACCATATATAATAAATTCATTTATTCTAATGTAATGAAATGTCTGCCTTATTTATAATATTGTTAATTTGGGATAATTTTTAATGGCATCTGCAAATTTATTATTTTATGAATGAATTAAATTATGTAACATTGAAAAAACATTAAATGTGTCCAGGAACTAGTTAAAGCTTAAAGCTGAACAGAAATTTTCTATATTCTGAAACATTAGGAAATGTAATAACCAGGATTTCAGTCTATCATTTGGAGCTCTTTTGTAATCTTTTGGGACTAAAACTAACATAAAATTATTTCTTTTGCATCTGATAATTCTTCATAGCCATTACTTTAGCTGATCTTTGACAGAAAAAAAAATCATACAGTGTAGCCTAATCAATAATGTAGCAAAACGTACATGCCCACGAACTTTGTGCCCTTTGTGCGGGTTTTTTTGGTGGGGGGAGGGGGTTGGTTTTCTCTGTGTCTGATACCAGTTTTTTATTGGACTTATTACACGCATTTTTCTGTGTGCATCTTTAGTATATACCAGCTGCTAAAATGCATCGATTATCATTGTCTCTCTGCGTTTAAACTATAGAAAGCTAAAAGTACTTTCCTGGCATTATCTCCTGAATCCTTTCCACCCTCTAGAAATAAAGATAATAAGAAAGACTCTTTCAGCAACGATGATAGTGTACGAATTTTTGTTTTCAAAGTGTAACTGTGAAAGCTGGGTCTTCGGTTGATATTTGAGGATGAACAGCCTTTGATTCCCCCTGCCAAATAATATGCCAAAATAATGTTTATTGGAAAAGAATCACACGGGAATGGAAGTTTCCTTCATTAATTTGTTCAAAAAATAGGTAGTGATAATCTCTTATTTGCTGGAATAAACTAGAATTCAAAGCAGGTCCTATAGCAGTGGTGAAAATTTATTATAGTATCAGGAGCAACTTTGTGAACCCAGACTAAACCTTTTCTTTCTCACCAAGGAGTCAGTCTAAAAGTCTAGGACAGCGACATTCAGTTTGTATTCAACTGTCATAAAGTTGTCAGAGGACTATCATAACAGCCCCAAAAAGTCGGGCTCACACCCTTGCTAAGTAAACCAAGAATAGGAACGGATACATAAGGAGGCAGTAAAGAGATCCCTGGGCAATTTCACAGAGTCTGTATCATTTGGCTGCCCCGGTTTGTAACGTCTTCTGCCATCTCAGTGAAACAGATCGCTGCGTCTACTCATCTTTCTCCTCTAAGAAAATACATGTAGCAAAGGGATGGGTGTCTTGCAAATCCGGACTCGTGAAGCGAAAATGCACCAAGTTTCTTTAAGAATCACAGTGCATTCCCTCTCTTCCTGAATGAAATAAAGCCTGCCTTGGGAAGGGATTGAAGACTGAGATTCTGCTTCTGCATTTCTCAGTTACCAAGGCAGCTAGAGTTTTGTCAGCCAAGTCTCTGAGAGTCCCTCAAATGCGGTCTTTTTAGCCAGGATGAGGATAATTCTTTTGAGTCATACTATTAACTGCTCTCTACAAGCAGAGGACTGGTTAATGCTCAAGGGGCTGAGGAGAGAAACAAAGATCCTCCTTCTTCCAGAAAAGAAAAAGAGGGTTTTTTTTTTTAAAAAAAGAGATACCAATATGTTTTATACTTAATTAATAGACAATGAGAATATCTCAAGAGGAATTTTTGAAGAGAGGGAAAGGAAAGGAAAGGAAAGGAAATGAAGGAAGGAAGGAAGAAAAAGAAAGAAAGAGAGAAAGAAAGAAAGAAAGAAAGAAAGAAAGAAAGAAAGACTGATTGTCTTCAGAAATTTAGAGCAACAACTGATATCTCAACAGAAAGAGCAAAAGCCAGAAGACAAAGGAATAGTATATTTAAATTCTTAAAGAAAATGACTGCTGACCTAGAATTCTATATCTGATACAAAGACGTTTTATAAGGCAATAGCAATTCAGATAGTGTGGGACCACGCAAGGATAAACAAATAGACCAAATTAAAAGGACAAAGCAACGAAACAGACCCACGTGTACATGAACACTTGATCTATGACAAAGGTGACCAGGGCAGAGCAGTGGAGTATCTGATTTCCAAAAAATGGTGCAGAATCAATTGGTTAGCCACATTAGAAAATAAATGAAACTTAACCCCAGCCTCACACCATATCCATATAGTAATTCCAGGAGAATTGTATACCGAAATGTGAATTGTAAAACAGTGTTTTGAAAATACCATAGGAGAGTGTTGGTGATCTTGAGGTGGGAAAAGGCGACTTGAATAGCAACTGTATAAAAGGGGGGAAACTAATAAATTGAATAACATTAAAATTAAGAATGTCTTTTTAGCAAAAGACATCACTGAGAGTGAAAAGGTAAGCCCTAGGTGGGGAAAGACGCTTTTAGCACATAGAATTAGAATAGCTGGTGTTTGTTGACCACATTTCTTTACTCCCTTGCTGTGTTCCATTGCTTCTGCTTGCTAGCCAGCCAAAAGGAAGGGGGAAGGATTTGCACACACTACTTCTACATACGTGACATTTTCCAGAATGTGTCACAAGGCTCCCTGGAGCCTTAAGGGAGAAGGGGAATAGAGCCTTTATTCTGATCTATGTGCCCAGCTAATACTCAGGGTTCTATTGATGAGGAGAGAAAGGAGAATTTATACTGACAGATAACTGGCAATCTCTGCCATGTTCTTGATTGGAAAGATTCTTTTTGGTGAAATTTAAGTAAACAGTAACAAGTTTTTGGCAACTGACTTGAATTTCCTAAGACTCTGAAGAACTTGTGCTCTTTATTTGCTTTCCCAATTTTTTGTATGTTCCTTTACCAGATACAAGAGCTTTATGAACAATCTTGGGGAAAAATCTGTTTTCACAACTGATAATTGGATCATTGATGTAGAAGATTATAAACCAATTGTTACATACGTATGGAGTCTGACGAATCTTGATTTCTGTTTTGGGAAATGCCCTTAAGGGAAGGAAATTGAGGCTTAGATCATAATCTGCTTCGGCAGTCAGATTTAGGTTCTTGAATTGATTTATTTCATCTTTAGGTGCTCATTTCAAGAGCATGGGACTGGAGCTGCATATTGGGTCTCCTGAAAGCCTTTTGGGAACTTTAGAAAAATCAGATATATGACAGAAATACCGCATGAGGAGAACTTTAGTCTCTGGGTAGCCAAAGCAAAACCTTTAACCCCAAACATGAAACTCATAGAAATTTTTAAAAGAAACAAATACAAGGCTGCCATCCATGAGATTATAAAACCAGTGTTCAAGACAAGTTCAAACATCTAGTAAAACATATAAAAACATAATTTGGCTAACTTACTCCATGCTAAATTTCACTGTGCTATAAAAATGACAAGGAAAGAAATTCAGGTGATCTAAATACCTACAAAACAAACAGAAAACGTATCCATTTTAAGAATGACACTGTTTTGATTTTTAATGATTTTTTTTTTTTTTTAAGATTTTATTTACTTGACGAGAGAAAGAGACAGTGAGAGCAGGAACACAAGCAGGGGGAGTGGGAGAGGCAGAAGCAGGCTTCCCATGGAGCAGGGAGCCCGATGCGGGGCTCGATCCCAGGACCCTGGGATCATGGCCTGAGCCGAAGGCAGGCGCTTAACGACTGAGCCACCCAGGCGCCCCGTTTTGATTTTTAAATATATATAATTTGTGGATATATGTTAGGTTAACAGTTAATCCAGGTTGTATACTCATGAGTAGGTTTTGGTGCCCGAATGCCTGGGTCTATTTCCTGCTCTGCCACTTAACACTTGTTGTTTTTGACAAATTACTTACCTCCCTAGTTTTTAGTATTCTCAACTAAAAGTAGAAGTAAAGGGGATAAGCAATAAGCATATCAATTTCATGTGATCATTTGGAGGATTCAATATCATTACTATTCTTGTAAAGTGCTTGGGACAGTAACACTCTAGAAATATTAGCTATTATTGTTATATAAAAAGAGAGCATACTCAGGCCCCACCTAAGACCAAATAAATCAGAATCTTTAAGGATGAGGCCCAGACATAAAACCTCCCCAAATGACTCCAATGTGCAGCCAAGGATTGAGGTGATAGGGCCATGAGAAGATTGTGTTATAAGGTAAGCCTTCAAATGGAAGCTTATATATTAATATGCAAACAATCTTATCTCTAAATGCTATAGTGACCGAGGATTTTTATTTTCTTTGTATGTGTCTGTGCGAGGAGATGTGCTTTTCTGTCATTTCCAAGGTTTCTATAATGAACACATTCATAAAATGTGATTTTACAAATAAATTGCACACATATGTCACATGCCAAATGTGAACAAATGTCCTTGCGCTCAAGAATGGTGCAACATTGAGATCAGGTGCATGAAGGGGTCATTGTAAAACAAGACAGATGTCACAGATGCCAGAAGTGAGATTAAAATCGGGCACTACAAGAGTCCAGGGAGAAACAGCACCTCAAGCCCGAGGCATCGGGGTCAGCTTCCTACAGCTTCCAGCAGAAAGGGAAGTCAAGTCATTCCAATCAACAGACCACACGAGCAGATAAATGCACAGAGGCAAGGAAGAGAATGTGCTGATAACAGAAGGGCAGACCATCCAGCATGACTGATACAGGAGGTGAAAAGAGAGCAGAGATGACAACCAAGGCTGGAAAGGAAAATTAAGATAGTTCACTTGAATTTTAAATTAGAATTTAACGCTTTTCCTGTACAATGGGAACAATGTGAAGGGTTCTGAGGCTGGGAATGGCATGATCGGATTCGTTCCTTATAAAGATAGCTCTGGAAACTTTGTGTGGGACTTTAATTTTGTCACCTGTCCACCGTCTTCTAATCTTGCCATCATCCCAGTAAATTCCACTGTGCAAGTGGATGACCCACCTGACAGGCCACCCTCCAAACGAATTTTTTATTCCAATGACCACAGCGGCCACCCACTCTTGGGACACACTTTTCACCCAGAACTCTTCCATTTCTGCAATCCTACGCTTCAGTCTCCCACTCTTAGACATTCACCTCTCATTCCCTGTGCACACAGGTCCTCCTCTTTGACCTCATTGAGCCTTCCCTTGGGGTCATCCCCAGCTCTTTTGTCCTTTGGAGCAACTGTGTAAATTTTCACTCCCTTCCTCTGGCCTCCCCTCATAGCTATACTTTCTCAAAAGCACCCCACTTCTGAGTGAAGTAGAGACAACCCACCATAAGGGGACACTCTCAACTCACTTTCCCTCTGCTACCAATTCACCTGTCTCTTTACTCCTCTCTGACCTCAAGATGTTTTTCCTCTTAAGCAAATGGATATTCTTATTCCCATTTTACAGAGATAGGAAAACAGAGATAAAGCCACCTTCTCAAGGTCCCCACAACTAATCTGTTGAGTTGCTGTTATTGGCCGCCAGGTCTGTTGGATACCAATCCTCAGCCAGGAATACAGAAAATGAGGAGCAGTCAAATAGAGCACCCTACTTTGCCAGTTCTGCTAAGATTTTGGAAACAACACGTGTTATTTTGGTGCCTATTTGGTGCCTAGGTGAGTTGGAAGTGGTGACGTTATTAAGAGAGTTAAGGAGGTCAGGAAGAAGAGATGATTTGGCATAAGGGATAATGAGTTTGTTCTTAATGTGTTTTTAACAAGTTTGAGGTACTGGTAGGATCTCCAGGTGGAAACTGTCCAGCAGGCAGTTAAGAATAGAGCTCTAGAGCCTACGAAAATAGCTAAACATGCCAAGAAAAGATTTGGAGTCATTCATGGAGTGAAAACCACCAAAGAATCAAGTGAAAGCACAGATTAAAAAAAGGAAGGGGGATGCCTGGCTGGCTCAGTCAGAAGAGCATGAGACTCTTGATCTTGGGGTCATGAGTTTGAGCCCCATGTTGGGTGCAGAGATTACTAAAAAAAAAAAAAAAACACCTTTTAAAAAAATTAATTAAATTAAAAAATAAAAGAAGGAAGGAAGGCAGAAAAGAGGGAAGGAGTGGAAAAGAAATGCCAGTGAGGGAGACAGAGGACAAGTAACCAGAGAGATTGGAGCCACAAAGCACAGCATCATGGAAACTAAAGTCTAACTCATCAATGACCCACAGGCAGGTTATTGAATATCTCTGTAGCTTTTTTTCCTATCTATAAAAAGGTGAATAGTAACATCTGACCCTGTAATATAGGTCATGCTTTGCCTTGTTGCATACATGATATCTTATGCCAATATTTTATACTTTATCCTACTCGTACTTTACAAACTACAATATTCTATTCAGATTTGCTATTATCAACAAATTGTTAGCCCCACAAAGTTGTCGTAAAAGAATTCTGTAATGACTCAGTTTCTTGCCTCCATAGTTCTCTAAACGGGAATATTTTCATTATGTTAATGTCTTTTTTTTTTAAGAGAAAGGAAAAAATCCATCCTTGATTCATTAATACCAATTGAGAATGTGCAATCATTTGACTTGAGCTGAGCTAGTGACCACATTTACATTGGCTTTGGAGGGTTCATTTCACACACACTTTAAAAATGATAATACTAGCCAACTTAAGGTGCTTGTCCTGCCCTCTACTCAACACTTGGCTGAAGCCACCCCCTCCAGGGAGCCTCCACTCATTATTATAGCCTCAAACTATCCCCTCTGCCTCTAAAATGACAACAATACTTGTGCCACTCATTTGACAAGACATTCCCACCCTAGAATCTGCAGACTCAATAGGCTTAGATTAACTGCCAATTAGACTAGCCAAAAACGAGATAAAAGATTTTCAACAGATGAAGGAAGAAACCAAATTCCCATTGTGTGGTCTGGGGGTGAGGGGGATCTAAGGCTAAGTTTGACTAAGGGACTTCCCCAGTGTCTTCCCGGGACAAAGTTTCACAGGTGGGATTCCAACCCCGCATAGAGGGAGGACCTCCTGAGTTCTTTCCACCGCTTCCTTTTCCTCCTGATGCCCCAGTCAGATAATAAGTACCTGATCACAGACAGCTTTTAGATTCTCTACATGGCACCTTCTACAGAATAGGGATTCAATAAACATGTTTGCTGAGGGAACAGTTGAGAATGTGGAATCCATAGAAAAAGTCCTTAGTTACACAGTGAATTGAAAGGAGGAAAAGGGACCATCTGGTCTACTAATGTTATTTCTCCATGTTTACTCCTTTTTTTTTTTTTTTTTTTGCTTCCCCCAAATTATATAAGTTTGTTTGAACTATGCATTTTCTTCAGGGAAGTTTTAATATGAAACTGAAGCCTGATTACAGGGTTAAGCAGTGAAATTAGGAGTTGTGACTAACACAATTTTCTAAAGCTTTCACAACTAGTGAAATGTTAGATGTTGGAACTTCTTACTATAATGGTTTGCTATACTTATTCAATTAATCTTATCTACCCATATAAGCAGACCCAGCAAAAACTTGTTTTCACTCAGGGCCTGACTCAGTCAGTTCCTTTGAAAGACCTTTCCTAAGTTCACCACATAATGGTCTGTGTGCTATGAGTCTTTACTTCAGTCTGACGATCTGTGACTTAGCTGTGTTCTCAGACTCAGTTCATAGGTTGGTTGGTTTGTTTGTTTTTATCACAGATCCTTTGAAGCCCTCACGAAAGCTCTGGATTCTCCCTGCAGAAAGTTTATACATGCACATACGTACAAGGCTTGACGTATCATTTCAAGGACCTTCTGACAACACATGTGGAGACCCCTTAAGAAGCCCAGTAAGAGTGCCTGCTCTAGTTTTTCCTAATCATTTGGAGCATCACACGCCCACACGCACATGTTGAACTAAAGGTCCGTCAGGGCGCCTGCATGGCTCAGTCAGTTAAGCATCTGCCTTCGGCTCAGGTCATGATCCGGAGATCGAGCCCTGCATCATTGGGCTCCCTGCTCAGCGGGGAGTCTGCTTCTCCCTCTCCCTCTGCTCTTCCGTCCTGTGCATGCTCTCATGCGCTCTCTCTCAAATAAATAAATGAAATCTTTAAAAAATTTAAAAAAAAAACTAAAGGTCCATCAAAAGCTTCTTTTATATCTCTTCTAACAGCTAGGTGAGCACGCAAGGAAGGCACTTAAAATTCTGGCTTTAATGGAAAAACATAACAAAATAGTGTCAATAGTTTTAAGTACTCCTTGTTTTCTCCCCATTTTCACTAGCTTTCCCGCAAATGAATGAGATCTCATTTTGTGATTGCAAAACAAAACAAAGTACTGTTTTTCAGGAGCCCTCAAGGCTTAAATTGGACCAGGCAGAGCCCCCCAGTCTCCCACCCCTATTCTTTTTTGGAGTTAAGCCTTAGGGAGACCATAAAAAGCACATGGAGCTTGGAAGGGGAAATTGACCTGGTGTCTAGTTAGAAGACAAGGGATAACAGAATACCTTGTACTTTATGGCATTTCATAATTTTCAAAATACTTTCACATATATTATCTGACATGATAACACCCACCTTCACCCCATAAGGCTGGCAGGGCAAGTATCCTTACCCTCACTTTATTGATAAGAAACTCAGATCCAGGTGGTTTTGTGAATTACCCAGGGTCTTAAAAGAGCGGGGACTTGAATGTAGAGTTTTGGACCCAGACTCTGCTTTTCCCTACAGTACAGAAGAAGAAAAGGAGAATGAAGTATTATTAAAAAAAAAAAAAAAAAAGCACATATATTTATGAGGGGAGGTTGGGGTGGTCTTAAAAACCCCTTTCAACCAAAATGCATGAAATTTCATTTTCAGTTATGATATCAGGGCACCGGACTATTTTCTAAGTACTTAGCAAATCAATCTTTTTCCTAAAATGCAATTGCCCTTTTATTAGTCACAGAAGTTTAATCATTTGTGAAGAATAAAATGACCCTATCTTTACCAAATGCCATTGTAATCACTTGGGTAAATAGTCTGGAGCCATTTGGATTATTCCTTATGGGATAATAGGTTCAAAGTTGTAAAATCTGGAAATATTTTACCACAGGAATGCTGCTATAGGCATTTCCCATTTTGAACCAAAGCTGACCCTGCCCACAGTTACAGCTTGCCGCTCAGGAACATCCCCTAATGAAACAGACAGCGAACAAACCACTTCGATCAAAGCTGCCCACGTATGGACTCACAGAACTGAAAGGGACCTTGAGAGGTTGCCTTCATTTCCCCCTCCCTTCTCTTCTGATGGAGACACAGCCCCTTTGCTATCAGCTTCACTCCAGTCAAGGGCTGCACTCTCCTCCTAGCGCGGGTGACCCTGCACTCTGTGCTCTTCCCAGTGGGGAGTTTGGCATCAGTGAAATTCACGAGGCTGATGGCTGACCCTGTGTCCTGTGTGGTCACTGGGGGAGCAGGAAAGAGGGACTTTCCTTAAGGCACTTGGGATCATAAAGGAGAGGCCAGCACAATAGAAGACGTGTATTTTTTACAGACACCTGCCATGCATTGATAGCTGTTGCTTTTTCTAATACTCTCAGTATTCACTGATCCTGATGTTTTGCAAATGAGAGAACTGAGATTCAGAGAGAGGAGAGGGAATTAATATGTGTGAAAACTCACCGTATGATGGACACATTTTCTCCATCATTTTAATAAAGGTTAGTGATGTGTCCAGGAATACATAATGGATCAATAACCAATAAGGCATTTGAGGTTTGTCTGACTTCAAAGCCCATGTGCTTTCCATCACATGACTCCCTCTTTTTTTTTTTAAAGATGTTATATTTATGTGAGAGAGAGAATGGGAGAGAGAGAGCATGAGAGGGGGGAGGGTCAGAGGGAGAAGCAGACTCCCTGCTGAGCAGGGAGCCTGATGAGGGACTCGATCCTGGGACCCCAGAATCATGACCTGAGATGAAGGCAGTTGCTTAACCAACTGAGCCACCCGGGCGCCCCACATGACTCCTTCTTAAACTTCAGTCATTCAAACACCACCTTCATGATTTTTGCCGACATCTTGCACCATGTTCTCTGTTATTTCCTGAGAGGCAGTATGGTTTAGTGATTAGAACATAGTCCTGAAGTCAATGTACCTAAGTTCCCATCCTGGTGCTTCTTCTTACTGGATTTTTGACTTTAGGCAACTGAGGAGACCTATACATGTTTCCTCCTATTTAAAGTGGGGGTGAATAATAGCACCTACCCTATAGGGTTGTTTTGAGGATTAAATGCATTAATATATGTTAACGTACTATAGTAAGTCCTTAAAGTTCACTAGTATTATTTCAGAATTTTCTTTAAATCAGGCTTTTGCTACTTACACAAATATATTAAAAAGAAAGATCTTGTAACACAACTGTGAAATTGCAAGTTTGATGTGATAGTTATATTTCAATAAACATTAAAATAAATACATAATATTCACATAAAAGATGTTTGCCCATGTATCACCTAAAATCATTTCCCATACCTAGGTCCTGCTTTAGGAATATGGCTCCACCCCACACCATTTGCTATCTATAGAAAACAAGAAAGAAAGAAGAAAAGGAAGGAGGGAAGGAAGGAAGGAAGGAAGGGAGGGAGGGAAAAAGGGAGGGAGGAAGGAAGGGAGGGAGGGAGGAGGGAAGGAGGGAGGGAGGGAGGGAGGGTAGGGAAAGGAGAACATAGAACTATATGGTAAAAGATGTGTTATATAGATTAAATATGTGCATTTCTGTAAGAACCTACCCATCCACATCCCAGGGTATTTTAAAAACCCAGGCAAAATATGTCTAGAACTTCTAGCTCCTGTTAAGAACTTAAAAGATTAAAGGGGTGCCTGGGTGGCTCAGTTAAGTGTCTGCCTTCGGCACAGGTCATGATCCCAAGGTCCTGGGATCTGGGATCAAGTCCTGCATCAGGCTCCCTGCTCAGTGGGAAGCCTGCTTCTTTCTCTGCCTGCTGCCCCCCCACCTCCCACCCTGCTTGTTCTCTCTCTCGCTCTCTCTCAAATAAATAAAATCTTTTAAAAAAATAAAAGATTTAAAATGCTTTAAGGTTCCTAATATAATGCAAAAGTTCTACTACTCCCCAAAGTCTGATTTGCTGTGAAATTTTACATAAGAGCTTTTTTTTTTTTAAAGGTTTTATTTATTTATTTGACAGAGAGAGACACAGCGAGAGGGGGAACACAAGCAGGGGGAGTGGGAGAGGGAGAAGCAGGCTTCCTGCCGAGCAGGGAGCCCGATGCAGGGCTCGATCCCAGGACCCTGGGATCATGACCTGAGCTGAAGGCAGATGCTTAACCATCTGAGCCACCCAGGCGCCCCTACATAAGAGCTTTTACTATGTGAATTTATTAACATATATTCCATGAACAGGCCAATGTTGATCAATGAGGAAATAGGGAAATTAGCAAACTATGAATCCGTTAGGAATGCTTTTCCCTTTAAGTAACAGAAAACTTACCAACAATACCTTGAAAAGAATACAGGTTTACTCTTGTCATATAAAAAGCCCAGAGATTGGCAGCTACTGACCTGGTTTGGTAGCCCAGTGATAGCAGGACCTGAATTTCTGTATGATTATATTTTTGCCCGTGGTATGGCATGGGGGGAGGAAACTTGACTTTTTCTTGATCCTGACAAGGCTGTCACAGTTTACTGCATCCAATCTGTATTCAAGTGAAAAAGAAGAGAGGAAGGGAAATAACAGTTTCTCTCTCTCTCTCTTTTTTTTTTTAAGATTTCATTTATTTATTTGACAGAGAGAGAGAGAGTGGTAGGCAGAGGGAGAGAAGCAGGCTCCCCACTGAGCAGGGAGCCCGATGCGGGGCTCGATCCCAGGACCCTGAGATCACGACCTGAGCTGAAGGCAGACGCTTAAGGACTGAGCCACTCAAGCGCCCCAACAGTTTCTCTTTTTTGTCAAGAAAAACAAAAGCCTTCTCAGAACTCTCCCCTGCCCCATCCTGAACTTCCTATACTGGTCCTCAGCCTAAGCTGCCTTACGGGCATCCCTAGTGGCAAGTGAGGCTGGGTGAGTACGCCCTGGCATTTCCAGCCGCCGCAGGGAGGCAGGCAAGAGAGAAGGGAATTGGGAATGCGCATCAGGGAAGCTCAAAAACAGATTCTGGTAAATGATTACAATGAATGTCTCTGCTCAGCCCAAACTACTTTTTCATTTAAGTAAAGGCTGCCATTTTCAAAATGTTTGTCAATGAAGTTGAAATGCCAATCCTGCACTGGGTTTATTCTTTTGTACCCATGCCTATCTTTTGCATTGTTTCGATTTATTGTTATTATTTTGATGTGATGAACCATTCATAAAACAGTGTACTCTCCCCAAACATTGGGGCTGGGTTTCTAAAAGTTCTCAAAAGAATTTTCCACTGAAAAAACTTAAAACCTGGGGTGCCTGGGTGGCTCAGTTGGTTAGGCGTCTGCCTTTGGCTTGGGTGGTGATCTCAGGGCCCTGGGATAGAGCCCCGTGTCAGGCTCCCTGTGCAGTGGGGAGCTGCTTCTCCCTCTGCCCCTCCTCTAGCTGGCTCTCTCTCTCTCTCTCTGTCAAATAAATAAATAAGAAAAAGAGAAAAAAAATTAAAACCTATTCAAAAAAGTTGAAATGAGGGGCACCTGGGTAATGTGGTCAGTTAAGTGTCTGTCTTACGGTTTTGGCTCAGGTCCTGATCTCAGGGTCATGAGATTGAGCCCTGGGTCGGTCTCTGCACTCATCGAGGAGTCCGCTTAAGACTCTCTCCCTCTCCCTTTGCCCCTCCCCTCTGTGTGCTCGCTCTCTCTCAAATGAATACATAAATCTTTAAAAAAAAGTTGAAATGAGGGCAAAGAAGGAAATCTCTAATAAATATTTATATACACCAAAATAGACCTATGAAGAAAATACCAAATATAAACAATACTAATATTTATTTACACATTGGAAATAAGTAATAAAGATGCTATATTACGATTTCATGATATCATCACTTGCTCGCTAGAAAATGTTCGTGATCTCTCTAATTTTGAAAACAAGATGGTTCATTCATTTTGAACTTTTTTCATAAATAGATAATCTTCATGCTGCAGAGCTCTCCCTCCCCTCCCCCCCAAGCCAAACGCTGAGTGCCTTTCCCATGTAAAGACCTGGAGTCCTTAACCTGTGGCTCCCAGGCTTCCATACTCAGCCTTACCCCAGGCTTTCTGGAGGCTCAGGGGTTCAAAGTGTCATTGGGATTTGAAATGCAAATATAGGAAGCTCTGGGTAACCTCTGGAATCTGTGCTCAGGTGAATAAGTTGTTTCCCAGTCTCTCAACAGCCAGCTTTCTATGGCCTCAGCCCTTCACCTGGTCATTTATTCCACAGCCCTGGCCCCTCTCAGACACACCAGGTGCGTGCAATTTCAAGGCCACGGTTAATTTTCCTCGTTTGCTTTTCTTTCCTAAGGCATCCTTGCAAACAGCTCTAATTCTTCTCTGTCAACTGTTTCTTTTCTCTCTTTTGAATATCTAGTTTCCACTTTTCCCAAATTACCTCCACAGGAGTTGACATAAACTTTGCATATTCTAGCATCCAGATTCTCCCAGACATTGAGAAGGCATGCAGAAGTAAAACTTTTTATGTTAGAATTAAATGAAGTGAGAACTTCAATGAGACGTATATCTAACATAGAGATGTTCATAAAGAAGAACACCACAGAGAAAGAAAAAGAAAGGAAGGAAGGAAGGAAGGAAGGAAGGAAGGAAGAAAGAAAGAAAGGAGAAAAAGAAAGAAAGAAAGAAAGAAAGAAAGAAAGAAAGAAAGAAAGAAAGAAAGAAAGAAAGAAAGAAAGAAAGAAAGAAAAAGAAAGAAAGAAAAAGAAGAGAGAGAGAGAGAGAAAGAAGAAAGAAAGAACCATGACTATACTGCAAGATGTGACTTGCTTCCCAGGGCCTCAATGAGATCAGCATGAGGTGTAGCTATTTTCCTAAGGAATAGCACACCAAAAACATTAAAAAGTCCAGAGGTTTTGCTTTCCCAGTGCCCAGCAGTTCCTAAGGCAAGCCCTCTTTTGTGACAAGGCAGCTCTGAATTCTAATGAAGAACTATTAGATAAGAGGTTAATAAATAGGCACCCCCACATCGCAGTATCAATAACCAGGTCTCCATAGTAGTCATTTGCTCTGATCTACTGAGCTTTACCCTCTGTCTTACAGCACGCGTTTTTGTTTCCAAAAACCACTATACCTTTTCTCCAGCTGCCTCTTCTCCTTCCATGTTGTGATATCTCAAGCCCAACATGCTGAAGAGAATTCAGTCACCAATGCTGTAAAGAAAGGAATTATTAGTGGAGACACACGTGGTCAGGTCATGTTGTATAGACTTGGCCTTTGAGGAGACAGGCTTGGCTCTGCTGGCTGGGAAACGTCTTCAGAGGAAGTACTGTCCTCCGCCATATTTAAGCCAGCCAGTTGTAATTACATGCATATTGTGTGTCCACCCCCGCACCAAACGCTGCAGTGGATTCTGAAGTAGGAAATAGCTCACAGGTAGTGAAAAGGGCCAGGACTGGGGTCAAAGAGACCTTGGTTCGAAACCTGCCCCCACCACAACTGAACTGAGTGAATCATTTAAACTCTCTGAGCTTTATTTTCCTCGCCACTAAAAGAGTGAACTGACTTTGCAGGAGTTTTGTGAGCATCACACGAGATTATATATACAAGTCAAGTACCTGGCACTTAGAAGTGTTGAGTCAGTGTTGTTATTATTAAGATGCAATTTATGTTCTCAAGGAACATACTATTTATTTGAAGAGATGAGACACGTCATCGAATCGTGGGTGGTGTGGTAGTAACAGTAAGTACTACTGGGATTCAGAACTGAGCAAAATATGTGTGAAACAAATACTGTTTTATATAACTTTTCTCTGATATTCTATAAGTACCATATACTCATTATAAAATATTATGGGGGGTGCAAAAAGCAGAAACATTTTGATGATATTAATCCTAAATTCACACACACATGTGATACCCATAAAGTAGTTGAGTAATGCCAATGGAACTCAGGTTAAAGTCTGTACATTTTTCTAAATGAAGTAAAATTTCTTAATAGGAGTGTAGTTGTTTAAGCTGATACAGTCCTGATAGAATACTATATAGGTATCAATAAAAATAGAGTAGATCTTTATGTCCTGACTTGGAAAGACAGTCTGAATGTATCACTAATTTAAAAAAACAAGTTGAAGAACAAAACATATAGTGTGAAGACTTATTTTATTAAGCATGCTTTCCTTAGAGGTTTGAAATTATCTCAAATCCTTTACACGTGTCTGTCCTTTTTTGCTTTATTACCAGTTAGTAATTTTTTTAAATGTTCTAAAGCCAAAAGAATAAGTTCAGTCTTCACAATGGAGAACTCTTGGTCCTCAGTTATTGGAGAAGGGGGAAGAAGCTGGCTGTGGTCAAAGTTAACACCAGATAGTGCCCCTCATCAGTGTCCTTTTGAAAAACACATACTGTGGTCCGATAAGATAGCAACCGTACAAAATGGCTAAAATATATTTTAGAATCCTATGGTATGTATCTTGGTTCATCTCCGAAATCAGACTGATCTTTGAAACCAACGGTTTTTAATCAAAGCTGGCTTTCTAGGAGGAATGTAATGTATGCACCACAGTTTTAAACCAATAGTGTGAGTGTGTATGTGTGTGTTTGTATGATTAAGCCCATTCATCATAAATCTAAATTCATTAGGATTGATGTACCCATGCAGAGCAGCTAAATAATATGTAGATGTGATCTCCATTGTAAATAGAAAAATCTAATTCCATAAACTCTGTATTACCCCTCAAAAAAAAGAACAAAAAAAGGGAGGTGAGGAAGGAGGAGGAATAAGAGACACCAAGAACCCCAAAGGAGCAAAGGACACTATCTTATCAAATGAGCAGCAGGTCTCAAGACATCTGTTTGAGCTGTGACGACCTGCAGTGGATGTGGGTGTGGCAGCCCAAGCCCCAGGCGCTGTCCAGGGGAGATAGGAGATCTGCTCCCCCAAACCCTGTTGACTCTTGGAAACCGCAGATATCTTGCCCGTGCATTCTTTGCAATGGAGTCTTGAGCATGAATTGTAATCTGTACAATGGAGCCTCATGTGAATGCTGGTGTCAAAGAGAAAATACCTGCTTGATAAGCTGCAAGGTGAGAGGTGAACTACATTTCACCGCTTACACTCATTCATTCATTCATTCACTCATTTATTCATTCATCCAACAAACATCTATTGACGGTTGACAGACAGATACGGGGTATTTAGATAATAATCTGGCCACTCCCAAATTGCGTGACCACACACACGTTAGCCAGACTCTTTAATCCTACTTATTGGACACTGTCACAGCGGTGACAGAGGTGGTGATGGGGGTGGCATGAGCGTATTTCCTACGAATGCCTACAAATAACCTTAGGCATCTGCAGGTCTTCTAATCATGATATCTAAAGGGTTTTTTTTTTTTTTTTAGTAGTCGCATGAGGCAAGGAAATAAAACGAGGCAAAATGAGAGAGTGCATTTGATTCATGTCCTAAAATGAGCCAGTCATGGAGGCAGACGGATACAGAGGGACTCACCAAAAACAGCTAACATTTTAAGACCACTGACTCTTTGCCAGGAACTTGCATGATCTCATTTCATTTTCACAATACCCAAGCAGTAGGTACCCTACCTCCCGTAAAAGGTGTGAGGGATACTGATGTTCCAAGAGATGAAGGAAACTGCTCAGGATCAAACAGCTCCTAAGTAGCCTTTTAATCAGGATTTAAATGCTCACAGCCTGCTTAGCATAAATATACTAAGTATTGAAATATAAGAAAGAGACAAAGGCCCCTTGACATCTGGAAACTGACAGAGCTCAGCCCTGGTATTGCTGGGACTGCCTTGAGACTCACAGCTCAGCCAGGGTGTTCTGTGGAACACAGTCTCTCCGAAAACTAGCAGCAGACACACCACACTTACTGTGGTGAGCACTGAGTAATGTACAGAACGGCCAAATTACTACGTCGTACACCGAAACGAATATAACATTGTATGTCGACCGCACTTCCATAATGAGAAAATGAAAGAAAGAGGAAAAAAAAAACAGACAAGAGGCCACTATGTGCTCTTGTCTAAGCACAGACCAAAACAAAAGCACAAAACAAAAGCACAAAAATCCCAGACAACCCCCTTGTCCTGCATACTATGAGAAGACTGCTGCTTTTTTACCAATTAAAGCGTGAGCCTTGCTTTCTTCCTTCCCCTTTGTAGATAGGATTTGTTAAGGTACCCAGTCATACAGAGAACAGATTGGTGGTTGCCAGAGGCAGAGGTCTGGGGATAAACAAAATAGGTGAAAGGGGTCAAAAGGTACAAATGTCCAGTTATAAAATAAATGAGTCCCGGGGATCTAAGGTGCAGCATGGTGAGTGTAAGTTAATAATTACGTATTTGGAAGTTGCTAAGAGAGTAGATCTTAAAAGTTCTCATCACAAGAAAATAAATTTGTGACTATGTATGGTGACCAATGATAACTAAATTTGTGGTGATCATTTTGCAATATATACACATATTGAATCCTGACGTCCTACGCCTGAAGCTAATATAACATTGTATGTATAGCAATTATACTTCAATTTTTTAAAAAAAGACCCAGTCACGGAATTGTCCCCATTGGGATAATACTGGCAGCATCCCATCCAGGACTAAGCCCCATTTCCTTGAATCTTCCCCCAAATCACCTAACACAAGCCCAGAGGCTATCCCAAGTCCCCATGAACAGCCCCTTGCTGCACGGTTCCTGGGGCGTGCAGTCTCCCCCCGTCTGCATGGAGCATGAAGCCCCACTTGCTCAACCACAGGTGTGTTCCTGGTGGTCTCTGGTGGGAGGTCAGGGACAGAAATGGACGTTCAGCCAGATTCACTGGAAGCCCTCCCTGCCTCTGACCACAACCCGGGACCCAGTGATCCTGAGCAATAACGTGCTGTTGAAGGTGTCGCCTCGGCTGAGAGTTAAGGTCCTTTAGGATCGAGCCCTGCTGTTATAATGAAGCCCTTCAGCATTGGGTCTATTTTATTTTCCCGGGAATAAGATGTCTGGGATTTTCAGTCACGTGATCGGGTCTGTATTGTTCTATGGCGATGTTGTACAATGTGGCCTCTGCCCTTGAGGCATTTTAGATCTAACTGGGTACTGGCTCTCAGGTTGGTCTACGCCATACATTTTTGGCATTTCCATCGCAAGTAGTTTAAATAAGACTAAATCTACTTGACGGGATGCCTGGGTGGCTCAGTCGGTTAGGCGTCCAACTCCTGCGTTTGGCTAAGGTCATGATCTCAGGGTCCTGGGATCGAGCCCCACATTGTGCTCCCTGCTCAACGGGGAGCCTGTTCCTCCCTCTCCCTGCTGCTCCCCCTGCTTGTGCTCGCTCGCTCGCTCTCTCTCTCTGACAAGTAAATAAATAAAAGCTTAAGAAGGGGGAATAAATCTACTTGAAATCTTACCTATTAGAGTGGGCATTTTAAAGATCTAACATTCTCACCCTGTGCTGAGCCCGACACGGGCAGTCTCCTGTCACCCTCACAACAATGTCAAGAGGCAGGAATTCTAATTTTCTCCCGTTTGACAGATGGCAAAACTGAAGCCTGGAGAACTTTTTTTACTCACAATGTTCTTCCTGAGGCCAAGCAGGTCATCAGTGGTAGAGCCGGGAATTAATGGCAGGCCAACTCAGAAGGCAGAATGCTCAAACTTTAAACTATACTTCACAGCATATGTTAATTTGTATAATAGAATCTCTCCGTAAAGCACTTTTCTGCCACGTAGGTTTAGGGGTGTAGTGGGCCAAATCGTGTCTCCCCGCTTAGGAAGGACCGTGCAGCGGACGTTTAAACAACAGAAAGCTAGACCTATGAAGCAAGTGTCAAGGCTCGCTCCTCCCAAAAGCGTCCTATTCGTTTTTTTCTGAATACCTTTGAACATCAGATTATAGCCACACACTGACCGCAGTCAGCATGATTTTCTTCAGGTTCCAGCTTTCTGAGGCAGACAGGAGACCTGGTGATCAACGTGCCCACCGCGAGCCTCTATCAACGGGGCCACTCTGAGAATTTGCTCCCCTCTGCTCCCTGCTCCCTCCCCTGACAAAATGTAGGCAAAATACCAGCAGCCCTTGGTTGTAAATCCCATGCCAATTTCCTCTTGCATCTCCAAGCCTAAAAGAACCAGTGTGGCATGCCAAACGTTTTTGCTCCATATTGGAGCTCATTGTTACGGCGCAGCCACATTTGTGATCACGTGGTAAAAATGTGAGGTGACAGAGTCCGCCCTCCTTTTGCTTCACAAAAAGATGAGAAAGATCATGGCTCTGCTCCTGGGCACAGGATATGTCCCTTTCCTGGGGCGTGCAGTCTCCCCCCATCTGCATGGAGCACGAAGCCCCACTTGCTCAACCACAGGTGTGTTCCTGGTGGTCTCTGGTGGGAGGTCAGGGACAGGTGGCACTCCTGAATCAGGACACCAGGCTTGTGAGGGCTGTAGTGTGTCATCCACAGGAAATCACCCCGTGGGGCCACGAGACCCACTAACATAGAAAAGGAAGAAACTGGCACAAGAAGAGAAACCGGAAAGGAAGTAACCTAGAGAATGTAATCCAAAACTGGAAAAAGTGAAAATGACTTTCGAGCATAAAAGGAACGGGTATGATATTCACTCCCCAACTCAGGCAACACTCTATTTACTAGTCCACACATCAGCTGTCCTCACACCCTCTGCTCTTCTAACTTCCTTGGGGATCTGCATGCTTCTTGTCTGTTGGAGAAGATAAGGCTGGGGGCCAGGTGAGAGAAGGAGCTTCAGGGACAGGCTGGCTTTGTCCTTCCTCCCAGAGCAGAGAGAAGTAGGAGGGTTGACCAGAAGTTTGGAGGTGGCCAGGAGGCTGGTCAGGAGGCTTCTGCCACAGCATGGATGTGAGCTGATCAAGCTGAACCCAAGAGACGGGGACAAGACTAGAGAAGCAGGGACTGACATCGAGTCCTTGAAGAAAACATTAATGGAGCACAATGACTGGATGGACACAGGACGAGAGTAAAGGCAGCATTACACACAGCAGCGAGGTTCGGGCAGAAATGCACCAAGGAAAGCTGACCGTAGAAGTGAGAGAAACTCCCTGGGAATTTAGAGGAGTGTGTGCAGACTCCCCGAGGACATGCACAGTGAGCACTCAGCAACAGCTAGTGGAGCTCAGGATCCCGGGCAGCCCAGGAGATGAGATGGCAGGTGCTCCAAACGCTGAACAACAAAGCAACACGGAGTGTGGTGGGGAAGGCATCTGGATAAAATCATTTCTGGTGAATAGTCTAGTATCGGCATTTCCCCAATCTGCACCCACCTCCCCACAAAAGCTTTGGGGCCAAGGGCTTAAAGAATTAAGTCTAAAAATCTTTTTAAAAAAGCGGGGTGGGGGGGCGCCTGGGTGGCTCAGTCATTAAGCATCTACCTTCGGCTCAGGTCATGGTCCCAGAGTCCTGGGATCGAGCCCAGCATCAGGCTCCCTGCTCCGCAGGAAGCCTGCTTCTCCCTCTCCCACTCCCCCTGCTTGTGTTCCCTCTCTTGCTATGTCTCTCTCTGTCAAATGAATAAATAAAATCTTTAAAAAAAAAAAAAAAAAAAGAATGAAGTCTAAGCTTTCAGGTTGGATTGTCCTTTCCCCCCACCTTTCTCCACCCACTGAACTACTCCAAGGTCAATTTCAAATGCCACATCTTCCGTGAAGGCTTTCCTCCTCACCTTCACGCGTGTGGATTGTAGCACTATTTAATGCCAATTCACTTTAAACGGTATTTAATTGACAAAATGGAATTACAGAGATGGGAGGAGGCAGGATAAGAACAGGAAAAATGTGAATGCCAAGTTGAACATGTAAGATAACAAAATCACTTGACATTTAACTCTGCTCTCCTGTCTTCTAGGACTCCTCCAATGACCCCACAAGGAAGGAAGCACAAGCCTTCATCATCGGAAAAAAAAAAAAAAAAAAAAAACTCTGAAGCTCAATGAAGTTAAAGGATTTGTCCAAATCCTGTAGTTGGTAACACCGAAAAGTTGAACCTAGTCATTCATTCATGTGTTTATTCATTCAGTAAGTAAGTATTTATTGGTGCCAGGTCCTGTGACACTGTTCCAAGCACGGGATGGGGGCTGAAGAACACAGCTGTGGATCACACGTAGCCTTATTCTAGTGGGAGACACAGGAAATAAATGAGTAAATGTATAATCTAATGTTACAAAGTGACAGTGCTATGAAGAAGTATCAAGCAGGGGGGAGACACAGAGGAGACAGGGTTCCCCACACTAGATGGAGTAGTCAGACATCCTGTACTCTGCGCCCCGAGCTCAGTCCTCTGTTCCATCCTGCAGACTCATTGCAGAGGGAAGTTGATGGTCGTGAAGTGTGTAGCCCTGTTCTTTTACAGATGCTGCCCAGGGCTTGGGATGTGTACATCTGAGCACCAAAGCCCATTCAGCGCAAGATCCTCCACCCCCCCGCATGCCCAGGCTGTGAGTAGGTCTCCTTAAACTCCCACAAAGCTGGACTGCCTTATTTAGTTTCCAATGTAGACTATAAACTCCTGGAGGCAAGAACCACTCACACGGTTTCCAGTAAGTGCATGTCGGTTATCGATGGGTTGATCAGATTAAAAACAATTGGAAGAACCGGAGACTGTTCCCCTTAAAATCTATAGGACTTCTCCAAAACAAGCCTAGCCTCTCTGCCATTGCCTACATCCCAGGAGCTCCCGTCCTGCACAAACCCGGTTGGGCAGCCCAGCGCCGCACAAGCCCCACGAGAAAACCAGGTCAGTCCAGGCTACAGTAAGTAGTCAGCTGCCTCAATTTGGGGCGTTTTTGCCAAGATGGGCCCTGTGACATTGCAGATGGTGGAGAGTGGCAGGGGGTACAGAGAAAACTGCAGCAAAGCAGAGATGGAGACTTAGTCCCACATTAGTGTAAAACCGATCTGAAGCGTTACTGAGGAATAGACCGACTAGTGTAAGCGGCAAAGACAAAATGAGTTCCACCACTTCGAGTTATCCGTCTGATTTCCACAAACATCTCAGTCATGCATTGTGTGTGTGTGGTTTTTTAAATTTATTTTACTGCACCATTGAACATCTTTCACTGTTACAGGTACGCATGTGTATATATCACTGGGGGATTTCCCATGCAATTAGTAATGAGTTATTTAAACTTTGTATCTTAAAGTTTTAATAGTTCCCACAAATGTGACAATTACACTTTGGCAAAATCGCCTGTGAGGACAGAAGGAAGACTTGAAGCAACAGAACTCCGTAATACTGTAACATTAACTTCAGACCTCCTGGAAAGGGTCGCTCTCCCTCCAAAAATCACCGTCCTTCCTGGATGATTCCCACTAGAATTCACAGCAGGTTCATCATCGCTGGCCTGGCTTTGTACCATGAGGAGACAGTTGATCCATCCAGCCATATTCAAGAAAGTTCCATGTAAACAAAAAGGTGCAGAATAAAACACCTGAAAAGAGAAGCTCCCGAAGGTGACACATCCGTATTAGCTAATCTCCAAATTCATAAGAACATTTGGATTACATACAGTGAGGATTAGGGTCTGATGCAATTTCCATTTGAGCAGCTACTTTCCTGATTCAATACCTTCATTCCTATCTGCGGCGACTCAGGTGCAAATACACTCAGAAGTACAAATAGGTAACAACTTAGCAGGCGAACGGGAAAGCTAGAGAACAGGCATGCTCATTATTCAGTCTAAATTCAAAACCCAAATCAGGTTGCGTTTCCTCATTTTATTTTCTAACACAGTCCTTTTTTGCAGTCTTTAATTGCAAGAGTGTAAAGATATATTTAAAAGCAGGAAATGTACCTTGCCCTCCAGGAAAATAATGTGATATGAGTTGGCAAAGGATTAAGCTAACCACAGACAATACAGAATTTTTTTTAGCATCTGAACTCGTCCTTAGCACCAAGATAAGCTGCTTGTCTGGAACCAATAGAAGAAACATCATCAAGTTTAAAACTGGTGATGAATTAAACACCTTAGCCCCAAGAATCCAATCATACTGGTATTTTCTGGTCTCATTTTGTGGGGAGTTCATCAAACTGAGGACATTCATGAGTTGAAGGGGTCATGACAGAACAGTGAGAACAAATGCTTTTTTTCTTCATTTCATTCACTGTTGTATTGACTGATCTGCATAATCAGATTTGTAAGGCCTTTCTTTCCCCCAAATTATATCTTTTCTTTAAATGTCTAAAGATCCTATGTAGAGTTGACTGTCATTTTGATGAATAGTTTGATCTCTCCTTGAAAAATATTTTTTTTAAAGAGTGAATTCTGCAGAACTGATTCTATTAAAATGATTACAGAGCTCTGGAGGGACTTTTATCAACAGTAATTCTCAACTACCCTTAGGTTAACTCAGTGGCTCAGGACTAGAGACCAATTTGCCTGCAGAGGATTGTGGCGATGTCTGGGGACATTTTTTGTTGTCATGATTCATGGGTGTGCATCTAAGTGGGCGGAGGCCAGGGATGCCGCACAACATCTTACCGTGCACAGGACAGCCCCCCACAGCAAGGAATTGAAAATGTCACTAATGCTGAGAAAGCGTAACAAAAATTCTTACTACTTACAGGGCAGCTGCCTTATTAAAATCCCAAATCCACCTCAGTGATTTCTCTGATCTTGAAAGCACTCTTTCCTACTGAATTTTGGCATTCCCGATTTACCCCCCACTAGAGTTTGGCCCGCTGGTGGCAAAAAGGAAAAGAAACTAACCAATATAGAAAATATTTTTAATTCTTCCTCAAACAATGTCTCCCTATTTTATTCATGCTTTATCAATAATTAGAGGGATCATACTTTTTTTTTTTTCTGTCCACAATGGAGCCTGGTAGTCCTAATGGATATTCATAATGGCCAAATGTCATGAAAACAATTCATCTCTATTTTCAAAAACCAATGTTGACATTTGGAAGATGAAAGCAGACACAGGACATCCCAGAGCTGGTGCTGAAATAATGGGGAAAGTACTCTTTCTATGGAGATAGAAGGACAGAGGACAGAAGCAAGCGCCGTCCCGTGTGTCCTCCAGGTTAGTGTGCAGGATGGCTGGTCCGGACCTGACACACAGAGGATGCTTGAAACTTTTAAAAAATTATTTTCATTTCCTTAAAAAAAGAGGAAGATTTCTGGAACTGACCTAAGCACACAGGAACGCTAAAGTAAACGACAGCATTTTTCTAACCTCAGAGGAAAACAGTATTGCTAAAAACCACTGTTCATCAGACTTACTACCACCAGGCAAGGTTGGCTCAAAGAGGAAAAGAAAAGTCCCGCCTTTCCTTGGCAGAATTAAAATGCAGAACAACTAAAGGGAGAGTAAAACCCAAGTAAAAATCCCAGACTGCAGGCATCACAGGGCCGGAGATGACTAAGGAAACCACCTAGCCCCATACAAAAATATTGCACTTAATTAGCTTGTTTGAACACATTAAACGCATTCAAACTGTCTTAAAAGGGATTATTTCACATGAACTCTTATGTGAGTAAGTGTCCATCAAGCTACTTTTCTGAGGTAAATTTAGATATAACAGAATTAAGTGACTTTTCCTTAGAGAACATTATCTGGGTGTAAACTAGTGCTCATTTCCTTAGCCAACTGCACAGAAACTATAAAATTGTAATTTTTTAATAAAAGCAGAATGATGTGAAATCAAATTAGACCTTCAAATCTGGAAGTGAGGGACAGATTTCTTCTTTGGTTCCAGTCAAGACATCTCAACCAACATTTGTCTAGAATTTCATCCCCTCATCACAGTGGTGAGCTTCAAAGAGAACCCCCCGGTTTTTTGTGAGTACATGCTGTACTTTTAGTATTAAAAATAAAAGTGTTGTCTTATTTTTACCCCTCTTTCGGCGACACAGACTAGTCCAATAAACTCCTAGGGATAAAAATGCATTTACCTAATTCATGGCCAACTTAAACTCAGATCATAAATTTTGAAGGAATGAATGAAAAAAATTCCTATCCTACTGATCACAACCGCTTACTTATTTCAGCCTTAGAATGAACACTAGGACATTTTTTTTTTTTTAGCTGGTATTAGTGCTGAAAAATGCGGGCGCTTTTTCCATTACCAACCCAGCATTTCTGTTGACTCCCATGCAGATTCTAAACAGAACTCTGTGCCTGGAGCCTAAGAGATGACCACTGCCAGTCAATTTTACAACCCATCAGGGAAAACTCTAGTTCTCTCTGAGGGCATCTCCACTTTCTCAGACCTATTTTGAGACTGTTCTGATTAAAATACTGCTGCCTAAACAATGTGTTCAATATAGGACAGAGGCTCTTTCAATACTAATGTAAGTCGATTATGGATCCAAATCAGAGTCTAATAAATTTATTTGAAATTGGTAATATGGGTCAGAGCCAGAAAAGGAAATAAAGAAAATTGTAAGTTCCTCAAAACACATTAAAAGGCAGCAATTAAATTAATTCTCATTTTTCCCTACACATACACTTTACCATCAAGTTACTAGTTGGCAACTACAATAAATATTTTTAAATATGTCTAGTGAAAGAAAAGTCAATCTAGCTTATTTTTTTGGCAGGAATGAATACTCAGTGTCATATATTCTTCTATCTCAGGAATACTCATGTTCTCCTGGTAAAGGTTACACATATCAGCGTGATCATATAAAAAAAGACCCAAAGGAAATTTGGACAAATAAATCATTAAGCAATAAATGAGAACAGTCCCCAACTGGACCGATTCTGCAAGACAACATCTAAGTATTGTGTCATACCTTAGGAAGTGGAAATATCCCCATACTTCCAAGTGAAAAAAAAAAGTATTTTATGCATTAAACATCTGAAGCACCCTACAGCTGTAGTTCATTTCACAGCGGAAAGTAAACATTAGTTTTCTCTCTACCTCACAAAATGAAGAGATGGTCAGAAAGCCTTTTCTTCCTGTCTTCCCCTAATGAACTCCACGTCCTCTCATGTTCTGAGACTATTTTCTACTCTAATAGGCGTTCATTTTACATTTATTCGAAAATGAGTCAAAGAAAAAAATTTCCGCAGTGATAGGACTATCCAACGTTCCTTTTTTGTGATCTTCTAGTGGAATGAAAAAAAAAAAAGAGCTATCATGATTCTTAAGCTTTTTCGATGTACTTGGCTATGAGCTCACCTGAGAGTCAGTTACAAGTTCCAATCACTTTAAAACGGGAACTGTTTTGAATCCCGTGTCCACAGCCATGGAGTCCCAGCCTTCAGCGTCCCTGACACTTATGCGAGTGCAGTTTGCTTCTCAAAATAAATGTGCAAACGGAAATGGTGAGTTTGTGGAAAAGCAGCATGAGATACCCAGGACAATGTAAAGGGCTTCTCGGTCACACAGAAATTAACAGACACATGCAATTAACATCCCAGACAACCAGCCCCTTGTTGAACACGGAGCGAGCACACCGCCAGTTTGATCAGTGTCTACAGCCCACAGAGGTCCTTCCACAAGCCAGAGTGCCTCGTCTACTCAGTCTGTTCAGGTGGGGACCAGATTAAAAATGTGTGCTGTTGACATAATGTTGGTCCTCCTGAGTTTTGCTAAGAGCTTGTCCGTGGTCACTCGGGCAGCTGTCCAAAGATACTTCAATAGCCACTTGTGTTGTTTCTTGCCCAGCGAAGCTATCACTTGGGTAGGTGTCTAGGCGGGGACAGCCGTTGTGCTCGGCGCAGCCATTGACGTGGGCCAGAGGCAGGGCCCCCGGTGGGCAGCACAGCTGCTTCTCACAGCCCTTGGAGATGCAGGGCGAGCTGCAGAGCAACAGCGAGTCCTTCGGCTCCACGGGGTCCTTCAAGTCCACCTGCTCAAACTGGATGGTCACATTGTGGATTCCCACACTGTGGAAGATTTCTCGAATTTTCCTACTGGCGTCCTGATAGCCCCTGTCCTTCTGATACTTGATGTGCAGGGTGGCAATGATCTTTCCGCTTATAAGTTCCCAGATGTGCACTTCATGTACACTGCTAATCCCGGGCACGGCCGAGAGTTTACTCACTACAAGAGGGAAGAGCAGACAATTAGCGAAGGCTCCTGGAAACAAGGTCCCACTACGGGAGGGACATGGTCCCTGAAGGCATTCTCACCAAAACGGTGTATTTACAGCGGGAAGAAAAAGAGCTGTATCTATATGGGCACATTTTCCCATAATCTTCTTTCTCCTCTTTGCGTCCCTATACCATCCACCATGAGCCCATAAAAGGCAATTCAAGAAAATAAGTTTAACAACACCCAAAAGAATTCCCAAGGTTCAAGGGAATGGACACCCAAACGGGCTGTGCTGGGAGTATAAAGTAGGATGCCTTTTTGAAAGGGGAGAATTTGGCAATATGGACCGAAAACTTTTACCAACATCCCTAGTACTAGGAATTTAACCTACAGGGAAATACCCTAACATTCATGTACAAAAATGGTTTGGGCAATGTTCTTTGTATTAATGAGAAAAATGGAAACAAGGAAATAGTTAAATCAATTATATAAAAGAATATGATAACAGCCATTAACAAGTAAGTTGCATATTTAAGGATATGAGGAAAAATATATAAGATATCTTTAAGTGAAAACGCAAATAGTTACAGTGTACACATGGCACGAGTTTTTTCTTTCTTTTTTTTTAAACAAACATCAGTGTATATACCCACACAAAAATTTTATGCAGGTTAAAGCCTGTTTTATTGAATGACTGATTCAAAAATATTAAAAGTGGTCATTTCTGGGTGGCAGGATCATGAGAGATTTCTGTTTTTTTATTTACATCTTCTATACTTTCTCAAATGAACATGTATTTAAAGAGCTGATGTTGAATAGTGATTCTGAGCAAAGACCCTGTAAGCCAGCCAGAGTCTGAATCCCAGTTCAGACATGGCCTTGGGTAATTTAGCTAGCCCCCAGTGCCTCAGTCTCCTTATCTGTAAATCGGGAATAATAACGAGAGTACCCCATAGGTTTACTTGCAGGATTGAAATGAGTGAATATAAGTAAAGCACTTAGAACATTACTAGCATATAATAAGTGCCATAGAAGTGTTGCTACTCTTATTACCATCTATTTTTAAATATTTTTAAATATATATATATATATATATATATATAACTTTGTTAAAAGGCAATATAAGCCATTATATATCACAAATCGTTTTGATATGTTTATCTTGTTTCTTCAACTGGAAAACAAGCTCCTGGAAGGTAGAGACCATGCTGCCTATCTGCTCCTGGGTATCTCCTTCCCCACCTCCCACGTCCTCTGCCTGCAGCATTGGGCAGATAGTAGATTGCAGGAAATGAAGGCTGATTGTTTTAACTCTGTACAGCAAAGCAGCCAGAGAGCTGACCACACCTAACTGACTCTGAGACTGTAAACGAAGCAATGCTGCCCAAGAGGAGGCTCCAAAAGGTGAAAAGAACATCCAGGGGAAAAGACTAGGAGAAGCACCAGCTGTTAGCAATGGCTCGACCAGCTGGTCCCAATGCGTGCTACTAAACAGAGGGCTGGCAGGGCTATGAGCTACCCTGACCACCGCAAATCACACCCTCACAGGGGAAAGCCTAGCCATGGACATACAATGTATTAAGACCCATTCAAACCCCATTTCAGGGATCTGTCATGAAGTAAGGTCTTCCGACTTTGAGCCTTATAGTGGACCGGGCTCTATCTCATGGTGACTGGCTCACTGGTGAAGCAATGATAGTGTAACAGCAAATATGCAAGAAAATTCTTCTTCTATAAAAGCATAATCTCCATTTAGAAACACTAGAAATAAAGTTGCACATTCAGTTTCTCACCAACGTCTGGATAGTTCCCACCTAGAAACTCTGCAAAGTCTCTCAACTATGTATGCTCAGAGGCACATAACTAAGGTGAGAGTTTGACCTTCTGTTTGAGCACAGCAAAGAGACAGGTTTCATTACTGAAGGAGGTCATGAATGACCTGAATTTAAAACATGGTCCTTTTTATGGTGTTATAAGAGACACGGTGACTTTCGTGCCCATAAAAAATCAATTAACTAGAAAGCAGGATCCAGAATACAAATGAATGATTCCTATTTTCCGAATAAGGAGAATAAAAAACAAGTTCTTGGCAGGGTAACCTTACTGGAATTAAAATAAAGCCTGACATGAACGTAAGAGCCGAGGCATAGGTCTTGCCCAACACTATACTCTCAAAAATTTGCAGGTGAGTCAGAGAGTCATGGGTTGCAAAGGACCTTTGGTTCTTGGAGCTGTGAGTCATCTTCCTAGGCTACCAAACATATGATAGATGTCTCTATTGCCAGGTGATTTAAAGTATTTCAGGATACATAAATCAAACACTATTCTGAAATAACGCCGGCCCTTTGGCCGGAGGAGCATTAAGCGGGCGTGGTTCTAGATGAGCGTCATGTGACTTACTCAGCTCTTCCATGTTGACTCCTCTGGGGACCATCTGCAGCAGAATGGCAGCAGTCTCCTTGATGAGTGGGAAGGCAGATGACAGAATGATGATGACCATGACGATAGTCAGGCTGGGGTCGATGTAGCACTGCCAGTTACAGGGGTCCTCAGGCTGCAGGGGATGCACGTAGAATACGATGGCCGTGACCACCACGACCACCGAGCCCAGCGCATCGCCCATCACATGCAAAAGTACACCTGCCAGGAGGAAAGAGAGACCGCTAAGGGACAGATCCAAACTCGGGACCTGCGTGACGCTCAGTGATCTGGGTTCCCAAATCTAAGACCAGTTGCTATTTGTTTTCTTTTTGGTTAAAACAGCAGGATGGATGCGAATGAAAAAAATAAAAAAGTCCTCTACTTTGCAGAAAACAAAACCCTAGGCCACTATCCCAGGACGCAGAGAACCTGCAACAGCCTAGGAAGATTCTGAGCTACAGACGCCAGTGGGAAGAGGGACTGTATCTGCCCATGGTGCCTCACCACCCCTGCCTGCCACTCGTCAGAAGGCACCGAACTGGAAAACAGAGGCTGTGCAAATGGTTTCTTAGTCTTTCAGACAAGTATCTGCGATTTAAATGGTTTTAAACATTTTTAAGAGGAGAAGGAACTAAGACATATCAAGAGAGTGGTTCTTGGGGCGCCTGGGTGGCTCAGTCCATTAAGCATCTGCCTTCGGCTCAGGTCATAATCCCAGGGTCCTGGGATCGAGCCCCGCATCGGGGTCCCTGCTCCGCGGGGAGTCTGCTTCTCCCTCTCCCTCTGCCTGCCGCTCCCCCTGCTTGTGCTCTCTCTGTCTCTGTCAAATAAATAAACAAAATCTTTAAAAAAAGAAAAAAAGAGAGAGAGAGAGTTGTTCTTGTTATTCCTTCTCTTTCCTCTTCCTTGATCCATCTCCCCCCTTCCCTGCATGTCTTTGCCTACTCCTAACTTAGCTGAGGTCATTCAAACTGGTTCGAGAGGTCATTAAGAAGGAACTCCAGCAATACTGCCACTGAATAAAGAGCGATTTGTCACAATAAAATAAAATTAAAATTAAAGAGATAATAACAAACATCGTGGTTGCCTTTAATCAAGGGAATCAACCTTAAAGGTTTTGATTATGATACAGAAAATATGCAATCCTAACACAGAAGATCTGGGTGTCCAGTTGTATGCGAGACACAGACTAAACTGGGATTTAGGTGAAAACCTTGTCAGAAGGATTATAAAAATATAAACACCAGGTAATTTTTTTTTTTTTTTTTGCAGAAAACATCAGATGCTTGCTATTCAAAGTATGGTGTGCAGACTAGCAGCATCAGCATCCCCCAGAAGCTGGTGAGAAATGCAGAATCAGGCCCCACCTCAGATCTATGGAATCCGATTCTGCATTTTTAACAAGATCACCAGGGGATTAAAACTCAAATAAAACTCCCAGAGCACTGCTCTAGAAGAAAGCATATAGATTAAGAAAGATTCATTTTGTCTCTCCAAGTATCCCACAGATCCATTTGGTTGAATTAATAATAATCCAAAATCCTAATAACTCACTTGTGGCTACAACCAAACGGTCTCACTTGGAAGATGCTTTAATTGGGCTAATGCTGCTTTTTGGCAATAATTTTAGGATTCTGAGTAGCTGAGCAGCATCAGAGGCAAAACAGCGTTCTGTAAACATACGAAATGCAATTTGTGGCAACCTCCCCCCACGCCAAAATAATACAGGAATAAAAAATATCTCTACATTTCCTTCTGGCTGAGTGGTTAGGTATTAGAACAGAATTCTGGTTCAATAAATACATTAAACAATTCCATCTTCTAATTCTGTGCCCCTTTTCCCCCACCCCACCCACAAAAGAGCTTTTTACTCCCCAGTCCCTGTTCTGAGCCACAAAGAGAAAATCCCAAGAGTTGGTCTATATACCTTGTTCCTCTAGGGAAACCTGAAGATCAAAGCCTGAACCTTCCCCAGGGCAGTACAAAGGGATACTATAAAAGTACGAAGACCAAGTATTTCCTGTCTGCACTTGACATCATTTTCACTGCCTGAGACAGTTGTCATCCTCTGTTTCCTGCATGACAGCCTCGTTTCCTCCATTAGACATGAAGTGACGTGAGGATGAGGATCATGCTCTGCATTTCTTGTGTTTATATTTTGGCACCAGAAGCATACAATGCAGGCACTCAATGAAACAGTATTTTCTGGTTGGTCGGTCATAACTCCCATGACATAGAGTAACTTCTACCTTTTACTCAATAATAATAATTGTATTGCCAGTTAACATATATGAATCAGACGTTGTTGTAAGTATGTTCCATGTATTTACATATTAAGTCCTTTGAAGGACTCTCTGAAGTGGTTACTCTCTCCATTCTACAAATGAGGAAACTGAGGCATGGAGTAGCTGAGTAACTTATCCAAGATCACCCAACTAGAAAGTGCCCGAGTAGGGATACAAGTCTAGCATAGTCTAACTAGAGAACCACTGTGCATCCTGCCTCACAGAAGTCCTAGATTCCCATTTCAGGGTTTCCTCCTAAGAAATCTCACTATTAGCCCCTCACAATTATACAAAATAGCTTTCACACTTGTTTTTCCCATAACCCACAGTTAGAATCATATTTTGCCTCCTAGCACACACAGAGACACGCGGTGAAACAAACGTGAAAAAACAAAGCCTATCCCAACATATGATTTATTACCGCTTTCTATTCTATTTCATTCAATTCTGGTTAATTTTCTAAATGCTGATCATATGCTACTAAATTGATTTTATGACCCAAACTATCATGGTTTTCAGT
Source organism: Halichoerus grypus (assembly GCF_964656455.1). Taxonomy (NCBI): domain Eukaryota; kingdom Metazoa; phylum Chordata; class Mammalia; order Carnivora; family Phocidae; genus Halichoerus; species Halichoerus grypus. The sequence goes on from NC_135718.1 coordinate 143,933,459, forward strand.
TTGAAAAACTGCTTAAAGCATGATTTCCTTAAATTCTTGAGACTGGATATTAGAGTGTGTTTTCTGGCCTCCCGTGCAAAGATGAAGAAGGCCTGGTCATTATCCTCCAGGGACAACAGTCCACTGGCAGGATTCTCAGAGAAGTGCACCAGGAACCTCGGGGTGGGGGGCGCTGAGTCCCTGTGATGGGACATCTCAAGGATGGCATCTCGAGAGATGGGGCAGTTGGGCAGGACTCTGAAGGGGGGACAGATCTCAACAGGCAGTGGCGTTCCAGGCAGAGAGAACTCAGAGAGAAAGTGTTCCAGGCAGGGAGCTCAAGGGAGGCTGCAGATGAGGACGTGCCTGGCAGGCAGCAGGGTGCCCTCAGAATGAAGTCACAGACCCTGACAGTTTCCGTGAGCCATGGACCTTGCCAAAGTCAGCCTTCGTGAGTCACGGGATTCTCCTCTGAGCAATGGGGATGAGAACAGCATCTGTCTCACTTCTCTCAGAGGCTAGTTCTGAAGAGTCTGTTGAAACAATGTCGGAAAGCCCACTGAGATGAAGTGCACAGAACTGATGGAGACGATGATAATGAGCGTGATTTGTTGAGTGTGTCCTCTGTGCTATTCCAACCACTCATGCAACATACCGATAAGGAGACTGAAGCTCAAAGAGGTTAAGTTACTTGCCCGAGGTCACCTAGCTAGTAAAAGGCAGAGGTTGACCTTGAACCAGATCTGCCTGACTGAGCACTGGTCACCTCACTGTAAGTGTGCATTAGATGGGGATGGGGGACAGGAGAGACAGTTCAGGTCTAGGAGAGGAGGTGGGGCAGCAAAGGGGTAAAGAACAGGCCAGAAATGTCTAGAAAGGACCGCTGACACCGGAACAGCAAGCCTTTGAATGTCAGCAGTGTTAGGACTTTATTCTGGAAGCAGCAAAGATTTCTGAGCAGATTCTGATGGGATCACATCTGTGATTCAGAAAGCTAAGTCAGGCAGCATTATCTGAGAGACGAAGATCGACACTTGGTAGACAGCTCAGTTATCTGCTCACAAGGTAGCTTTGCAATGACAGGACACCTCAACCGTTGGCCCTCACTTCCTGTCTTGAGATTTTTTTAAAAACTCAGAAAAACTGGCAATTTGACATAAGTTGAAATTTGATGTGTCCCAGGCCTTGAAAAAGCCATCAGTGTCGTTGAATGTGTTGATAACCAGAAACACGGTGCACTAGCCCTGGGCATTAACAAGTGGTTATGGAAAGAGGAGTTCTTTCTTACTGGAAAAAAACAATTAGAAAAAAATCTCATCAAAGGAGACTTATTTTCAAATGATGTCAGGATTGCAGTTTATCTATTTATATTTATACTGAAATAAAAAATTTAATTATCTTTCTGACACTCTGTTGCAATAGTTTTTAATGTATCACATTTGATCCTATTAAATAAAATCAACAACTGAAATTGACAAGAATTCATAAAGGTTTGTGGTTTCACTGTGCTTTGCAGAAGATGGACTGTGTTTCTCAGAAGGCATTTGTTTTTTTCCATTGAAATAAGAGAAACACTAATGAAAATCCAGAAATGATTTTTGTTCACACGAATCCCCGCCAGTCGTTTGCTCCCCTGCAGATCTAGGGGGACAGTCCTGTTTTCTCAAGCAGTGGCTTAAAGGTCAAAAGTGTAACCACTCAGTGGACTGTCTACACTGGAGAAGCAAGCCATCCTGCGTGGAGTGCACAAGCAGTACGCAAGACTGGGAAGAGGTGGAAATGAGAAGTAGGAGCCCAGGATCCCAGCCCCACCTCAGCTGCCAGCCTGGGTGACTTGGGAAGTCACCAGACTCGCAGGACCCTGTTTCCTTATCTGCAAAACAAGGGGGTGAAGTCCATTCCCACTAAGGCCTTTCTACGCCTTCTCCGAATCATGGCTCCAAGATGAGGACACACGACCTAAGGGGAGGCCAGCCTCCCACTTGGCCTTAAAGATGGTGAGGTTCCTGGGAGCCACAGCAGGGCCCGGAGCGCTTACCCTCACCTAGGCAACAGGGTTGAGCCCAGCGATTCCACTCACTACCTGAGAGTCAACAGCTCCCACTTGGTGAGATTCGTACAAATGCGAGTGGCTCATGCCTGCATGCTGTCTGGCACAAAGCGTGCGCTCCATCAACAGGCTTTTCCTTCTGCATCGCCCAAGCACTTTACATGTTTTATCGAACAGCCACCCCCTCAAGTAGATACTATTTAAAAGATGAGGGAATTGGAAGCTTAGAGAAGTCCAAAAACTTGCCCAAAGTAAGAGTCTTAAACAGCAGAGCCAACACCCCAAACCCAGGCATCTTGAGCCCAAATCTCAATCTTTCAGCCACTGCATTATTCACCTCTGGTGGAAGCGACAGGTGCACGCTGGTCAGTACCTGTGGAGCACAAGGCTGAGCCAGGTACAGAAAGGATTTACCGAGGGCATTTTTCCAACTAGGAGCTCCAACGACTTTAGACTAAAGATCAGCCAGATCATACAAGTTTCATGATCATGCTGCAAGTTTCATATATCATGCTTCCCAAACAAGGTCACAATATCTACTGGTCCCACTCTTAAGTCCTCTCAGCATCTTTTCACCTACCTGTTCTCCTTCTCTGCAGCATGAGAATGGATAATTAACAGAATGTGCTTTGCAAAATTAAAGTGCTATGGAAAATTTATGATATATATATATAATATATATAGTATGTATTTGATATCTAAAATATATATAGTATATATTATATTTTAAACTGAACCCAAAGAGAAAGGATAGTGATTTTTCATTACAGATTCTCTCTTTCCAAAAAAGATTCACCACCAAGCACTTTAGTAATTCCCCCGTTGCTGTTCAATTTTTAAAAATTGACTCATGTAGAAATTTTCAGGAGCTCATGTATGGTTGTTGTTATTGTCGGGGTTTTTTTTCTGGTTTTCCCTACAGATCCATTCTGGGTATCACTCTGTAAAACAGATGGGAGACTCTCAGAAATGAAAGTGTCTTCCAGATGACTACTTTTTCTTTATGTTATTTCCATTTAAGCCCTACCACAGGTTTCCCCCCAAATCATCTGGAAGTAAAGGGTTAAATAATCTTTGTTGAAATCCTCCAAGTTGAGACTGGGGACTTGGGCAAAGTCTCTGCCCAAGAAGTTGGAAGAGAGAGATGCTGGATACAATGTCGGTATCTGGTGAGAAATGCACCTCTGAACATCCTGGGCTCACCTTTGCCCAGTGCCTGTGAGCCTGAGCACAAGGCAGGGAGGATGCTAGTAACGTGCCGTCCACGTGCCTCACCAGAACCCTCTGCTTTGGGCCTGGAAGTAGAGATTCAAGGAAGCCAAGAGACCCATCCCAGACGCAGATTTCTGGCAGAAAGAAGTGAGGCGTGAGGGTCAGTCCCCAATGCTACGTTGGATGCAGGCACCCAACTCTCTTCTCACCCTTATCAAAATCACATTCGAATAAAATTGGCCTCATTTTATGTTAGCAATACCCACGAGTGGGCAAAATCAAGTAAAGTAATAGCATGTTACTGATCTGTGAGGCTCTGGAACAGGCAGCATTAGCCTGGATCTAAGTGGAGCAAGGATAAATCATTAGCAACTAGTGTGTCACTCAGAATCAATGCAGTGATTAGGCAAGAGACCAGGGTCATAGTCTATTCGTGCAACCGGCCTACTTTCTAACACACTTTATTAAAAGGCAAACAGAACCGAAGAGGACAGCACAGCCCGTATGTATTACAGACAAGGGTTTCAAATTGACCCAAAGTCGATCTTACCTCTGATATTCAGGGCTTCAGACTTTTTCTCCTTTTTCATAGTCTCTTCTGGTTCATTCTGGGTGTTCAGAGAATCACCTGCATTCAAAGAAGAAACCTTGTGTTGTGTATAAGTTCTACAAACAAAAAGAACCAATGGACTCAAAAAAAGGTTTTGTTATTTTAAACTCCTACTAGCTCATCAGACCCCCTACCTCTCCACACACACAACCCAGAATAGTACATTTTGGCCTTGATATAAGTCTTGTGATCCACCTTTGGATTTCATTCACACTTCCATTCAAGTTTAGAAGAAAAAAAAAGAGGCAAGTGGGAGCCCACCCCCACCCCCAAACCCATAACTCCCACGGGGATAGAAGGATGGGCAAAGTGCAGACAGCATCTGATGAAGGGGCAACGGTTGGGGGGTGCTATCTGTTGCCCAGTAATAACTGATTTCTAAGAAAAGCAATACTCTGAAGCAGACAGAACAAGGGGAAGGGGAAAGAGGCAAAAAAAAAGGGGGGGGGGCCTGAGGATCCAGGAGAAAACAAAAGAAACTGTGGGGAATGCCGTAAGTTAGCAGCAGAGAATTAAAGCCGGGCTGCAGAGGACATGGATTTTTTTACAAAATAGAATCAGCCGCAGCAACAGCCAGAAAGAAAAAGAGGGCGTGGATGCGGAGGAAGGGACGGGCGGGAGGAGGGAAAGGCAGAGAGGTCCCCAGGATGCAACCGAAAGGCACCTGCTACGTTGGAGAACACGGTCGCCCCCTGCTCCTGCTTGCTTTCCGCCGCGGCCACGCCGCGGGTGGCGACCGACGGCCGGCGGGGGCCCGCGATCGCGCGCGGGGAGCGGCCCTCGGCCGGCGGCTGGGGCTGCTCGCGCGGCGGCGGCGGGCGGCGGCTGCGGCGGCGGCGGCGGGGGCCGCAGCAGGCGAGCCAGGCGGCGCAGTCCTGGAAGATGAGCAGCCCCAGCACGTTGACGGCCAGCCCCAGCGCGCCGACGATGAGCACCAGCTCGGCGTCGTCGATGCGCTCGGGCCGCGCCAGGCGCAGCACGGCCTCCACGGTGATGGTGAAGCAGAGCGCCGTGAGGAAGACGGCGTTGCTCAGCGCGCCCAGCACCTCGGCGCGCGCGTAGCCGTACGTGGCCCCCAGGCCCCCGCGGGGCCGCCGCGCCACGTAGCCGGCGCCCAGCCCCACGCACAGCGAGATCAGGTCGGACAGCATGTTGAAGGAGTCGGACAGCAGCGCGATGGAGTTGCCCAGGTAGCCCGAGACCAGCTCGGCCACGAAGAAGGCGACGGTGAGCACCAGCATGAAGAGCAGCCGGCACGTCTTGCCCGAGTAGCGGCCCATGTCGCCGAGCCGCCGCCGGTGGGGGCGCCCCTGCGCGGCCGAGCCCCGAGCCCGCCTCCGGCCTCGCTGCGGGGCCCCGCGCCCGGCTTCTTATACGGCGGAGGCAGAGCGCCCCCGGTCCCCGCACGTCCAGAGTCTAAGGGAGTGGCCGCGGCGGCAGTCTCTGAGGGCCCTCAGGCCGCCTCCGAGGCCCTTTCCCCCGGTCCCGGGTCCCGGCCCCACTTGGCAGGTGGCCACGGGCCAATGTCTGGCCTTCTAGGACAGCGCTGGGCAGATGGAGGGGCTGGGGACAGGGGGCGTGTCTGGAGCGCCCTCCTCCCAGACACCCTGAGGCATTGGCTTGGGGAGGGGGGTTCACCTGCCGATCCCGACCCCGCTTCCCGGGTCTCTTCCCTCCCCGTGCCCTGACTGTTGACTCCTGGCGGTAAGGACCTTGACTGCCGCGGGGCGTGTGCGCCGCGGTGGACGTGGACACCTTCACGTACGGCCCGGACGCTGCTGGCATTCCAGACTCCACGTGAACCCGGGGAGGCCCCGGCCAACCCTGCCCAACCCTCAGGGGGCTTCCTGCCCTGCATTTCGTGCGCTTGGAGCCGAGCCCTCGCTCGGCAGGCCCACTCCACGGGCGCGCGCGCTCGAGCTATTGTATCCGCCCTCCTTGCGCGGAGCCTTCGCGCCAAGAGCGCATTCTCGGTTCCGTCACCCGCCTCACGGCACGACGTGGTCCCTTGTCCCCCATTCTCCCCTCCCAGCGTCTCCACTCACAAGGCCTCCCGCCCCAGGTGAGCTGCAGCCAGCCCTGGAGGAGAGCACAGATCATACTTTTCGGAAGCACGGCCCTCCCACCCAGCGCTCAGAAATCAGTTTCCCCGGGGGTCGACACAAGTCGCTTGACCGCCAAAGAAGTCAGGGCAAGGCCTCCTCTGTGTCCTCGTCTCATTTTTCCATGGCAGAGAATATTCCCTTCACCCCCATGTGTCCCTCACAGCATGACCTGATACTCAAAGTTCAATCGACTGACCTCCATGAAGGTTTATTCCAAATAAAGCCTTTCCTGTTGACAATAGTCTCTGTTCCAATTAAAAGTTATCCAGAAGAGAACCGTCCCCAGGACTCTGGGAGAGGCCGCCCACCAGAATCCTTGAAGAAGGAAGGGTGTTTGCTGTTGGGTGGTCAGGGAAAGGGGTGGGAGAGCCCTTGCAATTTTCTTTCTTGGCTTCTTTTTGTTTTGTATTCTTTCCTCATTCCCAAAAAAGGATCTGACTGTGAAGTCTGGTGATCTCTATTCCCCCTCTCCTGTCCCTAACCCCTGAACTTTAACCATTCCTGAAACACATGTGGTTTGGGCTTGGAAATAACTGCGTCCATTAGTAGCACACTCTGATTCTCGCCGCATTCACTGTCTTATCCTTATGAATCACAATCTTGTCTTTTAGCGCTAAGGGACCCTAACAAGCATGCTAAAATGTCCTTGACCTGAAGGTCCCACCTTACACAAGATGAGCATCCAAACTCAAGAAGCCCATTAAGCCTTCTCTTCCCAGCTCCAAGAAAATATCCCTACACTGAGAACTTGAGGAAATTGATCATTTAAAGTATCTCTAGGGCGCCTGGGTGGCTCAGTTGGTTAAGCGACTGCCTTTGGCTCAGGTCATGATCCCAGAGTCCTGGGATTGAGTCCCAAGTTGGGCTCCCTGCCCGGCAGGGGGTCTGCTTCTCCCTCTGACCCTACCCCCTCTTGTGCTCTCTCTCTCACTCTTTCTCTCTCTCAAATAAATAAATAAAATAAAATCTGCTTAAAAAAAGTATCTCTAAACACGAGTATTAAAATGGTCAATAATTTAAAAGAAGTAAAGAGATATAGATAGGCTGACAAAAGCTTTGAAGCTGTTTGGCCTCGGACAAGCTCCTTAATGTCTGGTCTGGTTTTCACTCCTGTAGGAAGGGAATAATAATGGTGTCTCCTCATATGTTGTGAGGATTAAGTGGTTTAATATGTGTAAGGTGACTATAACAGTGCCTGGCACATAGTAAGCACTCAACAAATTGTTAGCTGTTGATTTAAAAAAAAAAAAGGGGTGCCTGGGTGGCTCAGTCATTAAGTGTCTGCCTTCGGCTCAGGTCATGGTCCCAGAGTCCTGGGATCGAGCCCCGCATCAGGCTCCCTGCTCAGCGGGAAGCCTGCTTCTCCCTCTCCTACTCCCCCTGCTTGTGTTCCCTCTCTTGCTGTGTCTCTCTCTGTCAAATAAATAAATAAAATCTTTAAAAAAAAAAATTAAAAAAAATAAAATAAAAAAATAAAAAAAATAAATAAAAAAAAAAAACAGGAAGAAAAAGTGTGGGGTGAGGAGGAAGAGACTGGGCAAGAGGAGGAGGGAAGGGCAAAGTGGGCTAGAGGGCCACCCGTTATCATCAGCACGCTAGTATTAATATTAGCACAACGGCACATGCGTGCAAGAATTACTTTTGAACCCCAGATGTCACACTCGGTCGCGGAAAAAGATACCCCAGTTTCTGGCTTATCCTGTCTTCAAACCATGAAGCCTCTGCAACATGTAACATAGGACAGCAAGCAAAGCAGTCGAAACAAGACAAGGGCCTGGTGGAAATCACTTGACAGAGCTCACCCAGGCCCTGCTGATTGCATTTCTGTGTCACTCACAACTGAAAGAAAAACCCCAGGTCAGCAGAAATCTATCTCTTGTGCCTGTTACCCAGCCGTTCTCCTAACAGAAGGCAGATAACGAGAATTATGTCACTGCCCCAGGAGGGTGGTTGATAGAACTGGAAAACCTGGCAGGCAGCAGGGAAGGCAGAGGAAGGAGCTCTGTGTGAGGGCCCCTGCCCAGGGCCTCGTTCCTGAATTCAAGATAGGCTGAGGGTGTCAACAAAATGCACTCAAGAGAAATGCTTTGACTGAAAATGTATAAATGATTAGATAGATAGATGTATATAGTTTATATATAGAAAGAGAATATATATAATCTAAGTTAAGTGACAAAAATTTAGACTGTCTCCAACATTTTCCTGCAGATGGTGAGGTTTCAACAGCTTCTGTTTATTGGGCTTTGAGTGCCCAACCCTGTGCTGAGCACTTTATAGACATAATCTCATTTCATCCTCACAACTGACTCATAAAACAAGCACTGTTTCATAGGTGAAGAACCTAGAGCCCAGAGATTGTAAGTAACTTGCCCAAGATGACACAATATGTTAAGTGATAGAATGGGGATCTGATCCAGGCATCAGACTTGGGAGCTTACATTCCTCGCCCCCACATTATACTAATTTGATCACTTTCAACACTCCTTTTGTTCTAAACAAATGAAAGGATTTTTTTTAAGTTCACTTTTTGTTGGCGTAGGACTTGATGTGCTACAATTTATAAAGTAGAGATTATAGCAGTGAAAGTTCTTCCTACACAGTATTGAACCAGAAACTAACCAACCTTTTTTTTTTTAAGAAATTGAAAAAGCAGCTGTTTTTGTTTTCATTTTTTTGTTCTAGTTGACCAGAGATGATGCTCCCTTCAAGGAAGAGAATGGACATCTCATCCAAGGCACCGAGCTATTATTCCAAAGAGGATGTAGCTCTTTTTCCCCATAGCTCCTGCCTCCAGATTTTAAATGCATCATCAGAAGCTGGATACTTCTCACCATTCGCCCAGCTCCAAACCCGCAGAGCATGATAATACTTGAGGACTTTCTAAAAGGAAATGGCTTCTCCAGGCAGCTGAGGAATCTCCCCTATCCTCCTTGTTGGTGAATTTATGTATATTTACAAAAAGCTTTTACAACACCTGTAAAAGCTATATGTCTATATTTGTAACACTTTGTAACACAGATACTTTCTGTACCCAAAAGTATGCATCTTGTCCCTCAAAGTTTTTAGAATACATTAAATTCAAGAGATCCTTTCCATGAGGTAACCACACTTTTTTTTAATGATAGAGGCATGAGGTGTAAAAAAGATTAGAAGTACGTAGTGGTCAACCCCACCTTGAACGGGTGAATTACTCAGCATGCTGTGAGTTGCAGCCCACTTAGAAGGAGGCGGCTCCCACATGAATTTAGAGCTACGCCCATCAGCCTGCCAAGTGGCACCCCCATGATTTCTCCAAAATGCCACTTTCTTATAGCAAAGTGGTGCATCTGTTCCTAGCACTAGGCAGTGGTCAGAATGCAAGCCTCATCACAACATCAAATAATACAACTTTCTTATTGAAAAAAAAAAGGACTCTAGATAATTTTAATTTTGCACTCACTTTAAGAAAACTTAAAAGGTTGAGTAGCGTAGCAGTTAATAATTTGACCTTCGGGGCGCCTGGGTGGCTCAGTCTGTTAAGCGGCTGCCTTCGGCTCAGGTCATGATCCCAGGGTCCTGGGATCGAGCCCCGCATCGGGCTCCCTGCTCCACGGGGAGTCTGCTTCTCCCTCTCCCTCTGCCTGCCTCTCTGCCTACTTGTGCTCTCTATCTCTCTGTCAAATAAATAAATAAAATCTTTAAAAAAAAAATAATTTGACCTTTGGAGTCAGACAGACTTAGAACCAAATCCCAGCTCTGCTACTCACTTGAGAGACTTGGGGCAAGTTCCTTACAACTTTCTTTTTATTCATGTGTGTGAACTAAGGATAATAATAGTATCTATCTCATGGGGTTGTCACAAGGCTTAAGTGAGAAAATGTATGTAAATTGCTTAGTGGAGTGCTGGGCTTATAAGAAGGCTCAATAAGTGTTAAACAAATTTCTATTTTTTATAACCACCCAAGTTGTGGTATTTCGTTAGCAGCCCGAATGGGCTAAGACAAAGTTTTGGAATGCAAGTTACCAACTGTTGAGTGCACAGGTATAAACAAATGGCTATGATTTGTATATCCCACCGGGGATGATGAGATTGGGCTATTTGATACATTTGGCAGTAACAATGCCATGTTATTTGGGGTCAGCTAGTCTTTGTGGGCACCGCAGCTCTGGTCTGTGTGCTCCTTACCATCTGCAGATCCCAAGGGCACCCCGAGATACTCATTGGGAAGTGCTATGCGTGACATCTGGAGAGGGAGGGGAGGGTAAGTGAGAACAAGCAAGTGGAAAGGGACATGGCTATTGGGAGGAAAGGGGAAAGGATTAGAGGCAGAACTGGGAAGTCAAGAAACACATCATCCAAAGCTCATCACTTACTGACAGCATTTGGGTGGGACTCCTTCTGCTTGGTGAATAGGAGAAAAAAAAAATCAGCTTTTGGACCATTTCCAATTCAAATGGAAGCAAAAAAACAAAAACCTTCAGAGGTACAAGAAACAGGGAGAAACTCTCCCCCCCCATCCATATGGATTCTAAACCCAGGAATCGTTTTAGCTGTAAGTTAGGTTCCGTGTCACTTAATAATTTACAAAAAGCTTTTACACGTGTTATTGAATGCCATCGGAAACATTTCCACACAAACAGCAGATTTCTTCACCGCTAGCTTCGCCTTATTTTTTAGACTAGGGTCCATCCCCCCACCACTAATCCACAGTTCCACTTTTTGCAGTTTTAGTCACCTGCACACCTTCCAGTGTGATCTGGAAGGTGATCCTCCTGATGTAGCCTCAGAAAGTCAATAGTAGCCTAACATGACATCACGATGCCTACGTCATCCACCTGCCTTCATCCCATCACAAAGGTACTAAATCTCACATCACCACAAGAAGGGTGAGTACAGTACAGTAAGGTATTTTGAGAGCAACCACATTCACATAATATTTATTACAGTTCATTTCTATAATTATTCTATTTTATTATTGGTTATTATGTTCATCTCTTACTGTGTCCAATTTATAAATTAGACTTTATCATAGATATGTATGTATAGGAGAAAAACATAGTATATATAGGGTTTGGTACTATCTATGGTTTCAGGCATTCACTGGGGGTCCTAGAACATACCCCACGCAGCTACTGTATATGAAAACGAGAGAGTCCATTTGCCCAAGAAATTGTGGGAATAACTGTGCGTGGGTTAAAATAAAACCTATAAATAAATACCTTTACCTTTATCTGCCAAAGGCACCAGTTCAACATTCAAGGTTATGTAGTAGAGAGACGTAGGTTTTGGAGCCACTCACATCTGGGATATAATCTTGGCTCTGTCCGTTATTAGCAACTGGGCATATCCCTTAGCTTCTCTGAGGTCCGTGTTCTCATTTATAATCTGGAGGTCGTGGTATCATCCTGTCACACGGTGGCTGTGAGAATCAAAGGAGATAGCAGAGTGGAGAGCCTGCATGGTGCTCTTATAGTAAATAGCTGACAAAGAGTGGCTGCTTTCTTTACCTTCTGGCTGTCATCATTCCCAGAAATATTGTTGATTTCTGATAAGTAACAATGGGGCATCCCCTTCACAGTTATTTAGATTACCCTATTTTTCATAAGATCGTCTATTTCCCCTGGGTTCAAATAATCTATTTGGCTTAGAACTAATTAGCTATTGATTAATAAAATGTATTATGAATGAAAATATTAATAAGATGCATTATGAATCAAAATATTGATTAATAAAATATTTTAAGAATATAAAAATACTTTCAAATATTTTACAAATCTGAAACTCCCAGCTTCTCAGCTATCATTACTGTGTTTCTTTGTCCATCATGACTTTCTCATCTGTTATCACGTGGCAGAAGAACAGAGATAGTCAGGTGACTGGACCGAGAAAGATAACTTTATTACCGTCACAAAATGAGAAGTGTTAAGTATTAAAATGATATCTGGAGAGCTAAGATTCTTTTTTTTTTTTTTATCTTTTTTTTTTTTTTTTTAAGATTTTATTTACTTATTTGACAGAGAGAGACACAGCAAGAGAAGGAACACAAGCAGGGGGAGTGGCAGACAGAGGGAGAAGCAGGCTTCCCGCTGAGCGGGGAGCCCGATGCGAGGCTCGATCCCAGGACACTGGGATCATGACCTGAGCTGAAGGCAGACGCTTAACGACTGAGCCACCCAGACGCCCCTGGAGAGCTAAGATTCTTAACCTCTGGTGCTAAATTACTGCACAACTTAGACCAGTCACTAAATGTCTGAGCCTTAGTTTTCTAATCTGTAAAATGCAAATAAGAACCTCATACTACTCAGTGCACGTCGATATTTTGAACATCAAACAAGACAATGAAGGTACAAATGCATAGACAAATAAAAGGCATTGCTGTTGTTACAATGAAGAAGCCACAATCAACATGAGTTCTAGAAAGCAAGCACTGTTATTTGTAACCACCATGAATGTAAGTGGTGCAACCAGGGTTTTCGGCTGCCTAGAACCCCTCCTTGCTTCCTTCTGGTAAGATGTCTTGTCCCGTTGGACACAGACGTGGGCATATAACTAAGGTTGAGCCAAACATAGTTCCTCATTCCCTGGCCACAGTGCTTGATTCAAATGATGGGCACCTGATCCAATATGGGCCAGAATTCTTCTCTTGAAGTTTTCAAAATATATCAGAGAGAGGTTCCCTGTCTTGTCTGGCCACTAAGGCAGTGAGGAGGTGACTCAGAGCCCCTAATAATTATGTCTCCCCTTGCTTTCTTCCCCAAATCCCTCATTCTGCAATAGGAAAGGAAGCAGAAAGAGATGAGAGACAGTGAAAGAGAATCTCTAATGGAATTTCAGTCTCTGGTTCCAAGTTAATTATGTGAACCCATAAAAGTTCCCTTTTTGCTTAACCAAGCATAAAGTGGGGTTTTGTCACTTGCAACCAGACCCTTCTGGTCAATAGTTGACCAAGAACCTATGCCTATTATAAAGTGCTAAGAATGGTTTTCTCCTCTTCTCCACATTCATGACTCATGAGAAATATAAATTTAATAATTAAAAAAATAAAATGGCCGACTAAATATGACCTTTCCTTACTTCGATTCCTCACCAATGCAGGAGAACTTATTCCTGCTCCGTTTTTCTGCTCCCTCCAAAGGAAAAACTCCAGAAAACACTGTCATATAGTCTTTACTTCCTCAAATACCATTCTCTCTGCCACTCCCCCCCCCCCCCCCACAATGCCACCTCCATCTCCACCAAACCATGGACAAGGCTTTGTGAAAGTTACTCACGAGCTCCTCATGCCGGAATCCACTGGTTTTCTATGCTCATCTCGGAATTCTCGGCAACATTTGTTACTGAAAACCTTGCTTTCCTTTTTGAAGACTCTCTCCATTTAACTGCTGAATAATGTACCCTCCTGGTTTTCCATTCCACTTCTAAATGTTGGCGTGTCCCAGGACTCAGTTTTAAGCCCACTACTCCTCTCTATCCAAGCTCATCCCTTTGGTTATCTCACCCAATCCACTCTCCAGGACTTGACTTAAGCTATTCCCTCCTCCTGGAACATTCTCTACCCCACTCAACTCCTTCTCCTCCTGTCTTAGGTCTCAAAAGCCACTTCTTCAGGGAGACTTCCTTGACACTCGGCCCCCTCTGTGGCCCACAGGGTGACAGGAAATAAAAGAAAGAACAGACAAAAGAATAAAAGAAAGAGGGAAGGAGGAAAAGAAGTAAGGAAGAAGGGAATGAATGAACATGGTTCACATTTGAGCTCACAGCATTTTGTTTGTGTTAAGGAAACTCTCCATTCCCCAAGCTTTGCATTTACTCAGGGACACCTCCATGGGGAATAACCCTCCTCACCTCTTTCTGTCGCTTCCGCAGCTTTTCTCAGAAGCAGGGTAACTACTCCAATTCCTAGGTGTGGAGGAAAGCGTGGAGCATGCTCAGCTGACCTCTTCTGACCTTCTTTTCCAGATTTGCCTCCCCACAGAGACCTGCAATCCTGGTCCGCACGTCCAGGAGGGACTCTAAGGCGCTGCCCCGGTGCAGGGAGGTCTGGAACTGGGTGGGTGAGTTTAATTCTGGGAGGAACTATTAACAAGCTATTTGCTGCTCCGCATCTAAGCCATATCCTGGACTATGTCATATCTACAATAAAGTTGGCATTATGTTCAAATGTCATCTATATCTTATCTCTCAATTGTTTCCAAACCTAGGAGAGTAAGAGAAGGGTATAACTTATTAGTCCCTAAAGCCCTAACATCCTGGTGCGTTGGCAGGAGCCTGGAGAAGGATTAAGCTAAGAATCTACAGGCCAAAGTAGCCCATGGGGACTGAGGCTCCTGGAGGGGCCAGAGCAGGTGCCGTGAGGTTTGAAGGCTCCAGCGGGAGCCTGGCAGTATTTTGACCTTGACGAGTCACAGCAGCTCACTGCCTTCCAGAAAAAATGCTTGCTGTTACCATTGCAGGGCTGTTTCAATAGGCTCTCGGGAGCATGCGGTTTTTAATTTTTTTTATTTTTTAAATTTATTTATTTATATATTTTTATTTTATTTATTTTAAATTTATTATTTATTTATTTTATTTTCTTAATTTTTATTATTTTTATTTTTTTTTAATGCGCATGAGTTTTAAGACTGGTTTTTCTCTATGCTTCAGTCTTACTGTGCTGCGAGGGAGAGGGAGAGTAGTTTGCTCTCAGAAACAAGAAGATTGCACCAGAGGAAGGGAGTTTTCCAGAAGCGAGACAGACACAAAAAAGAAAGGGTAATGCACACATCTCTAAATATTCTTAAGGGGGGATTAGATCAGATCAGCGGGGGGACTGGGAACCAAAGAAGTCCTTCAGCTCAGAGGCAGAAAGGCAAGATTTCAGATAGCTGACTGGGCTCTTCATGCCTCCACCCTCACCAGAGAGAACCAGGTCTGGGGAACTATTAAAAGTCATCCTTTTAAAGCTGTGAATATTGTCTGAAGTAAAAGCAACTGGGGGATACGGCAGCTCCGCAATGTCTGTCCCGCCCCCCTCTCCCCGCCTCCCCACCATCGTACGTTGGGTAGACGGAGAGCAGGTCCTTTGTATCTCTAGTTCACAGATCTTCAGATGGAGGGAAGACACTCGAAGAACTGCACCTGAGGAGCCTCATTCGCCCTGGCCCGGACTAAGATGACCAAGAGCCTGGGCCGGAAGCTGGTGGCCAATGGGAGGAGACTTCAGTCCTGGGGAGTGGATTTTGTATGTGGAAGTGAGATGCTTTGTTAGCTCGAGGGCGGACTGTGCGGGCTGCTTCTTCCAAACATGGGCACAACCGTATCTTCTATTCTACGTGTTTTTCCACAGGGTGGCCTTGATGCTCCTTCCATCAGATGCTCCTTCCATCAGAAGTGGGTCCACAGGGGGCTCCTGGGTGGCTCAGTGGGTTAGGCATCTGACTTTGGCTCAGGTCATGATCCCGGGGTCCTGGGATGGAGCCCCACGTCGGGCTCCCTGCTCAGCGGGGAGTCTGCTTCTCTCTCACCTTCTGCCTCTCCCCCCACTCAGGCATGCTCGCTCTCAAATAAATAAATAAATAAACAAAATCTTCAAAAAAAAAAAAAAAAGTGGGTCCTGGGCTTGACACGCCTTCTATGATGTCACTTGCTCGTAATCCATAGAATCTGAGGTTGGACCAGAAAAGGTTTTGATGCATCTACCTTGTTCGATGGAGTGCTCATGTTTGAGACCCTGAGATACCACATACGACATTCAGAGGCCACTCCAGGGTGAGGAAGCCAAGCTACACTGAGACGTCCTGGTCAGTGGTCCCGTCAGCAGTCCTAGACCTTGAGACCTTCCAGCCAGATGATGATGCCGCCACCCGCCATCAAGCCGTTCTCCCATCCGCAGAGTCTTCCCAGCTGAGGCCCCAGACATCGTGGAGCAGACAGGCTGTTCCTACTGGTTCCTTTCCAAATTCCAGCCCACAGAATCCCAAGTATCATACAATGATTGTCGTTTTATGCCACTAAATTTGTGGTGGTTCATTATGCAGCAACCAGAACAAGGAACCACTGTGTAAAGACTGGCACGGCTATACAAAGCTTCCACAAAATTTGGAACTATTTGAGAGGAGAAGCCTAGGAAGATTAGCATAGCATATTTAAGGCATTGTTAGGTGAGTTTCAAATCAAAACAGTTACTGCTGATGTAGGGGCTTGCCTGTGTCCTGTGGGAACAGGTCCAGAAAAGGACAGTTAGGACTCCAGGACTGGCTCAGGGAGAATGAAACACACTGAAGGGGCTTGAGGCAAGAATATGATAGCTTGAGTCCAAGCCTGGGTTAAATTTTTTGTTTAAGTGGAAAATGCTTCTCACATGAGGTGATCCAACTCAGAGAGGTGAGAGTTGACACGATTTGTTTGGACAACAGTTGCTTTTGGCAGACCCAGAAAACACTGACTTCACTTTTCCCACTGTGATAAGAAAAAAAAAAAAAATCTATGTGGGAAAAACAAAAGTCTGACCCCAAAAAACAATGACAAAGTGAAAAGAAAAGAAGTCCAACAAAAATGCCAGCCTCCTACGTGGTGGAGAAGGAAAGAACAATTTTAAGAACTTGATTAAACCATTAAATCATTGACAACTCCACTGAGCATTTCTGAGAAAAGGACACAAAGGAAGCAAAACACTAGAAGCACCTCCCTCCCAAATGTCAGAACAAAAAGATTTAGCAGGATGATACGCCGCCCAAGGCCTGAAACATCCCAAACCTGTGGAAAGACGATGTCTGCAGAAGCATAAAGTAGTAGAAGGAGCAATAGGATCACCTGCACACATTCAAAACAGCTTCAGCTCAGACATCTGCTAAGCCCGACGCTCAGGCGGGATCAAACGTGGAGTGAGGGAGAAGCTTCCTCAGAGAGCAGGATTCCCAGGCCTAAGTGGTTCTGGAGCTAAAGGCAGAGGCAACAGTCCCTGAGAATTCCCTCAGAGAAAGTTCCATTGAATAAAGCCTGCTCACGGGAGAGTGAGTGTAAACAGAGCACAGGAGCTCAAGATGGAAATGGAATCCAAAATGTTCCTTTGTCCCTCCCTCCCTCCCTTCCTTCCTTCCTTCCTTCTTTCCTTTCTTCCTTCTTCCCTCCTTCCTTCCTTCCTTCCTTCCTTCCTTCTTTCCTCCCTCCCTCCCTCCCTACCTCTCTCCCTCCCTCCTCCCTTCCTCTCTCCCATCTCTTTCTCTGTCTCTCTCTTACACACACACACACACACACACACACACACACACACACACACTGATTGGGAAAGAAAAATGCCACAAACAAAATATGGAGCTTAGGATGTCATTGCTGCAAATTTCTAAATTCTATGAGCAGGCAGCAATATTTTAAATGTCACTCTCTGGGAGAGGATGCAGTGCGTTTACCAGATGTGGAAAACTTGGTACATAATTAACTTCTTGTTACCACTGGAGCTAAGTATGCAGGTCTGGGCCCTGGCCAGTCTGGCTCCATCCTGCTGGCATTGTAGAGAGGCAGAAAACCAGAGGACGCCCTCTGTCTGCTGTTCTGTTCCCGACAGCCTTGAGGCTCTGCGAGTCCTTCCAAGTGGTAACGAGGGCCTGGCTTATTCTAAGTGCTGAGTCCTTTTTTTTTTTTTTAATTTTTTTGGTTTGTTCTTTGGTTTTTATTTTATTTTAGAGAAAGAGAGAGAGAACGAGCACGTGCATAGTGGAGGGGCAGAAGGAGAGAGAAAATCTTAAGCAGACTCCCCACTGAGTGCGGAACCCAATGCAGGGCTCGAGCTCACAACCCTGAGATCATGACCTGAGCTGAAATCAAGAGTCAGATGCTTAACCGACTGAGCCAGCCAGGCGCTCCTAGGTGCTGAGTTCTGGGAACCTACATCCATCTATATTAAGGGCTCTAACTCTGGGTTACCATTATCTTTGAACTCTTCAAAAAGTGTGACAGGAAATTAAGATAATACCCAGGGGCCAAAAATGAAATGAAACTCAAAATCCATCAAGATGAGCTGAAGCCAGAATCTGACTTAGGGATATCTTTCTGATAAAGACAAATGTTCCAGCCTTGGATTTTAATAGCCACATAGACACAGATGGCATAAGAGACAAAACTTAGATCCATGCAAAGGGGGACGTTGGATCAGAGAGCCCCTCAAAGAGAAATCCCTTGGTGAAAGGTTGAAGCGAAACAAAACCATCAAACAAACAAAACCTCACTGCCACAAAGGAGACAGTAAAGAAACTGCATGTTTCAGCCCTGGTTATGGGGGAAGAGGAAAAACTCTCCCACAGGAAGTTGAAACTATACTATGGCTTCATGTGGGAATGCCGTCTACATTTACATTACCTATGTTGTAATGTAACAACAACAACAACAAGAGCTCTCAAGCAAAGAACTTTTTTATGTGTTCACAGGCTGGTAATACCCTCAGGTACCCGACAGAAACAAACGCATATCTTGCGTGGAAGAATGTACTTAAAATCTATTCCTCAAAGAATTCCCTCAGAGAAGGTTCCATTGAATATGAGTGAGTTCAACGCTAAAAAATCATGAAACACATAAAACCAGAGAAGGGAAGCCACCTTGAGAGAAGCAGCAAAAATAATAAATAGCAGGGGCTCCTTGGTGGCTCAGTAGGTAGAGCGTCTGACTTAATTTCAGCTCAGGTTGTGATCTCAGGGTCGTGAAATTCAGCCCCTCGTCAGGCTCCACGCTCAGCCAGGAGTCTGCTTGAGAATCTCAATCTCTCTCTCCCTCTGCCCCTCCCCCACTCTCTCTCTCTCTCTCTCTCTAAAATAAGTAAATAAATCTTTTAAAAATTAAAAAAAATAATAATTAACAGCAAAATCAGACATGTAAAAGTTGCTGATGTTGAAACAACAGCTATAGAACATAAACTAAGTATATTTAATATACAGGAATAAAGGAAGATGTGGAAAGTGTGAGTAGAGACCAAAGCAACATAAATGAAAAATAGCTAAAATTAAGAACTCAGTAGAAGGTGCCCCTGCTCCTCCTAGCTGGAGTGTTATCAGTGAAGGCCTGACGGGGAGCCTGACCTCTCACTCCTGCCCAGTGTCAACAGAGGCCAAGTGGGAACGTGGACTTCTACTCCCAGCTTTTTTTTTTTTTTTTAAAGATTTTATTTATTTATTTGACAGAGAGAGAGCGAGAGCAGGAACACAAGCAGGGGGAGTGGGAGAGGGAGAAGCAGGCTTCCCGCCGACCAGCGAGCCCGATGCAGGGCTCAATCCCAGGACCCTGGGACCACGACCCAAGCCAAAGGCAGACGCTTAACGACTGAGCCACCCAGGCGCCCCCCTGACTCCCATCTTACAATGACAAGCAGGACCCCTTCCACAAGCACAGTGTCAGAGAAGTTCTGCTCAAACAGAAAATGTCGATAAGATCCACAGTCTCCTACGACCCCAAATGTCCAGAACTCAACTGAAAATATTTCATTATACCAAAACCCAGGGAAATTTCTGCTTGAATGAAAAATAATACCAATGCTTGGATGACACAGATGTTAGGAGGAGCTGAGAGGATTTTAAAGTAGCCATCATAAAAATACTTCAGCAAGCAATGACGAATATACTTGAAATAAATGAAAAAATAGTGTCAACAAATAGAGAAGAACTAAATGGAAATTTTAAAACTGAAAAATACAATAACCAAAAAAAACACACACACACAAAAAAACCTCAATGGAGGGGGCTGACAGCAGAGTGGAGAAGACAAAGGAAAAAATCAGCTAACCTGAAGATAGAATAATAGAAAGTACCCTATCTGAACAACAGAGAGAAAGGAGGGGGAAGTTGAACAGGAGCCTCTGGGTTGGTGCTGGCAAAATGGCGCACCCAATGAGGGCACGGAAGCTCTGTATGCCTTCGCCCATACCTTGCCTGGGGCAGTTCTTCTATTTGGCTGTCCTAAGTGTATCCTTTATAATGAATCGGGAATATACTGAGAAAACAAAAGACAAATCACAATGACTCCAGTCTGCTGTGTGCATCTGCTGAAGAATATGGTCGCCTGCTGGATGAAAACGTGGGATCCAAGTTCGATGGCATTGGTGTGAGTGCAATGGCCAGCAAAGGTAATGCCCATCCCCAGCAGCTCAGACGAGAGGCTGATTGGGAATACTGGCGGCACCACAGAGATGTGAAAAGTATTAAGAAAAAAGAAACACTTCAAAAAGAAGAGGCTGAAAACCACTCAAAAAACTAAAAAGCAAAGAAAATGAATGTTTCCAAAATAAGTTAAGGATTAAAATTCTACTTACTCCTAAAAAAAGGATGAGCAGGGTCTCAGGGACGAGTGTGACTAAAACAGCTATAAATGGGGGAACAGAGGGGTGCCTGAGTGGCTCAGTTGGTTAAGCGTCTGACTTGGTTTCAGCTCAGGCGATGATCTCAGGGTTGTGAGGTCGAGCCCCATGTTGGGTTCAATGCTGGGCGTGGAGCCTGCTTAAGATTCTGACTCTCCCTCTCCCTCTGCCCCTCCTCCCTCCTCTAAAAATAACAATAATAATAAATAAATGGGCAAAGATAATGGAACATAAAGGGAGGTAAGTCTTCTACACTTCACTCAAACTGGTAAAATACTGACACAGTATTGACACACTCGGATGAATTAGGTGTGTGTCATGCAATGATTAGAGTAGCCACTCACAAAGCTATGCCAAGATACACTCAAAAACTCAAAAAAAATAGGACAATCAAAATTGAATTCTAGGGCGCCTGGGTGGCTCAGTTGGTTAAGCGACTGCCTTCGGCTCAGGTCATGATCCTGGAGTCCCTGGATCAAGTCCCGCATCGGGCTCCCTGCTCGGCAGGGGGTCTGCTTCTCCCTCTGACCCTCTTCCCTCTCATGCTCTCTGTCTCTCATTCTCTCTCTCTCAAATAAATAAATAAAATCTTTAAAAAAAAAATTGAATTCTAAAAAATGTTCAAGGAAGACAGGAAAAGGAAAACAGAGAAATGAAAAACAGAAGGAATGAACAGAAAATAAAAATGAAATGGTTAAGCCTTCACCTCCAATAATTGCACTGAATGTAAATGGTATAAATATAACAATTCAAAGGCATACAATTGGCAGAATGGCTTAAAAAAATCCGACTACATCCATACCATGGAATGGTACTCAGCAATACAAAGAAACCAACTACTGATACACACAACTTGGATGATCTTAAGGGCATTATACTAAAGAAAAAAGCCAATTTTAAAGGTCACATATGTATGATTCTATTTTTACATAACATTTTTGAAATTATAATAAAGATGAAAACGGATGAGTGGTTTTGAGGGCATAGAGATAGGGAGTGAGGGTAGGGACAATGGGTATGACTATAAAAATATGGCAAGAGGGATAGCTTTTTGGTGATGTAATAGCTCTGTATCGTGATTTTGGTGGTGATTACATAAATCTACACATGTGGCAAAGTGGCACAGAGCTTTACACACACATTGAACCAGTATCAGTTTCTGAAAAAGTGAGGGCAGATCTGAAGAACTGCCTAGACTATCTAGAATGTAACATGGAACAACATAAAGGGGAAAATATGAAAAACAGTGTACAAAATATGGAGGACAGAATGAGAAGATCTGATATTATCTAACTAGTGTTGCAGGAGGAGAAAATAGAAGGAACAGGGGAGAGGCAAAACTAGAAGAAATGGTATCGGAAAATCTGGAATTTATAAAAGATACAAATGCTTAGATTTGGGAAGCACAATGATTCCCAGGTGGGATAAATAAAAAGAAATTTATGTAGGGAAATTGTAGCAAAACTGAAGAAAACCAAAGATGAAGAGATCTTTTTTTAAAAGATGTATTTATTTTAGAGAAAGAGAGAGAGAGTGAGAGAGAGAGAGTGTGTGTGTGTGTGTGTGTGTGTGTGTGTGAGTGGGGGGAGGGGCAGAGAGAAGCTCCCTGCTCAGTTGGGAGCCGGACACCCAACTGACTGAACCACCCACGCATTCCCCCCTCTTTTTTTTTTAAAGATTTTATTTACTTATTTGAGAGAGAGTGAGAGAGAGCGAGAGAGAGCACAAGCAGGGGAGGGGCAGAGGGACAAGCAGACTCCCCGCTGTGTAGGGAGCCTGATGTGAGGCTCAATCCCAGGATCTGGAGATCATGACCTGAGCCAAAGTGAGATGCTTAACTGACCGAACCACCCAGGCGCCCCTACAAAGACAAAGAGATCTTTAAAAGGTGGAGGACATGGAAGTCTTGGTGCCGAACTTACCCAACATGGACGTCCTGAAGAATGACATCCATCCCAGTGGAAAACAACCCAAGCTAAAACTACTGGAGGAACCCTGGCTCTATCAGGCGGAGAAGACACTCAAACTGAGATTGAGCTCAAAGTGAACAAGACTGGGGGTTCTGTGGTTTCATTTTGACACACCTTTGGTCTGTCCTCTAAATTAATAATCAGGCCCTTTGATTTCAGGAACGCATCAGGTCAAACATATCTAATTTGGGTTTTAATTTTTCTCTCCTAATTTGGTATTGTGAGGTGATTCACATTTAAATTGAGGGCGTTTTTATATCGCTGACATTGAATTATTAAAATATCTTGACGCTACCATTTCATGTCACTGTGTAATTTCTAGTGAGCAATACTGACCACCTGTGGTCTCAGGGTTGATTTCCCTGATACACTTACAGTTCTAATCCATTTCAGTCCTTAGGGGGTATCAAAATTGCCAAGCTCTGGTCCCAAGAAGAATACCCAAAGGAAACAGTGGTTGGTATTGGGAGCCCAAGCCTTCAGAAAGTGGGCAACTCTGTCCTGTTAACTGTTCCTCTAGTCCCGAAAGGAGAGCCACAAGTGAAGAATACACAAAGCAGCAGAGGGTAAAGGGGAGATCTCTGTTCCTGCTTGTCTCGTGTTTCCATGAGGGGCCCACTAGGGCGGCCTCTGTCTGACCCCCTTCATTCCCGCTCCAACTTTCAGGTAAGAAGTCACTCCTGGAGTGGGAAGGTCTTCTCTCACTGGTGGGTTTAGTTGAAGGAATGGAAGAAGCCTGGTTCTGCCCCTCCTGGGCTTTACCCTTCCAACAGCCTGACCTCAGAGAATGTACACTCTCTCTGTTTTGGGGCCCACTTCTGCTCCCCCAGTTGTTGAGCTCTGCTTCTAAGAGGAAGGGCAAGTTTACTGCTGAGCCTATTGTGACATTCAAGGTACATTCTCCAATCCAGCTTTTATCAGGAACTAGGCTACTCTTTTTATTGTTACCTGACTATCTTTGATCCCTTAGTCCTCACTTAGCTCTAGACTCAAGGTGGAAGTTATTTATTGGTCCCATAATGTCCCAACAATGTCCTCAGTTGACTCTAGGCACCAGCTATAAAACTGTTGTTAGTTCCGTTCTATCCAGTCCTACCAAATCTCAAGGCAGTTTCTTCAGGTGAAGAATTCTACAGAAAACAGGTGGCCCATCCAGACAGCGCCTCCTTCAACCTGACTTTTCTGCTGCTCTCCTCTAAGGAACCAACCTCGAGTTCTCATTGGCCTGAGTTAAGGATCATCTTTTTCCTATTGCCTATTGGGCTGATACATTTTTAGTGTTGTCCCAGCAGATAAAGAACAAGAGAACAGGGGCGCCTGGGTGGCTCAGTCGGTTTAGCGTCTGCCTTTGGCTCAGGTCATGATCCCAGGGTCCTGGGATCGAGCGCCGCATCGGGCTCCTTGCTTGGCAGGGAGCCTGCTTCTCCCTCTGCCTGCCACTCCCCCTGCTTGTGCTCTCTCTCCCTCTGACAAATAAATAAATAAAATCCTTGAAAAAAAAAAAAAAAGAACAAGAGCACAGATATACTTCATTGAAAATTACTTCCCTCAAAATTTTCTCAAGACACCTTCTCAGAGGTAGACAAAAAATATCAGGACATGGATTTTGGAAGATGTTTCTAAGAAAATGGAGTCACTAGATTTATTGCCACTTATAAAAAATGATGGCCTATCATACTCATCAGAGACACTGATACATAATGTTTTATAAAAACCACATTGACTATGTCTCTATCAGAAGACCGAGGCAGAGGAGAAAAATAATAAATATATTCTTCATATCTTATAAGGATCTGGCCAAAAGAAAACCAAAATAATAAGCTTACTTTCAGCCCACCTTCCTGGAAAATGAAGGCTCTCGGTCAGAAAAATGGGAATGTCACTACTTGCTAGACAGAACTATAGGGAAATGTTTAAAAGGCAAATCACCTTATGGCAGGATAGAGATACGGAAATGTGAAGTCCTGGTTCTAGCATCAACTTTGGGTTAACCTTAAAACCTTTGGTGCCTCAGTTTGTTTGTTTGCAACTTGGAAATATGAGCTTCATTTGCATTATTTTAATGAGTGACATAGTCTGATGTTAATACCATTACAACAGTTGAAATATATAATTTTTAACAGTTGAAAAATATAAGCAATGCCCTTCTACAAAGTGTTACCTTGAGCACTGAAAGACAAGGAAGGTCATGTTTACAAGAACCCTTTGAAAAATCATGCATGGTGAAGGTTTTATTATTTATCAAAAGAAAAGCATATCAATTCTTGAAAATCGGTGTAATGATACATGAGATGAGGCTTAAAGTGGTTACGTATCTTCTCCATTAGTCCCAGGAAATGAGGGAAGAAGTTCCGGAGCCTGTATTTTCCGGTTACTCGTCCCTGCAGCTCCTGGTTCACCCCACTAAGGATGCTGCTAACCGGTCATCAGCAAGATACATGTTTTGTGTGGTTTTCCAGGACTAGAGATGGACCTGTATTGATCAAATGTATAACTAACAGCAAACAATGATGAGTGTTGGCCAGGGATAAGGTGGGCTGCCAGTCGTGGGTATGGAGTAGAGCAAGGGACTTGTCTGCAGAGGGGGTCTTCCTCATATTTCATTCATTCCTTGTCCCTTCAGCCCTTAGACAATCACTACTAACCACCACCACCAGGTGCTATGTTGAGCAGTTCACACACACACTGTAATTTCATCCTCACAACACCCTTATGAGATAGATCCTACCTACCCATTTTACAGATGGAGAAACTGAGGTTTAGAAAGTTTGAGTAATTTTCTGGAGGTCACTAAGCTACTGGAATTGGGATTCGCTTTATGGTGTATTCATTGGCACTTTTTGACATGCTATTTTGTGATTATTGCCAAGCGATTTTCCACGGTTTTTCTTTTCTTGGTGAAGCAGAATAGGGCCTTTAAGGGCCTAGACTCAACCTTGTCATTTCTTTGTAACTCTACCGTGAACTACCTATGTAACTGTGGATCTGACTCTCAGCCTCTGTTTTCTTATCTGTAAATGAAAATAAGCAAATATTGTCTCATAATACACACGATTCTCCAATTCAATGCAATACATTTTAATTCTTTCATAAAACATACAGTTCTCCAAATGTATGCCCACTGTGCTGGGACTATTGTCTGTACACTTTCCAAGTGCCTGACATCCCACAGATGTCAATAAACACTTGGTTTTCATTAAAATTTAACCCAGATATCAGTCAGAGCAGCCTCTGTATGTTAGAAGAAGATGGCTGAGAACAAGGAGCTGGTTTTTCCTCTTTTTTTTCTTCAGTTGAATTTGACTTCACAAATGTGAAATAGCTCCTATGTTTCAATCTTCAGTTAATCTTTCTTATTCACTCCCTAGAACTGACCCAGAGCCCTGTCACTGGGCAACCAGAGGGGGCAGGGGCTCCCCAAGGCGCCGCGAGCAGACGGAAAGAGATGTGAGGGAGTACGTGAGGAACCTACCATGGGACAGACACTGTGAGCTGTGACGGGCATGTGTTTACTTACCACTGAACCCTCATGTGAAGTTAATTGTTCAAAACCCGAGAGAGTGCTTGGAAAACAACGGTGTCAGATATGGACAAATGGCAAAGTACCAACTTCGGGAATTAAGTGTGATTCTTAAAATTATATAATAATTATTGCAAATTCCCCATCATTCCAATCCTGCCTCTGAACGATTAGTGTGAAAAGCTACGTTCGTTTGGGCGGTTTCTGCCCCCTTAGTGACTGCATGGTATTTGCTACTGGGAGAGAGGAAGCAGATTTCCTCTTGCCCCTCCTGAAACTCTCAGAGCCTTGCTTACTTTGCTAGTCTCTGGATCGAATTTACTCTACAAGGAAAGGAAACTAGATTTGCTTTCAGGGTCTACAGGACTGTCCAGGTGAAAGGCTCCCATCAGGCTAGAGTCCTGAGTCCTAACTAGTACTGACTAGTTTAGACTAGGAGCTGATGAGAGCAACCAATTAGCACTGTGTTAAAACCTTCAGCAACCGGGAATTTTGTGGATTACTGTGCTCACTGCCTATAGCAATTTGGTTGGAGAAACATAATGCCACAGAGGTGGTGAGAAGGAGGGGGACAAGGACAGGGAGGGTGGAAGGAGGAGGGGGAGGGAGAGAGAAAGAGAGAAAAGGAGAGAGAGAAAATGAACACAATTTGGACTCAAAAACAATTCAAGTAAGTTCAAAGGAAAGGCATTTTGTAAAAAAATAAAATAATATAATAAAATAAAAAGCAGATATTTCAGATATAAATTTGTCACCTATACATTATATAAATGGTAAGCCTAATCTAGCCCAGAAAGGACTGCACAAAATTGCCTCTGGTTTAAAATAAAGGCCAATGTACATAAAGGTATCTATCTGTTCAAGTTTTGGGCAAGGGCATAGAGAGTTCTATTCATTTTATTTTAAAGAAAACTCAATCCTGAGAAATAATCAAAAATAAAATACAGACAAAAAAAAAATAAATAAAAAAAAAATAAAATAAAATACAGACATAAAAGACAAAGTGAAAGTCAAGGAAAATCAAGTAAACAAGGAGTAGGAAAAAAACATAAACAAAGCACATTTAGTTCCTAAGTTTAGAGAAAGAAAATCCTTGGTGTCACATATCTCCTGGGATCAGAATCTACATGTTGTTTTAACCCCCTGCCATTTCTGCAAACACACATTTCAGACTTCCCCTCTTGTTTGTTTTTTCTTTCATGCTTGAGATTTTTACTTTTTTCATTTTGCCTTTTACTTTAGCCAAAACCACCTGCCTCCCCTATCATTTTTCATGTTAGGGATGGACTCATGCCGGCAAGGGATTGACCCAGAACTTCCAGGCTCCTTCATCTCAGCTGAATCTTCTACACATTCCTTTCTCGCAGAGTTTTTTGTTTTCTTCTGTTTGTTTGTTTGTTTGTTTGTTTGTTTAATTTCTGGCTCCATCTGTCTGATTCTCCAGCTTCTCTTAGTCCATGAATCCCAGAGATGCTTTAAGACTTAGCTGTATAGACAGTCTATTCTGTTCATATTTAAAGTTAGTGGTCTTATTTTTTACTTTCTTATAATGTCAAACATCAGATGTAACTGGTGTCAATTCCCACATCAGAGAGATCAAGCAGAATGAGTTAAAGATCCACAGAACCAGGAGAGACTGAAGGCTTGCTAAGTAAACACTCTCTCTGGCCACAGATCCCACAGAAACAGTGATGGGTTATCTTGGTTTTGATCACTAAACCAGGAGGTACCACAGAGCTACAAGTTAGGGTTCTAGACACATAGAAATTCTTTATCCTAATAAATTAGGATATAATAATTATCCATTAGGTCAAATCTTCTAAAGTCAAGAGTAATTTTTTCTTTCATATTGTATACCTCCTGGTATAAATTAATATGTATGGATTAATCACATTTCTTGAAACAGAAGACAATTAAAATTACATTAATGTCAGTGTATGAGATTCATCCAAAAGCTTACTTTAAACTTATTTAAGTGATGGGAAAGTTATCAAAATGTATGTTTTAGTAAAAGTGCTGAATCCTAACTCAAGATATAATGTAATAGAAGCTAAGTAGCGATGCTAAAATTACTTGGAGGGTTTAAACATTCTGAAATTTCTAATAGAATAATGCAGTACCAAAAGCTACCAAAATAAAGTGAACATAGACTATGGATCTTATTGGCTGTATGTATACAAACATACACTATACTTGGTTAAAGTAGCAAACTATATAGCATCCGACCCTTTAAAAGAAGATAGATATTCTGGAATTAAGGCAATAGAAACTGATATGGTCAGGGTGAAATATTTGTCTTAAGCCTCTTTTGTCATCTTAGCATGAACATAGACATTGGAAAGCACCACTTCCCAAACAAGACCTGAACTAAGACCTATCTGATAATTCAATTTATAAAAATAAAATTATAGTTGTCTATCAATTTTCACACTGGTCAAAGAATCAAACCCTTTACCTAAATTTCCTTTGCTATATGCAGGTGTATATAACGCCTGAAACATTATGGGAAGTTCAGTGATGGCAACAGTTCCATTAATCATTTGCTAGAAATCCACTTCCTTGCCTTGAAATTATACTTAGCGATAAGAAATAAATAGTTGTCTTATATCAAATATGTGAATTTTATAATCTGGAATCTCAAGTAATAATCTCTACATGATGACTGATGGAAACAAGGTTTAGGGTCTCAAGTTAATTCATTACTATCTTTTTCAAAGATGAGGCTTTCACGGATTCATTAAAACAAATAAAGATATAGGTTCTAGTTTCTTCTTTGTTCCCTTTTATAGTTAATACATACTATAGGTGCTCTCATAACATACATTCTACCAATAGGAAAATGTAGACGGAGATTGGATCAGGGACTGGACTCAACTGACATAATTTACACTGGTAGCAAAGACAGGAGGAATACAATGAAAATTGCAATCTTAGAGCCAAGGCTCCCAGGCTTAGTAGCAGAACACCCCTACTAGTGAGAGGAAACTCATCAGCATCAAATAAGGAATATCTTGAAATTTCTTAGACTCCGGATGAGCAATTAGAATTCAGTGCTACTGGATTATTACATTATTCAAAGTCTTGCATGTTGGTTTCTTAAAAAAACAACAGTTACTCTTTACCAAGTGCCTGTTAAGTGCTGAACATGCAGGATCTCACTTAGTCCTTCCTACCTCCGTATTACCTGTGGGCAGACAGGCTAGGTGAGCTAACTCTAATGCTGCCCTGTGGTAGAGCCATGATTTGAACCTGGTCTGTTCATGTGATGGGGCTAGAAATTTCTCTCTTCTGCAAGAAGCTTTTTATATATACTTAATTCCTATTGTGGCCATAAAGAAACATGTTTCCATCTCCTAATTTATCTTATGAATTTATTACTTTAGATTTATTGTTCTCATCCAAGATTTAACTCCATCTTTTGACAGGTGACCCAGTATCCACCTTGGTACCCACCTTAAGTCCCACCTAAAGGTTCACGTGTAAATAGTTTTCCTTTTTCTCAAATAGGATGGATGCATACAGTGAATAAGTACAAATAGTTCCATCTTAAAAAGAACTAAGGTCACTAGATCATCTCCTTTATTTTTTTCTCTGTTTTACATAAATTCTTCCAACATATATTCCTAAGAGTTTATCAGCCTAGCCACTTGTTTGACACTTTGCTTGATATCAGCTGGTTAGGTAGGTTAGTACTTTTTTGAACGTATTTTATGGGAACACTAAAATATTATTTTTAAATTCAAACACAGCCATGTCGCATCTGGCCCCTAATTAAATGAGACTGTTTTCAATATCCACTTCCTTTCAAATGGCTCCCTTTGTACCTGCTCAGTACCTTTACTCCCTCTCTACCTCTCTGAACACTTTTCATTCCTGGTGACTAAAACTTAAAAAAGACCAACCCCCACCCAAGGTGAAAGCAGCCTGCTGCCCCACCAGCTCACAAGGAACGGTGGACTGGAGGCAATTCCTTTGAGAAAGATCTCCTGGAAAGTCACAGACGAGAGGCCCACCAAATCTGCTAGCACATCTGAGGACTATTTACCTGTTCCGGCGTCCCCCAGGGGCCTGTGTGTCGAGCAGTAGCAACAGTCCAAGATGACATAGTTCAGGACATTGAAGAACAGCCCGATAATTCCAGCACTGAGAACCAGCACGGGCTCCTCCGTCTTCTGGGGATCAATATACCTTTTGACAGCTTCAACCAGGATGCTGAACATCAGAGCCACGGCAAAAACGGAGTTTCCCAATGCTCCCACCACATCTGCCCGGAGAAACCCGAAAGTGCTCTTCCTGTGCTGTTTTATGCTGCTGGCCCTCACGCCAAACAGAGCTATGATCATGGACACCAAGTGGGAGAGGACAGCAAAGGCATCAGAGGCCAAAGAGAGGGAGTTGCCTATGTGGGCGATCACTAGCTCCACCACGAAGAGGAGGATGCTCACGATGCACATGAGGATTAATCGGAAGCTTCTTCCTGAGTATCGCCCCATGGCGCCCAGCTCTCGGGCCGTTCCTTGCCCTCTCCCGGGAAGGCTGAGCTGTTAGGGGAGCAAGCTACAGATTTAGTTGTTATGACTCCTGGATAACTCTCCCCTTCAGACTTTCAGCACTTGTCATATTTGGAAATCACCTTTTATAGGCTGCTATAAAGCTATAAAACAGTTTAAAGGGCAATTAAGCAAGAGATGTCACGTGAGCTGGGACTTATGGAAATTGAAGACACCAGCTTCAGATGCAGACTCGAGGGGAGTTTGTTTGTTTATTGTGTGTTTCATTACAAAAGCCAAGAGCCTCTGTGTCTTTGAATCATGTAGAAGCCCATCCGTGGCTTCGGCCTCTCCAGTCTCGGTGTGTACAATAACTACTCTGGTGAGATGAGCCATTTGACGTGAACATCATGTCTTGTCTACCCGGTGGGTAAATATTTTGAATTCTGTTAAGTGCATGGAACAGGGAACACTTCTAGGGGTCACTAATCCACTGATCAGAGCTACAATAAGTAAAAGCCAAAGATGAAGCTAGGGTGATTTTTCTACCGCCTTCTCCGTTGATCTGGAATAAACAAGAACCCTACTTCCAAACATTCTCCATAAAGAAGACAAGAAAAACATTCCTCATGTTCAGAAAAGATAAAGCACCTTTAAGCTGAAGGAGTTAACGACATAACTCCAGTTAGTTTCAGGAAGAAAGCCAAATTATAATAAGTTGATTTAGCTGATGCAAGGAAATTTTTCTTGTTTTTAATCTTATCATCTGTCGCTTATAAACCATAAAGATTTACCAGGTCCCGAATATCTAAAACAGTAGCGGCCTCTATTGTTTTGAGTAGACTGCCTACAGTCAATCCTTTACAGAGATACAGACTGAAATTACTATACCCAATCTTCTCTGAATTTAAAGTCTGACTGTGATGGTTAATTTTAAGTGTCAAGGTAACTGGGCCACCAGGTGCTCAGGACATTTGGTCAAACATCATTCTGAGTGCTGCCGTGAGGGTGTTTTTGGAGGAGACTGATACTTGAGGCGGGAGACTGGGTAGAGCAGATTGCTCTCCCTGGTGAGGAGAAGCCTCATCCTTTCCGCTGAAGGCCCGGACAGAGCAAAATGGCTGACCCTCCTGTGAGTAAGAAAGAATTGCTCCTGCCGGCTGCCTCCAAGCTAGGGCACTGGCTTTCTCCTGCCTTCAGGCTTACACCAAAACATCAGTTCTTCCTGGGTCGCCAGCTTGTGGTCTTTCGGACGAGAACGACACCATTGACTCCCCCAGTTCTCGGGCTTGCTGACTCACCTTGCAGATCTTGGGACTTCTCAGCCTCCATTATCGCATGAGCCAATTCCTTATAATAAATATTTCTGTTTATATACACATCCTATTGGTTTTATTCATCTGGAGAACCCTAATATACTGCCTTTAACTAAAACCTGACAATTTCCATGCAGCCCTTATAATTTCCTCAGCATCTCAGAAATGATCTCCCATTCAGCTGATGTTGTAAAGTGAGACTTCTAATACAACCAGATGGTGCAAATCACTGCACTCAGACTATCCCACTCATCCATCCATGCAACAAATACTAAGTTCCTACATGTCAGATACGGTCCTAGACTCTGGGGAGACAGCAGTGAATAAAAGAAAAATCTGCCCTCATGAAGCTTACATTCTAGTGGGGGAGAGAGAGAATTAACAAATTATTCATGAATGTATTGAATGTCCGATGGTAATAAGAATTATGGACACGAATGAAGCAGAGAAGAGGGGTACAGTGTTGACATAGAAGTGGGGGTGTTATTTTAAATAAAGTGGTCAGGGAAGAATTGACTGACATGTCCCTGAGTACAGATCTGAAGGAGGTAAGAAACTGAGCCCCGGAGATGCCTGAAAGAAGTTCTTTCTGGGCAGAGGAAGCAGTGAGCATGGGAAGTTAAAGGAGCAGCTAAGTTGCTCAGGCTGGTTGGAGAGGAGTGACTGAGGGAGAGAAACAGGCTATGAGGTCTGAGAGGGCGATGGTGGGAGGGGGACAATCACGCGGGGTCCTGAGAGGGGAGAGCAGAATGACAAGATCTAATTTACATCTTAAAAGACTCTTTGGATCCTGTGTTGAGATTACATGAGAGTAGAGGCACCAGTCAATTGCAATGATCTTAAAACAAAAGACTGGTGACTTCGACCAGGTGGGAAGAGGGAACTTCCAGGCAAAACCGGGCACATAATGCACGGGCTTCAGTACGAAATGAAAGTGCAAGACCTTTTGTTGAAAAATTATTAAGAAATTTTAAACGGTGTAGTCACCATGAGAAACAGTATGCCAGTCCTGGGAAAAATTATAAATAGAATTGCTGTCTGATCCAGTAATTCTACTTCCTAGTATATATCCAAAAGAATTGAAGGCAGGGTCTCAAGGAGATATTTGCACCCCCATGTTCATAGCAGCACTATTCCCAATAGCCAAGCGGGGGAAGCAACCCAAGTGTCCACTGACAGATGGAAGGATAAGCAAAACGTGGTATGTGTGTGTATGTGTATACGTATACATGTGTACATACAATGGAATATTATTCCACCTTAAAAAGGAAGGGAATTCTGACACGTGCTACTACAGGACACTATGCAACATGAGATAAGCAGGCACAAGAAGACGAATATTGTATGATTCCACTTACATGAGCTATTTATCTAAAGTAGTCAAATTTATAGAAGCAGAAAGTTAGAATGGTAGTTGCAGGGGACTGAGGGAAAGGGGACATGGTTTAATGAGTATAGCTTCAATTTGGCAAGATGAAAAAGTTCTGCTGATTGGTTACCCAAAAATGCAAATATACTTAATACTTAAGCATACACTTAAAAATGGTTAGGATGATAAATTTTGTCATTCCATCACAATTAAAGATTTTTTTTTTTTTCATTATTAAGAATTGCAAGACAAGGGCGTCTGGGTGGCCCAGTTGGCTAAGACTCTGACTCTTGATTTTGGCTCAGGTCATGATCTCAGGATTGTGAGACGGAGCCCCACATCGGGCTCTGCGCTCAGCATGCAGTCGGCTTCTCCCTCTCCCTCTGTTCTTCTCCCTGCTCTCAAATCAATAAAATCTTATTTAAAAAAAAAAAAGAATTTCAAGATAGCAACTGTGGAGCGTTCAACCAAACACAGGGCCCTGGGTGGTTCTACAAGCGCACACCCACCCATGAGTGTACCCAAACATGTTTTGAGGTTAGAGTCAATAGCGTTTGCTGGGCAATTGGAGGTGAGGTATGAAGGGAACAGTCAAGGTGACATTAGAGATTGGGCCTGATGTTACAACTGAAATGAAGGTAAGACAAAGATGGCCGCTGTAGGGTCAGGGTGGGAGCAAGGGGTGGAAATGCCCTTGTTTGGCGTATCTGTTAGACAGCCAGGTCGAAATGCTAAGTAGGGTGTTGAGTTTGGAGTTCAGGGGAGATGGATAGGCTGGGAATATACGAACTTGAATGCTGACAAGCAGGAGGTCACCAAGGAAATGAGAGAAAATTGGGAAGAGAAGAAAATACGAAGAGATGAGAGAGAAGGACCAGAGACACAGAAGGGAAAATAGGAGCGTGCTGTATTCTGAAGGCCAAGGAAGAACATGTTTCAAAGAGGAGGGGGAGTCAGCCAGGCAAATGCTGAGAGCAAGCAAAAGGAGGAGTGCAAACGATGGCTCAGTTTACCGCTGTGGAGGCCACTGGTGACCTTAGCAAGAGGGCAAATGACGTGGGTTCAAGAGAACAGACAAGACAAATCAGAGCTGGCAAGTAGACAAAAGCTTTACTTTAAGGCTAAAGGGATATGGAATCAAGAAAGGGTTATTTTTTAAAATATTTTATTTATTTGAGAGTGAGCGCGAGGTGGGGCAGAGGGGTAGGGAGAAAGAATCTGAAACAGACTCCGCACTGGGCACGGGGCCCGATGTGGGGCTCGATCATGACCTGTGCCAAAACCGAGAGTCAACACTTAACCGACTGAGCCGCCCAGTGAGTGCCAAAATTTGGTTTTGGTAACATACCTAAAATATATTTTGAAATATCCCTATTACACGAGACTTAATTAATAAAACATTTTTTGTTGCTATTTTTTAACATTTTTATATCATTTCAGTACTACTGACGTTCCAAACTCTTAAATCCTCCAGTAAAGTTGAACAAAGACACTGAGCCATGGAAATGTGTTTGTATCTGTAATTTTAAGCCTGGCGGTGTGGCAGAATGGGGTTGATTTAGTTTTCCAGCTATTGTGATCGCGAGCACAGGATAGCTGTCAGCACGCTGCTGTTGGCAGGGATCACCTCCCCGAGGCTACGCCTCCTAACAATGCACAGCCCGGGTCATTGCTCCACCACCCTGTCCACTCGACTGCTTGATTTTGCAGCTAAAATAGACAACATCAAGGAGATAAAGCCAAGAGGAGGAAAAATCATGTTTAGTCACTACTAGATGCTCTGGCACTTTGCACGGAGCAGGCACTCTAATTTATTAAATAAATGGCTAGCATTTTCTAGACACAGTGAAAGTGACAAGCAAAGGGCCAAAGACAGGTTTGAAAAGAACAGGGTAGCGGCAACTGTCTCCCTAGACTTCAGACGCTGACAACCCCTAGAAACCGGAGTTTTGTGACAGATGACTTAGTATTTATAGCCACAACCAGGCATAAAGTCGGGTGCTACGTGCAGACTCTCTAGCCAAAGTGCCTTCTCTCTGCTCGCTCTGTGGAGTGGTCTGTGCTGATCTCAGGCCCCACAGCCTCTGCAGCAGCAGCCTGATGAGGTGCTGTTACTGATTCTAATAAAGGCTTCCTATGATTTACCTGCATAATTAAGAACTATTTTAAACAGTCACGGATGAACCTAGAAATGGCTAACAGGTAATACACACTAGTAGTCCCAGTGAGCAGAGCCGGCAGTAAATATCCCTTGACCTGTGTGTTTTCTTTTTGCAGCAACAAACACGAGGCTCACAATCACTTCTGTGACTGTCGGTCATATATCTAGTTAATGGCCGTCATCTGCATGTAAAATACTGATCATTTCTTAAAGGATATCTTTTGGATTCTTTTGGATTCAGGTTTATGCACCCTCTTGAAAAGCAGCACCACTCTTAAGATGTTTGAAAAAGTTTTGGTATTTTAGCTGAACCTCAATTTAAGAAAGAAAGCAATTTTTCACAAGCAGATTTGGGGTGAAGGATTCCTTCCTTAACATAATTACTTACTGGAGAGTTCCTTTAAATAGTGACTACCTTTAAAAATTAACAAGTCAGGAAATGACAGATGTTGGCGAGGATGCGGAGAAAGGGGAACCCTCCTACACTGTTGGTGGGAATGCAGGCTGGTGCAGCCACTCTGGAAAACAGTATGGAGGTTCCTCAAGACGTTAAAAATAGAGCTACCCTACGACCCAGCAATTGCACTACTGGGTATTTACCCCAAAGATACAGATGTAGTGAAAAGAAGGAGCACATGCACCCCAATGTTCATAGCAGCAATGTCCACAATAGCCAAACTGTGGAAGGAGCCGAGATGCCCTGCAACAGACAAATGGATAAAGAAGATGTGGTGCATACATACAATGGAGTATTACTCAGCCATCAGAAAGGATGAATACCCACTATTTGCATCAACATGGATGGAACTGGAGGGGATTATGCCAAGTGAAATAAGTCAAGCAGAGAAAGACAATTATACGGTTTCACTCACATGTGGAACATAAGGAATAGCACGGAGGACATTAGGGGAAGGGAGGGAAAACTGAAGGGGGAGAAATCAGAAAGGGAGACAAACCATGAGAGACTATGGACTCGGGGAAACTGAGGGTTTCAGAGGGGAGAGGGGTGGGGGGATGGGGTAGCCAGGTGACGGGTATTAAGGAGGACACGTGTTGTAATAAGCACTGGGTGTTACACGCAACTAATGAATCACTGAACACTATATCGAAAACTAATGATGTACTGTATGGTGGCTAACAACATAATAAAAATAAATAAAAATTAAAAAAAAAAGGAATTACATAACCTTAAAAAAAAAATAATGAATACCTTGAAAGCGGCAAACTTCAAGCTTTTCTGTAATTAGTTCTACAAACTTCGAAAAATAGCCTGGGGATTTGTCTTTGCACCAATGATTGCCACCTCCTCCAAAATGGCCAGGGGCTATGGGACAAAATGTGGTTATTAGTCTCTGATCTACTTTTCAACCTTTTGTCATGGACCCACTAAAAAAACCTTGTCCTTTAGAGCATTTATGCTTGCAGAAAAAAAAAAAAATAGAAGCCAAAGTAAGTATTGTTAATTAAAGCTACAAATTAGGAGCAACTTACAGTTGACTCTGCACGGTCATAACAACATTAGGTATTATTTATTTAGTATGTGTCAGGCATTGTTCTAAGTACTTTATAAGGGAGAGTAACTACAATATAGGTATTAGACTTCTCTCCATTTTACAACTGAATAGGCACTTTACACAGCTACTAAGGGTAGAAAGACAAGATAAAGCATTCTGAACTGCCACAGTTCAATAAGAAATTGGGTACAGAAATGTGGCTCATGTATTTATCTCTTTAAATTAGGTATATGAATATATATACTCAAAACGTCAGTCTTGATGGCATGTTGTATTTAATCTGCTTTGACAATTTCCTACCAATTTAACAGTTTTGCTATGTTCTCACACACAGCATATACTTTCATGGTTTTGCATATGCTATTCCCTCTGCCTGGAATGTCCTTCCTTTTCTATTTATTAAAATTCCACTTATCCTTCAAAGCATGACTCAAAATTCAAGTCCTTTTTGAAGCTTTGTCCCTTATTGGTATGTATTTATCACTACCAAGTGGGAAAGCATGTTAGGACACAGCCCCAAATACAGAGATTTAGCCAGTAGACTAGATATGAGTAAAGGGCATTCCAGGCAAAGGGACAGAGATGGGAAATGGCTCATGGGAAATTTTGTAAGAAACCTCAAATGGTTAGGGTGCAAAGGACTTTGCTGGATTGGTTGAAGAGGAGACTGGACAGGTAGGCTGAGCCAGACTAGGCTAAAGTGTTCACATTTTCCCCTGCTAGCGATGGTGAGCCATGAAAAGATTTTATGGGGAAGATGAACATCTTAATACATTGTACATTAAGGAAAAAACCCCTATGGAAATGTGGGGACTGCCTGAGGTGAAACTCTGGAGGCCATGACAGTCAGAGGCAGTCAAAGCATCTGTGAAAGGGAAACCCGGGACACGTCAGCATAAGGGCAGGATGTCGGGATGTCGTGCTGGGAAATGAAGACAACAGACCGTGCGCTGGAGGGCTGACTAGCATGGCTCTCGGGTTCTGGTTTACGTTACCGGTAGATTTAGCTCATGCTAATCCTTCAGGCAGGAAATACTGTAGGAAGAACAGGTCTGGGAGTGGGCAGTGAAGTGGGGGCTTGGGGACAGAGGACCTGAAACTCTGACGGAAAGCTCGAGAGACCTGAGTATGCAGCTGGAATGGAGGTCTAGAGGTGAAAATATTCGTGTTCTCTGAAACCAGGGGATCAGACGAGGAGAGCACCAAGTACGGAAGGAAGCGTGGCCTAGGGATGTTTAGGGAGCAGGCTGAGGAAGAACACCGGTGAAAGACCTGTTACTAAGAGAAAGAACCAGAGAGTGGGAGGGCAAGTCATAGGAGTAATTTTAGTGAAGAGAGAAATGTTCTATAGCAGCAGAAATGAGCAGAGTGGTACGGTAAGACAAGACACTGAGAAGTTAGCTTTGGTCAGAAGGCAGGAGTATCTGAGGGAAATGGCGGTAGTGTGGGGGCACAGGTGGGACGGGGGCAGAAAAATGAAAAAAAGAAAAGAAGTGGAAGTGAGGGGTGGTTGCTCGCTCCTTCAGAAATCATGACTTTTTTTTTTTTTGAAGACCCCACAGTAACTAGTAGTAATGAGAGGGAGAGAGAAGCTCAAGGGAAAGTTGGGGCTTGTTTTGGTTTTTTGTCTATTTGTGGCTTTGTTTTGTTTTTTTAAACAGAAAGATTTAGGACAATTTTAGATTTGGCAGAGGGAGTTAAGGAAGGGAAGTACCTCAACATACAGGAAACGGGATAATTGCTCGTTCGCGGTCTGAACTGTGAGGGACGCTCAGACCAAGAGCAGTTACCTAAGGGTCCAGTTCTCTCCAGCTCTCTGTAAGAATGGCCCGTAGCACATGCTTCAGGTATCTCAGAAACAAATGAATACATAAGACAGTATCAGTTCATGGTGTTTATTACTGGGGCTGTTTACAGAAAAGTCTTCTTACCCACTGTTAATTTAGACATAAGAATAAGGTGTTTGTGCCTCATGTAACCTATTAGAACTTTTATTTTAAAAAATCATAAAACTGTCTATATCTGGGAAGATATTAATATCAATTTTTTAAAAAGTGGGGAGGGTTGGAGATAGCAGTTTTGTTTTATCCCTTAGTAACTGCGGCCAAACAAGGTATAGTACTTGGCGGCGTTCCTGCCGCAGACGCATCTGGCTCCGGGCTGCAGCTCACAGAGGGGTTTGAAGGGGACGCAAAGGCTTTTAGCTCCCATGGATGGAGCACCGGGCTCAAGATCTTGATCCCTGCAGTTAAAAACAAGGAAGAATTCCATTTACTTATGCTGTATATTCCCATTCTTTATTACTGTCACAAGTTCTGTTAACCGTATTTACCTAGCAGTGGTCTTTTTGATCCAGTCTTCGCAGTCAATTTCCCCACAGAATGGAATCTGAGCAATCTAACAGAAAAGGAAAAACAGTATTTATAACTCCTGTTCTGTCAAAGGAACACCTGAATGGCCTATTAAACTGACAAGCAAAAAGGACAGGTCTCCCAGCCTTTTTCAGGCCCTGGTACCTTTGCAAATCTGCAAGGAACACTGTTCAGAAGTGCCAGAGATGAGAAAATGTTTTTCCCCTCGATCCGAAACCCACATACATAAAACATCTTTGTAGTACACGTCAATGTCCAAATAAACTAGCTACGACACAGTGCCAGTCGAGAAAGGAAGGACGAGTAGCCCTGAGTCCAGACTCCAGCCGTACCTCCCTCATTTCAGATCCGACTACCACCTGCTCTGCCCAGGTAAACGGTTATGAGAAGGACAGAGGAGATGACAAATAGTAAGCTGATTTTTACACTGTTGTTAACAATAACCATTAACAATCAGGTCAACCTCACTTTATGCCACACTGTTATAGATAAGTGAATCGTTTTAAAGTCCACAAGGTATTTGAAAGTAAAAAATCATTTTGTATTAGAAAAAACAACTTCTCAAATTTTCTTTCATAGACCATATACAATAATGGGCAAAATCAAGATAGCTGGGATTTTACCCTAATTTTGAAATTCACTGCCTGTTTTGAAAATCCCTAGCTCTGAGTTTTCTTTTGTAAAATGTGTGTTGGACTAGACAAGAATTAATATTTCTTTCAGTCGTAAATCCTAAACTTTCATATCATGTCTACTTCAAAATGAGGTTTCTATGCAATAACAATTATGTAACAGTCCTACCGAAAATTCCTGGAGATCAAGGTTAGCAATGGGGAGATCAAAGGTGTGGACAATCCCTCCCACGCATTAGAAATGCTAGTTTAAGAACAGCTAAGAAGCTATCCAGCTTCCTCATCAATTTCTGATCAACCACTTCCAGCCACACATTCCATACTCCAACTGAGAGCTCCTGCAAACCCTAAGGCACTCAGAATTTGGTTAAATATACTTCAAAAGGCTTCTTTAGGAAGTAAAGTACAAGTACATTGACATCAGGAAATTACAAAAAGAACAAGTAATTGATCAGGTGAACATTCTTCCAAGGTGAGGAAGTGTTAGTTATCTGTCTCTTATGTTCATTCAGTAAAATGTGTTAGCCAAATTCCCAACACTGATCAACTGTTATTTTGATAATCTGCCTTAAGACAATAAAGAAGTGATAAACTACTAGGAAAATCCTGGAGGGTGGGAGTGAGTGGATGAGAGAAGGTGGAAGGGATGGTAGTAATAAGTATCTTGAAAAATTTTAATAGAAATGTGCAAGAAAACTGAAGCAAAAATAAACTTAAAGATACAAGAGCCAAAATAACCCAAAGTTACCCCCCTGTATTGAAACTTGGTAAATCATTAGCCTTTATACAAACAGAAAGCATGGAAAGAATGTACATTCATAAAAGTATTATTTAAAATTCATTATAAAAGACAGAATGGGAGGAAAACTTTAACCACGGTCACTGTGAAATGATAAAAATATTAAGACTTAATTACAAAGAATGTCTTCGGGTAATAAATTTAAATTTGGTTTCTTAGAAATTTTTACTTTTATTTTTAACCCACACACAGCTATATTTTTATAACTTTAACAAATTTTACAGTAAATGGCCTTATTTTCTTTTTCCCTAAGAAAAAAATTACTGAGCCTTGAGAAAGTATTTCTAAAATAATAATTTTTATTTTTTTTTAATTTTTTTAAAGATTTTTATTTGAGAGAGACAGAGCACGAGCAGGGGCAGGGGCAGAGGGACAAGCAGATTGCCCGCTGAGCAGGGAGCCTGATGTGGGGCTCGATCCCAGGATCCTGAGATCATGACCTGAGCCAAAGGCAGATAGATGCTTAACTGATTGAGCCACCCAGGCGTCCCTAAAATAATAAATTTTTGAAACTTAAAATAATGATATAGCATGAAAAAATTCAACTGAAGTTATTTAGATTCATAAATGACAATTTTGTAAAAACCCATGTTTTAATTCTTTGTAGCTTCAAAGTAAAGTGTAGGTGATAAGATCTGGAATTCCTATTTATGCATGTAATTCATTACTATGAAAGGATAACACACAGTTTTAGGCTGTTTATTCAACCACAGAAAGATCTTTAACTTTTATTTTTTATTATCTCTATATCTATGCTACAAAAAGATACAATTTTTTGCAATATATAGTATCTTGAAATCTGTAGCAGAAAATGTTAATGATGAGAAATATCAATAATCATAGTGTCAACAGGTTAGTAATATATGTCAATGGTAAAAAAAAATTATATATAAATAACATTTATTTTTCATTTAATTAAGATCATCCCCTTGGAAAAATTTACTCAAGTTTTGTGAATCAGATGGTTTTTTTTTTCATTTTACCAACAAAGAACAGTAGAAAATCAAACTTTCACCTACATTAAAGTTCCAAAGATCCCTTTCTCCTTCTCCCCACCTAGTAAATACAGTTTTATTTACAACAGCCTCAAAGGTTGCTTGATGCTCAGTCAACTCATCGAAGCTGCGCAACATGGGGTGAGATGGGGGTGGAACTGACTCCCGAATACAAAAAACAAAGTCTCCTCTAATCTCCCATGTGCCCCTTGGACATACAGCTAATATACTACTTGGTGCTTTAGAACAGATGTTGAAATCTCTGACCTAATATCAGAATAAAAGATACGACTCTAGGACCTGCTGAGATTCATTTCTTTGAAAGCAACAGATTAACTGATAGTTACTCTATTGATTTATTAACTCTTATGTAAATATCTTTACCAGACTGTACTGCAACAGTGACTACTATAATACTTCTATAATAAATGAAATTTTAAAATTCAGTAATAGAACAAAAATAAAATAATCATAGATAAATTACAGTGAAAGAAAAAAAATCACCGCATCGGATAGATGGCTATCCATTTCTCTAGACTTCTATTGGAAGTACGTAGTCTGAGTCAAGTGACAAATTATGGAAACCAGAAAGATGGAAGATCACAAAGGTAATAAACCAAGAATAGAAAGCTAAATACTGAAGAATTATGGATCTGAAGGGGATTTTAAGATTATCTACCTTATACTCATTTTACAGATTAGTAAACTGAAAGCCAAAGAGATTAACACTGTCCCAGCTCATGCAATAAGAGACATATTAAGAGGTTATGACCCTAACCAATTAAAATTTTGCCTTATACTGTCAGCATGAATTAAAAACAAACAGGGGTGCCTGTAGGCTCAGTCAGTGTGGAGCATGCAACTCTTGATCTTGGGGTTGAGTTTGAGCCCCATGCTGGGTGTAGAGATTACTTAAAAATAAAATCTTAAAATTAAAACAAGCAAACAAAAAGATACAGAGGAAAGTGCATTA
The DNA here is from genome assembly GCF_964656455.1 of Halichoerus grypus. Taxonomy (NCBI): domain Eukaryota; kingdom Metazoa; phylum Chordata; class Mammalia; order Carnivora; family Phocidae; genus Halichoerus; species Halichoerus grypus. The sequence continues at coordinate 143,975,823 of NC_135718.1, forward strand.
AAATGAGTCAGGAGAGAGATCTAAATTCTAGGACCAAGTTTGCCTCTGTAGAGGTCAGGGTAATTCATTTAGACTCTGGCCCGTGGTTTCCTCATTTATAACCTGAGAAGACAGGATTGGTTGTATAACCAAGCATGAATACTAGAATACTGAAGTTCGTAAGTGATTCATTCCAGTAATTAGTAATTTTGCAAATCAGGACCTCTTCACTATGAAAATTAAAAGTTTCAGCTAGGAACATCTGCATACTCAGAACACATAAAACTGATAAAATCTTAAAGAACCACTAAAGTACCTAATTAGAAAGACCTGGGTCTTTTATTTATTTATTAAGATTTTTATTTATTTATTTGACAGAGAGAGACAGCGAGAGAGGGAACACAAGCAGGGGGATTGGGAGAGGGAGAAGCAGGCTTCCTGCTGAGCGGGGAGCCTGATGTGGGGCTCAATGCGGGGCTCGACCCCAGGACCCTGGGATCATGACCTGAGCCGAAGGCAGACGCTTAACGACTGAGCCACCCAGGCGCCCATACCTGGGTCTTTTAAAGGAGCCTGAAGTACCACTCATTCTGAAAAACAGGCTTAAACATGAGCAGTACTTTCCCCCTTATTATTCAGAAAAGTTCAATCAATTAAGATCAGGGAAAAACACACACACACACGGTCAGAGAACTGAAATTTCTGACATGGACCTTTTAACCTTATTTTAGGAATATGTACATTACATTACAACAATGCTTACTTCAAGAACCTAATTCAAGCTGAACAACAAAATGAAAAATTTCAGTAATTAAAACATTAGGGGTCGTACAGAATGAATGTTGTTTAGCCAGCATTTCAAGCATGAGAAAAAGCTTTTACATAATCAGTTCACAGTGTTATCCAAAAATGATATAATGCTGTAATGCTTTAGGAAAGCCAAAGGAAAAGAGAGGACAGAATGTGGAGTAATATATAATCCTAGCATGTGACTGGCCCTGAAAAAGGGATTAATATCATGCATGAATTCAGTGAGTCTTAAAATACCATAGCTGAAATATTTTTATATTCAAAACTTTTCAGAAGTCTCTTACCTTCCCAGAATCTAGCATCTTCTGAAAGTCTTCCATTGTATTAGCCACAACCATATGAGTCTTAAGGTCTTCAGAAGCCCTATCAAAATATAATTGCAAAAGAATACATATTTTTTCTTACCAATACAACCAAGTTTTTTTAAAAAAAAATAAGCATAATTTAACAAAAGAGGAATAACCTGGAAGTGAGAACATCTCAATTTGAATCTCAACTTTGTTGCTAGCAGTAAATCTCAGTTAACTCATCACTGCATTACTATTAACACTAGATGAAAGGAGAATTTGCCAAGCACACAACAGGCAATAATTACTTTTGTTATTGCCATTAAATCTTTCCTGACCAACATTCTATCCCTGGCTATACCACTTACCATCTATGAGAGTCTGCGTTATTTTTAAAACCTCTTTGGTCTTAGTTTTCCTTTCTACAAAATTGGAAAAAAACTCAAGTAAGTCTAACTATCGTACGGGATTGTGAGAATCAAACACAAAGGCATGAAAATGTTTTAAAAAAGGAAAAACCATAAATACACATTATTCGAGCTATTTTCATATACTATATAATTACTTTGTAAGAACTTCAGGTTTTAGAAATGGAAATAAGTATTATTCTCTTTTACATTCAGTCACACATTACATGAGGATGATTCGTGGGTGGTGACCAAAAAAGAGAAGGCATATTTTTATTTCCTGAATCTCAGGACTAAGACCATGTGAATTCTATGCCAGTAACTGCTAGCTCTCCACCAAATCCCCTCCTTCTGACTTTTTTTTTAAGATTTTATTTATTTATTTGACAGAGACCGAGACAACGAGAGAGAGGGAACACAAGCAGGGGGAGTGGAAGAGGGAGAAGCAGGCTTCCCACGGAGCAGGGAGCCCAATGCGGGGCTTGATCCCAGGACCCCGGGATCATGACCTGAGCTGAAGGCAGACGCTTAACGACTGAGCCACCCAGGCGCCCCCTTCTGACTTTTCCATAGTAGGACAGACCCATTTGAATAAGTTATAGCCAATGAGATCCAGAAAAAATATATAAGGCTTAAGCCGTAGGGTGGGGCAAAAATGCACCTTTATGAAACCTACATTAACAAATTTGCTGAATAAAAATGTCAAAGATAAAACTGCTTTTTAGCCATGAAAGCAGTGGCTTTCCAATCAGGAGTATGCATCTGAATCACACACAGAACATTTTTACGCTACAGATAACCAGAACCGATCTTAAGACCAATGATCAGAAACTCCAGGTGTGAGGCTCAGGTATGTTTCTGTTCCCAAACCTCCCAGGTGACTCTGAAGAGAAACCCCTAGAAAAGAACCAGTGTACTAAAAGCACGAAATGGAAGCAGTAAGGACAGGCAGCTTTCTAATCTTTTACCTCTTGACAATATGACCTGTTCTCAGTTCAGATGGACTTCAAATGCACTATTCATTAGTAGGCTAAGTAAATCCTTAAAGTCAAGTGACTCATTATCATTCTCATTTTAGGGCAAGCAAGCCAAAAGAAGTGAAATCACTTGCCCAAAAACACGTAAGCACCAATGCCAAGGCTAAAATTAGTTCATTCCTTAAATGCATGATTTATTGAGGCCTAATATGAGTTAGGCACAAGGTATTAGAAGACATGAATAAATAAGATGCAGGCACTACCTTCCCCCAAACTAAGCCCCTATCCCAAGTGGCAGTGGGCCTTCCTCTGTCTCAGGTGGGTAGGAAAGAAAATAAAGTGCCACATATATGCACCGATCTTCTAGTGCCTCTGCTCTGAGATCTCTGATTCTAGAAGAACCCTCTCCACAGGCCAGTGCAGCCCTGAAGCTTCCTTTCACCCCAGACCTCCAATCCCAGTCAAAAGGTTCTTTGCCTTGGCTACACGTCATAATCACATGGGGAGCTTTTAATACTACAGCTGCCACATTCACTCTAGACCAGCTAAATTAACATCTCTGGGGAGGGGGTCTAGGCACTGCTATTTTTTTTAAAGCGTCCTAGGTGCTACTAACGTGTATCCAGCAGGTGAGAATCAATGCCTTAATCCCTCAAATTTACATGTTATAAAAGCCTGGATTTAAAGTCAAACTGAATTAGTCCATGGGACAGACAGGCCAGCACAGCAAACCTAGTAGGAGGCAGAAAAACCCTTGGAAAAATCATCATGATACAGGTCAAAAACACAAAAAGAGAGAGACAAATTAAGAACTATGGGAGCGCAGAGGGAAAGATGACTTCCAGCTGGGGTACTCAAAAAACTCCTCAGTACAGCTCTCAAAACTGAATAGGGTTTCAAGATCAGAGGCAAAAGCAATCCTAAGGAACTAACCTTGTAAAAAGGTTCACATGGATGTCTTCCAAAAGAGCATGAAGTTTAGTCTCAGCCTCATTATCAGCAACTGTCAGCTTTTCTCCAGTATCTCGTCTGACAGCTACAAACTGGCAGCTCTTCATATCACGTGGCCCAACTTCAAGTCTGATGGGAACTCCCTAGAAAACAAAGAAGGCAGTTAAAATGATGCATGCCTGTCTCCACTTGAAGATACAGAATATTTCATGGCTTTATCCACTACAAATCATAAAAACCCAAAAAATCAAAGGCATAAGCAAACAATAAAAACAGCAGGCAATATTCCTGAGATACTATAGAAATCTATTCCAATAAGAACGTATAAACCTAAGAAAAAAATGTACTGCCCAAGCAGTTTTGAGCTAAGAGTTGTGTTTAATGGAGAAACATGAAGGCAGTGCTATCTAGATCAATATTCCTACCTCTCCTCCCATAAGACATGCACAGAAAGTTGCATTTGTAGGGGCACACGAGGTGGTAAACAGAGAGGGCTTCTTGAAATTAAGGCCGCCCCAATTCACTCATCAGTACACCTTGGCACATCTGTGACTCATTCTCGGCACAACAGTGTGGTTAAGTCTTAGCTCTGGATACTCTAGCGTGCAGAGTGAAGGGCTTGTTAAAGCACAGATTGTTGGGCTCTACCCCCTGAATCTCTTATTACAGTAGGTCCAGGAATGGGGCCTAAAGATTCATATTTCTAACAAGTTCTCAAGTGATGCTGGGACTGCACTCTGGGAACCACTCCCCTATTCTGTTTGGATTTTACAAGGGAGCTTAAGGACTATATCCAAATTTAAGCCTGTGAATGTTCAACCCTTATGGATGCTCCAGGAGGGGAATTAAGGCCCAGAGAGACCTTATTTTTAGGATCTAGAACCTTACCTAACAGTAGATTTTTTTAAACTTTTGTTTTTTTGAGCAAATGATCCTCTAAAACTAATTTGGGGTTTTCAAATTTAAGTTAGGAGCCTCTACAATATACAGTTTAGCTGATGGCAGTCCCCCAAATAAAAATCAAAGGAAAATTTTTAACTGTTATTCTAAAAAAAGATTTATCTTTAGAGAAGACTTATCTTCTAAAATAATGAATACCAGAGAACAAATTACTGTACACTAAATATTACATCATTATTTTGTTTTCCTTTATTCACCTAATGTATGCATGTGTAACAGTGTTAATGCAATGAGATTTACAAAAGGACTAAGAAGAAACAGATCCTGTCCTCAAGGAGCTTCACGTTTTGCCAGGTAAATACAAATAATCAGTACAGAAAATCAGAAGTGGGAGACTATCCTCACAGCTGGAAGAGAGAGAAGGAAAGTTACTAGAGAAGGCAAAAATTAATGAGTAATTTCATCAAAACTGAAGAACATTCTATAAAATAACTGACCTATACCTACAAAAATGCCCGTGTCATGAACAACAAAGAAAGGCTAAGAAACTACTCCTGAGTAAAGGAAAACTAAAATGACATGACAACTAACAGCAACAGGACTGGGTCCTGTACTGGGCGAGGAGAGCTATGGCAGCTCAGAGCAGGGCATCAAAGCCTGAGTCGGGCGAGAGGGCATCTTGGTGTGAGAATAACCTGGCACAGAGTGACAGAGCCCATGTGGGATAAGGAGGGCACTCACACAGGGGAGTGGGTGGCAATGGCCGGAAAGATCATCTGAGGCCAGATCACAGAGGGGGCATATATTCTGTTGCTCATTTTTTTCTAAGTAAAAAGTTATGAATTTACTCATAAAGGATTTTTTGTTTGCTTATTTTTCTTTTCAGTAGCAATTCTCTTTAGTCATCCAACACAGTAAAAAGAAAAGTAGTTAATTCACTCATATTATTTTCCCCTTTCTACTTTCACAATTCAGGAAGAGGTATAAAGAAGTTGTGGAGTCCCTGGGTTCTGGTCTGATAACGACACCATATACCCCAGTTACGAAACCGAGTCTCCCAATACGTACACATCCCACCCCACCCCCGAGCTGCCTCGTTGTACAAAGTTAAACTACCAAATGAATACGAATCTAGATCTTCTAAAATACTTTTTCTCAGGAATTCTTGGACTAAATGGAGATAAAATGGCATTAAGAAGTGCCATGAGTACTTTTCACTAGTGCCCCTCTCACTGTTCTTTAATCTTGGGCATCAAGTTTAGAATTTAGGTGTTCTGTTTTCTTTCCTGACAACTGTGGACAAGAAGTTGTAGCAGAGCCTACTCACACTCAGTACCTCCTTCACAGTATAGGCTCGTCAGGCTACTAAAAAGAAGAGTGACAAGGACAAAGTCAAGTCAGTCCTAGAGGGAGAAGTGAGATGGAAGAGATGACAGAAGGAGAAGTGAATATGGATGCCTTTTGCTCTCCTTTCACTCCAGCCAGTAGCAAAGAGTATGTTTCTCCTTTAACATCTGGAACCTCAGGCAAGGGCACATGGGCTCAGACAAGCTGCTGCTGGAATCACACAACTGCTATTTCTAAGTAAGCAAAAAACACTGCAATTAAAGGGAAATTATGTGAGGAAACACATCTTTAAAGTCTTCATTAAAGGTAGGAGAGTAAGTAAAGGAAAAAGTGTATTATACAGAAGGGAAACAAAATCATGAAAGATTTACCTTAGGGGCCAATTAAAAGAAACAGAGGTATAAATACCAGCAACTTTGGGAACCCTGTTATGTGTTCATACTGAATAATCCCAATTCTGTTGAGCTTCCATACTTGGAATCAGCTTGGAGCTGTAATATCACTACATCTTCTCATCTATTTCCTGTAATGTGAGTTTAGAAATTCTGCTAATCTAGTAAGATTTCCTTGGTAAAGCATATAAAAAAAAAATAAATTCCAGAAGTTTGAAAAATGGAATTAAAAATAAAGATCATCTACTAATGACAATGTGCAATAAATGAAATTTATATTAAAAACATTAAATCAGGGGGCGCCTGGGTGGCTTAGTCGTGAAGCGTCTGCCTTTGGCTCAGGTCATGATCCCGGGGTCCTGGGATCGAGCCCCACATCGGGCTCCCTGCTCGGCGGGAGGCCTGCTTCTCCCTCTCCCCCTCCCCCTGCTTGTGTTCCCTCTCTCGCTGTGTCTCTCGGTCAAATAAATAAATAAAATATTTTAAAAAACAAAAATATTAAATCAGAATTTAGCCTTTAATATACAAAATAAAAATCAACAAATGGGTGTGAAACAATGCGGTGTGGAAAATCAAATATGGTATTACTTTCTGATGTTTTCCTGATCAGCTGTTAACCATGACAGGTAGGTGGTAACCATGCACCAGTATTCTGATAGTCTTACTGTTTAAGTAGCTTACTTATTATGTGAATTCCTGGTATAAACATTTTGGTATAACAACCCTATGAGGATTATTAATCATATACAAGGTCTTCAAGATCATTTTAATTCTAACATAATAAAAATAAGCTTCCACAAAAAAGATTTTAAATTTAGCAAATATATAAACTTTATCACTATTACAAAGATCCGGACTGTGTGAAAATTAAGTGCAATTCAAGTGAAGAAGAAAAAAATTCACAACTATCCAAATAGAGAAAAGTAATCAGAAAGCCTTACATTTTATAGAAGCATATGTTAAGAAAATCTAAATCCAAATTGGGAGTATGGAAGTAAAAGATGCAACTGAAGAATTTACCTTGAGCTCCCAGTGATTGAATTTCCAACCTGGAGAATAGTTCTCTCTCAAATCAACTCTAACTCGAATATTAACACTGAGTAACCGCCTTCGATAATCATTGCATTTTGCAATCAGAGCCTCTCTGTCTTCTTCAGAAAGCGCATTGGTAATGCCACAAGGAATAACCATCACCTAGAACCAGCACAATAGCACAAATTTATACAAGGAAACAGCATACAAAGTAATGTGGTCATGTTGCTGCATGATACCCAGGAATCAAAACCTACTGGGGACTATAAATTTTAACACAGATCAACTTGTGTGATTTCTAATCTCTATGGTATGTCTACCAACCAGCTGCACATTACTTGTCTAGGCTAAATGCATTTTCATTTGACCTACTATATCTCATTAAACTTATTATGAATCATTTCAAAAAATGATTTCTAAAAAAGTTTTGTATAAAAGCAGCTAAAAATTAAAAGACCAAAAAACAGAAATGATACACACAGTTACACAATACTAAGGTCCAGACTGTATTTTATAGAAAGACTCATGAACAGAAATAGTTTCCTTACCTGAACAGAAGCTACACGGGGTGGTAATACTAAGCCCATGTTGTCTCCATGAACCATGGTCATAACACCAATAGTTCGAGTTGTCAGACCCCAGGAGTTTTGATAGGCAAATTGCTTCTCTCCTGGCGTCTTGGGATCTTCAAAAATAATTTCAAACATTTTGGAAAAATTCTGCCCTAAATGATGTGATGTTGCTCCCTAAAACAGAGAAATAGAAGCGTTAATTTTAATAACTAATTATGTCTTTGAAAATGATTTCTGTAAGATCATACACCTTAAAATGACACCAAACATGTTCCTTGATTTTCTTTTTATATTAAGTTTTTAAAGCATAAATGATACCACAAAAAGACTAGGGTTAGTCAAAAAAAATAGTACAGAAATGCACTGCTGTGCGCAGTCGCTTTCATAGGAATAACTTCAACTACAAAGGTTAAAAAACAATCCATGCTTTGGTAATTCAGGATACAAGCCTTCACTTAACTGACCTTAGAGATTTGGAAAAATGGGATAGATAAGCGTGAAATTATAACATGGTCTAGAAGGCACATGAAATATACTTATTTTTTTTGGAAAGAGTCTACTTCTCTGGTGACAGAAGTCTACTGGATGTGCCCACAGGCTGTGCTTACAGTCACCTATGAACCCTATGCAGCACTTTGCTGGTACCTGGATGGCTCTTCCACTAGCGGATATAAACACTTCTAAGGTAGTTGTATAATCTCCTCCTGCAAATTTCTCCTTTTCAGTCTTTCTGCCTTTTACAACAGGAATTGCCAGGAGTTCTTCGTATACCTGAGCATATAAGTCAAGTATCTGCAAGACCTGTAACAACATTTTAAATATGAAAGTTCAAATTTATGGTGTATTTATTTCTTATAGACCTATAAAACTATACTATTTAAAACTAACTGTGGTGGCAAAAGTACATCAATGAAAACCTTTTCTTACGGAAAGGTTAAAGCAGCCAGTGTGTATTTATTAAGGAAGACATTCAACAAAGTAGTGGAAAAGAAGTTGAGTAACTTTTTAAAATGTTCATAAATTTAGAATATAAGAAAAAAATGTTTTTGAAAAATATAAATATATATATGTGTGTGTGTGTGTGTGTATATATATATATATATATATATATATATATATATATATATATATCTAGTAACCAGGGTGAAAATCTGAAGAATAATTAATTTCACCCTGGGATTATAATTTCCATACATAATTTCCTCCATACATGGAAGTGCAAAAATATTTTCATCTGAAAATTTAAAACAGCACATTTTCTAATAAAATTTCATTAAAGCAGTTTCTTAAGTCTGTGTATATCTGTATTAACTTTTTTATTTTTCTTTTAACAGGTGGTGCATAAATTTTGAGTAACAAAATAATTATATCAGGAAATTATCTTTTAAAGTTATTTTGAGATCAGATTAAATTTCAACTCAGAGTTATTTATTAAATGATTATTATCTAAGTAGATAACACTGCATTACTTATAGTTGGTGGGGGGAAAAGCACAGCCTGGAGAAAGAAATGGAACATAATTAATATGGAAGATGACTTTTTATACCTCTTCTGCTGCTTCTTCAAAGGTAGCAAATGCACTGTGCCCTTCCTGCCAAAGGAATTCACGAGTGCGTAGGAAAGGCTGAGGATGTTTGAATTCCCAACGCTGGAAGAGGCAAGAACACAATTTGATCATTATGGAGAGCTTTTCCATTTTTATTAACAACTTAATGTGGCAAGTAACCAGAAATCATAATTGTAATCCATAACTGTGATAAAAAATGCATGCCATTCTCCCAATCCTTTGAATATAAAAATAAGGAAAAAAAATGTGCTTTAAAAAAAAAACTGAATATAAAGAATAATGAAAGAACATAAGAAAGAGTATGTACCTACCACCACATTACACCACTGATTGAGTCGGATGGGCAGATCTCTGTGTGACTGCACCCATTTTGCATATGCAGGATACATTACTGAAAAGATACAGGAAAATACAGGTGGTTAGTCACTGAAGGTTTTATTTCTCTTTGAAGGCTAGTAAGAGTTACACCAGTAACACAGTGAATACAAATTAAAATGCTGTGTTTGTGTAAATGCCTTTCCAATGTTTGTAACGGTAAGTGAATGGTATTACTACATTATTTCTTTTTTTTTTTTCAAGACTTTATTTATTTATTTGACAGAGAGAGAGAACCAAGAGCAGGAACACAAGCAGGCAGAGTGGGAGAGAGAGAAGCAGGCTTCCTGCCGAGCAAGGAGCCTGATGCAGGGCTCGATCCCAGGAGCCTGGGATCATGACCTGAGCCCAAGGCAGACGTTTAACGACTGGGCCACCCAGGCGCCCCCTACATTATTTCATAAAGCGGGTTAGTCAAGGAAATAAATTTACCTAAACCTGACCTTATTTTGTATTTTTCACATTGAAATTTACACTTCACATTTAATTTGACTGCTTTTCAGCTGTTTTATTTTCAAAAACACTAAGTGAAGCTCTTACAGCATCTACCACGCATGCTCTCTGTGAAGTTCTTTGCGCTTATGATGCTGGTCACTTCCCAAGTTCAATCCACAAAGTCAATTATCATAATCTTAGTATCAAAGATGTGGAATCTGAGCATAGAGAAGTTAAACAACTTGCTGAATCCAGCACAGTTATCTATTAGAACTAGAATTCAGATTAGATCTATCCAATGCATCTATGCAGAGTATGAAAGCTCTTGCCACGAACTGTTAATTTAAGTGAAAGTGTCTGTCTTATCACAGCCTACTCATGACTATCTAGAATTACTAAAAACTCTGCCAACCAGAAAACAGCTGGTGTCATAATTTCAATAATGCATCCTTATAATATTATACAAGAGTATCACCAGAAGTATGAAGTAAAGGGCAAATAATCCTTCATTCTAAAGATGGATAATCACTTTGGAAAACACTGACAAGCCCAAAAACCTTTCAGAGACCTTTTTTATTACCTGCAAAATGGAGATTACAACTGCTCCCTCCACCTTTCTCACTCACTATTGTAAGAATACAATATATAAATGAAATCACTTAGTAACCTATAAAAACCCTATACAAATATAAATGTCATATTAAAATGACTAACAAAATTTTTAAGAAAATATGGCATAAAACATCAGTGTTGGCAGACTTATAAAGTGTTTTTTCAAAAAAACAACAACATACTTTATTCTAATGATAAAGAGCTCTGCAATGTTTACCGCACTGAGAATAAAATTCTATGCAACTTCAGTATATATTCATTTTTATCAACATTCGTTAAACTGTGTACTGTCAAGGAGGATCATAAATATCACAAAATCAACACTGAGGTGACTCTAGAAGCCATCTCTAGTGTTCCCATGAACGCTCTCCTACACCCCAAGGCCCATCCTCACCTGTTTCACTAGTGGGACGAACGGCAATTGGTTCTGCCAACTCTGTTTTGCCAGATCTTGTAACCCAAGCAACCTAGTAAGATAAAATAATTTTCCATACATTTTTTAAACAGCATTTCAGAGAAATAGCACCAATACAGGCAAATCTCTACTTCAATTTTTGCTACAGAAATTAAGGCAAGTTAAAATAATTGCTGCTATTCCTGGTAAGAAAAGTAGATACTTACTGTCCTTAAAAATATTTACAAAAAGAGCCAGTTAGTTAATGTAACAAACAGAATCATAACTTGCCCCTGAAGGTAGAAATACATACGTATCTTTTGTAATGGCTTTATATTTCTCTAAATTGAAATCTTAAAAAAAAAAAAAGTAATTGCCATTTAAATTACTGTTCAAGTGTGAACTGAAAATATACTTTTAAGTTTATGAGAGATAACTGCAAAAATAAATAAAGCAAGCTAACTTACCTCAGGAGCAAAGTCAGCAATATGAGTCTTCTCTTTCTCTAATGCACCTTGAGACACAAACATGGGGAAATAGCAGTTTTCAACACCAAGTTTCTTGATCTCAGCATCAAAAAAGTCCTTGATGGATTCCCAAATGGAATACGCCCAGGGACGAAGAATATAGCAGCCACTTACATCATAGTATTCAATCAGTTCTGACTTTGTGATGACCTTTTTAAAAGAAAAATAGTCTTTGAAGCCTAAATTAAACCAAAATTATAATACAAGTGCCAAGTGAATGATAACCAAGCTTCAAATCTGGAGGCTTCCACTGTTGGTACATCCCCTTAATGTGCATGTAAAATGGGCTTTTCTATAGTGAGAAACACCAAGCCTAAACTCTTAAGACTTGAATGCCAATCTTACTTCTGCTGTTTACTATCTCTGTGACTTTGGATTATCTCTTTACCGCACCATTAAAAAAAAAAAAAATTGAGTACTGACTATCTCATAGGGCTACTTCTCAATTCATTGCTTTATGTGAACATGCTTTGAAAACTGTGACAGGTTAAATGGCTATATTACATATTATTGACAACATCATACATTACCGTGTGTCTGGACTTTTAGAATCTAAATACAAAGTAGTATTTGAGAAATTTAAAACATGAAAACAAACCGAATGCATACTCACTTGAGAATACCAATCTGCAAGGTTTTCTTCTTTTTTTGCCTCAAGACCCAACCTGCAGATAGGAAAAATAAAATATGAATCCTTTCATTCATCAACTGCTTTTAGGCTTAATGGAAACAAACTTCTGAAGTTCGAAACAGAATAGGTGTTTCTTCAATATGAGTTATTTCCGTATTTATCGCTCTTGAATATACATTCCCAAGATAATGTTTTTAACCTCTTAAAAGGTGGTAAGATACTGCCCACAAAGAACTAGGAAAGTCAAGCTAGCAAAAGCTATGATTTTAATGCAGACATCTTTTTTACAAAGTTTTTTTATAACGTAATGTATTTGTAATAAAGATAGAATTTATTCACATAGAATTCTCTCGCTAAAAAGAAGAATCTTTCGCCAAACTCAATCCAGAAAACATTATAATTAGCAAGACTGCTGTCCCACTGAGAGTAACACATAAAAAAGTAATGAAAACAGGGGCGCCTGGGTGGCTCAGTTGGTTAAGCGACTGCCTTCGGCTCAGGTCATGATCCTGGAGTCCCGGGATCGAGTCCCACATCGGGCTCCCTGCTCAGCGGGGGGTCTGCTTCTCCCTCTGACCCTCTTCCCTCTCGTGCTCTCTGTCTCTCATTCTCTCTCTCAAATAAATAAATAAAATCTTAAAAAAAAAAAAAAGTAATGAAAACAATGGCTGTGTATATATGTGTGCATACATAGGTAGATATAATCCTTACATAGTCTAAAATTTTTCTTTTAATTGCACTAAGTAAAAGCTGCAGAGACAAGTGCAAAATAAGTTAGATCTGCAACAAAAAACTATTCCAGACAATGATCCTTTTCTTGAAACCAATAGTTATTCAAGAACTGTGGTCTTACGATGCACATAGAAAAAAATCACCCATTAGTCCTGTTTTAGAGTTTACAAACAAGGATTTATTGGCTTAAAATATTAATGTATTTATAGCTGACTTCTCCACTGTTTCACTTTGACATGGCTCAACAAGATGCCTACGTGAAACCTGGCCTTTTCACAAACAAAGGTAAAAGGTGAGAAGTTCTGTTCTCTCTTCTATTATTCTGTGATCTATAAATCTGATCACTCAGTCAATACGCAAGAAAAACAACTGTTATATTCTCTTGTTTAAGGAGACATTGCGTGTATGATGTGAGAGTTAAGAGGCAGAATTTTAAAATCAGCTAAACAAATCTAAAACCTGGGGCACCTGGGTGGCTCAGTCGGTTAAGCGTCTGCCTTCAGCTCAGGTCATGATCCCAGGGTCCTGGGATCGAGCCCACATCAGGCTCCCTGCTCAGCTGGGAGCCTGCTTCTCCCTCTCCCACCCCCCCTTCTTGTGTTCCCTCTCTCACTGTGTCTCTCTCTGTCAAATAAATAAATAAAATCTTAAAAAAAAAAAAAATCTAAAACCAAAAGTTCTCACAAAAAAAAAAAAGATCTCACAATAGTAGTTGCTAATGACAGGTTTTTCTTTTTATTAAGCCACTGAAGGAAGCTAGCACAAAGTTCACTCTAATTTTGCCATGGGGATTATGGACAGGGCATCACATTATTCATACGAACTGGAACATACTAAAACATCATCTATTCCACTGTTTTGTCTTTTAAACAGCTTTGTTTTAGATTTATTCTAACCAAACCTGAAATCCTAGAACAAAGCTGTCATTTAGTCACCATTAAAGATTTTCATCTGAAAAATTTGGTTAAGGTGTAAGACAGTGAGTATTGTCAGGCTACCAACTGTGTTAAAAGGGAGGAAAATGGGAACATTATATGTATTTGTTTTCACTTGTGTAGCCAAATGAAGATCTCTCAGTGGTTACAGAAGAAACTTGCTGTGGTTACCAATTCATGATGGTGGTAGGAGAAACTGGGAAGATGGGATACAAGCATGGGAGTGAGACTTCAGCGAACTTTTTATATTCTGAGAGTCCTGAACCAAGCAAACGAATAGAAAATTAACAAAAGCTATCCCCTGGCACCATACCTCTAGCTTTCTCCAACTTCACATGATAGTCAAACTAACCAAAATCTGTTTTTAAAAAAAATAATTTCAGAGTTGAATTCCTTCACAACTGCTTCACTTGGAATGCAGCTTCCATGTTCTATTACCTGGTCTGTTTCTTAGGCCCTTGCCCTTCTCCCGCTCCACTGGATGACAGTCCACTTCCTTGGCTTTTAAAGGAGTCTTTCTTTTGGCCATCACTTTGCTTCTGAGGCTTATTCTGCTTCTCAGATTTGTTTTCTTTTTCTTTCTTTTTCTTATCTTTGTCCTCAGCCCCAGTGGCAGAGACAGGCTTATACTCTACTCCAGTCAGAGATTTGTACTGTGCTTTCAGCTGAAGGAGTTCTTGTACAGCTGTATCGACCTGATCCTTTAGTTTAACAAAAGAGGAAAAGAGAAGATAATATTTAATTCCAATCACCGTCTAAGCACTAATGACCAAAGCTTCCTAAGCAGATTTGAAAACATAAATGAAGGCAGAGGAGAATGCGTTAAGGGTGGAGAACATCAAATATACTAACAACTGAAAACAGAAACTATGACAAACAGGGACAGACTTGTACAAAAGAGGGACTGAAAAACAGTACTACAACTGCACTGTCTGAATGGGAGTCACCGGCCACGTGGCTATTTAAATTCAAGTAAATAAAATGAAAAACTCAGTTCCTCAGTCACAAGAGCCACATTTTAAGTCTTCAGTGGGACAGGTGGCTAGTGACTGGGGTGGGACAGAACTGCTACAGAACACTTCCACCGTCACAGGACTTCCACAAGGAAGCTCTAGTATGTAACATGTATTCCACCGCAAGTTAAGTTGGGAGCCATTACACTACATATGTTCAAAGCTTCATAATCACAAAGATGACAGCAACCAAATTTCTATATTACTGGTTAAACTTTAAAACCTGTAATGACGTACTGTTTTCCATTCACAAATCTGTACCCAAAAAATCCTACCCCTATGAAGAGAATATAATTAGCACAGACTACACCAGAGCTCAAAATAACACTTGCCATTTGAGACTGACTCAGCTCCAGGAGAATGAGTAGAACAAAGAGCATGGACCAACGGCCTACAATAAGCCAGGCACTGCTGGGGTCTAGGGCCCTATTCTCCGGGATCTCATGGACTAGAGAAGCTGACAACAGCTAAAATACAGAGTGTTTAAGTACAGTGTCAGAGAAAGGCAGCGTCTTATAAGAAATGTCCAGTCAAATATAGACGGGGAGAGAAGTTATCAGTGAAGGCTTGTCTAATCCCCAAGACAAAGGTTGAGAACTGAAATACATGAGCAGAACTTGGATTTGATGGGCCAGAAAGTGTTCCAGGCAAAGAAAACAGCCTGTAATGTAAATAACAAAAATACAAACAAAATACCACACTAACCTTAGAGGCTTTCTCAGCTTTAAGTTTTCGAACTACTTCTCCTTGAGAAGCTACTTCGTCAAAAAGTACTTTGGCTTCTGGTGTTTCTGGACCACTAGCCTCAGAGCTGTTGGTTGAGTCTGAACTTTGAGATAATGGAGGCTGACCAGGAATGTACTCTTTTCCAGTTTTTTCTTTATACTGAGCTTTCAGGGAGAGTAAGCATTCCACAGCTTCATTTACTTTAGCCTGAAATAAAAGACAAAAAACAATTATTTAAAACTTTCTGAAATTTCTGAAAATTTCAGTGATTATTAAAAATCATTAATTACCACCAAAGTATTCCTATAAATAATCATCATGGAGAAACCCAAGCAACAAAGGAGCTCAATTATAAAGTAACAGATCAAAGCTAAAAAAACAAAACTTAAAAATAAAAATATTATAATCCTATATGCAAATCATAAAAACAAACATAAACATACACATACAGTACGGTAACTTCCATTTTACATATATAAACAGACAAATAAATAACAGAATATCCAAGCAAACTGGCAGTGTCCAAGCCCTAGGTTTATAAATGGTGGAGTCAGAAATTACAAAATCAGAATAAAGATCAGCTCAGTGGCTTTGCTATACAAACGTTATTTTCATTAGCTTACTAAACAAACACTAAATACAGCACAAAACAAACTACAGTTTGGGCCCAACTAAAGAACAGTTATATTACTCTTTTAAAAATTTACAATAGGGGCACCTGGGTGGCTCAGTTGGTTGAGTGTCTGCCTTCGGATCAGCGTTCTGGGATCAAGCCCCACATCGGGCTCCCTGCTCAGCGGAAAGCCTGCTTACCCCTCTCCCTCTGCTGCTCCCCCACTTGTGCCTTCTCTGTCAAATAAATAAATAAAATCTTTAAAAAAAAATTTACAGTAAAATGAGAAGATATATTGAGGTTTTTTTTAAAGATTTATTTATTTTAGAGAGAAAGCAAGCAGGGGGAGGGGCAGAGGGAGAGAGGGAGGTAGAGAAGCAGATCTCCACTCAGTGCGGAGCCCAACACAGAGCTCAACCTCATGATCCTGAGATCCTGACCTGAGCTGAAACCAAGAGTCAGACACTTGCTTAACCAACTGAGCTACCCAGGCGCCCAGGTACGTTGAGGTTTTAATTAGACATTAACGTATATACATCATCCTCTGATACTTCAATGTAATCGTAATGAAAAAGAATGAAATACTCAGCCCAACTGAGACGCTTATGATTCTAGTAGAGAAGGGCAACAACACAGGCAAAGGACCCAAGTTGGACGCTTTACCCGAATGGTAGTACTATCTAAGCACAGACAAATATGCCACTGAAAAAGCCATCCCATCAATCAGAGAGAGAAAAAGTGCCTCCAAATTACCCTAGTTTCCAAGTTTCACTGCTACATTATAACAGCACTCCAAACAGCTAAGAGCAACCCAATAGAAGCCAGGAAGAATACTACAGTGGGGGTCAAAGGAGTGCAGGAAGCATTGGTATACCTTCAAAGAACTTACACCTATGAGTCAACAAGTGACATTTCCCTGTCAGCTACTTTATGATACAATGTTTTGCTGCCTACTGAAGTGCAGGCTGTCACACCACTACCACACAGGAGTAAATGTAAGAGGAGAAACCACACAAAAACAAGCAGGTAGCTTGCCTTATTTGTAGCCCTGACCTGTCTCTTGTTTACACTGTCTTTAGAATTAAAAGCATTTTCACAACAGAATCTACCTAATCCTAACAAATAAGACACAATTAATCGGACCTACAAGAATCAAGGAGAAAGAAACTTCCATCAGCTAACAGAAAGAAAATGGGAAAAAAGTTAAGGGACTTTCCTGCAACCATTTCTACAAAAAGAGGCCTTTGAAAGGAGTTCCATTTTACACTATAAGCAAGTGTTGACCAGAGTCTGAAGTCAGGTGGCACATACTTCACAAAGGAAAAAACCTTGTTTGGCAAGATTACAATTCAACATATTATAAAGAAGAAAATTAAGATGGACAAATCACTTCACTACTAAATCATATTCTAAAACAGAGTAGAATTATATATACTTATAGTTCCCCTCCAACTGAGAAATGGAACACTGTGGATAACTAAGTAATCTATTCAGGTTATTTTTCAAAACAGTGAAATAATACTGTTCTCTATGCAGTCTTCTCTGATGATTTAGAAGGTATCTGAAGATTCTTGAATTAGAATCAGCATTATCAATACAAAAAACTATATTATTTTATGGCCTATTTATTTACTCTGTGCTGGACACTATGCTCAGTGCTTTATGTGGATCATTTTATTTTTCAAAACAACCCTGACTCATTTTATAGAAGTAAAGCTTAGAAATAAGACTAAGTACCTTACCCAAAGTTACACAGTAAGTGGTAGTAGAGCCAGGATTTAATCTAGGGTTTATTCTAGAGTCTGTGATCTACTCCTGCTAACATGCTATGAAAACTGCACTTTCAAAAGAGGTCTTTGATTCTTACTTAACGACGTCTTGTGGAATGAGGAAAAAATAATCTCTTTTAATACTCTAGTTTTCTGGAATAAAAGGCATTTACAAAGAAAAACTGGATGGTACTACTCGATATAAGATTAAACAACAGAAGCCTACAAAGCAGGTACCGATAAATCTTAAGCTCTTAATGGACAAAACTGTTTTAAACTTACCTAACATACGCCAATACAAACATGAAAAGATTTCAATAAATAATTGTTGATGCAGATGAATGAGAAAGGAAACAGCCTACAAAAAAAACACTTCCGTGAGAATTTAAGATGGGAATTTGAGGAAGTGCACATGACCTGAGAATCAGACCAAAGATGGGTGAGGACTCACCGGGTTACACTTAGAATGAGACTGCGCGCCCAACAGCTATTTAGACAGCAGCCACTAGATGGAGACATTTCTCCGTGGGAAAGGAAAGAACTTAAAGAAGAAAAACCTAAACATTACCATTTTAAATGTAAGAACAGAAAGGCTTGAGCACCTCAATTATCAGTGAAGAGAGCTTTTTAAAAATACACTTTTTTCCGATTTCATCTATTTTTCCCAACTCTATAGATGTTCTCCCACCTTTTGCTCCTTTTTTAACCTATCCCAGAGAAGGACACCTGCACACATGAGCGATAACCACTCCCCATGCAGATTCTCACTCGGTGGGGGTGGGAGATGAATAGTAATCCAAAGAGGGAATTCTCCCAGGTTGGGGAGGGGGAGTAATGAAGCTTTTATCATATAAAAAAGTCTGCTAGGAGACTTAGTGAACTAAAAGTTCACAGGTTTTCAAAGCAAGGTGTTTGGCTTTTTTTTTTTTAAGTCAACTGATTAGAATCTGTATTTAGCTTAAATGCCTAATCCTGTACGGAACAGCCCAATTACTGAACCCCAATCCCAGGAGTCAATCCAACAGAACAGAGGGCCCCGACTCTGGAGTCAATCTGGGTTGGGAACACCTGCTCTGCTGTTTCTCAGTTCGGCTCAGGGTTCATTTACCTAAATCACAATGTATCCGCTACTTTTCTCTGACACAAATCAATTAGCCCAACTCCTCAGATTTTCCTAGAGGATCCCTAAGCTGTAGTCAGTCTTGTGAAATGTCCTGTCTCACAAGATGGATGGATTTATACCTGTTTAATGCAAAGGCAAGCTTGTATTAAACACCAAATACAGATATAGCAGAAACCCATTACACACAAATTCCAAATAGGAAGCTCAAAATCTGTCAAGGGAAAGGATGGGTTTGTTTCTTCTGATTTTCTCCCCCCTGCAATCTTTATTTTTTGGCCTTAGAATTAAGGCTATTTGAGGTGGGGGTGAGGGGCAGTGGTTTTCTAGAACAGCCTGTTTACCAAAGGGTTAGTATAACGATGTGTTTCCTCTCCTGATAAGCTGTGATTTGATTTTCAAAACCAAAAACACTGGTGTAAAATATAAAAGGGCAAAGATGGGCAGAATATTTAAGTTGAATTAGTGGGTGCATAAAATACAAGGTGCCATGAATCAAATGTTACAACTGGAGAAGATGACCAGCACCCAGCCACCCAGATGGAATCTGACAAAAAGAAGCTGCTAATGACAAGACGAAACAACTGTGAATTATTGTTTCTATTTAACATAATAATCATTTGATTTTGCTGCCATTTATTACTTCAATTAAAAAGGTCAGTTCTATAGCAGTCCTCAAATCTCTGTCCTCTAGGGGATGGGTCATCTGACTTTTCCAATAAAGGGCCAGGGCCACATAAAAAATATTGTAGGCTTTGTGAGTCTAACTACTCGACTCTGCAGCTACAGCACGAAAAGAGCCTTAGACAATATGTAAACTACAAAGTGCAATTGTAGCCCAATAAATTTCACTTACAAAACACGGGCAGGCCATAGTTTGCCAAACCTGGTCCCAGAATTTAAAGTGGTGTATTTCATAAAGCCCTTAATCTACCATTTTCTGACTCCCATATTTCAAGAAAACAATACTAAAATTCCATGTTTAAACTGCATTCATTTAGATTTCAAATCAGAGAAATGTGTTCAAAATCAAAGTTTTATTTTTTGAAACTATAACTTTCGAACTTTGAAAGTTAATATTTCAAATCTGAAAAGTGACTTCAATTTTTAAAGTAACTCAGCATTCAGAATTATTTACCTTTGGTGTATTCTCAGATATGCAACTCACAACTATATATGCCTGATCCACTGTTTTGTAACAACCTACTGAGCAAGAGAAAAAGGAAAGAGGAGCAGAAGGTGGACTTGAAGGAGGAACTGAAGGTAGACTTCCAAGTTTTCACTCTTGCCCACCTTTGCTTATACTCTGCCTTTATATGCTTAGAAGTTCTTACACAGAAGAATTACTATCTGATCCTGAAGCAGGAGGGAGGTGGGGAGAAGGACAGAATGGACAAATAGAGAAGGAAGAATTCTAATCGAAGCCTGTAACTACAAATTCTCAGCTGATCACCTTCTTTACAACTGAACATGACTTAACAGAAGAACTACTTTTGTAGGAAATGGTTAAGAGGCTTAGATAAATTATTAATGTAAAATAAGCATAGACTTGGGTGCCTGGGTGGCTCAGTCGTTAAGCGGCCGCCTTCGGCTCAGGTCATGATCCCAGGGTCCTGGGATCGAGTCCCACATCAGGTTCCCTGCTCAGCGGGAAGCCTGCTTCTCCCTCTCCCACTCCCCCTGCTTGTGTTCCTGCTGTCGCTGTCTCTGTCTCTGTCAAATAAATAAATAAAATCTTTAAAAAAAAAAAGCACAGACTTGCTTAATAAATTAATAAACTAGGTAAAACCATAATCCTCTGGTGCTCATAATGCAATGCCCCACTACCATCACCTCTAATGAGAAATAACTTGGGGATCTGACTGCAAAATTGGAATCTAGGTTTTCTAAACTTCAGGAAATTACTTTCCTATTCACAGTTTCTCACTGGTTACTAAAACCAACAAATAAAAAAAGAAGTATTGGGTGCCTGGGTGGCTCAGTCGGTTAAGTGTCTGCCTTCAGCTCGGGTCATGATCTCAGGGTCTTGGGATCGAACCCCACATCGGGCTCTCTGCTCAGTGGGGAGTCTGCTTCTCCCTCTCACTCTTCCTCTGTGCTCTCAAATAAATAAAATCTTAAAAAAAGAACTATTTGAACATTACTGAACATGGCTTTTGTGAGGATTAAATGTGAAAATAGTAACTGTGTACAGTACACGGTGCCAGATGTAGTCTAAAAAATACTTCTGTTCCTAGTAACTGGGTTGATTCTCTAGATCAGGAGAGAGCACTATTTACTACTCTTAGCATTCAGAGAAGAAAAAAATGTAAGCAATATTTTGAAACACAGATACGGTACACTGTAAGCATTCAGTAAATGTAGGTTAAATCAAAGTCAGATTCATTTCAGTATCACATTTATCATTATCAGAAAGTACCTAATAAAAGTAGCTGCCTAATTACCAAAGAAATTTAGGGGTTTTTTAACCCACAGGCTGACTTTTCATAAGCTTGACCATGCTATCCCAGGAAGTAGGATATAATCCACTGACCCAGTGAGATGGGAGGCGTAGCTGGTTGCAGCTGTTACTACCCCACACATGATGTCCTAACCAAGACTCAGCACAGAATCTCAACGTACTCTACTCAGAATGAAGGAATTTAAAGACCATAGCCCTTCCCCTCAAAATACATCTAGAAAGGGGTCCATAGCTTGTGTCTGATCTCCAGAGTGAAAAATACTCTTAAGCTCGCCGAAGGGCAGGAAATATCAAGGATTTACATCCTAAGCTACAGGCTTTATTCCTAGAAGCAGAGCTATTTGAAGATCATCATAGCTCTGCAGGACTTCCAACAGGCGCACTAAAGAGAAAAGATTTTTCCGCACTTCACAATGGAGAGAAAAATATTAACTTCTGGAACAAAACCCCAAGATCTCCCCAAAGCATTTTCCCTCTTCAGCAGAGGTCAAACGTCCATGAAAGAATCAATCTTAGGGGCACGGTTCCCAGTCAGATGCCTAGCAACTTGTTAATGAGATGAGGAAATTGTAACCTCTTACTCCATTCTTCTCCAACCAAAGCCCAGGATGCTGATGATGGGATAATAGATCCCCTGACAAGAACAAATCTCCTCTAGTCACAGAAGTCAAGTCCAAGGGTTCACTATACCTTTGTGTTCATGTCACAGTCCAGAATCTGTAATTTTTGGAAGCTTATGAGGGACTGAATTATATCTAGTTATAGCACTACCCATTTGGTCATGTTTTAGAACTACACTACTGTTTGAATAGAACTGCATATCTTGATTATTAAATATGACCTTTCTCAGGGAGCCTGGGTGGCTCGGTTGGTGAAGCATCTGACTCTTGGTTCCAGCTCAGGTCATGATCTCAGGGTAGCGAGACTGAGCCCCACACCAGGCTCCGAGCTCAGCGGGAATCTGCTTGCCCCTCTCCCTCCTCCCCGCCTCTGTCCCACCATTCACGCTCTTTCTCTAAAATAAATAAATAAAATCTTTAAAATTAAAAATATATGACCTTTCTCTATCATAGATGCCTTTCCTTTTGTCTCTTCCAACAAACAATCCTGTTCCACACTCCATGCTACCACTCACTTGGCTAAATGTTTTGCATAAAGATATAATTAAAACAAAAATAAAATGTATACTTTAGTCAAAGTTCGTATCACTTGAGGGTACCCCTATGAAGAACTGGAAATGGTCACTGGTCAAAAACGTCTTGACGCCCCATTATTCCCTGAATATTCCTCGAACCTTCATACCTCTCTGCCTCTGCTGGTGCACGTCTTCCATACCCGGCCCCAGGCCAGCAGCACCAGCTTCTCCTGGACAACTTTCTACAAATGCACACTCTCTCCATACTCCAGACTTACTGAAGCAGAAGTTCAAGAGGTGGAACCCTACAATCTGTGTTTTAGCAAGCTCTCTAGTAATTCTGATGTACAATGATGGCCGAGAAGCATGAATCTACTACTTAAAGAGCACCTTCTCTGAACTTTGTTCACGCATAAAGGGCTTCCTCTACCTCAGGACTATTTTAAATATCCTTTACGAATAGTTTCTTCCTTCCCTGCCACTTACAACCACAGATGCTTTTGAGAACAATTCACATATCACACAGGATTACAGTCATAGCGCGTGGATTACAGTGAATTTCCTCCCTGATACCCTCCCCCATACTAGATGGTGAGCTACCTCTTGTTAATATTTCCAGAGCTTGGCACATAGCAGGTATCAGTAAGTGTGGACTGGTCTGCCAAAATATTCAAGCAGTCTATAAACAATATGTCTTAAAAGATGAGACTACAGCGACCCTAAACCATCTGAGTTCACGAGCTTCCTCACAGTGTTGTCTTGACTGGTTCCAGCATACTGACCTTGGGGGCTTTTTCAGCTTTCAGTTTACGAACCACCTCCCCTTGTGCAGCAACTTCATCATAGAGAGATCTACTTTCCACAATACTTGCTGATGACACAGAAGAAACATTCTGTACCACTGCAGGAGGATTTCCAGGTTTATATTCCTGGCCAGTTTTCTCCTTATATTCAGCTTTCAAAGCCAAAAGCTGTTTTACAGCTGCATCTATATCTTCCTTTGCTGCTTTCTTGGCTTTTAATTCACGAACCACATCCCCTTGAGCAGCCACTCTGTTGTAAAGGACCAAGGAATCCTCAGATGGAGCACAAGTATTATCCGAAGAAGGACCTGGTCTTTCCTTAAAAGGAGTAGTCGGCTACAAAGGAAGAAAACCAAAAGTGAAATAATTAATTCATGTTAAATGTCCTCTCACAAAATTATATCGAATTGTCATATAACATTTCATGCTATAAAATTAAGTTTTAATCCCTTCAAAAGTAAATAATCTCATTCCTAAAAATTTATCCTAATGAAAAATGACAGAAGTAAACAAAGGTAGAGGTACATGGATATGCACTGAAGCATTTTTATTATAGTAAAAAACTGAAAATCACCTAAATCCTTACCATTAGGGGATTAAAGAAATTATGACATATCCAAAAGATCTGAGAATAAATCATTGTTCCACCACATACTAGCTGTGTGACCTTGAATTAGTTACATAAGCTGTTTCTGGTTTTAACTATAAAAGAAAAGTGACTGTTTTGAACCCATCAGTGTGATGGGAAAATAAAAGGTAATAAATCTGCTTAAAGCTTTTAGTTACAAAGGCTGAGAAAAAGTGAATATCAATAAGTTTCAGGAATTATTAATTTTTTTTAAAAGATATCTAGATTGATGACAAGCAAGTCCTCTAAGAAATACTGAGATACAATTTTAACTCATTACTATGGAACGATTCCATTTTTGTATAAAATTATATATTTCCAGGCATATGATTATATGTAAGTATATGCAATAAACCTAGAGATATGTTCACTAAAATGATCTTTGGGTAGTGAATAACTATGCTATTTTTTATTCTTAATGTCATGCTTTCCTTCTGCCTAGAAAGCTTTCCACCCTACTGACACCCTTCTAAATTTAAAACCCAGCTCACGATCATACCTTCCCCATGACTTTTTTCTTTAATGGCTTCCACTTAATCCATATTCATGAGTCATGTGTATTAACTCCAAAATGTTTCATCTCTACTCTGGAACTCTGTCCTGATCCCAGGCCCAGCATTCTGAATGGTCTTTTCAGACATCTTTACCTGGTTAGCTAAGGAGCACTGCAAGCTACATCAGAGTTGCATTTTCCATGAGGGTCAGGTTCTGAAATCAACATGTAAGTCAAAAACCACATACGTTTGGGGTGCCTGGCTGGCTCAGTTGGTAGAACATGTGACTCTTAATCTCAGGGTTGTGAGTTCAAGCCCCATATTGAGTGTAGAGATTATTAAAAAACAGGTATATAAAATCTTAAAAAAAAACAACCCACATATACTCAAAATTACTCCTTTAAAATATACAACCATAAATGTTAATATGCACATATAAATGCATAATATATATGGTAAAGCAAGAATACAGTAAATGGAGCCATTCTGTATCAAAAATATATACATTCTGTTCTGTTACACTTACTTTTGATAACCTGAACTGACTCATTCATGCCTGGTAAACAGGGAAACAGTATTAAAGGTATTAGGGTAACACTGAAAAATCACACCACCTTGTAGTGATTTCTCCCAGAATATTAATGTTTGATGTCAAAGAAGCATACAGGAAAAAGCTTTCTCACAGTTAAGAGAAAGCTTTAGAAGTGCCTTCCTTGGGGCACCTGGTGGCTCAGTCGTTAAGCGTCTGCCTTCGGCTCAGGTCATGATCCCAGGGTTCAGGGATCAAGCCCCATGTCAGGCTCTCTGCTCAGCGGGGAG
Source organism: Halichoerus grypus (assembly GCF_964656455.1). Lineage (NCBI taxonomy): Eukaryota > Metazoa > Chordata > Mammalia > Carnivora > Phocidae > Halichoerus > Halichoerus grypus. The sequence continues at coordinate 144,001,266 of NC_135718.1, forward strand.
TCTGCTTCTCCCTCACCCGCACTTGTGCTCTCTCCCTCTCTTTCTCAAATAAATAAAATCTAAAAAAAAAAAAAGAGTGGCTTCCTTGAGTGCAGGTGGTGCTTTAAAAACATCGTTCACCGTAACACTAAGCCATCTAATGAAGGTGCAAGTGCAGATAGAGGACTTTCAAAGAGCTATCCTCCTGGGCTTTAAAAACAAGAAAGAAAAAAAAAAAAGGATGAGGCAGGATCCACGCTGAGTCAGACTTTAATTGTGATGACACTGCTCTCTGTTAGAGGCAAACACCCTCAAAGACCCACATACCCAAGGAGAGAGCACTAGCCCTAAGGCCTAAGGCTGCCTGCAGTGCTGCATACCAATGCCAGTCAACTGTACTTAAACTTCCATAAGGATCTGTGCAGGTTCCAAAACCCATCCACAAACTTGGACACTCCCTGCATTAAGAGGGGGGCCAGCCCCTCCCCTTGAACCTGGGCCAGCTTATGAGTGCCTGGACCACAAGCATGGCAGAAATGACACTACGTGAGATTTTCAAGGTTAGAACAGAAAAGGCAATGCTGCTTCGATCATGTCTACTGGACACTCACTTCTGGAGCCGAGCTGTCATATACAAAGTCTCACTACCCTGACACTACCACGCTAAAGAGGTCACTTGAAGCTGCTTTGTGAGACATTTCCCCCTTCCTAGCCAACAGCTGGCATCAACTGCCACCCATGTGAGTGAGCCACTGTGGACGCCCAGGCCAACAGAGCCTTCGATGACTGCCAACCAGCCACCACTTGACTGAAACTACAGGAGATATACAGGTTCTCAGTGTTCTGCACCAACCCTATTTTTTCTAATAAACCAGCCCTGTTATTTTTAGTATTGCCACTTTGTAGGACATAAAGTTTCTTAAGAATACACAAACTTCTGAAACCAGTATTACACTATATGTTAACTAACTAGGATTTAAATAAAAATTTGAAAAAAAAAACAACACAAAAAACAAAAACTTACAGCATTACCCTAACTTCTTTACAGGATACGTGGAAGGTGTGAGGTACTGGTAGTAAGTGGGACCAATGAAGGCCTGGGTAGCCACATTTCCCACATCGTGTGTTAAGATTCTCTCTCTCAGACCTCTCCACCTTGAGTACCCCCATTCTCATTCTCTCTCGCTCAAAAAGTAAGTAAATAAAATAAAATGAATAAATTCTTTGAAAAACTTGTCAATTTTAACTTTTAGTATAGCAAATACTCATAAATATAACCCACATAAAAAGGGTCCTCAATCATTTTTAAGCATGTATAGGGTCTTGAAACTAAAAAGTTTTAGAAGTGCCTTCCTTGGGGCACCTGGTGGCTCAGTCGTTAAGCGTCTGCTTTCGGCTCAGGTCATGATACCAGGGTTCAGGGATCAAGCCCCATGTCAGGCTCTCTGCTCAGCGGGGAGTCTGCTTCTCCCTCACCCGCGCTTGTGCTCTCTCCCTCTCTTTCTCAAATAAATAAAATCTAAAAAAAAAAAAAGAGTGGCTTCCTTGAGTGCAGGTGGTGCTTTAAAAACATCGTTCACCATAACATTAAGCCCTATTTATAAATTTTTATAAATTTTATAAAACTGCCCTATTTATTTATTTTTAAAGATTTTATTTATTTATTTGACAGAGAAAGAGAGCATACAAGCAAGGGGAGCAGCGGGTAGAGGGAGAGGGAGAAGCAGGCTCCCCACTGGCAGGGAGCCTGATGCAGGGCTCGATCCTGGGACCCTGGGATCATGACCTGAGCCAAAGGCAGATGCTTAACCGACTGAGCTGACTGGCTGAGATCACACAGTATTTAATTTGTGTAAATTAAAAGCTCAAGTCATGACATTCCCACTATAAACAGTTCCAAATTCATACCTAATATGATGTGCTTCTGTCTTCCCTAGCTCAAGTGATTTATCATTTATTTACCCATTCAACCACACAAAATTAGGACTTACTGTCTTACTGATTCTACTTCCTGAATTCATGTCCTACTTTATATCTTCCCTGCTCTCATCCTCTGGCTCCCTGACCACTTATCACATCTTCTAATCCTACTTCCAATCCCCCTGCCAAAATATCTTCTACACTGTTGCCAAATCGTCAATGCCGACCCAACATCTATAGATCCCAAACTATGCATCAAGGTGCCCGAGGGGGCCACAGGAAATTCATAGGGTTGCCAAACACTGCATGTACTACTCAAGATGGTTCAATCTGAACATTAGAGTATGTTACATTCCTTTCAATGATGTCCTATCTTTGCAAAACTACAATTTCTACAGCTGCTGTGCTGAAATCAAATACTACAGGAAAATCACTATGGAACAGGAAATTAGTAGGGTAGTATCCGATCTGAGTCCAAGATTCAAGAAAGAAATATTCTTTTTTCTTTTTTAAGATTTTATTTATTCATTTGAGAGAGACAGAGAGAGAGAGAGTACACAAGCTAGGGGAGTAGCAGGCCGAGGGAGAGGGAGAAGCCATTGAGCAGGGAGCCTGACACAGGGTTCAATCCGAGGGGGGATCATGACCTGAGCCGGAGGCAGATGCTTAACCGACTGAGCCACCCAGGTGCCCTGGTATTATTTTTTTCTTTTCATTAGTATATCACTTTAAGAATGAAATAAAAATTAAAATATTTAAATTTAAGAACACAATCTTTTAAGAATAAAATTTTTCTTTTCTTTCAACTTATGTGTATTATTTCTTCAAATGACTCCTGGCATATGAACATTTATCTAACTTAACTACTTAACAAAGAGAACTGTTAGGAATTTCAGTTAGCCCACGGGTGCCATGAAGAAATTAGCAAGAAACCAAGCGTACTGTGTGAACTGAGGAAGACTGAAGACCTTTGCCTACACTATAGACCCCCTCATTCTCTAACCATGTCGCCAGCTCTCAAATCCACACCCTGTCTCCTAGGGAAGCGGTGTCTCCATCTGGAATGTCCCTCCCAACCCTGACTGCTGGGCAGATTCCGAACTCATTCTTAAGCATAGAGATTAAGCATCATCCACAAGAGAAAAGGAATAGAAAAAGGCAGGAAGTGACACAATTTCCTCTCACCCACATCCTAGCAGTTCCTATCCTTGCTCTCCTTTCTGAACCTCTTCTCTCAGAGGCACTGGAGTTTGACAGAAAAGTATAGTCAGGGAACCAGAAAGCCAGGTCACTGTCCTGACTCTGTCAATAACAACTTTTGTGGGGCGCCTAGGTGGCTCAGGCCATGATCCCAGGGTCCTGGGATCGAGCCCCGCATCGGGCTCCCTGCTCAGTGGGAACCCTGCTTCTCCCTCTCCCACTCCCCCTGCTTGTGTTCCCTCTCTGGCTGTCTCTCTCTGTCAAATAAATAAATAAAATCTTAAAAAAAAAAAAAAATAACTTTTGTTATCTTGGGCAAGGGATTTCTCCTGTTCTTTTTCCACGTATAAAGTAAGTAGCTAACAATAGGTGGTGCTCAATGTACTCTTCAGCTCTACACGATGCTCCTGACTAAAGCAGATAGGATATCAAAAAGAAAATGGGGGGGGGGTGCCTGGGTGGCTCAGTCATTAAGCGTCTGCCTTTGGCTCAGGTCATGATCCCAGGGTCCTGGCATCGAGCCCCACATCGGGCTCCCTGCTCTGGCGGGAAGCCTGCTTCTCCCTCTCCCACTCCCCCTGCTTATGTTCCCTCTCTCACTGTGTCTCTGTCAAATAAATAAAATCTTAAAAAAAAAAAAAAGAAAGGATTTGGGGTGCCTGGCTGGCTCAGTCAGTGGAGTGTGTGACTCCTGATCTCAGGGTTGTGAGTTTGAGCCTGACCCTGGTTGTAGAGAGTACTTTAAAAATTAAAAAAGTATGTAAAAAGAAAAGCATCTACTGCAGCAATATTGGTGGTGGTGGGGGGAAATCATTCTAAATTAAACTACTCTTTCTCACTTTTTCATATAATAAATCTAAAAAATCTTGTTCTGCAAGGTATTCTGAAAACTTAAGAGGAAAGGACAAGACTACAACAAAACCCCCAAACTAAGAGCCACTGTCCTCTTCAATGTCAACAGTTAAGACAGACAACCACTTGTAAAGAAAGATTCCAAATCCTGGTGTAAAAAGATGGTTGATTAGAGACATATCCATGAAAGTCAATGTTTACCTCATTTTTTGTTGTTTCTACCTTGGTCTTTTCCCTTGACCCAGATGTTGGCATTTCCTTTGTATGTCCATCAGGAACGTATATCAAAACACATGGGGCTTCTTTGCAGCTATATGGGCTAAAGAGAAAACAGAGGGCCAAAAAAAGTTCATTTGAACAAAATTATGTGGCAGTAATTAAAACTGAATTCCTAGATTAATTCAATGGCACCACATTAATGCTTCTCAAGGTATAAACAGTCCATTCTCTTATTATTCAAATCAGAAGCTCTTCAGAGTAGTTTAAAAACAATGGATAAATAAAAATTCTCAGTACTAATTATAACCTTACAGTTTAAGAACTTTTATAGATAAAAACACGCTAACTCCAGGACAAAAGTGCAGCTACTCTGCCTGCTACCAGAAATGGCACTAGTGGGTGCTCGTTCGTGACTGAAAGCAAATGCATCTCCATACCACACCGAATCTGCTTATAAACAGAAGAATTTCTATAAAACATAAGAATTTCCCAATTCTAAAAAGTACAGTAATTAGCAAAATCCACTGCCCCTGAGACTATTCATGAGCAAATGATTTCTTCAAATTTTGTAGTAAAAGCTCAAGTGAAAATAAAAAGAGAAGAATTTAGTAACAATAGGATCCTATATATCACTTCAACATTTTTAAATAATAGCTTTATTGAGATACAATTTACTATTTTCCTCTAAATGTACCTGCTGCATTATTTATATTCTACAATACAATCTAATGAAAATACGCTATAAAGAAGAAGGTTAATAGTAATAATTTTCACCCAAAGACATACTGAAATTTTTTTCTTTTACTTGGATTACATGAAGATGAATTATAAGACAGTTTAACTTTAGAAATGAATAATTTGTTATTATGCTGTTTCAAAGTTATTGCTTGTTAGTATAAAGTTTGAAATATTAAATATAAAAGGCAAATATCAAACTGAATAGAGAATTATCAAGTACAGAATTTTGGTAGAAATGTGATTTTTAAATCTTACTTACTGTAAGAATGTTAAGCATTTTCATTTAAATGCTCAATGACATTTACTTACCTAACAGGTTCATACGGCTGATCACATATGAAGAATCCTCTTCTCTGGAGTTGTATAATGTCTCCTTTTTTCAAATCCTTAAGGCAGGGATCCCCCAGCATTAGCTCTTCATGCTGTAAAGATGATAAAGACCAAAATACACCTGTGCTTAGAAATCAGAGCACTGAAAACAACTCTAAAATATAAGTCGTCTTTCCAGAAGGTGGAATACTTTTAAAGATATGTTAAAAACTTTACTACTTAAGCAGATGCAGTTAAACAGTAAAGAAGTAAACAATTACATATACAGTATTTTTAAAAGTTAAAATTGACAAACTGATGAACTTCAGGAAACCTTTTAACCAACGTGATTGGTATCCCTGCACATATAAGTGAGTTTCCCACCACCAATATGAGCTGCAGTGCGAAAAGCACAGAGAGACCTAGCTGAGAGGCATAGCAGCACAGCACTTAAGCATAAGCAAGTTCCTTAACTTCATTGTGTTTCAGCTCCAATCTTCAGTAAAATGGAAACATCACTCTTTTACACATCTTTTCATTTTAACAAAATTTTACAGATCTTTTCCATTTTACTTGAAAACCAAATACTTAAAAGTAATTTTAAAATTCTAAAAAAGTTTATATAACAAGGAAAAAAGAAACATGGTTTCTTTTAGAAGGCTACCTTACTGTTCTTGTTGACATATTGCTTAAAGTCCTCATCTTTTCCCAGCACTGGCTTTGTGATCAAGTGCTCGTAAGTGACACAGATTGCAGGAATAGGAAGAGCATGTGCCGTCTCTGCCAGCCACGTGATCTTCGTGGTTTTCTTGTAGTCTTTGTTCTCCAAATTCAATTTTGCATCAAGAGATACAATTTTTCCATCTGCATTTCTAGATATAAGATCAAAAGGTATTTAAAGAAAACCATAATTGTCATAAATGCATTATTTGTCCTACATTTGTAATAAATGGCTAGGAATTTTCTTTGGAAAAATGTCAAAGCAAACATTTATTTGAACTTCCAATATGTTCCAGACATATATTGGTTAAGAGATGAATAAAATATAATCTACTGGAGAACAGATGCACACACATCTGATGAAGAACATGAACATATTTACAAATTTTAAAGTCATCTGCATTAAACATTAAAAAATGTAAAGTACTGTATTTTTAAACATTTAACAATTACTTGAAATCATATGTAATGACTGGACAATTCAGATTTCAGAGTTTATATAAATTAATTTTATTAGCATACTATGTTCCATTTATGTGATCTTAAGAACAAACTAACAAGTGTAGCACACTATAATAACTAGAAAGTTCATATTCATCACAAAACAATTAATTTTAAAGCAGATTTTAGAATAAAGAATGTTATATATACAAATTCTGTCCAAAGGACCCCTTCCCCAGGCAACTGTACAATGAGAATTAGATGACAAGAAGGGACCCGTAAGCATTAGAACTATTTTTTTAAATCTAGACACAGTAATTTGCAACATCACAAGCAAAACATATCCCAAGATTAATAAACTGGAACACATACGGAAAAGAAATTTGCTGTGTGTCCAGAATTGGCAGTTTCTATGCCTGAGCAGATTTACCAGTTGGAAAAACAAATGAGTCTAAATCTGGTCATTTTTAGTAAGTGAATAAACAAGAATTCCCTTCCATATTTAATAAAAACAGACGAAAAGTTCTTACTTGTTTATTTTAGTAATGTTGATGTTGCCCCAGTTTATAAAGGTAACCATCTCCCCTTCTGACAATGTCTCTGCATCAGCCCCTTCAATGAAAACTTTAGGACTGTACCACACCGGCTTCAAGCCAACACCAGGATTCTGATTATTAAAAAAAAAAAAGAGAGAGAGAATGTTGATTGAAACAACTTACTGAATGCAGCATACAAATTTATATATCCATTCATTTTATTCTTTAACCAAACGTGCTGAACCCCGGCTCTGTGACAGGCGGTCAGTCACCTGACCAATAATGCTAATGGGAGTCAGATGAAGTGAGCTGTTGAGCTGTCCCTAAAATGACTTCCAGCCTAAAATTCTTCGTTTTCAGAGCTAAGACAGTATTTGTCTTTGGTGTCCCTCCAACCAGAATCTGCTTTGCTAGCCTCAGAATGTCACTAATGCTTGGCAGCAAAGGAGAAAAGGAAGTCACTCCTGATCAGTGGCTGTAGAACATTACAGGACAACAGATGTCACCACAGCAGGAAATGGTGGACCTTTCATATTTTAGAAGACAAAGAGTGTCATATTTGTATAGACAGATAAATTTTCTCTTTTCAGTATATATTATATAAAGAAGAAAAAAGATCTGGAGAATAGAAAGAATGGTGTGTTAACTTTCAGTTTTTGTTTGACGGACTTCAAAAGAAGTAAAGTCTAAGATTTTTTGAAATAAATGTTACACAGCATGTGTTTAATAACTGTTCAATAAATGTACCAATGCATTTGAGAAAAATTAGTATGCTGTATCGACCTATATTCTGCTGGGCTCAGAAAAGAATGCTAACAGGCTAAATGTACAACACTTTGTGAGGAAAATGGTAACAAAGATTCCAAAGATCACACTGAGCAATCCAGTTATCATTGAAAGAGTGTCTCCAAATCAATTAGTTCTTTACTACTACTTATCCTTTATTACTTGTGTAACTATTAACTAAGCTATCTGAACACAACTATCATTTTAACAAATAAGCACCTTAGAACATTTTATCCTCGCCATTCAAATTTCAAAGCATTCAGTAAGCTTCACAATTATGCTAACTGTAGTGGGTGACGTGATACATAGATAGCACCATCACCTGGTTGAACCAATCAGATGTAAGATAAAGGCAAAGCCAAATCAATCATAGATACATACTCTTTTCAAATCTTATTAGGAGTCCCCTTAAAACAACTCAAATCTTTAAAGTTAAAAACAGCCAATGTCATATAGAAAGGCAATCACATAAGGCTACAACTTAGATGCATATTATTTTATATGTGACTTAGTCTGTGAACATACCATAGTTATGAGTAAGGTTATGAGTATACTAGCCTATTGTATGGGTGAGTTAGTCTATGAATCTCCATTATACAATGAAGGTATTTACAGACAACCACAAAGCTGGAATAAAAGGATCTATTTTTGCTTCAAAGTTGTCAATCAAGCAGTCATAACTAATACAACAACCATGGTTTAACAAAGAGGAATTCCCTACTATCTGTATCTAAGATTTATATTCTGAATTTACATGAACAGATTTCATCCTCACTTCACTGATATTCTCTAAAACAGACTAAATGGCAGTGTGATAGATTCTGGACGAAAACTGTTATTCAAAGGGCACCTGGCTGGCTCAATCAGTACAGCATGTGACTCCTGATCTCAGGGTCATGAGTTCAAGCCCCACATTGGGCATGAAGCTCATTTAAAAAAAAAAATTGTGATTCAACATTACTAGGTCTAATGTTTTGGCTTAAAGACAAAGGCAACAATGAATAACCCAGTTAACAGAGAATGCACCTCAGCTTCCCTATAAAGATAAGAGCATGAATTATAGTATCATCTTTCAAAATGACTCCAGGAAAAGATAAACTTTTATTATAGGATATCTCTACAGAATAAAAAAAAATAGGCACAGAGTGTAAAAGTTCTGAGATGTGGTGTGGATTATTGCTAGAATAAATTTCTTCAGCAAGAAACCCTTAATTAGTATCAAAATCCTGACAAATAACGTTGAATAAAAAATGATCTCAAAACCATGCTATTGCCACCAAACCACATTTTCCCTTTTAGTATCCTGCTCCTTCTAAGAATAACACTGGTGAAAGTGTCGGGTGACCTTTGGGTGTTTGGCTACTTCTTTCATCTCCTCCTGAGCCTCAGGGATATTCACTGGAATCACTTCTTTCTTCAGTAATGCAACATATCGTGGGGCCACCGGGTCAATAACCTGCAACAAATGCATCCTCGTGTTAAAACATTCAGATATTTTTAAAACTTCGTAAGTAAAATAAATAATAGCACAGGAATACTAACTGGCTTTCTTTGTTACTGCATTTACTAATTTTTTGGTTTACCTGCTAAATCTCCTCTAATATTTAAATGTCCAGTAGAAGAAAAGAAAACAATCATAATCGAAAACTACATGAAATTTAGAGTTCCTTCCCAAGAATAACTACTGACAGGTGAAAAGAAACCAATTAGTTAAAGCAAAATATTACTTTTGAAAAAAACTTTTAACTCTGGTATTAGAAGGTGAGGAAAAATCGTGCTGCGGGGTTATAGATCAATCCTACAGGTAAGTGACATGTCATTTTGTATTGTTGGAGAAGTCCGTTCCAAAGAATATAGATACTGTATTTTAGCATCATTTTTAATCAGTGTCAGGCAACACATCACCATCAAAAGCAAAGCATTAGGTCACTATAATAAGGCAATTCTATAAACTCATAGTATAAACAAGACACTTCTACTGGTCTGCAAGCTACATATATAGGGACCACTGTGTTCCCAGTACTTAGCAAGGGCCTGGCACACACAGGTGATCAACAAACATTTGCAGATTCACTGAATGAATGGTCCTACTCGCTGTGCTCTAACCTAACTCCATCTCCAGAACAGCAGTAGCATGCCCTTCTGAATCTGATGTATTTTCCTCACTTCGCTGTTCAATTTAAAATTATCCATGATGACCACACACAACAGCAGTGTTTAGACACTAAATAAAGCATATGAAAGAAAAATGTAGATAGAGGCATATATACAAACAGCTAAGTTGGATGTAGGAAATAGTGGTATGGCTAATTAAATTTGGCCACATTTGTTTTGTTTTGTATTATCTCGTTGTTACCACTGTTTGGTTGTTTTTTGTTTGTTTGCTTTGAGAGTATTTTTCAGCTTCTGAAAAGAATGATATGAAAATTCTGAGTGACTCAGAGGGTCACTCATAAAAAAAGCTTGAAAAGCTCTTTAACTTCTCTGTGTCTGCTACTCCTCATGGCTAATATTTCATGTTGGTAGTAAATCAGGGCCAGCCTCTCTCTCTATTTATTATTCCATTCTTTCCTTCCCTTGAATTAGCTTAAAGGTCATTCTTACTAGTTAAAGGTTCCTCCTTTCAGCTTCAATTGGGCTAAAATGATCAAAGACTTAATCTGTGATTCCTCAGTGCAGTAAGTATTTAAGCCAGGAAGATATAATTTCTTTAAAGAAGCTAAAACTAAACAAGCTGGCCTGAGAAACTTACTCCAGTTCACTGCAGCTCAGTTTCCTCAACTGACAAGAGGAGGAGGTTTCTCACACCTAACTATTTATAATGATCACTTAGAGCAGTGGCTAGCACAGCTTCTCAGGCCACTTAATCCTACAGGATAATGAATGTAATATTAGTCTGGAGTAAAGTCTAGAAATCTATTTTTAACAAGCATTCCACAGGATAGTCACGAACAGTCAAGTCTGGGAAATCTTGGAGTAAAAGTCTTTTTCAGCTCTAACATTATACTAATTCTAAAAATTTCTGGATCAAATTACTCCAAATGGTCCCAGGGATTTCAAGGGGTTGCCCTGGCAGACACCACCCAATGGGGGAAGGACAGGCCTGGGACTGAGAAGACTCCAGAACCCTTAACACACTCCCACCAGAACAGCTACCCTTTTATTTACTGGGGTTTACTTGAAAATTTTTCGTTTGAAGGAAGACTTTCCTTATTTGGGGTCAAAGAGAGAAGTCTCTACATACTTTTAATTTACTAGGTAGGGGCAGAGGCAAGAGGGTTGGGATGAGATTTGGGGGAAAAACTATTATATTATCATGCCACTAAAATACTAACATAGATTTTAAAATTAAAGCAGTAAAGGAAGGTTGATGTAAGCAAGTATTACTCTGAAATGAACACCTTAAAGCTATGACTTCTCTGCCTGGACTGAAGAGTTCAAATCTTAACAGTTCCATAAAACCAAGAAGAAAATCAGAGAGGTTAATAAAGAGTAAGCTAGTGAAATGTCTATCAGTATCAAGGTAGATTATTTAATGGAACCAGATAGCTTCTTTTTAATTATGATTCAGAAAAATGATGTATTAGTTTCCTACCAACATGAAAAGTCAGGCTAAGAAAACATGCGTTATAGTATTTTCAGAGGGATATTGAGATCATTACCCACCCCACATCTCACGGTCCGCTCCATCCATTTCTCCCCTTTTCTTTGCCACATATGCTCTACTCTGTAAATAAAGCTCTTTCTCCAAAGGAGCATGTACTTAAAAGAGTTCCAGCTAATCCAGAGTTAATCCTCTTGTCCTTTACCAGAAGATACTTTAACAAAGATGCTAACTTACTAAGAGTGGGAGAGTGTCCAAAGAATGACATTTTATCTCCGTCCTTAATGACTGCTTCACAGCGCCACGGCGTTAAATTTAGTTCAGTGATGCTTCACTTACATTTTATTCACAGAGCTTGGAAAGAAAGATAGAGCAAACTACAAAATAACAAAGCAATAATCAGACTGAATGGGACATGAAACCTAAATAAGAGATCTGTACCTCAAGGGGCAGAAAGAGTGGCAAAGTGAAGGAAGTACAGGAAGAGGTGAGGAAAGCCAGCAATAAAAACAAAAAGGTATGTCATCAGAATAACTTCATTTTTACTACCAATCAAAATGTTTTAATTGTGCTGTTTTCAACATGGTGCTTAATGATTAGAGGTCCCACAGATGTATGGATAAACAAAGCAGCTGAAGAATACTCATCTACTTTCTCTCCCTCCCACATCCCCTCTAAAAAGACATAAAGGATTTTTTTTGTTTGTTTAAAAGCACAAACCCAGAAAAATCAGTATAATCAAAGAGGAGATAACAATAACAAAATCCTGGAATCTGAAAACCATTATGGAAACATCCCCTTCTCTGCTCCATAAATGAGGCAACTGCCCCTCCCCCATCCCCACTGCAGAAGGGAAGTTTACTCTGCAAGGAGGAGGGGGCCTAGATCCTGGCAGATATCGGGAGGAGCTGAAGGTGAGGGTACTGCACAAAGAGATGAGGGAATTAAGTGAATGCATAATACTAGATAGAAAGGCCCTCAGTCTTCCTCTGTCCAGCTCTGGCAGCCAAGCCTTCATACTTCAGGCAGGTGATTAAAAGAAACTCCTCTGGGAAAACTGCCTAACCCAAGAGATAAGAGATAAAATTACTGACATAGAGGTTCTCCAACTAACTGACTCAGCCAGGTCATCCCACAGTGAGGCTCAGTTGACAAGTCCAACTCTTTCTTATGGGGCTTCTAACTGCTCCTTTAGTCCTCAATGTTAAACATGAGCAGATAACCAAGACTATCCCCAGACCTCTGAGATGTCTTTAATATGCCTTTAATATGAAACAAAAAGCCAAAATAATCTGCAGGAAAGAGATACCACAAGATAAAATTCCTACTGATGTTAGTATTCTAAGCATGAAACAGGAACAAGAAGTTTTTTTTTTTTTAATTCAGAGAACATAAAAAATCTTGGAAATATGATACATAAATGAAAAACTCAATGGGAGGGTGGGAAGATAAAGTTGAGTCAATCTAGCACAAAGCAAATCCAAAACATGAGATGGAAAATGAGAGAAAATAAAATTGGAGGACCGGTCCAACATCTGCTAAAGAGGAGTTCCAGGGAGAAGAAAACAAAGTAGAGAAAAAACAAAGAAAGGATTCAAGAAAATTTCCCAGAACTGAAGGAATGAGTTTCCAGACCAGAAGCCACATGTTCTTCCAGCGGATAAGGATGAAAACAAGAGCCCCACCACAGCACATCATCATGCTATTTCAGAGTGAAAAAGGTCATACACAAGGTCTCAAAAATCTTCATCCCTTGCCCCCTTCTCAGGGAGCTACCAAAGGACAGAGCACAGCCAAGTAAGAGAAACATAAAAAGAGATCCAAGAACCAGGTGATCCATCACAGAACAAAAGCAAACGGGATCCCAGGACGATGATGCTGACCTCAGAAAACTGCTGAGCTTCAGAAGCTAACGGGCCTCTAATCCAGATCAGCACAGAGCAGCGCAGAAGGCTCTGGCAGAGCTGTCCCCACGATGAAGCGGAAAGAATACCGAGGCACGAGAACATCTTGGTAGGAAATTCAGACAACTTGAGGAGAGCTGAAGACGGAATTAGAAAACTAAACAAATGAGGGAAAACAATCAACTACAAGAAAACCAACAGGGTCTGAGAAAAAGTAAGAGACCCATGTCCCCTCTTTCCGTTGTGGGAGTCAAATGAGAATGCTTGAAACTTAAAAAAAAAAAAATCAAGAAGTAGCAACACACATCTTATTTAGAGATACAGGCAATAAAAATACCAAAAGAATGATCTAAAAGAGCTGAAAGTGATTTCTCTAGGGGGAGAAAATGGAAGGAAAGAAGAGGGGAATATGCTCCTCACCTTAACAGACCCTACAGAACTCTCTGACCATGGTGAAATATAGTTCATGTATTTGAACCAAATGCACATGTGTAACTTTATTAAAATTTAAAACCTTTAAAATTTGGGTTATTAATGAAAAGTACACCAAATTAACTTTGCCTGTAAATTCTACTTGTATTTATTATTAGTAACTGCAGCAACAGAAAGAACCAATTAATTCCTTTATGTATCAAAAACACACAAGACTGAATAAAACAAATTCAAGACACATGCGAGACAAGCAAGTATTTCTTGAGGCAAGGCATCAGCACAATCAAGCAGCAATAAGAAAAAAAGAAGTACAGAACACAATCACAGAAACTATAGTTTAAAACATGGCATCTTAATGATTTGCCTTATTATAGTGTCTAAGCATCTGCTTCCAATTGGTAATTAACAATGTCAATATGCAGTATTCCTTATTTGACTTTCATTTAAGAAACCGTTAAAAAAAAAGCTAGATTCAATAAGACACAGGAATTAAAATTAGTGAACCTTCAATACAACTCGGTGAAACATGCAACTTTCAAACTCTGTCCTCTCAGCACACAAGGGAACAGTGGAATGAAGTTAGCCAAATCTTCCCCTTGCCACAAAGAAAACTAGAGGACATGTTTCTTAAAACTAGGAATAATGCATTTTCAGTGGATTTGTATAAGCAAGTCTTTTATATAAATGTGATTGTGCTTCAAAGCTGTATAACATCTCGGGTTATAACATGTAATATGCTAAAAGCTATGTGCTAAGTAAGGCAAATAAAAGCGTTAAGTAATACCTTCTTACAGAGAGCTCGCAGCTTGAAAGCAGAAAAATGAAATGCAATGTTCATAAAAGATTTAAGGAAAAAACTGTTACCACTCCCCATTAACTCCAAGTTAATTTGTTTTAATCATTGTGACTTGTTTGGTATAGCTAACAAGCTTAATGCTCTTTATAGGTTTAAGAAAGGAAAACATTCCATTTTCCTGAAGGTCTGCAAAATGATAACATTCTTCACAAAATTTTCTCTACAATGAACACACTAATGAATTCTACACATATCATATTATTCAGGAATTAGGCACAAGAAAGGAGGACCAAGAGTCAAAACGTGTACCTTTTTATTAAATGCCCAAATTTTGTCCCATTCCATGTTCACAACTGAACGTGAAGAGCCCTAGAAAATCAATAATAAAATGACTTAAAAGGAAAAAAGTATTCATTAGAGTATTTCATTTAAGCTAAGCATGTTATAAAAAAAATAAACCCAATAAATACTTGCAAGTTTACTTCCATTGGAATATGAAACCTAGTATGCACAAACAATTTGGTTACCCTGAACAGCCAGTCAAGAGCCATATATTTCACTATATAAAAATACTACAGGCTGCCTTTGTTCCACTTCAGCTTACAAGAGTAGGACATTCTCAATTTTCCACTATTATAAACATACTCCTTAAAAAAAAAAAAATCTGCCCTTGTGTTATAAGGAACAAGGAATAGAACAAACAGGAATAATAGAGACTAAAAGGATATTAATAAGACACTTGAAAACTGGGCGCTTGGGTGGCTCAGTTGGTTAAGCGACTGCCTTCGGCTCAGGTCATGATCCTGGAGTCCCGGGATCGAGTCCCACATCAGGCTCCCTGCTCAGCAAGGAGCCTGCTTCTCCCTCTGACCCTCTCCCCTCTCATGTGCTCTCTCTCTCTCATTCTCTCTGTCTCAAATAAATAAATAAAATCTTTAAAAAAAAAAAAAAAAAAGACACTTGAAAACTAAAACAGAGAACCTGGAAAACAAAGTGTAGGTCACCTGAGCAGCAATAAACTGTTTCAGCCCTTCAACAGTCATCCCTCTTCTGAGCACACCACGAACAGTAGGAAACCTTGGGTCATCCCTGGGAAATAGAGAAATTTATAAGTGCCAAGGAGATCTTTTTAATGTACAAACACAAGCAGTACAAAATACCTTAATGAATAATAAATTATAGTCAGCTTGTGAAATATTTGTACTGAGTTGTTTATATAATAACTGGGTAGATCAAATACCAGGTGAGCCCACATTCATGGAAGAGGAAAACTGCTTTCTAGTCAAATACTGCTCAGTAAAATAAATGCACTACTAGAAATAGTAGAACACATTTCAAAAAAGACAGAGGTGACATCTTCAAATATGGAAAACCCATGCATTAAAACATTCTTATTTGCTTTTAATTTAACAAATATTCAAGGTCCCTATTCTACATACGACCATGAGAATCAGATAAGAGATGGTATCATGTCATCCATGTATGAATATACTTCACAAAGTCCTTTGGGTTGTAAAAAATATATACGTTGTTTATTAACATTCTGCAGAAATTTGCAAACTTTAGTTAAGTTTGCAATAAAACTCTTTGCCGGGAGCCCAAGATAAACTTGCCTTTTATCAGATTCGGCTCTACAATAAACCAGTATAAAATACATATTATTCAACATATACTTAATATTGTCACTATTATGTGATGCTAATAGAAACTAATATACATTCCTGTTAATTCGGATAAAATATATTCTTAGACTTATCAGCATGGTAATGCATCTGAACAGGTTTCATTTACACAGATATATAGCTACAAGATGACTTTAATTTTTATACTCCACTTTCTCATAGAAATCCTGTATAGGTTATTAATATGCTACAGAGATTTGCAAACTTTTCCTAGGTGCTGAGTCCTCTGGGAAACCAACAGCTCCACAGGATGGGTCTTCAACACCAAGGCAGAGACCATTTATGTCCTCACCTCAACTCAGGGCATTTTTGGCCTTCCTGGGACCCAGCTGAAAAGAAAAGCCTCAGAGCCTCAGCAGAGTGTGGAGAATGGTAACCAGATATACAAAGGACAGAGTCACAACTACTTTTCTATAAAATGCTAAGATCTGCAGAGAATACACCCTTGTGTGTTTTGCATTCCCATGCACCAGGGTCCAAATGGGTACTCCATGTTTGTAGCACTAAAATAAAGGGGAGAGGTAGGGGGACTTGATGTGCTAGATGAAATAAAGGACTAGAAACCCTAGAGGCCTACCCATTCCACCTCTTCCCATTCACCCCCCACCCCCACCCCTCAAAACAGTTTTAAAATCACTGATAGACCATGTTCTTACTTCCTCCTCTCAATTCTAGATAACAGTAAACATACCATCCATCTACCAATCCTTCGTTGACAAACCACGTGAGTTTTCTTTTGGAGAGCACTGTGTTGTTGAGATTTAGTCGACTATATTCCCAAATATACGGTTTTCTTATGCCTAAGGCTTCAATAATCCAATAAAACTGTTCATCTCTGTCATGGTATTCTGTTGTTCTCAGGGCATGTGTAACACCTTCAATACTGTCAACTATGGGGCAGGCAAAATCGTATGTCGGATAAACACTGGAAAAAAAGGGAATATATTGAAAAGCAAAATGAAGCATTCTACCATTTCCATCTTAGATTATGCATTATAAGAAGCAATAGTAATTTGAAATATAATTCCTTACAAGTTAGGAATTTCTTAAAAGTCAACAGGTTGTATTACCCATAATATTCAAAGTATATCAAAATATTATGTCTTTGAGAACAATAAATCAGTTAACCCCTCAATATTGAAACAAAAAAGCAAATTTGCAATTTAATAGACAATTGGGTATTGATTGGCACAGCAAATTCTACAATCATCCTTCTGTAATGGCCATGAATAGCATGGTAGAAAGCAAAAAGCAAAATACACCTGATCCTTCAACACCACAAATTACAACTGCATGGGTCCACTTACCCATGGATTTTTATAAATACATGCAGTACTACAAAGGTATTCTTATGATTTTCTTAATAACATTTTATTTTCTCTGGCTTATTTTAAGAATACAATATATAATACATATAATGTAAAAATATGTGTTAATTGACTGTTTATGTTATCAGTAAGGCTTCTGGTCAATAGGAGGCTACTAGGGGGCCTGGGTGGCTCAGTCGTTAAGCGTCTGCCTTCGGCTCAGGTTGTGATCCCAGGGTCCTGGGATCGAGCCCCGCATCGGGCTCCCTGCTCCGCGGGAAGCCTGCTTCTCCCTCTCCCACTCCCCCTGCTTGTGTTCCCTCTCTCACTGTGTCTCTCTCTGTCAAATAAATAAATAAAATCTTAAAAAAAAAAAAAAAAATAGGAGGCTACTAGTAGCTAAGTTTTAGGGGAATCAAAAGTCATATACAGATTTCTGACTGTGCAGGGGGTCGGCGCCCTAACTCCCTACACTGCTCAAGGGTCAACTGTACATAATAATTCAAGGGAATTTTTAGCTTTTCAACATCTTAACTAATCCCACATTTGAGTAAATACCTAAGCTTAAATCTCCTGTAATTAAATGAATTTAAGAACAAAGCATATTCTTCTCTGACAAGTAAAAGAGAAGAAAAGTAGGTTAATTAAAATTCCATTTAAGATGAAATAGTCTTAAAAACAATTCCTGATTAAAATAATGTACGCAATGTGCAAGTACTTTTAATTTGAATTTTAACAAATATAATATTGCATTATGCCTTCTAATTTTTGGATATAACTTCATTAAAATGTTACTGCATTATGCTTAGCAATTATTTGATACTGAAAATGTGTACCCAAATTCACTTTTCCAAATGTATTCAAAGTATTTGCTAAGTAAAATAAGGAGGAAGCACCCTGTTAAAAATGAAAGACTTATGTAGACACCTGTAACCACATGTATAAGGTGTTTGTCTACATACGGACACACACATGTACACCCACACGTTTAAAGAAAATTACACTGGCTAAACAGGTTAGCATTTACATTCACTAATCTCTTCAGAAGTGTTGATTCAGCATTTATATGTAGTAGGCTTCTTCAAAGTATAAAAGAATATTCTAGTTACTTTATAAAAGTAAATTAATAGGGGAGGGGAATCCATTTAAAGAAAAAAATCATTAACTGAAAACCCACATAGAAAACTAATCAAAAGTAGAAAAAAGACACATACTTTCTTATTGTAAATTTTCAATTCTATCACTTTTGTGAATCAATTTATGCCTAGCAGAATCCAAGTTTTTAAGAGGAAAAAAAGTATCTTTATCTAAAGATACACCACAGTAAACCTAATCAATACATAAAAAGCAACTTGGGGCGCCTGGGTGGCTCAGTTGGTTAAGCGACTGCCTTCGGCTCAGGTCATGATCCTGGAGTCCCTGGATCGAGTCCCACATCGGGCTCCCTGCCCGGCAGGGAGTCTGCTTCTCCCTCTGACCCTCCCCCCTCTCATGTGTTCTCTCTCATTCTCTCTCTCTCAAATAAATAAATAAAATCTTTAAAAAAATAAATAAATAAAATAAAAAGCAACTTTAAAGCAGACTGGACTTTTATAGATGGAAATGATCTTAGAAATAACCTAGCATAACCTTAATCAATAGGTGAGTAAACACCCCAATAGATTAGATTACATGCTTTACCAATAGCAGTTACTAATCTGTGGATGAACAAAGATCCAAGTCTCTTGACTATTCTGCATCTACTCTTTATTTACAGAGATCATCAAAGCAAAATCGTAGTAGGCTACCAAGCATAATGAAAGAGATGCACTCACTTGTATTTATTTCCAGTTCTTGGATGTGGCTGAATTTTACAGCGATAAAGCGTTGGGTCTCTCATACATCCATTGTTACTACTCATGTCAATTTTTGCTCTCAGACAACAGGACTGACCAAACTGGCTTCCTTTTTTCATTTCTTCCCACATTTGCAGATTCTTCTCAATAGCTATGAAATGATAATTATATCACAGTTTATCTAATGTATTACTAATCTAGTTGAATTCAAATTAGTTTAATAGTCCCATAATTTGATACAAATTTTCATATTCTATTTGTATATTATAAGCACACTCCACTAGTTTAAAAGTACTGTAATAGTTCTAATATCTGGTATGAAAAGTAAATGCATCATTTTCTTATGAAAAAGTCTCACAGAACACTTACAAAATATACTCTATAAATACGTTTTTAGAAGTCAAATCAACACATTCCAATGATGTAGTACTGATTAAGGGTAAGAGAGAGAGCAAGAGGCCTGAAGGTTTTTCTCATCCTGCATCTCCCATTTTCCCATCACAGCACAACTGGCCAGCCCGACCCCCTCAAATTTTAATACCGCCTTTGAAGCAGAACCATTCTGTCCCCCTTTGCCACCTTGTGCCCAGGGGATAGACCAGACTGGTTTGATCCACAGGGCCCACATGCATCAGCACTACAGCCCATGCCCAGGTAAAGAGCATGGCTTGGGCTGTGAGCCTGAGCCCATGGGCTCGCTGAAAGCCCTGTCAGTCATTCCAGCAGAAAGCAGGAGACTCTTGGATTGAAAAACATGAGAGATCACAGAAAACAATGACACAAGTTTAATCCCAGAAAAAAGAATTCTATGTCCCAAGTGGCTATGGTTCTATTTATGTGAGAATATTGAAAACCTGTCCCATGTAGGTAAGAAAGAACTATTACACGATTCTCTGTGGACGCTCCTGAAGATAACGGACACATTTTACCTGCCCTCAAAAAAATCAAGTGAGGTCTAAAAGTACAGTTAACTGTATTTGAAAATGTAGGGAAACTTAAAAAAGAGAGAGAAAAAAGAAAGACTTCTGTAACAAACTGAATTTACTATACACTTGCCAAGATTTAAATTCAGTATTGTGGAAATTATGGCAACATAACTGCAGAATGAAAATAGCCTTATTCAGTAGCTCAGGGGACAAGTAATGAATAAGAAAGATATGCTCTTTGGGGCGCCTGGGTGGCTCAGTCGTTAAGCGTCTGCCTTCAGCTCAGGTCATGATCCCAGGGTCCTGGGATCGTGTCCCATATCGGGCTTCCCACGGGAAGCCTGCTTCTCCCTCTCCCACTCCCTCTGCTTGTGTTCCCTCTTTCGCTGTGTCTTTGTCAAATAAATAAAATCTTAAAAAAAAAAAAAAAAAAAGAAAGATATGCTCTTTCATTAAGTAATATTTCTGAGGTATAGAGTAGTATCAAGCTTAAATATTATAATCAATATTATATTCACATTTACCCACATGCTAAGAAGATGACTTGGGTACTAATAACATGATCATCAAACCTTTTATAGAAAAGCTAAGTATTTAAATTGGGAGAACTACAAAAAGTTGCAGAACTAACCATTCAAACGGCATGAATACAATGCAGAAGATGGCACTTAGTAAGTGGGACACTAAGGGCACACACACTTCGCATGCAGTTGTGATGCCCACAAAGTAAAAACAATGTAAAGATGATAAAAAGAATTCTGTGATGAATTAATGTATGAATCATATTCCCAAATGTGTCTCAAATCAGCATCTTTCATAGAAATCTTGTTCTACTAAAGAACAGATTCAAAAATCATCAGTTAAAATACAAAACACTAAATGTGCCTTACAGTTTTTCCTATGCTTGGATTCTATCCTCTGCTCACGTTCTGCTTTCATCTGCTCAGCAGGAGTATCATCCACATAAGCCTTCCCTTCCTGAATTAGCTTCTCTGCATATTTCATTATAGTTTCAAAATGATCCGAGGTATAAGTAAATTGATCTGGTTTGATATGCAACATTGCAACATCTTCCAAGATAACCTGCAAAAAGAATCCAAAATAACCATCAATTTATCTTTTGCATTTTCTTGTGTATTTTCAATCCTTGATAACTGCATTTGGGCAAATATAATTATACACCATCAGTCAAAAAAATAAAATGAAATAAAATAAAAAGGCTGAAAATGGTTGTGCAAGTTGTATATTAGATCAGAAAAGAAAAAAAAGATATTCATTATACTAGTCTCCAAATTTGCAGCTGAGAAGGCTGATCTCATGATGGAGCTTTCCATTTACTCTGGAAAACTGGTTATTATTGGTCATACTGACAATCATTTGCCCGCTCTTTGAATATATTGCAGTGCTTCTGAATTAAAAAAATAAAAGAGGATAGGAAACCTTCCCAATTTTCCAACACCTACTTAAGTGTATCTTTCATTCATACACTTAACAATTGTATGACAAAAAGGAAACCTGCCTCTAGTGACCAATTCATTTAAAAAGCTGGTACTTATAGGAAAATATAGCACACTCTGGTAAATTGTACAACTGAGGAAGAAAAAAATAAATTGAAGTTTTTTTGGTATGGAGCTCAATATTGCTTGGCTTAGGTCTCAGACACAAAATATACAGATGAGGGGAAAAAGCAGCTATGAGAACAAACTTAACTTATTTTCATACCATGAAGGTATCAGGTCACCCTCTAATTTTCATTAACTTTTCTGACAAAGGGTCATCACTACACCTTTAATTACCTTCTCAAAATCTTCCTTTTCTTTTTCAGGATTTGTGTCATCAAATCTCATGATCAGTTTCCCTTTAAAGTTAACCTGGTAGTGCTGGTTCAGAAGAGCAGCTTTTGCATGCCCAATGTGTAAGTAACTAAAACAAAAACATTTCACAAAGAAACTCATTAACATGTTTTAACTAAATATTTAAACTTAACCTTTTGAGGAGATGAGGACTAAACAAAAATCCTTCTAGTTGGTACTCCAGTCATATTTTATTTTCTAACAAAAAAGTACTGTGATAGAAAATCTGACCTTCACAGGAAGAAAAAGACTACAACATTTATAAAATAATCACAAGAAACAATTTCATATGCACAAGTTCACAAAGGGAAAAGTTATTTGTTAATATTACCACCTTAAGGAGAAAAAAACAAAACAAAAAACAAAATAAACAACCTTAAGGAAAATCTTTTTTTTTTTTTCTCTTACAGAGGAAACGAGTGGTCATTTGGTTAGAGGAAAACTGCCTCCGAGATGGCTTCCAATGCTATGCTCCGCGGGAGTGTATCCTCTCCACTAAGACCTGATGCTACTGAGAGCCGAGCACCCACCTCATGCACGCCAGCCAGAGGCACCTCTGAGGTCACCACTGCCGTGTGAGGGCTCCATGAAAGGGCACGTGGGGATCAGGAGGCTGCAGAGGAGCCACTTACTTCTCAAGGCGTCTGTTTTCTCAGAAGCCAAAATAAAAGGATTTTAGCTAAAGGACCTTCCAGTACCAACGCTCCGTGAATCCCAATCTATGAAAACACTATTCTGTTCCTATGGGCAGTTGGCAATTATAAGGAATAAAATACGTCACAGGCACTGCTGATAATATTCTAGATCAACATTCTCCTCTACCAGCTAAGTGTGTAAAAAGCAGTATCCTATACCACCACTGTAGAAAATACCCTTTCCTGGGCAGCAAATACGGCATGAATCAAGGAAGCTTAATCATCTCTCACGAATTTTTACTGGTTTCCACTAATGGTAGCCATGGTCCCACTGCACTAGGTCCTAGTTTGACGCCAACCTGATCTCAGCTGCTATCAATAGGGGAGGGGAAAATACAACTCCCTGCAAGTCTTCACTTCAATTTTTAAATCAATCCACATTTTCGAAATTCACACAGCATTCTAGATTGATGATTCAACGTTAAGAATATATATGCACACAGGTTAACGTAGACAAGTACAAAGCAATGCATTTAGGGTTATTCAAAACTTTCTGCATAATATAAAAGGCTGTCACTGGTAACCCAGATGAGATTCTAAAAGAGAAAAAGGACATTAGGGAAATACTAATGAAATCCAAAAAAGGTATGGAGTTTAGGTGATAATAATAATAATAAATTGATATTGGTTCACCAGTTGTGACAAAGGTACCAGACTTAACTGGGTACAGTGTATGTGGGAACATTTTGTACTATCTTTACTATGTTTCTGTAAATTAAAACTACCCCTAAAATAAAAGGTTTACCAAAAATAAAATAGAACAAAGGACTGTGAGTTCCAAGAAAGGAACAAACACTGGGGCGCCTGGGTGGCTCAGTCGTTAAGCGTCTGCCTTCGGCTCAGGTCATGATCCCAGGGTCCCGGGATCGAGCCCCACATCGGGCTCCCTGCTCAGCAGGAAGCCTGCTTCTCCCTCCCCCACACCCCCTGCTTGTGTTCCCTCTTTCACTGTGTCTCTCTCTGTCAAATAAATAAATAAAAATCTTAAAAGAAAAAGAAAAAAGAAACAGAAACACTATCTTTAGTCTTTGTCCAAAGTGTCATACCTGTATCATGCTATAACCATCATTAGGAAGAAAAAAAAAACAACAAACTAATTATCACTGACTACCCATACTATAAGACAGTTAATGTGCTAGGCTTTACATAAAGGAATTAAGAGAGGTCAGGAAATTGAACCATTACCTTAAAGATACTGTTTCTGAATTTGAAATAATGTGTGTGGTTCTAACAATTCTAAATGTCCAGAAAGCTAAAAGGACTATAAAATATTCACAAGGTAACTAAAATAATCAGCTCAACAGACAACTAGCTAACTAAAGAAAGTAAGATTCATGCTGCGTCAGTTAGTACAAACGCCGAATTGGGCTTCTGCCACATGTAACAGATATAGGCTGCAGAATTTTAAGTCAAATGGACTCTAGAGCCAAATAGCACAAGTTTGGCAAACTACCAAAATGTTGTAGGAATGTTTCTGAAAACATTTGTAAAATGCAGCTAGTAAAGTGCTTTCCTCACAGGGCTATTAAAACAGTAAATGTACAATGCCGGGTAGTACCTGCACGTAACAGGTTCTATATACGTTAGCTAAGAATAAGAACAAGGGCACAAGTCAAGCCTTCAGGGCGCCTGGGTGGCTCAGTCAGTTAAGCATCTGCCTTCAGCTCAGGTCATGATCCCAGGGTCCTGGGATCAAACCCCTGCATCGGCTCCTGGCTCAGCAGGGAATCGGCTTCTCCCACTTCCTCTGCCTGCTACTCCCCCTGTTTTTGTGCTCTCTCTGTCAAATAAATAAATAAAATCTTAAACAAACAAACAAAAAAAGTCAAGCGTTCTGGCCTTTCATGAAAGACACAGAAAAATAAAATGACTAAAAAGAAACATTACAGGGGGAGCCTAGCTGGCTCAGTCGGTAGAGCATGCAACTCTTGATCTCAAGGTTGTAATTTAAAGCCCCATGCTGGATGTAGAGATTACTTAAAAATAAAATCTTAGGAAAAGAAAAATTAAAGAATTCTTTAGCAGTATAAAGGGATATGATAAAATTATGAATAGTAAAACAAAAAACAAACAAAAAAAGACGAGAAAACCTGAATACTGATTTATATTCCAAATCCCAAAACTGTATTTGGCCAAGAGCATGGTCTCTGAAATTGATATAATTTATGGCAGACAAATGTACTTCATAAATTATAAAGATGAGGCACTCACTATTCTAAGAAATGACAGTGACAAAAAACATAGAAAGAGTCTAAAAGGACTAATGTTCAAATGCCAGAGCTATAAACAGCCACTGCTAAGAAAGTGGCTTTAGCAAACCATTGAAGTCACTACCAATGGGAAACCAGGACCTCTCACACACCAAGTACAGAAGAGCAGAATACTGGGCCACAAGGACCCAAGATGTCTGTGGGAATTAAAGCACATATGGTTAAGTCTTATTTATGGGATTCCACCCAGTTAACTACCAATCGACCACTTAATAATTTAGTCTGTGAATTTTCCAAATTCATTATTTCTCCTTCATCTTCTATTTATCCTTCATTTCACCACCTTCATCAGCAAACTTAGAAAAGCAGAGAGAAAAAGTGGAATTCTAAAACAGATTTTCCTGTCAGTGGTGCTTATGAAAAGTTTGTGAAGAACTACTAAGAACAGCTAAAATAAAATGGTTTTCTTCCTTATCTGCTTTCTATTGTCTACACATTCCACTTATGGGTGGAATGGGTAAGAATTTAGCTATAAAATACAAAATCTAAAATTAAACAAAATTTAGGGAGAAAAAAATCACCTCATTTACCAAATATGGCACAATTCTATCCTAATGGCTAGGTTCCTGAGGCTAATCGCTTTAATAAGACACATTTTATTGTATTACTCCCACTGGAAGAGCGCTATTACAAAGCTTGTCCAGTATGCTCAAAGAGGCTGATGCATGTGCGAAGGTGGATCCCCCTCAGCCCAGGGCAATGCTGGGCAAGGCCTGGGGCAGCCCCAGGCTGGTGTCCACCAGCCAGAACAAGTCTTTTTCTCCAAAGAGCTATTCAAATGTTATTATTTTCTTTCGGTGCCAAAAGTGAAAGGGGTTAGGAAGCCTACTGGTAACAGAAAAAACTGAAAAGGAATAGGCTTTTCAGGATGCCCCTTTCTTTATTTCAGAAAAAAAGTAACTTAAAAATAATTCTGCCATAACTTCTGCTAACCGAAAGGACTGCTCAGGGTACAAATACAAATCCTTATTAAATGAGAGCTGAAAATTTCAAAATGCAAATAAAACTTAAGACTTTATATTTATGGGTATTCTCTATAATTAAAATTCTGTCTGGGGTAAAATAACAATTGTCTGATTAATAAGCTAAAACTACAAATTTAATACATTAACATCAGCTGTCAATAACAGACTATTAAGATGTTTACAATTTTGATTCCCATAATTAAAATCTTACTTATTTTCTTCTATATTAGTATTCTAGTAATATTATAAGTATTGAACTATTTTAAGCTTTTCCGCTAAATATATTCCATTGTAATTACAAGTTACATTTTCTTACCCACTAGCCTCTGGAGGAAATCTGACAGTAACCTTTCCCATCTCAGCACCTGGAAGCTCAACAAATTTCCCAACATCTTGTTTTTTCTCAGGTGTCTGAAAAGCAGAACAGAAACAACAAATACAGTTATATCATTAAATGTTTAAGAATACATTCATTCAACAAATACTTCCTCAGTACCCACTATGTACCAGGCATGGTTATAAGATAAATGAGGACTTGAACGTTGTCCTTGCACTTGAGGACCCAAAACCTTGTGAAGGATGTAAACAAAACCAACCACTGGTAACAGAGATATACATATATATTTATAGAGGGCTGTTAGAGCAGTCAGTTGAAGTTAACCAATAGCCTTTTCATCAGGAAAAGCTTAAAAGGAGGTAAGAACCAAGCTGGACCTTAAAAAATAAGTGGAAATGTGTCAGACGCAGAATGTGTAAGGGCCTTCTTTCTAAGAAAAGGAACAATAGCCCAGGTAAGACATAAAGACAGTGCGATGTCCATGAAAAGTTAGAAATGCATGTGGGGTGGATAGGCAAGGAAGCTGAATTGTTGACGAGGTCCAAAATATGAAGCCCCTCATACACGTGCTTTTAGGTTTTAGGCAACGAGGAAATCCCAGGGGTAATGGGACCATTTATTTGTGTTTTCTAAAATGATACCCAGGACAACGCAGAGGCTGAACTAGAAAAGACAGAGACCTTGAATGAGATTATGGTATTAAATCAACCAAGGGGTAATGAGGTTTCAATAAAAATCAGTAACAGTGGAGATAGAAAACGTATCAATAGATATGAGAACAGAACTTGGTGACTGATTCCATGGGAAAAATGGTGAAGAATGAGTGACGATTTTTAGCCAAAACAAGAGAGTGGACTGTGGTGTCTTGATCCAAATAGGCAGTAGTTTTCAAATTTTTACTGCAATGGAAAAGAAACTTTAAGTTGAAACTTTACTACACATGCCTAATATGTGGAACAGATCAAAGCAGAGAGACTCTGGCTGAGGAAGAGAATCTTTTCTACTGGACTCTACATCACATCCTCCTAGAGATTAACAAAAAGGCTCTGCAGAAGCCCAGGACTCAATGGCCAAAAATGAACAAACAGGAGAGTTGAGAGGAAGAAAAAATCATATAGCTATAAATAATGAGATTTTAGTTACTTGGATTTTGGATTTCCTAAGGGACATACACTGGATGATCATAATATTTTAGACATATAACTACAAAGATTAAGGCTTTATGGAGTTAAACAGTTAAAGGCAAGCCAAGACTTAACAGACTCCACAGATTTTTCCAAGAAGATTTTTCACACATGAAAAGAAAAATAAACTATAAGTAGGAATAATTTTCTTTTCAGATCTATGGTCTCAAACCAACTAAGATATCAGCATTTAAAAAAGCTTACCACTTTAGCTTTGGTCGCTGAAACATTCCACTTGGTACCTACAGACTGGAAGGCCTGCTGGGCTTCGAGAAAGCCAAACCAGCGTTTTACGTGCACTGGAGCTTTGTTCTGTTTCAACTGTTCCTGCCATGCAGCACTGCCTATTAGCAAAAATAATTTTAAAACCATTCAATAAATCCACAACTTTAAAAGCAAAATTCTAATCGTGGTTAATTTAAGTAAATGAGATGGCTTAAAGTTGTGCTTCTAAAGGGGTGCCTGGCTGGCTCAATCCACAGAGCACACAACTCTTAATCCCAGAATCTTGAGTTCAAGCCCCACGCTGGGCGTGGAGCCTACTTTAAAAAAAAAAAAAAAATGTGCTTCCATAATGAAAAATTTGCAATCTAGGTATACACTGAAATGTTTTCTAGTATTTTAATACACTTTACAGAATTCACAGAAGTTAATTAAAAATATTTTTGCTGTACTAAATCCTGCCCTCACCACCACCACACACCCACTATAAGGCCAACGTCATATTTCATAATTAAGGAAAGGCTTTAAGTAGATCAACTAGAAAACAAAACAGTTTCCTATCAAGATCAAGAAGTAGCTCATTTCTTCAAATGCAGTATCAAAAGTAGGCAGTGAAGGAAAATTTAATTCTTTAATATCACAAAGTTACATCCTTAAGATATTATCCTTTCATGAATACTAAGTCAAAAATCAAAAAGATGAAAATGTCAAACCTATATATGAAAACATCTAATTAGAAAAGGCCTTCATTTTATGTTGGTTATTATTATAACAATTTAACTGAATTCGGAGAAAAGTTTTAGCCACAAAAATAGTACACACAACATAAAAAACCCCACATGATGCAGATTTAAAGAATGATAAAACTTTCTGGCATATTTGCTTCAGGTTTTTTGTTTTTGTTTTTTTTAAAGAAAATAAGCCAACAAAATTTAAGTCCTCTTTATACCTCTCATCAATCCTATAATCCTACCCTGTTGCCAAGTAGTCAGAATAGAGAATCCGTGACCTCCAGGAGGAACAACTCCAGATCACCCCCTCAAACACACATATACCCCTACTAAGTGATCAAAGACAACAACCTGGAGTAAAGGAACGACTGAGACAACAGAGGTGCTGACATAAATGGGATGAGGGCTTCTTCAGCAGGACCAAGGTCAGCTTCTCAAGCAGAAGGGAGTTGGGTTAGTGAGAGAGAAAAGACCTCTCAGGACAGCAAAGGATTGGGAATTCCTGTGCCTGGACAGGAATAAAATAGCCAAAGCAGTCATTCCTTTGCAAGGAAGTCCTAAGTGACTCTCTTTCTACACACACACGCGTGCACATGCACAATACATATGTGTATATAGAAAAATGCACACTTCTTATCCAGCAAAATATCAAGTAATAAAAATAAAGCATTCTTCAGGAAGAATAAATGATACCTTTTAGGGTGGCCCAAACACACAAATCTGCTAAGCTCAAGGAATTTCCAACTAAGTATGTTCTCAGAGACAGGCAATGATTGAGCTCGTTGATTGCAGAAGTAAACAAATTACATGAAGACAATTTTGTAGCACTAAACTCCAACCAGTGATCAATCTGTGGACATAAAAGATCGAAAAGAAATGCACCTCAGGGTTTAGATTTAAACAAACAAATGACCTCAGAATCATGCCTAATCTCATCTCAAATTACAGGATTTGCCATTATATGGATTTAATTCTGGTTGCCTGAGATCTAAATTGGCATTTAAATAAACAAATTTCATTGTTATAGTTCTGTGCTTCTCCCCCACCCCCCCAGGAGTGCAGAGAAGCACTTCAGAGAAGAAAAAGAAAAACAAAGATTTGAGAACTGGCAGCAGGAAGGAATAACCCACTAGGTGATACTTAGCCAAAACCAATAGGTGATACCTAGCCAAACAGATTCATCTACCTGTAAAATTTAAAACTAAATGCCTAGGCAACTATTCTTTGTATACTGAATTTTATAAAAATTAGGAGAGGTGGAGCTGAATACAAACAAACAGAAAGCATCTAAACAGCAGTACTGGAAGTTAATCTACTGCTGCTGTAATTAATTAAAGTGTATACCTAGAAAGGAAAAGGGGATCCAAACTACGTGTGTGACCCTGGGAAAATCTCTTAACTTTTCTAGGCCTGCTGCCTCACCTGATTCCTTCCTGGGAATCTAGGAAGAAGACAGCACTCACTGACCCAACAGGACAGCTCGTATGGGATTAAAAGTTCAAACTTAGGAGACATTAGGTGTTTTTCTCCCCCCCCCCCCCCCGAAAATAAAAACAGGATGAGAATTCCTTAACTAGGTCTACCACTAAACTCCATGAATATCCTTACATATAATAATAGTACGTAAGCCAACAATAAAATGAAGTTCTCAAAAGAACAGAACATAAATCAAAACAAACCCAAGGAAATGTTCATTCCTTACCTCAGTATGTTCCAGCAGGTTAGAACCATAGAGCCCAGTTGTCGTTGCAACTCGAGCCAAGTAGCGAAGTATGGAATTTATGTCTGTGAATACCACATTTCTAGAATACAAGCATGAGATAAAATATTACCACAGCTCTAGCAAATCAGTAGCAGTCATGAGGCTTACAAAGAAGTATAAAAATATTAAACCTTATATCTACCATGTATTTTCAACTACAGTTTAAAAAAAATCCGCCTAATGTATTCTTTACTGTATCTATCAAACTCCAATTTGTTCTGAATGTTCAGCCAAATCCAACAATTCGGTTTAGAGTGAACTATCTATAATGCTTTGTCCTTCTAAATATTGTCTATTCAGTGGTGGAAATATGAAAATATAACTGGGATATCAAGATCAATAGCGATTTAAAATAAATCAAGGCAGAGAAATCAAGGATATACAGTCATGGAGAGGCTAGTTGTATCAACTTCCAAGTAAAGAGGACAGCTCAAACCCCATCAAAATTGTTCTGTAAAAATTTTTTTAAAAGACACACACACCCATAAGGAAAGAGACTAAGGAGAAGAAACAGTCACAATACAGTTTAAGAAGCTAAACAGCAGGTGAATTCAACAAGTCTGAAGAAACTGAATTTTAAGTGGGTAGTGGACAAAGCTGAAAACCAACCCAACCTAAATTTTAGAATCCACAAAAGACTAATGAATCAATGGAAGTGAGAGTGAACTGGGGCTAAATAAGGAGGGGTATAAAGTCTATTTACAAATCAGTGGGAAACAGACACCACCAAACCCTATTCTGCTCAGCTGAACCATTCCTCTTACTCAATCTTGGCAAAAACTGAAGCCTTATTCTCTAAAGAGTAAAACAAAGGTCTCTCAACTGGGGGAAATCTGGCACAGCTGTGAACTGGGTTATGCAGGTAACTGGGAGAATGAATACATACATACTAGATGCTGAGATCCAAAGCCTTCTTCCCACCCTCAGCTTCCAAAATATTCTGGCATCAACTCTTTATCTTCCAAACAGGAGACTGAAAGTCTTCACTAAATAATCTGATCAGCCTAAGAAGAAATAACTAAGGATACTAACATCAGAAGTTCCCGCTAAGTGAACCATTCAATCAGACCATCACAAAGTATGCTCAGAGCTAACAAGTCTACCCTTGAATTCAGAACTTATAAACAGCTTTAAATTCCAGTTAAAATCTGAGAAGGTCATCAGGAGTTACCAAATATTTGAAGAAAGCTTTTAATGTGAAAGACAGTAACCAAAATAAACACACAGAAAAATGCAACTTAGGCAAATTAGGGAGAAGAAAATTTAAAAAGTAAATAAATTTCCTTTAAGCAATGAAACAATATATTGCAATCATAAAACAAGGATACTATAAAAGGAGTACTCAAAAAATAAAAAATCGAGCTCTTAGATAATAAAAATATAGCAGAAATAGAAAACTCAATAGAAAAATAGGAATGATAAAGTTGAAGAACTCTCCAGAAAGTAAAGAAAAAAGGAAAAATAGATGAAAAATGAAGGTGATACTTAATCCCAACATCCATATGAAGAATACAAAATGGAGGAGAAAATCATCAAAGAAAAAAAATTTTTTTAATTTCCAAAACAGAAGGATTTCCAAGTTTCCACATTGAAAGGAGACTAACTACCCAGCGGAACAGATTAAAAATAGACCCACACGGGGCACCAAGCTGGCTCAGTCAGTAGAACATGTGACTCTTGATCTCAGGGTTGTGAGTTCGAACCCCACATTGGATGTATATATTACTTAAAAATAAAATCTTTAAAAAAAAAAATTGACCCAAACCAGACCATATTACTGTGAAATTTCAGAATACTGAATCAAAAGAAAATATTCCTACAGACCCCTGAATCAGAGAGGCTTCAGAAGAAAGAGAACAAAGCAAACAATTATTCATGGAAAAGTAAAAGTTGTACACAAAAAAATAATCATAATATGTGGCTCAGCAATGAATAAAACTTACCGGGTCATTACAGTGTAAACACTGAATGGCGACCTAACCAAAATTATGATACAACTACACTGGGAGGAAGGAGGAGATGGGGAGGAGAAGAGTGTGTGTGAGTATGTGTTTTTATGTATCTTGCCCCTTTCCCAATATAAGTCTTTCTGTCAGTTTATTATGAACCTTTTAAACACATCTCAAATCTGTATCCAGCTTGAGAATACCCTTGAAAACTTCTTTCAATTTGGTCCAGATTTTATTATGTGGTGAAGTATTTTTTTTTTTTTTTTTTTTAAAGATTTTATTTATCTGACAGAGAGAGACACAGCGAGAGAGGGAACACAAGCAGGGGGAGTGGGAGAGGGAGAAGCAGGCTTCCCGCGGAGCAGGGAGCCCGATGTGGGGCTGGATCCCAGGACTCCGGGATCATGACCTGAGCCGAAGGCAGACGCTTAACGACTGAGCCACCCAGGCGCCCCGAAGTATTCTTAAAAGAATCTGAAACCAGGTTATATCTATTCCTCAGTTTCATTAAACTAAAATTAAGGATAATAATATCTCCCCTTCCAGTTCTTTTTATTCTTCACAGTGGGTTCCAGAAAAAAAAAAAGTTTAATCTTCCATATATCCTGGGATGCACATGATTCACTTTAATCAAGAACATACAATATATGCTCACCACATCAAAACCAATGATGTGATGTATGGTGACTAACATAACATAATAAAATTTAAAAAATAAATAAATAATAAAAAAACCATACAATATATGCTCATTGTAGAAACCTGCAAAAACAGAAAAGTAAAAAGAAAAAAAAAATCTTTCTGTATGTTTCTAGTTTCTTTTAGATTATAAGTGGGATCAGATAGCTTGCTGACAAATATAAGCCTCTGGATATACTTCTTTTAAGAATGAGGAAGAAAAGCATACTTCTTTCTAGAGTTAATCTACCAACTAGCAAATAAAACAAGCATAGAACATTGAATTCTGAATATTTAAAAAATGCTGTTCAGTACTGAAAACAGACACAGAAGTACTTACTCAGACACATAAAGAATATTCTCTTTCCCTTCTTCAAGAGAAATGCTGACGTTGTCTTTCACATGTTCTACGGCCAGCAAAGCTCCTAAGTGGAATGAGATGAAAAGATTTTTCTTTATTAACAATGTAGTATTTAAAACCTGAATCATAAAGCATGACTCAACAAACCAAGGAGTAAACTTCTCTCCCAGTAGTCTATAAAGAGAAAGGATCATCTTCTGGTCTTGGGAAAATAATATATAAGAAACTATTCACTGGCATACTCCAACTGCTTTTGAGTATGTTCAGCTTCCAGTTAAGGGCATCGAAATAAATCTTTTCTTCCCTCAGGAGACAAGAAATGAGAACAGTGCCTTGTATAAAAACTACTGTTAATAGCATCAGAGTGATTACTATGTGGTAGGCACTATGCTAAAATGCTTTACAGTCATTATAATTTTTAATCTTTGTAGTGATCTTAAGACGTAAACATCTTTATCTCCATTTTACAGAAGAGGAAACTGAGGCTTGGAAAGATTAAATAATGAACCCAAAGTCCTTGACTAAATATGTGACACTCAGGAACTGAATGCAGGCCCAGAAATTAAACTCTAAAACACGGTGTAATGTGCCTCTCAACACCTATTAAATATCCTAAATTGATTAATTAATCTTTTGTCCTTTAAATTTGGCCAACATGAACCACCAGCACCCAGATACTGATTTCTAAATATCAAGCTCCACCAGAAACAGGGCTGTGGCAGGGAAGGTACAAGACAGACCTGGAAAATTCTGTGCTAGAAAGCAAGAAGTAATCAAACAGATAAGCCAAAAGGACAGAGAGGCCAACTTGGAGGGGCTCCCACTGGCAAACAGTAGCAATGTAACTACTAACGTAAATGATACAAGTTTTAATGTGTCCATACAAGGAAATCCTATATAGCAAATAAAAAGCATGAAGCTCTGAAGTTCTGTTACAGGCAACAAGTTAGCATTATCCTAGGTACAAAAGAATATATATGATATGATTCAATGTATATGAAATTCTAGAAAAAATAGAATACTGACAGAAAGCAGATCAGTGGCTATCAGGGACCAGAGATGGGGAAAGGAAGCTGACTGCAAAGGGACAAAAGGGAACTTTCCAAAATGAGAGAAATATTCTCTATCATTACTGCGGTGGTTACTGTACGTATCTGTCAATTTTAAATTGGTGAAGTTTAGTAAATGCACGTTATAGCTCAATAAAACTAATTTTAAAAAATAAAAATTTTAAATTAAAAGAGTAAAAGTAAATAATACAGATTATAACCTGAGACATTTTGTTACGAATTTTTTTTAATGGGAAAGAAAAAGATCTTCTGTCAGAAAAATGTCAACTAATACATGTAGAAGGAACAGCAGAATTGGAAGGTCACCTTTTGGCATCTTCTTAATAATAATCAAGTTGGGCAGGGAGCATCAATGGGTGCTGAAACACGTAAACGAAGGTTTGAGTGGAATGTTTACACGGTCCTAATGCATCTCCCCACAAAATGTCTGTCAAATGCAAAGAGAAAACTCTGCAGTCCATAAAGCTGGCTGACACCATCTTAAGTAATCAAGGTTAGATCACTGGTAATGGGAAAAATCAAATTCATGCACCAATTTATGGGCTGCAATGAAGAGCAACGAATTACTTCCGTGCTACTCTTGCCAAAGATGTGTAGCTGAATAAAGCCACAAGGAAACATCATTGGGATATTCTTCAAGTAATTGGTCTTTAGTCTTCAGAGAGGTCAAAGCTATGAAAGCCAAGGAAAGACAAAAAAAATTCCAGATCGAAAGAAACTGGAGAGACATGACAACTAGGTGCAAAGCATGATTCTGGATTTTGATCCCTGTACTACTGAGTGTTATTGGAACAATTAGTGTTGGAATATGAACAGGGTGTCTGCATTAAACAGAAGAATGGTATCAATGTGTACTTCCTGATTTTGATGGTCCTACCAGGTCATGTAAAAAGGTTCCTTGCTTAAGAGAGCTGTATGTTGGCATATTCCTGATGTTGAAGCATCATTATCTGCAGTATGCTCTTCAGTGGTACGGGGGGGGAAAGTAATTGGTTCTATTCTTGTACCTTTTTAAGTTTGAAATTATTTTAACGTTAAAAAAAAAAAACACTTCACATGCTGAATGCATGTAAAACAGGGAAATTCCAGCAATGCAATCTATTTTTCTAAATATTTCATCCAATTTTATTGATTTAAAGATGTTTTTTAATCAAACAGTGGGAAGAATTAAAAACAAAAAAGGAGGGGAAAAGCAAACATATACTCTATAATTGGTCTACAGTTCAAAATGACAATAAATTTCTCTAAGATCCTCTTTCAGAATAATCAGAATGGGATCACTAAGGAAACAGGGGGATTTGCTAAGTAACATTAGTGAAAACTACAGCTATGGAATATCTAAAATATATCAGAATTTTACCTACAGTCTCATTTAATTCTGGCAACCAACCCTATGCAGAAAATACTAGTCTTCCTTTCTTAATCAGAGGACTGTGGGAGAAGCCAAACACAGAACCCGCCAAGGTGTGGCAGCCAGGATCTGACCCAGGTCTCCAGGAACCAAATGTTTTTGCTCTTAACCATGAGACCACACTGTCTAGTACTTTCCAGCCCAAAGAGCAAACCCATTTTTTTTTTTTTAGAGTTTATTGATTTGTGTGAGGTTAGCCCATAATTACTGGAATCAATATGCTAAAACATTAGCATTTTTTAAATATTTAAAATGGCTATTAAATTGTGGGTTTTATTCCAAAAGACTCAGAACACCACCGAAGTTGACAATGCAATGAGTAATTTTGTCAACTGCATCTAAAAGTCTGCACTTCTCCCACATTAAAAAACTACTTGTGAGGGCTTAGTTCGTAGAGCGGGTGACTCCTGATCTCGCGATAGAGTTCGAGCCCCATGTTTGGTGTAGAGATCACTTAAAAATAAAATCTTTAAAAAAAAAAGTACTTGTGAGTTTATACTATGCATACACATTAACCAATAGGAGATTAACAAACTACTCAAATTCTTTTGCGTTATTTCCCAAAGTAATAAAAAAGCAGAAATCCTAAACTATCTATCTACAGTAATCTCGGCCACACAGAAAAAGCAAATCCAAATAGAACTTAACATGTACTAGGAATGTGACAGATCCGACGTTTACTCTGGCGTTGACCACATCCATAAGGGTGTGTAGTAAAGCAACCCTATCAGTCCGCAGTGTACTTGAGTGTTCCAGCAATTACCCTGCCACCATTAATTAAAAATAAATGCAACCTCGTTGTAATGCAACGTCAGCTACTACAATTGTCTGCCTTGTTCCCCTTGAACCCAACGAAACATAAGGTAGTCAAGTGGATTGAAGATCTGTTCTGAGAAGAGGGAGGAAGGGAGATGTAAGTAAAGGGGGGGTATGCTAAAAGAGGGGACGCGAAGACGATGATTTTAACTTTCAAAACGCTATTTCTACGAGCAGCTCTAGGTCTCTATGGAAAGCCATTTCAAAAAGGGAGGGGAGTTGGCTGACAGTCATCCCTCTTAAGAGAAAAGGTCCGAAGCCGAGCGACGCGTCGCTCTGCCTGGGCTCACACCACGCCTCCCTCCACGCCCGAGAAAACGGTCTTCAGGAGCAGATCCACATGCCAGGGGATGGAAGATGAGGGGCGCAGAGCTTACTCCGTGTACAGTTTCGAGGAGAGGGCAGGCCTAATCTCCCAGACCGTGACCGCCACTGCGCAACGCCGGGCGCGGCGACCTTCCCTGCCCCGCACCCTCCCCGGCTGATGCAACCCACGCAGGTCGGCGGCCTCGTCCCCTTACCCAGCGGAGGGTCTCCTGCATTCACGGTCAGACAGAGCGTCGCCATCTCCGCCGGTCTGCGGCTACCTGTCAGTGCGCCTGCCTGGCCGTCAGAACCTCTCCGAACCCGCCGAAAGCAAGAAGCTGCAACGTGTGCGCGCGCCTGACGTTGCCGCAGCCTTCGCCCCTCCCCTGCGTCGTGGCTGCCGCCGTCTCCGCGCACACCGCGTTGCGTCATCGCCGTGCGCCGTCTCCGCCCCGCCGCGGGCTCGAGGCCTTCGACCCCGCCCCTCTGCATCTGGGGACAGGAGGGCCTACGTGGCGATTTACGCCGCTGGGATAGACGCTGAAGTGAACAGGACTTTACGACACTTGGTAAAGTGAGGAGAGCAAGTTATGAGACCGTTTCCACCGTGTGAGAGGCGTGCACGTGAGCCACGAAACAGAGCCCGCAAGTGGAGCAGTGTGTTGATGGCACTGTGTTTGTAAACACAGAAAAGTCGTGGAAGCATGCACACCACACCGGCAGCCATGGTTCCGCTGGGGATGGGGGGAGCTTTTCTAATGTTTCCTCATATTTTTCAAAAGAAGAATGTGTTTCCAAGTTATTTTCGTACGTGAAAATAGTGCTTAAAAAGGAAGGATTAATTTATAAAAGGCATTACTAAAAGCGGTGCCCGAATTTGTTTGGGCTTTGTTTGCCTGGACTCTGCAAGCGTGCCTTTCACAAGGTCATCGGATTTCTCCTCTCCACCCTCTGTGGGGGAGGGGAGTGTGTGTGTGTGTGTGTGTGTGTGTGTGTGTGTGTGTGCGCGCGCTTCGAGTCAAGGGCCCAAGGATTGATTACAAAAACCATCTCACCTCACCACTCCACCACCACCACCAGTTGCCCCACGTGGCACTAAGTGGGGTCACTTGGTGCTATTTAACTGGAGGCTAGGGTGGTCGAAGGTGCAGAAGCGGTTCACTCACCTGATGCCTGCGGTGGGAAGTCTGGAAGCCTAGGCTCAGCTGGACCCCACTCCCTCTCCATAGTTTCTTGGGTCCGCTGCATTTAAAGCCTAAAGACTTCTTACAGGGTGTCTGGGACTGCGAGAGTGAAGGTTCCAAAAGACCAAGATGTAAACTTCCACGTTCCTTCTGATCTAACTTTGGAAATCACACAGCATCACTTTTGCAACATTTGATTGGTGACCAGTGAGTCCCACAGGGCCCACCCAGATACAAAAGAGAGGACTGCACAAAGGCATGAATACCAGGAGGTACGGTTCACTGGGGTAAATAGTAGATTAAATTGTGTCTCCCAAGAAAAGATATGTCCAAGTCCTAGCCCTCAGTCCCTGTAAATGTGACTATTGGGAAATAGAGTTTTTGCATATGTAATGAAGTTAAGGATCTCGAGATTACATCATCCTAGGAGAGGGAAATCTGACACACTTTAATGAAGTCACAGACACACAAAAGGAAGGGCTACAACAGGTCAGGTTGAAAGTCAAGATGTCTGCATCACCAATTTCAAAAGTTTCTTACTGAATTAAAGAAACCCACTGATGCACATGAACTGAACATCATGACCAAAAGGCTCTATGGAAAAATGATGCATCAGTTTCTTCAGGACTTGGATAACGTTAACAAACCTAACCTAGCCAGTGTGGAATCTGTTGATTATGTAAACGCTGAAGAAAGAAGAGTTAATCCCTGGGTGGAAAGGCAAACAAATGAAGAACATCAAGGATTACTTTCCAATGGCTCTGCTAGCAGCTCTGTTGTACTGGTTCCGATGAACAAGTCTATTTCAAAGGGCAGTGGGATCAGGATTTTGATAAAGAACATACTGAAGAAGGAGAATTTTGGCTGAACAAGAATATGAGCAAATCTAAGCAGATGATGCAACAAAGCAAGGTCTTTAGTTTTGCCTTCCTGAAGGATGTACAAGCCAAGATCCTGGAATACCATAAAAAGGCAAGCACGACTTTGCTGATCTAAGCAGGATTGATCATGCAGATCTCAGCAGGATTTTGCTGCTGCCAAATGAAGTAAGTGGTCTGCAGAAGCTTGATAAACTCGCCACTAAAAAATTGATAACCTGGGCAACTCACAGAATATGAGCAAGAGAGATGTAGATTTGTACTTCCCGCCGTTCAAAGTGGAAGAGCTCTGATGTCAAGGCCCATGCTGGGAGCCATGGGAATAGCGGATACGTTCAGTCAACAGGGCATGACCAGGAGCCAGGGGGCTAAGGTGTCTAAAATCTTACACAAGTCCCTTGTGGAGGTGACTGAGCAGGGCAGAGAGTCTGCAGCTGACACTGGCATGGAAACTTCCAACATCATTGCCAATTTATGAAAATTTCCATTGTGATCACCCTTCTGTTCTTCAGTCACATTCAAACCAACAGCATCTTTCTCTCTGGCAGAGCCCCTTCTCCCTAGATGCTATCAGCCAGTCAACTACTTTCGGTAAAATCTCACAGAGTTGTTCCAGTAAATTGATTGCTAGAAATAAATAGGCTCTATTTGATTTGTTTTCCTTTCTAAATATCAGTTTATAACAGAGAATTTAATAGTCGAAATGGCATGTCTGCCTATTTCTCTCTCCACACACGTAAACCTACACTTTACCCACTAAAATTCCCTTTTAAAAAAAAATTCCCTTCAGGGGCACCTGGGCAGCTCAGTCGCTTAAGCGTCTGACTCTTAATTTTGGCTCAGGTCATGATCTCAGGATCATAAGCTCCAACTCTGCGTCAGGTGTCGCATCAGGCTCCACCCTGTACATGGAGTCTCGGTAAGGTTCTCTCTCTTCCTTTCCCTCTGCTCCCCCATCTCCATGCATATTCTCTCTCTAAAAAAAATAAATAAAAATAAATCCCTTTGGACAAAACATGCAGCTTCAAGAATGGACAAAGGAATATTTCAATACTGCATCTTCTGAAGTTGAAATATCGTTTATGAACTGTTTTACATTAATGAAACCAAATTACACCTGCTCTTCAAACTTATTAACCCAGACTCCTCCATTTCTTTGAATTCAGGTAATATCTGGGACTCATATATCTCTTTTATGAAACATATTATCAGTAAACCAATGACTTACTCAAATTAAAAAAAAGAATACTAGCACATCTTTTATCTGTTTGTGCCACTTTCCTTTTGCCTGAAATTATTTTCCCCCAGATTTTCATATGACTGACTTCTTATTCAAATCTCAGACCTGAATATACCTTCACATATCGCTTTTGCTGTCTTTAAGCTTTTAATTTTTGCTAATCTTGCATTTCTTATCTATAGCCTTTCAGACATAATATTTACAGATTGTCTTTTATAACATACAAACACAAAAGTGAGAAATGGAACTGTTACCTGTTTAACCTCATATTCTCCATTGATGGTTTATCTCCACTAGTAAATTAGACAAAATGTTCTACTTGAAATCAGAGTAGTCTTGAATCATCTTTTGTTACTTTTTCTGTTTTAAATTTATCCCTTTAAAATCACTTAGCAGAGAGCTTTTTTTTTTAAAGATTTTTTTCATTCATTTATTTGACAGAGAGCGAGAGAGGGAACACAAGCAGGGGGAGTGGGAGAGGGCAAAGCAGGCTCCCCGCTGAGCAGGGAGCCCGATGCGGGGCTCGATGCCAGGACCCTGGGATCATGACCTGAGCCAAAGGCAGACGCTTAATGACTGAGCCACCCAGGCGCCCCCCCCCCCTTTTCTTTTTGAGATCCTATCTGCTTTAGTCAGGAGCATCGTGTAGAGCTGAAGAGTACATTGAGCACCACCTATTGTTAGCTACTTACTTTATACGTGGAAAAAGAACAGGAGAAATCCCTTGCCCAAGATAACAAAAGTTATTTTTTTTTTAAGATTTTATTTATTTATTTGACAGAGAGAGACAGCCAGAGAGGGAACACAAGCAGGGGGAGTGGGAGAGGGAGAAGCAGGCTTCCCTCTGAGCAGGGAGCCCGATGCGGGGCCCGATCCCAGGACCCTGGGATCATGACCTGAGCCGAAGGCAGACGCTTAACTGCTGAGCCACCCACGTGCCCCAGCAGAGTGCTCCTTATGCTGCTGCAACTTCAGCTCCTATGTTCTGGCCCTTTTATTACATATCAGCTTTATTTAAGAT
The DNA here is from genome assembly GCF_964656455.1 of Halichoerus grypus. Taxonomy (NCBI): domain Eukaryota; kingdom Metazoa; phylum Chordata; class Mammalia; order Carnivora; family Phocidae; genus Halichoerus; species Halichoerus grypus. The sequence goes on from NC_135718.1 coordinate 144,042,385, forward strand.
TATAGACTCATAATTTCATTAAACATAAAACAATGAAAGAGCCTTTTATTTTTCTTGGTCACAGTATCATAAATGGCCAAGGGATAAAACTTTTTCTCAATGTGTGGAAACACTTTAGTAAAGCTAAATGAGGTAATGGTTAGAGGGGGTAGGGGAAAGAGAATTATCAAGTGCTATATGATGCCATTAAGATGAGAAAACTTGTATTATCATGCTCAGCATTATTTTATGACTATTAAGAACTCCAAAGTGAAAGTCACATTCCTCCCTGGTTGTGGGCCCTTCTACTTCATCAACTTATGCCTCACGTAATTTTTTCAGATTTGGTCACAGCTTCCACGTAGTAGTAAGCAATGTGTTCACGCAGTGCTAATACTACGGTAGTTTACACTGATATCTACCCTCTCCCAAACATACACCTCTTGGTCAATATGACTTTTAAGATTTCTTTGATGTTATTAAGTTTCACAAGGGTCCAACAGAGTTTCCTGCACATCAAGGATGTACAGTCACTAAATATTATGGAGTGATTGAGTCTTATATGATATATAGGGAAAAGATCGCTATTTATTTGCTGAGAAATCCTTGGGTCTCTTTTCAAAATTCTTTTCATAGTAAGTGTCTTTTACCATATGATGCACTAGGGAATGCACAAAGAATACTGAAATCATTTATTCAACAAACAAGGGATGCCTGGGTGGCTCAGTCGGTTAAGCATCTGACTCTTGATTTGGGCTCAGGTCATGACCTCAGGGTCATGGGATCGAGCCCTGTGTCAGGCTCTGCGCTCGATGGGGAGTCTGCTTGAGATTCTCTTTCTCCTTTTGCTCATTGCCCCCCCCCTTCCCCCCCCCTTCTAAAAAAATGAATAACCGGGCGCCTGGGTGGCTCAGATGGTTAAGCGTCTGCCTTCGGCTCGGGTCATGATCCCAGAGTCCTGGGATCGAGCCCCGCATCGGGCTCCCAGCTCAGCGGGAAGCCTGTTTCTCCCTCTGCCTCTGCCTCTCTCTCTCTCTCTCTGACTCTCATGAATAAATAAATAAAACATTTAAAAAAAAATAAAAAATAAAAATAAAAAAATGAATAACCAAATAACCTGTTTTTGAACAACTTCAGTGACGAGGAACTTAATACCACCCAAGACAGCCCCCTCTGTTTCTAAACACCTATTACTATTAGATGCACCTGAATCTGCTTTTCTGTTCATCTGTCCACTATCCTCAGAGGCTCTGCAGAACAGCTCTGGGATCCTCCACATGACTTTTCATACATTGAAGGCTGTCATGATATCTCCCATGTCTTTGTTCTCTAGGCCGGATGTCTCCAGTCCTTTCAATAATCCTTCAAATGATAGTTTTAATCGATCCCAGCTGCCCTCTTCAAAACATGCTTCAGTTACTCAATGTGCCTTTTAAAATGTGATCCTCAGAACTGTACAAAATGTTCTGGGTGTGGTGTGATCAGGGCAGAGTGCAGGCAGAAGCACTGTCTCTTTTATTTTGCCCATCACAATGCTATTAAAGTATACCACATTAACTCTTTACGGTCACATTAAACTGTTGACTCCTATTAAGACTGTAACAATTCCAAGATAGAGAGCTCAGAAATAAACCTATAGTTATAATTATGGTCAATTAATCTATGAGAAAGAAGGCAAGAATATACAATCCTTGTATATGCAAGAATATACAAGTCTTTTTAATAAATGGTGTTGGGAAAACTGGACAGCTACGTGTAAAAGAATGAAATTGGACCCCTTTCTCACACCATATACAAAAATAAACTCAAAATGGATTAAACCTAAATGTAAGACCTGAAACCATAAAAATCCTAGAAGAGAACACAGGCAATAATTTATCTAACATTAGCTGTAACCACATTTTTCTAGATATGTCTCCTGAGGCAAGGGAAATAAAAGAAAAAATAAACTATTGGGACTACATCAAAATAAAAAGTTTTTCTGCACAGCAAAAGAAAAAATCAACAAAACAAAAGGCAAATGAATAAATGAAAGTTTGCACAAAGTACAAAGGTAACTCAGACAATGGAAAATGATTATCCATGGTGAGTTGGGGAGGGAGGAGAAAATAGTAAAGGATGGCATATGTAGGGGATGGAAAAAAAGTTCAAAGGGAGAACATGAGCTAAAGCCTGGAGTCATGAAGCTGTGTGTATTTAGAAAACTTGCCAGTTCATTACTGTCAGAATGTAAAATATTTTGCAATGAGAGATTACAAGGCTAGAATGTAGGCAGACACTAAATTATAAAGAGTTCTGAAGAGTCAGATTTTATCCTGTGATAGGAAATCAGTGAAGACTTTTAAGTGAGGCTGAGGGAGATGATTAGGATTGCATTTTACAAGGACCACTGCAATATGGCAGATGGATTGGGGTGTGCAGAAATGGTGGCAGAGAGACCAGTTAAGATGTGATTACAACAGGGGTGCCTGGGTGGCTCAGTTGTTAAGCGTCTGCTTTCGGCTCAGGTCATGATCCCAGGGTGCTGGGATCGAGTCCCGCATCGGGCTCCCTGCTCCGCGGGAAGCCTGCTTCTCCTTCTCCTACTCCCCCTGCTTGTGTTCCCTCTCTCGCTGTGTCTCTGTCAAATAAATAAACAAAATCTTTAAAAAAAAAAAAAGAAAAAGATGTGATTACAACAGTCTATATGAGAGAAAATAAAAGATGAAGGCCTAAACTAAGGCAGTGAAAATCAGAATTGAGAACAGAGCTTCTCCCTCTCCCTCTGCCCCTCCCCCTGCTCATGCTCTCTCTCTCAAATAAAATCTGAAAAAAATAAAGGAGATCCTCCTCCAGCCCCCCATCCTGCCCCTGTTGCTTTCTAGCTAATCTTCCTAACTGATTTCCCCTGCAGCTTTACCAGAAGGTAAATAATTTCATTTACTTGTTCCTTATCTGATTTGCTTCACGAGAATATGAGCTCAACAGAACAGACTTACGCCAGTGTTACGTCCACCACCAAACGTTTAGTACCTAGAGCAGTAACTAACAAATAGCACATGCTCAAAACATTATTTGTTGAAAGAGTGAATGGAAGCCACGGTGAGAGAAAGCATGGTATTTGGGGGGGAACTTTAAAGGGTTGAGCATGGCTGGCTGGATATAAGTTTGTGATCAGAGTTGAGGCTGGAGAAGGAAAAAGCCATGACATTAGAGGGTCACATGCTGTGACAAGAAACTTGTATTTTATCCTGAATGCAATAGGAAGCCCTGAAAGATTTTAAGTAAGAGAGTGGCACTACTAGATTCGATTTTGTGGAAAATCACCCTGGAGGATATGATAAGTGGAAGGGAGAGGAGTTACAGTGCAGGCAGGCAGATTAGTCAGGAAGGCACCACAGTGATGTATGGAAGAAATAAAGGAGTATGAGGGTGTAAATTAACGTATAGGCAATGTGAATGAAGAGAGAATGTCGACTTCCAAATATGCCTCTTGGATAACTCATTTTTAAATAGGAACCTGTAGAAAATGCCTTCAAAGTTATTCTCACATTGCACTTGGGTTTTTTTTTCTTAATTAGGTTTAGTCTCCTCTTTATAGATAGGGAATTCTGTTCAGAGGGAAGTAAATGGATTTAGGAAGTGATTTCCACATATGGCCAGTTATTAGGATCACCTTGAGGATTTGTAAAATAATTTAAGGAGGGATGGAAAAGAATGAAGAGCTTGGTAGATATAATAATTCACAGACACCTGTGAGACATTCAAAGCAGGCTCTTGGGCATGGCAACTTAGAATCTGAGAAGTTTTTTGTTTTGTTTTGTTTAAAGTAAGCTCTACACCCAAGGTTGGCCTTGAACTCACAACTCCAAGATGAAGAATCACACACTTTACTGACTGAGCCAGCCAGGCACCCCTGTGAGGTCTAAACTAGATAAAGATTTTGGAATAAGGGCAAACAGAAGCCATATGCGTGAATTAGATCATCTACTGAGAAAGTAAAGGGAACCTAGAGCAGAATCTTGGTGAATGTTGACATTTAAGGGAAGGGAGAAACCAAGAAAGAAGACCAAGTAGGAGTGGCTAGAAGAGGGAAGAAGAAAATCACTGAGAAGAGAGTCCCAAGAGACTGGAGTCATCAAAGGTATCAAAGCCACGAAGACCTCTTCAGGCTAGGTTACGGATGTTCTGAAGATATTACCTAAACTTCAATGATTATCAAACTCCCTGGAGTAGCCTTCTTAAAATATACAGCATCAAAATTGCTGGGATGAGCCTATGACTCTGTATTTCTGAAAAGCCTCCTGGGTGATTCTGATATGTAGTTGGGTTTGAGAACCATTAATTTAGATGACTTGCCTAATCCAGTAACAGAGAAATTTATTTAAAAGCACTGGAAAGATACCCAAAAAAGAAAAATCTAGGCAGAATGTCAGAATACTTTTGATAGCTTATGTTATAATCTCTCCTTGGAAAGAACTAAGGTAAGTCCCTAACTTGCCACAGTTACGCATTTTAGAATGACGCCGCCATAAGAATAAAGTAATGTCCACAGTAGAGAATATGTCATTTTCAAATACTACTTAAAAATGTTAAAAGGTGGGGCGCCTGGGTGGCTCAGTTGGTTAAGCGACTGCCTTCGGCTCAGGTCATGATCCTGGAGTCCCTGGATCGAGTCCCACATCGGGCTCCCTGCTCAGCAGGGAGTCTGCTTCGCCCTCTGACCCTCCCCCCTCTCATGTGCTCTCTCCCTCTCATTCTCTCTCTCTCAAATAAATAAATAAAATCTTAAAAAAAAAAAAAATGTTAAAAGGTGGTAAAGAACATAAAGAGCTAGAATTAAATAATTTATTACAAAGAAGCTTTGCCCATAAATCTGTTTCATCAACATACATGACACTTCAGGATATTCATAACTGGAGTGAGGAAAACTTAAAATTATTGTGAAAAACAAGAATGAGATTCAGGTAACAACTTGTGATTCTGTGCCCTAAAGAAACCTTGTTCACAATAACAGGAATGTTGATTAAACAACTGACCAGAATAGCGAGTTCAAACTAAACCTTCCTTTCATTCCTGCAAATACAAGGAGGAAAAGAACTGTAACACGCTTACTTTACAAATCCTTCCGATCTCACAATTGGCCTGGGTGATTAATTAATCAAGAAAGTCTTTAATTGCTTTTTCTACTCCTAAGTAACTAAATATAAATCACCGATCAACAATGAATAAAGTAAAAGTGGAATTCTAATAATTCCATCCAATTCATTTTAACATATATTATTCTGAGAATCAAGTGTCCTTCTCCTCGCTAAGTAAATGAGATTTTCCTCTAAGGCACAAGTGCATTTTTCACAGATTCTGGAACTCGACTTGCATAGTAGTCATAATTGCGCAGCGTGGCAAGGACGCCTGCAGAGTTCATGTGCTTCACCTCCTTGTTATACTGAAGGGCATTTCCATGGATATCAGTTAGCTTGCCTACAGAAGAAACATCAATACAACATTAGCGGCTCGCCAGATGGTTATGTTTCTAGTTATTTTTAAATGCCTCTTACTTCCCCATGCTATAATATAATTCTGGATAAGATAGGAAAAATAATGAGCGACTGTAAAGGTTTAAGTTTTAATTCCCTTGAACTTAAACTATAGAACAATTTTGACTAACTGAAAGAGAAAATTATTTTTTCTCCCTGATTAAAATTAATTTCATTTGGCATTTTTAATTCATATTTCTTGGCATCAATTAATTTCCCTTTTCCTGAGGTGATTACTTTTCCTGTTGGTTCTACTCCATCACTACCATTCCCATTTTCAAAAGTGTTTTCTTCATTCTACCACTGAATATTAACTTTATTTAGTAAGAGTTTAAGTGAAATATGCTCATCAAATATAATTGTGTTACATTACAGTTTCATTTAGCATCCTAATGAAATGGGATTGTGATGAATTTAACTCTCTAGTCATGTAATATGCTGATGAGATATGATATGGCTAATATATTAGGAGAAAGGGTAGAACAAAAATCAAGTGCTTTGTTTAAGAGAAGTAAACTGTTGTCTTATGGAACTTGAAAAATCATCTTACTATGCATATATTCGTAATATTTTTTCAGTGAGATTCAAAAAAATTCTAACTCCATGATCTTAAGCACTAGTACTGAAACATTTACCAGTATTGGCTTAAATGAAACTAAGTGAGGTGAAGACAATGGTGATGAACATTTTACTTTTCAAGGAAAAAAAAAAAAAACCCTAGAAGCATTAAAGCCACAAATCAATAAGGGTTTAATTAAACCAACTATATGTAGCTTGAAATCCAAAAGATAAATAACTAAAGAAAATGAATTTGCCGAAAAATCGACGTTCTCACTTCTGAAATGCAGGGGTTGGACCAGCTAATCTCTAGGATTCCTTCGAACTTTTATATCCTCAGAACGTAGGTAAAGTAATACTGAAAGATTCTGTCGTAGCATAATATAAAAACTATAACACCTGTAATTCCCCAAAATAAAAGGGACTGACCTCCCACAGCATGTAAAATGACTTCTGGAGCACAAGTATCCCACTTCTTACATCCAGGACTCGCAAATACATACGCAGAGGCTTTGCCTTCAATCAGCTGAATAATCTGTAGGGTTGGAGATAATAATTATCCCCAGGCCATGAAAAGATTGAAGAATAAGAGAAATCACTTGCTTCTATCAAGTATATTTCATCCATTCCTCTGTCAGACTCAACTTAGGTGAAGGCTTTTAGCAGGTTGAAAGGACAAGAGTATTATGGAGAAATATACAGAATACTACAGAATATAGAATCATATAGTGACCTGAGGGGGGGGGGGAAGTGGTTAAATAAGCCACAAGGAGGAGATCGGAATAGTCTTCATAGTCCTACTTAGATAAAGTTTTCTTTTTATTATGTTGGTTTTTTTCTTACTGTAAAAGCAATATATGGTATATTGTAGAAAAATTGAAGATTTTTAATCTTGTAGATTATATAAAGGATAGAGGAACATCAAGTAGTGCACTAATGTATAAACTGCAGTAAGTCCTAACACATATGCAATGTTGACTAGGCTAACAAGTAGTTTCTTAAGTCTTTGGAGTCCTACTACATATTATTCTTTCTACTACTAAAATATTAATTTTTAAATTGTCATCTTAATAACTCCTATAATTCTCAAACAAAACTGAGGTCACTGATAGAAACTGCATGACTCTAAAAAGTAACCTGCTATCAGGCTTTCATGAGTCATTTACTTATTTTTTGGTTATACTCTGAAATAATCAGTACTGTAAAATTCAGACTTCAAATATTCAGATGAAGAGAGCAGACTGAAAGGAGGAGGAAAATCTCAGTGAATGCAATGTAACCAATTACTCTTTTTAGTACTCTTCAGAAACACCATCAAATGATTAAAACTTGCTGTAGACTTTTATATAAAAGGTTTTTCTTTCATTTAACAAATGTGTGTCAAGTCTTACTATGTACCAAGAACTATTTCGGGTATATTTTCTTAAGGGAAGAAGGACTGTGGCCTTCATTAGACTCTTCAAGAAGTCCTCAACATAAAAAAAGTTAGTAACTGCCCAACAAGGTCTTTTTATAGGAAAAAAGGTGGGGGATGTGTAGGATGGGGACTTTTTTCCTAAGGAGAATGATGTCCCTTGGGAATAAAAGACATAATGGGATTTTTGCGGTTATAAAAGTAAGGGCTAAGAGAAATCACGCCTGTCACTATTTATATTTAGTGAATACCAAGAATACATTTTTTACTTTGAAATGTTTTTGATTCCACCCCCCTGCAAAATACTGTTATTTTTAAACTCCCATTTTCATCCTCTTACCAGTAAATGCTTTTGGAAAATTTAAAAATAGTTGATTATTGCTTCCAAAGGGTAAGTAAAGAAAAATGAATTCCACTCAGTTCAGTAAGTATTTACTATTTGCCTTCCCCGGGCCGGGCATACAAGTGTGAAATGCACGTGCATCAGGGACTACAGCTGATCCAGTGTCACCAGGGTGTGAGTTGGGGGATGGCATGAGATAAGGCTGGGGTGTGTTCAAGAGCCAAAATATAGGGGAATTTACACCCATTCTCACAGGCTTTGATTTTGAATTGTTGTGCAGGGAGTTATCCAAGGATTTGGGGCAAGGAAGTGATATACAGTAAGTTTTGCATTTTTAACTGCTTTATGAGGACTGGGACTGAACAGACAGACCACTTGGAAGCTACTGGAAAGTCTGGGTGAGGGATGATGAATTGAAACCTATTAGGGTGGGGGCAGTTGAGATGGACAAGAGGAGATATCAGGAAGGAATTAAGAAGATACAGATAGGATATGAGGAAGGAAGGAGTCTAGGGTGACTTTCAGGAGTCTGGCGGGAGTAATTAGGAAAATGGTAGTGCCATTAAGCAGATAGGAAATAGGAGGAATGCATGTAGGGGCAGGAAGAAAAAAGGAAGAGATCCAATTGGGCATGCTGAATTTGAGATATCAGAAATATGTCATCATTATGATATCCAGGGGGCAATCAGATGAGAAGAGATCAGGGCTAGGGATGCAGATCCAACTGTGTTCCGTTTCACAATTTTCTCAGGAGGATGGAAGCCTAGGTGAAAGAATGGGGGAAGTATCCAGGAAGGGGAGGCAGGCCCATCCTTAGGGTCCGCAGAAGAAAGGTCTAGGAAGTAACCCAAGAGGGTCCTCGAGAATACGAGGCCTGGCAAGAGGCACAAGATCTTCTCCTAATGACTTCTATTAGCACAGAACGCTCTCAGATAAAAAGACTTGAACCATAACATTTTTAAAAAATTCAAATGTTGCTGAAATGTGCTTTCAATGGTCAATTACAACCTCTAATTCCTTCTCCCCAGCTCTTATTTCACATTTCGGGAAATGCAGATGTGTTCATACCTTATTTCCTGCTCCTCCCACTCGCAGCACGTCATCGGGGTTCATGGCCGTGACACAGTCAGTCACCAACTTGTTGTTATGGGAGCGGGTCGTTGTGATGATGTGTTTCCCAGCAGGCACCTCTTTCAGCTGAAACCCAAAGGCACCTAAGCCTAAAACTCCCCAGATCGTCCTCCCCAACACAGCATCTGGTCCTGCCTATGTAAGTGAGTGAAACAACAGCAAAGTTTGTAAGCATCTGGAGAAAAATGTCAGCCATACATAGAATATCACTTTAGGTTAGCACCATGATTTTTTTTTTTTTAAATAAAAATATGACAATGTAATGTAATAAGGAACAAGAACAATATCATCCACCACGAAATTTTCCTGAGATAATCAACTGAGTATTCTCTTGTTGTTTGGGTTAATAACTGGGTTTGAAAGCTACTGAAGGGAACTTATGGTTATTCCTTAAAGTCCTCAGGAAAGGAAACATCATATTCTGATTCCCGTCTCTCTCTGAATCAGCCACTGATCTCATTATTGTTTTTGAAAACAGCTGTTTGCAAAAGGTACTGAAGTCCCCAGGAAATGAAACACCATGTATTGATTACTACTTTTCACTATCCAAGGAACAAGGATCTTGTTACTATGGGAACAGATAATGGCAATAATGTATTTTGCTGCCATAGAGACGGCAACTGAATAGGGTGATACTGAAGAGTAGCCATGGATAACGGGGTCGGGGTGAAAGATTTTACTAACAATTGTGGTGGTAAAAGGGCAATGACAATGCAACCTTAGCATCTGTATTTTCCTTTGCAGCGTTCAAAGAATTTTCCAAAACATTGTTATAACTCTACAGTTCATATAGAAAAACATAACCTGATGCATAAAATGATTAACACAGAGTCATCGAAACACCATTATATTAATATAGTAAACATATATTGTAGACATACAGACATATATTTTACTGAATACTAAGCAAGTACCAGGCATCATACTAAATGCCTTACATGTATTATCTCATTTAATCCCCAAATAACTCCATGAAGTACGTATTATCATCTTTGTTTTCCAGATGAGAAAAATGAGATTTGGAGTCATTGAAGTAATCTGCCCAAGGACTCCAGGAGGATCATAACCAAACTGAGGCTCATCTGCAGTCAAAGCCAATATTCTTCATCACTAAACTATACTGCCCCATTTTCCTTGTTAAAATGCTTTCAAACCGGGGCGCCTGGGTGGCCGAGTGGGTTAAGCATCCGCCTACGGCTCAGGTCATGATCCCAGGGTGCTGGGATCGAGCCCCACATTGGGCTCCCTGCTCCGTGGGGAGTCTGCTTCTCCCACTGCTCCTCCTTCCCACTTTTGTGCATTCACTCTGACATGCTCTCTCTCGTAAAAATAAATAAATAAAATATTTTAAAAAATAAAATGCTTTCAAACACATCATCTTATTTGCCCACTAACAGTACCCTGGCTGCTGCAGTAGTGAAATATGCTTATGTTGCAGGTTGGATTTCCTGGAAAGCAGACTCTGACATAGGGAGGGTGTTTATTATGGAGTACCCTTAGGAGGGAGGGAAGCACAAGTGGGCAGAGGGAGACACAGAGCTTCATGCAGATCCACCAACAGTCTCAGCTGGCCCAATGGGGAGCTCTGAAGCTAGAATGGCCCTTCAGGGTTATAAAAATCAGAAGGAAATACCAGGCACTTATACTCGTGCAATGACAGTCACTGGAAATGGACTGCCTTGAGAAAGGGCACACCACGGGGCCCTGCAGCTCTTTACAGGTGAGGCAATCCTTGAAGAGGCAGACAGCTGAAGGCTGTCTGCTCACAGCTCGCCCTGCAATGCGGCAACAGAGGAACCAAAGAACAAGCACTGGGCATTCAACATATGTTCATGTGCTTCCCGTGTTCACCATCAAGTCTACACTACAGGACAGTCTTAGAACCTGAAAAGTACAGACAGGCTCTGGTGACCATCGGGCTTTCTCTTGATTGCTGAGATACAGGTCATGCTTTCAAGGAACCTATTTATTAATTCAGTTCTCCAGTTATTCTGAAAAGGAAAGGAAAGCATACTAAAGAGTGGACACAGGTATTCTGGTTCCTAAGATGTCATAGTCCCTCCGTAAGTGAGTATGTAGACAAAGAGGATGTGACCAGGGGATTTGGCACCATGGTGAGGGAAATGCAACCCTATAAGGCCGCCAGCCAGCCTTCTGCTGTGCTCCTCATCTCTCTGCCTCTCTCCTTCAGAGCACCACACCAACTTTCTCGGGGGTGATAAATGCTAACACTGTCATCTTATTTCATAATGGTTAATTACAATTCATAGTGGTTAAGAAGCTATCTCCAACATATAGACAGATTAGGTTTCCTTGCACTAAGCCACACTGTTTCTTTTAAGTGCCTACCAGCTTCAATATCTGTTAGAATACTAAAGTTTGAATCGTTAGAAGTCTTTCATCTGGCTCAAGAAAGCACTATAGAGTATTTGCTAAGGGTCTGGACCTGGGCTTCTTTCTTTCCTTTTTTTTTTTAAAGATTTTATTTATTCATTTATTCAGAGAGAGAGAAAGCGAGCAAGTGCAGGGGAGTGGCAGAGGGAGAGGGAGAGAAAGAATCCCAAGCAGACTCTGCACTGAGTGCAGAGCCGACTTGGGGCTCAATCTCAGGACCCCGAGATCATGACCTGAGCTGAAATCAAGAGTCAGACACTTAATCCACTGAGCCACCCAGGCACCCCTGGACCTGGGTTTCAATCTCCAGATCTGTCAATGACAAACTGAGTGGTCTGGCAGCAAGTTACTTGCCTCCGTTTCCTCTTCTTTAAAACAGGAACAAAGTTTCCTTAAAGGACTGTGGTGTGTATTAAATGAGATAATGCATGTGAATCCCTTGAGTCTGGCAGCACACAGTAGCTCATGACAAATTGTAGCTACTATTATTATACCGATGATTACTTAAAATTGAATCTCCAGCCTTGAATACCATCAACAGAACTGGGCAACTTTTCCACTTGTCGCAACAAATTTTAAGGCATAAAAGAGTAGAGGACGAGAGGAAAAAGAGAGTGCAGAGGAACTGTGGGCAAGGGAGAGGCAGCAATGGGAGAAGCAAACAGGAGGAAGTGAGCTGGGACATGGGATGGACAATGGCCACCCAGGGTACCACAAGTCACCTGCCTCTTTTCTACCTACTAGTGGGGCCAAAACCCTAGCTATTTTTCTCACCTTTGCTTCATTCCTGTGTTCCCTTAACTTCTGCTTTTCATTGTTCTGTGGAAAATGAATACGATGTTTCTAATCTCAGAAAGAAGTGATGGAAAGTATTAATAACCCCTAAGCACTGTGATCTGATGAAAAGTGCCATGCATTACAACATTATCTATGAGCTAAATGCTCCTCTTTTAAGTAATAGTATTAACTTACTTTAAAGTTTACATAAAAACCACAAACTTGTGTCTGCATATAATGCTATATAAATGTTAAAGTCATATTAAAAGAATTCACGACACTTAAGCAATTCAATATGGGAGACTTTCCTAATAATGCACTATTTTTGCTAAATGATTTCAAGAAGCACAGGATTATAAATAAAAAATTATAATCGTACACATGAAAAACAAATTTATCTTAGAAACAGAGATTAAGGGCGCCTGGGTGGCTCGGTCACTGGGCATCTGCCTTTGGCTCGGGTCATGATCCCAGGGTCCTGGGATCGAGCCCCGCATCGGGCTCCCTGCTCAGCGGGAAGCCTGCTTTTCCCTCTCCCACTCCCCCTGCTTGTGTTCCCTCTCTTGCTCTCTTTCTGTCAAATAAATAAATAAATAAATAAAATCTTTAAAAAAAAAAAAAAGAAAAGCAGAGATTAATCCTGCTCTTAACTCAAATTAGAAATTCAGTAGTAATAGTCCCCACTCTGGTTACTTTGATTCTCCAAAGTTCTATCAAGATCACACTAATGTAAATACCTCAAAAATTTTACTGCAACAATTTCCTTTAACATTTAATGCGATTTCATGGTATATTTCTGCTTTGGAATTACATTAGTCTCTTGCTTCTAAGGAAGACAGTTTGTTTGGAGTATAATAGAAAGTCAGAGCAGATTAGAGAGAGAAAATAATTAGAACTGAGTGCAAGAGCATATCCAGTTCTGTTATCAATGCTGACTGCAATTTAGGCGCTATGTAGTATTACCTGGAAGACAACATGGCTAGCATCTTTTCTTGGTTGAAATGGTTCATTTCTTCAATATGCTCCAAGAACCACCGGCAAATCAGGTGTCTCAATGACCAAGCTAATCAAGAACCATGTCAGTAATTCCCAAACTTCTGCATTTGAATCATGAGGCATACATAAAATATATATACATATATATACACATATAATACATACGGCGTGTCTGCGTACACACAGATACATACATATACATTCCTGGTATCAATGCCCTGAGAGGTTCTGATTCAACAGGTCTGGGGTACGATCTGGGAAGCTGTATTTTGTAGACCTCCCCAGTAATTGTACGGGCAATGAAGTGTAAACCACTGAGTTAGATAACATCAGGAATCATATAACACTCTACTTACTTATCTAATGAAATATTTTTGTATCATTTATAGTAATACCTGGTAGTTGTAATATGGCTGGTTAATAACTCCTGCTATGGCTTTTCCTTCATAAGCAATTCCAATAAGGACTGTCACATTGTCAAGAAGACCTGTGAAGAAGAAATGAGTATCAAGAAGATCAATGATATAACTTGCTCATATTATGACTTATCATCGGCACATCAATTGCTCCAAGCTATTTTTGGAATAAAGGTAAGAAATCTGTAATGATTCATCCACGATCAGTCCTACTTCTGACAAAATGCACAAATTATAAGAGATGGCTGGCCAGAGACAGAAGTAGGATCTTTGGCCACTTAACTGGATCGACAGACACTGGTTGAATAAGCCAGCCATGACTCTGCAGCCATTGCTAGATTCCTGGGCACCTCCACCACCTTCCATGTCACTGCTGCCTGCTGGATCACTCTCTACTCCAGGATTATTGTCTAGACCTGCACTGCAAGTCTCTAAGGTAAGGTTTCTCAAAGTGCAGTCTACGGATTATCAAGCAGCATCGGAATTAACTGGCATAATTTTTTTTAAAGTAGGCTCCACACCCAACATGGGGCTCAAACTCACGACCCTGAGATTGAGAGTTCCATGCTCTACTGACTGAGCCAACCAGGCGCCCCTGAACTGGCATAATGTTAGTATTGATTCTCAGGGTCCTTCCCAGAACCAGTGAATCAAAATCTCTGGAGGTGGGGGTCAAGAGCTAAACAATCTATCTGGGTGCTCTTATACATACTAGGCTGTCTAGAGCTTCCCTATTTCTTAATGGATTATAGTGATATTTTACTGCATACACATACATATACATACACGTGCATATATACTGTGTGACTGACTCATTACAGATATGTCTCACCCAAGTAGAGTTTTTTCTAATGATTACGAGAAATCTTATTTTTAAGTCATGAAGCTGAGAACCAATATAAGAAAACCTATGTAGATCTCGGTTTCGAAAATAAAACTCTAAGCTTATATATGCTCTGCTCCTAAAACCTAAAACTCTGGCTCTGAGCCTGGTCTTTTTACTTTAATGCTGCCAATTTTATTTTAATGTGTTGCTTTCTAATTTTTCTCATCTTAGGCAATTTCAGAAAGGAGAAATATTGTACCGTGTTCCCAAACTCATCTTTAAAGGTGAAGCTGTGAGTGAGAAAGCAGCTCACAGATGGCGAGGGCGGGGGGCGCGGGGGGGGGGGGGGGATCGGGGGAGGGGGAGAGCAAGGGAGGGGGTGGACCTGGCAGGGGAGGGCATGGTAGTAGAGCACAGCTGGGCTCTTCCTTGTTCTCTCCCCCAGTAGAGCTGGGGGTTCAGTGTAGTCCCTTTGGTAACCCTGGCGTTGTGTTAGTTATTCCCACCTGCAGGACATTAGAATCACGGCACTGGTAGAGGGTCACAGGGTGGTATTTAAAGGGACTGAATTTTCTCCCTCTCTGTCTTGACAATCGCTGATATACAATAATAGCGAGGATGAGCACAAATACAGCTTCAGGGCATAAACATAAAATATGATACTGGGTTGTCATGCAGCAGATGAAATATTAAGTGTTTCCAACTAAATATCATATACTAGACCTATTGCTATCAAAAACAAATACCAAAGAGATACCAACCTTCAGTATATTCCTTGGTACCATCCAGAGGATCAACCCAGACCACAAGCTAAAAAAAGGGAAATATCCAAATTAAGCATACGACATTTAAAAAATAGGTTTAAGTAGATTAAAAACACCTTTTTTTCATTTTTGAAGTTATATTTTGAATTGCTTAAGCTAATATCAGTTTTGTGATAGTAAAAAACCTTATTGTTTTGTAATCATGGGAAAAGTCCATTTAAATTAGAGAAAAGTCTGATCTAAGAATTTTAAATAGGAAATGCTTCACTCATCCATTTACTGTCACCTGAACACTAAACACAATGCTATGAACACACTGAGGTCTAGGTGGTGGTACAGGGAAAACTTTAAAGTGGCACCAAAAATGTTTTAAACAGTGTGTGGCTGCTACTCACTCTGACATATAAATGCTGATTTAAAAAAAAATAATGACAGTCTAATTTTAACTTAAGGACACCGTTTATATCCAGCCAAGAAAAATGAACGGTTTATAAATTGACAGTAGACAGAAAAAGAAATCCCTTCTACTTAGGACTTCAACATGATTCAGGATATGCAGACCCACCAGAATTACAATGCTAGGCATGAATCTGTGAATGAGGCTCACTTCTCCCAGAAGACACCACGTCTCACTGTCCTTGTGTCCTCCCTCCCTCAGAGCAAAGCACCTGACTCAGAGTAGGTACTGATGAATGTGTGTTAAATCAATCAAACCTCAACAACTAAAGAATTAGGATAGTTATCTGAAGCTACAGATTTATTTTTTTTTTTTTTTAAAGATTTTATTTATTTGACAGAGAGAGACACAGCGAGAGAGGGAACACAAGCAGGGGGAGTGGGAGAGGGAGAAGCAGGCTTCCCGCTGAGCAGGGAGCCTGATGAGGGGCTCGATCCCAGGACTCTGGGATCATGACCTGAGCCGAAGGCAGATGCTTAACGTCTGAGCCACCCAGGCGCCCCTGAAGCTACAGATTTAAACAACGTTATAAAGTAAGCGAGGTGAGTTTTATAGCCTTCCAAACATAAGGCAGCGACCTATCTCACTGCCTTCCAGCCTCAATTACCAACGAAAAGTTTTACGACCAAACCTACTAACAAATTAGGTGTTCTCCCTAGAAGTATTTTCAGTAATAGTTTTAGAGTAGAGAAGAAACCGATAGGATGAGGAACAGAACCCTAAATTAACAGGTCACACATTCCCATATGGTCGCCTGACACTTCTGTGCTGGCCCTGAAAGATTTCAAGTTCCTAGGGGCCCCTATTTTATGTCTACCAGCTTTTCAACCTTACAGGTAAATTTTATTTACTAGAGCACAAACATGAAGGCTAACAAAGACTTAAGTAATCATATGGCTCATACATCCTCTTCTTTAATAGCACTGTACTGGGATGGGCACGGCTGCTGCAGTATTTCCTCCCACTGACCATCTTCAATGAGCTCTTGGTCCACTTCTTCAAAAGGCAGATCCTAAAGCAAATAATGCTGATGGTTACTAAAGTTGTTTGGCATTCACAGAGCACCCTTTGTCTTAGTTACAGAAGAAATGCAACATCAGAGTTCACTAGGCCTTCCTGTTTCCCATTTATGTTAAGAGCTTAACCTGAGTCAAAAAATAAAGCACACTGACTAAAATTGCAAAAATGACCACACATGGTCCATCAAAGTTGACTACAAAAAAAAATTCCATCTTCATTATCCCGAACAGTTTTTCTAAAAAAATCTTAAGTGTTACAAACTTATTTAAATAAGTGGCTCTGCAGATGTCCATCGGCAGATGAATGGATAAAAAAGATGTAGTATATACATATAATGGAATATTACTCAGTCATCAAAAAGAATGAAATCTCCCCATTTGTAATGATGTGGATGGAACTAGAGGGTATTATGCAAAGCAAAATAAGTCAATCAGAGAAAGACACTTATCATATGATCTCACTGATATGTGGAATTTAAGAAACAAAACAGGATAATAGGGGAAGGGAGGGAAAAATAAAACAAGATGAAATCAGAGAGGGAGCAAACCATAAGAGACTCTTAATCATAGGAAACAACCTGAGGGTTGCTGGAGGGGAGGGAGTGGGGGGATGGGGTAACTGGGTGATGGACATTACGGAGGGTATGTGATGTAATGAACACAGGTTATTAATAAGACTGATGAATTACTGAACTCTACCTCTGAAATTAATAATATATTATATGTTAATTGAATTTAAATTAAAAAATAATCAAAAACAAAAACAAACAAACAAAAATTAAAAGAGTTCTGATTTCACTCTAGTTTCCATAAGGAACACTTAAATGGCTTTAAATGCCTAACCCGCCCTCAACAGGATTCAGTGTGTAATAATTCAAAATGAATTAATCATTAAAAACCTGTCTGTAAGCATAAGATTCCTGCCCCTTATTATCCTAAGCCCTTAATAAACACACTCTCAAAAATCAAAATAAATAAATAAATAAATAAATAAATAAGTGGTTCTGACATGAGAGACTTCTCTCTCAATTACATGAGATGTGAATTCCTTCACTTTCAGTGTTATAGTCTTTGGACAAGTGTGCAAGGAAGCCTAATTAAAAAAAAAAAAAAACCCAGAAACAACAAAATCCATTTTATTCCAAAGTTCTAGAACTCTGCCCATCTCATAGTTTGCATGCTGATTATTACAACAGGAACCCTATGTTCTGTGGTCAAGAATTGAGACATCTGCCTAGAAATGGACTAAAATATTTTATAATCAGACATTTCCTTCAAGTCCAAGGAATAGGCTAATTATTTTGGTGTTAAAACACCAGATGTAACACTTGAGATAGTAACAGTAATATGGAAGTCATTAAAGTGGCAATTATAAATCCATATGGTAAACAGCTCCCATTAAAAAAATAGTGCATCCCTGACAAGTCTTACCTCTTCCCCTATGATTGTGAGCTTGGGGAATTTCCGTGCCAATGAAGAGCATATGCTCATTTGTGCCAATCGGTCAGCTTTGGTCTGCAGGTCTGTTGCACAGGTCTGCAACAAAGAATGTAAATTTTAGCAGAACTAATCTGAAATCAGTTGTTCTCTGATTCCTAATGCATGAGTGTCTATGTCATTTAAGTTGCACTGTCTGTTTTTAGATTCGTGGAACTTAACACCAAATGAGTCAACTAGTTTCCTGGCTTGGTTTATCTCATGGGATTTATAGTGGTTAAAGTTTGGAAAGGAGCTTTCTAGGTAATAGATTATTAGAACACTTTCTCCCCCATTTGAGAAATCCCCTTCATAAGATCTCTAGATCAATCTTTTGCTTAAAAAGATGAAGAGATAGGAAATTCATAACTTTTCAAGGCAGTCAAAGCTAAAAACTATTTTTAATTGTTTGAAAGGTATTCCCAATTTGGATCCTTCTATAACTTCTACTCACTAGTCTTCTACTAATCTACTTAACATATACTTTCCTAATAATTCAACAGGTCCTCAGGATGATAGAAAGAATTCCTATTTCTAAAATATAAAAACTATGAAAATGAACAGCAATAACATTTGATATATAGCATTCTCACTCAATCCCTACGTCAGATAGTCATTCCAGTAAAAGACAGTGGAAAATCTTGCAAATGACAGTCACAACCTCTTTTGTTAGTCTGCTTTCACAGAATTATGACATGCTGCAATTTATATACGCCTGGTTAGGTAGAGTTACAGAATGTATTACTTTTAGTAGTAAAAATTTTATAATACTTTTTAATGAAACAAGGAACGATCATGAAAATCAAAGACTTTTATGTTACGCTGAAGTCTGCTAGTTACCTACATGCAAAGTACTAGTCTGCTGGAATTTAGGGCCACAAAGACAGAGATTTTTGTTTTATTTCCTAAAGAATTGTGTCTGGCACACCACAGGTACTCTAGAAATACCTGCTGAAACTTCTTAAAAGAATTGTTAAATCTGAAGATGACTTCTGTGTCAATCAAGTCTAGAGACTACTCTCCAGAGAGAAGCAGACACATTGACAGCCATTACGTATATGAGGAAAGCTATCCCAATTCTTTTCTTGTCCAGACATAGCGCCAGACTGAAACTGAATCTCTGAATCCTTTATGTGACAAATTTAATTCTGCCCTGCCTCTTTTAAAATGAGGTGTCAACAAAGTGCCTGACCAATAGAGAGGACAGGGAGATTGTTACCTTTTTTATTATCTATTAGCTAGAAGTGCCTGATACAGAGGACAGGGTGATAATTACCTTTTTTATAATCTATTACCTAGAAGTGCCTGACCATACAGAGGACAGGGAGATCGTTACCTTTTTCATTATCTATTACCTAGAAGTGCCTGACCATACAGAGGACAGGGAGATCGTTACCTTTTTCATTATCTATTACCTAGAAGTGCCTGACCATACAGAGGACAGGGAGATCGTTACCTTTTTCATTATCTATTACCTAGAAGTGCCTGACCATACAGAGGACAGGGAGATCGTTACCTTTTTCATTATCTATTACCTAGAAGTGCCTGACCATACAGAGGACAGGGAGATCGTTACCTTTTTCTTTATCTATTACCTAGAAGTGCCTGACCATACAGAGGACTGGGAGATCTTTACCTTTTTCATTATCTATTACCTAGAAGTGCCTGACCATACAGAGGACAGGGAGATCGTTACCTTTTTCATTATCTATTACCTAGAAGTGCCTGACCATACAGAGGACAGGGAGATCGTTACCTTTTTCATTATCTATTACCTAGAAGTGCCTGACCACACAGAGGACAGGGAGATCGTTACCTTTTTTATTATCTATTACCTAGAAGTGCCTGACCATACAGAGGACTGGGAGATCTTTACCTTTTTCATTATCTATTACCTAGAAGTGCCTGATCATACAGAGGACAGGGAGATCTTTACCTTTTTCATTATCTATTACCTAGAAGTGCCTGACCACACAGAGGACAGGGAGATCGTTACCTTTTTCATTATCTATTACCTAGAAGTGCCTGACCATACAGAGGACAGGGAGATCGTTACCTTTTTCTTTATCTATTACCTAGAAGTGCCTGACCATACAGAGGACAGGGAGATCGTTACCTTTTTCATTATCTATTACCTAGAAGTGCCTGACCATACAGAGGACTGGGAGATCGTTACCTTTTTCATTATCTATTACCTAGAAGTGCCTGACCATACAGAGGACAGGGAGATCGTTACCTTTTTCATTATCTATTACCTAGAAGTGCCTGACCATACAGAGGACTGGGAGATCTTTACCTTTTTCATTATCTATTACCTAGAAGTGCCTGACCACACAGAGGACAGGGAGATCGTTACCTTTTTCATTATCTATTACCTAGAAGTGCCTGACCATACAGAGGACAGGGAGATCGTTACCTTTTTCATTATCTATTACCTAGAAGTGCCTGACCATACAGAGGACTGGGAGATCTTTACCTTTTTCATTATCTATTACCTAGAAGTGCCTGACCATACAGAGGACAGGGAGATCGTTACCTTTTTCATTATCTATTACCTAGAAGTGCCTGACCACACAGAGGACAGGGAGATCGTTACCTTTTTTATAGTCTATTACCTAGAAGTGCCTGACCATACAGAGGACAGGGAGATCGTTACCTTTTTCATTATCTATTACCTAGAAGTGCCTGACCATACAGAGGACTGGGAGATCTTTACCTTTTTCATTATCTATTACCTAGAAGTGCCTGACCATACAGAGGACTGGGAGATCTTTACCTTTTTCATTATCTATTACCTAGAAGTGCCTGACCATACAGAGGACAGGGAGATCGTTACCTTTTTCATTATCTATTACCTAGAAGTGCCTGACCACACAGAGGACAGGGTGATCATTACCTTTTTTATCATCTATTACCTAGAAGTATGTGACAGGTACAGAGGACAGGGAGATTATTGCCAGTACAAAGGACAGGGAGATTATTACTACAAGTGTCTGACCAATACAGAGGACAGGGAGATTATTACTGTTTTTCCATTACCCCTTAGCTATAGGCTCCTGTTGGAGCACTCTGTCAGCTTCAGAGGGGTATTGATAAATTAATAGATTGACCAGTTCCTTCTTCTGGGTCCAATTACAAGAGTTGATGACCAGCTATCCTCCAAGCCAGGGAAAGCCAAATCCTAGAGTCCCACTGCTTAAAGCAGTTCATCTCAAAAATGGTGCATAAGAGGGGCGCCTGGGTGGCTCAGTCGTTAGGCATCTGCCTTCGGCTCAGGTCATGATCCCAGGGTCCGGGATCAAGCCCCACATCAGGATCCCTGCTCAGCGGGAAGCCTGCTTCTCCCTCTCCCACTCCCCCTGCTTGTGCTCCCTCTCTCGCTGTGTCTCTGTCAAATAAATAAATAAAAAATCTTTAAAAAAAAAAAAAGGCCATAAGATTAGTAGCCTTCTGAAAGTCGCTGAATTACATTGTTGGTTTATCACTGAGCACGTACGTTGTCAACTAAAACCTCTTTTTTAAACAAATATAAATCAGATTTACTTCTTATAACTTGAACACAAATATTTTGGGAACTTATAATTATTCCTGATATAATATCCTGTTGGATTTGGCCCTCTTTTCTTAGTGTTTGTAACTTTTTGAGCACTTTTTCTGTGATCCAATATATTAACTACTGTTTCCAGGTTCATTTTATTGATAAATTTGATAAGTATGATCTCTATATCCTCCCGTTCCACAACATTTTTGAGACGATACATTCAATGAATTTTTAAAACTGTATTTAAGTTAAAGGTTAAAGAGAAAAGGACAGAGTTGGAAGCAGAGTCCTATGATCTGTCATCAATGATCTTTTCTTGGTTGATGTGAATCGTGAATTAAAATGTTTGGGTAACATTGTTCATCCACTTATGAATATACCTAACAGTGGTTCAAGATGGGGGATGGGAGGGGTGCCTGGGTGGCTCAGTTGGTTAAGCAACTGCCTTCGGCTCAGGTCATGATCCTGGAGTCCCGGGATCGAGTCCCGCGTCGGGCTCCCTGCTCAGCAGGGAGTCTGCTTCTCTCTCTGACCCTCCCCCCTCTCATGCTCTCTCTCTCTCTATCTCATTCTCTCTCTCAAATAAATAAATAAAATCTTAAAAAAAAAAAAAGATGGGGGATGGGAGATGTCATGTCCATATTTATCAATAGCTTGAATTTTTTTTTGACAATGAAAAATGAAAATTTTTTTTCTGAAATCAAGATATATTGTATCTACTTCCTATACTATTAAGCCCATAAATATATCAAAATTAGAAATGAGTTTTACTTAACTTGTTCTTGTGATTTTCATTCTATTTTTTTTAAGTTTTATTTATTTAAGTAATGTCTACACCCAGTGTGGGGCTTGAACTCATGACCCTGAGATCAAGAGTTGGTGCTCTTCTGAGTCAGCCAGGCACACCCCCTGATTTTTATTCTTATTTTTTTTTCTAGTTGGGGGAGGCGGGGGTAGGGGCAAAGGGAGAGGGAGAGAATCCGAAGCAGGCTCCACACCCAGCGCAGAGCCTGATGCGGGACTCGATCTCACGACCCTGAGGTCATGATCTGAGCTGAAATCAAGAGTCGGATGCTTAACTGACTAAACCACCCAGGCACCCCTATTCTTAATTTTTAAAAGCACTTACGTTAAATGTCCTATAATTAGCTCATCTGAACTTATTACTAAGTTGTTTTTTACTCATTTTTGGTCCTCATTTTTTTCTGCTGACAGCCTTAGATAGATGCCTGACTTAACTACAACTCTATTTATAAACCATTATAATGTTAATAGTTAATTATACCCTGTAATTTTCTCACTTGGGCAAAATTATAATACAATCTTCTTTAAATGTTATGATAAAAAGTCAATATATGGAAACTTACATTTAAAAATTGCAACGTGAAATGATAACCAAATTGTGTAGAATAAATTATATTTTAAACTAGAACACATGCGTAGTAGGATTTTCTTTTAAGAATCAACTATCACTAGGGACACCTGGCTGGCTCAGTCAGTAGAACATGCATGCAACTCCTGATTTCACCATTGTGAGCTCAAGCCCCATGCTGGGTGTAGAGCTTACCCAAAAAACAAAAACGAAAAGAATCAACTATCATGATAAACTATCTTTCTGATAATTTACCTAAGTTTTTTTTTTTTTTTTACCTAAGTTTTTAATTATCATTCTAGGGGGAAAATAAAACAACAACCTTGTCTTGTGTTTCTTTCCCATGAAGAAGAGAAAAGTTTAAAGCTCTGACTATAAGGAATACTTATTTATATGCCAGATTTTACCAACATGTCAAGTTCACGAAGGACTCAATGACCTGTAAGAGACTACTTTAGGATATGCAGCTTGGTTATGGTGCTCTGGGGCTGGACAGCAGTCAGAAGGCCTAACCATAAAAGTTTTGGTTGCAGGAAGTCTGGAATCATTTTCAAAGCAGAAATGGAGCCTATTTGTACTAAGGGTCTAGCAATGTCCATAGGTGAGACATTAATTATTTCAACTATTGAAGTGTGTCCAGATTATTATATCCTTAGGTAAAACGTGAAGGAACAAAAATAAAGTTGGTATGAAATGAGATGAGACTTTCAGTACCTTCTCCACAATACCCAGGTCTCCTTCAGCAATAACACGTCTGACTATGGTTCCTGCCTTTTGAGCAATAGAATATGCTGAGGCTACAAGCCTCATCAACACGGTGTGACTGGAAGCCATGATAAGCCCTAAGGGGAAATTAAGAGAAACATTGTTACTTTCAAAGCCAACTACTGGTTTCAGTCACTTGAATTCAATTCAACACATATTTACTGAGTAACTGTATAGATCCTTTAATAAACTTTTGCTAAGAGACTTGGAAAAACCTCCATTTCAGCATTAACTCTCTCAATAAATTTTATAGTATTCATTCTTTCTGCAGATGCGACATTTTGAAGCACGGGGAAAACTGGCGCAGGCCTATGAGCACATGAAAAGGTTTTATGTATGAGGTATACGTGTATATGTGCAAAGGCTGTGGAAATTCCATCAGGGGCTAAAAATGTAAGATATAACATCTGCCATGGATGAGCTAGTGTTTTGGCGGATTGGGGGTAAAATATTGTAACCTGAAGTCTGTAACATAAAACTGGTAAGAGCCAAGAGAGGTATGAATAACATAAGGGATGGGGGTGTATGTACAGAGTAATTAAAAAAAGGAGGGGTTGCATGGGATTACAATTAGTTTCTAAAAACCAATGAATGTTCCATTAGAGATTAAATAAAATTTAATCTGCTGGCTATTTACTACCATCATCATCAGTTGCCAAATAAAGAGAATACGCAACACACCTAATTGGGGTGAAGACCAATCATCTGGACAAGTAATGAGTGTCAGAATAGCCCCTGGCCCAGTGGAAAATATGGGAAAAAGAGCCTTCAGCATAAAGTATATTCCTCTTTGAAAATACAAATTCAAACCCTGCAATTTTAGTGACTGTTCCGAGGCTGGGATGTACCACCCAAACTCCCTTCAGGGCTGAAGAACATTTCCCCAGCTGCTTGGAGTGCCACGAACAGATGGCTTTTAGCTGCCACCTTTCTTTGGGAATTTATCTGCTGAGAAGAGTCACTGCACCTGCAATGGGTCAACAGATGGGATGGGTTTAAAGGCCACTCCACACTCCAACAGGGCTGCCACCCCAACTCTTCTGGGTCACCGTAGCTTCCGAATGCCCAGCTCGGTTGGCTGACTGAGGCCTTCGCTGAGACTGCATCGCGCCCAACTCGCCACTCCCCAAGGCATCACTACCTTCTTCACACTTCCCACAAGTGATCCCAAGAACACTCCCTAACAAACCTCTTGGACTTTTTCTCTGTCTCAGAGTGCTCACAGGGAACCAACTGATGACAAAAACTCTCAGCCCTCCAATTGAATCTGGTCAGCATTATTTCAACTCAACAAAGGAACACAATACAGAACAGAAGGGACATTACGAACCTCAATTCAGCAAGTCATCATTCTACCGCCAATTTCTTTTTTTTTCCTACTGCCAATTTCTGACTGCATATTTGATCTGATGTGCCTTTTAAGCTCTTTACATCTTTTTTCTCTCATCCGAATTCTAGTCACAGGGATTATGAACATTAATTGAGACAATAAACAAGTGAAGTGTTTGAAACCCTTCAGAAGGAGAATTGAATTGTGGCCAGTAGTTGTCCGGAATTAAGATGAAAATAAAATGAATTCTTATGTACTTAAATTCTCTTTATCTTATTACATCATAATCCGGCTAGATTCATTTTATTGGCAGGCTAGGTAAAAAAACTGCTTATGAAAATTACTAACACTCAAATAGAAAACAGGAGAAATAATTGAGCAAACATTCTGTTGACCTTACCTCTACTTCCTTATTATCCTTGATCAGCTACATATCTGATTTATTCCACAGTGGAAAAGGTAGTCTTCAGGCAACTAATCATGTACTACCCAAATGCCTTAACTACTGAGGATATTTTAGTATGTGTTGGAATGCTCATTCAGTCCCCAAGTTATATAAAATGTCCTTGGTGAAAGGCAGATCATTTTCCCTCACTGTATGGTAGTGTTGTACCTTTTCACAGACATCACTTATATTTGAGCCAATTAAGCAATCATTCCAGGCTTGTCAGGCTTCGTATATGACTAAACCACTTTCTTTTATGTTTGCCACATCCACAGTATTTTCTTATAAAGACAACCTTTTAGGCTTGTTCTACTACATTCCTCATAAAATGCGTACTATATGAACTGCCATTTAAAGCTAACACCAGTTTCATAAGAATGTAACAGGTTTGAGGTAAAGCACAACAGTGATTTTTAAAGAGGTCCCGCAAATCACTTTTAGCTGGCAAATAAAATATTCCTACCAATTTCTCTGAAATACTTCGGTCCAAACATACTTAGTAATGAAATATTATCATCCCCTTGTCTAATATTTTTCTTACATATTTTTTCAACAAATGAATACAATTTTGGCCCTTAATAAAGAAAATGAATCTAATCATATTATCAAAACACACCTGGAAAAGAGGTTCCTGTTAGCCTTTTTAATTGTGCCCCCTCCCAGAACCCAAGTGAGAATCACCTTGTTGACGGTACTGATGGGGAACCCGTGAGGCCGCCGCCGCCGCCGCCGCCACCAAAGAGCCACCTGCAAGTTGCTAACTTCCGTTTAGCAGCTCAGGTTATATACATGTACTTCCTTCTCTACCAGGTTTACATCTTCTGGGTCCTAAAGCACCGCCCTCTGAGAACACAGCTTCCTGACAGCTTACTCAAAAACAGGATAAGGCAGCCAAAGTCACAGGCACGGGAGCCAACCGCCAGCGATCAAACCCTGGCTCTGGTATATGTTAGCCATGTGAACTTGGGAAAGCCACTTAAATTCTCTGTGCCTCAATCTGTAAAATGGAGCTAATAATAGTATCTATAGCATGGGGTTGTTGTAATTATTAAATGAGCAATGCAAGTAAAGGACTTGTAACAGTCCCTGGCACAAGGTAAGCACTAAATCACACTGGCTAACCATTACTGTGATATCTGTCCTCATTACTGGCTGTCCTGCAGAGGCAGCAGGGTAGTGTTCCGGGCAAAAAAATTCCTATGGGCTTCTGCAACTTTATTTTGACCCTGAGGATGTAATATGATAACCAATACAACCCAGAATCACATTACAGATTCTTTTTCATAACATTCAGAGCTTGAGGCTTAAAGTAGTACGAGAAAAGATTGTATGCCACTTACGGCTATCAACCTAACATCCCATCCTTTAAGAAATCTTTACAGTAGCCAATAGGGCTAGTTCTGAAGGATTAAAAACAGGAATCAAATGATCCATTTCCTTTGACAGCCTGGGAAAGGTAATTTGAATTCAATATAAAGATGGTGAGCACATGAGGATTAGGATCTAAAAAGGAATGATGTGGGTGCCTGGGTGGCTCAGTCAGTTAAGTGTCTGCCTTTGGCTCAGGTCATGATCCCAGGGTCCTGGGATCGAGCCCCACATTGGGCTTCCTGCTCAGAGGGAGCCTGCTTCTCCCTCTCCCTCTCCCTGACCCTGTTTGTTCTCTGTCTCTTTCTCAGACTCTCTCTCAAATGAATAAATAAAATCTTTTAAAAATGAATGACTGAGTTCCCAGTCAAAATACAAAGATTATATCTTTTGAAACCTAATCAAGTGATGCTAAGGTTCAAGGTCATCTGGAAAAATAAAAATATGAGCATAACAGAGCAAATTCTGAAAAAGAACAATGAGCCAAGATACTCTCCTTACCAGTTATCAAAATATGATATAAAACTATAGTAATTATACAGTTTAGTCCTGGGCAGAATTAATCCCAGAAGTAGATCCAAATACACTAAGGTGGTATTTCAAATCACAAGGGAAAGTTAATTGTGCAAAAATGGTGGGAACAGTTGCCAATCTTTTTAAAAAAATGTTGGAAACTTTTTGCATTCTTTGTATCAATTACATCCCAGATCAATGCATGATTTTAGAAGTAAAGAAAGAAACCATAAAAGCATGAGAACAAAACTGTGTGAAATATTTTGTAGATCTGGTAAAGGACTTTTAAACATGAGAAAAACTAAGAATCTATAAAAGAATATATTGACAGATTTGACTGAATAAAAATTAAGATATCTATGTAATCAAATTACCACAAGCAAAGCAGATGACTGACAAAATGAGAAAAAAAATTTGTATCATGTACTAGACATCTGAGTTAATTTTGGTTATGTAAAGGGTTTTTACATTAATATGTTAAAGATGAATAATCTAGTAGAAAAATGAGCAAAGGACACAAATAGGTTATTCGTATTAAAAGAAAAACAATGGCCATTAATTACATGAAATGCTCAACTTCATTAATTATGAAAGAAATGCAAATTAAAACAGCAAAAGATGATTGTTCATGTGTAAGACTGGCATAGATAAAAACGCCCAGTGTTGGCTAGCCTGTGAGGGAACATCCTCCTGGGCACTGTGAGCAAGGATGCAAAGTGGCTAAAACCTCTTAGGATGATTTTGAAAAGCTTACTGAAAGTAAAATGTACACATCTTTGGAACTAGCAATTATATTTTCAGGGAAACCTGAATAAAGCAAGCAAGCCTACAAGTATGTAGGAGAGATAGTAGGAAGAATGTGTGCTATTTGAACGAAATTTAATTTCAGACATAAGGCAGTCTCTAAATTTGAGCGCACTAACGAACCCACTGTCTAGGTTTGCCTTGTTAATTCTACAATAAATAGCAATGAAAAGACCCTGGAGGACGAAAATAAACGCACCGATCAACAATTAAATTGCTGACACTCAAGAATCCAGGTCCGAAATTGGAATATCTAGAGAGTCAATCTGACTCATGCAAACTTTTTTCTTTTTTAAACATAAATCCCTGTAATCTCCTTGTATCTGTGCAAAGGGGTGGAGTTAGGGGACCAATAAATGAGTCAGATCTGCCCAAGGTCTTGCCCTGACTCGCAGGGTAGAAACTTACTGTGACAAGCCTGGAACAAAGCTAGACGAAAGACACTTGAAGGGTAACAACAACAACAGAAAGCTATCATGCAACAGGTCTCTCGTTGGGTCCAGTACCTGGCCGCCTTCCCGTCAATAGGTCGAACGTTGGTGGATGTAGGACAAACCCACCGCAGCTACTGAGCATGCGGAAAATTCAGCGCAGGCGCAGAACAGCTACTCCCACGACTGCCGGGGACTCCCGACCCGCCAGAAAACTCCATTTCTCCGTGTTTTCCCCTGAACTCTCCGGCCGTGTGTGTCGCCTACTGTAATCGGGAGAGGTGTGCCTACTTTTAAAAGATTCATTGTGGTTTCAGGGGTCTTCCAGTCCACTTTGTACACTCTTAAAATGTTTATTGGACTAGTAATATCGCACTGCGGTGGTCAGCGAGGGTCTACCCTGGAATCCCAGGGGTCCGTGGACTGGCTTCAGGAGGTCCACGACCCCTCCGCCTCCGCTCCCAGGAGCTAAACGGTTTTATGCAGAATTGTCACTAGTGCTTACTTTTTTTTTTTTTTTTTTAAGATTTTATTTATTTATTTGACAGAGATAGAGAGAGGGAACACAAGCAGGGGGAGTGGGAGAAGCAGGCTTCCCACGGAGCAGGGAGCCCCATGCGGGGCTGGAGCCCAGGATCCTGGGATCATGACCTGAGCCGAAGGCACGTAAAGACTGAGCCACCCAGGCGCCCCCTGCTTATGAGATTCTTAAAAGGGTCTGTGACCCTTTCATATGCTTGCCAGTAAGTCCTGGGAAATACTCTCTTTTCCTGACCAGATAATGATTTGTTACGTTAATGATTTGGGGATTGGGTGGTGGTGGTTTGGTTTTTTTTGCTTTTTGAGGCACAGAAGAAAATCCGCTTAGCAAAATTGTTATTGCACTGACAAAAGTAAACAAACAGGCAAAAACAAAAATTGCCTTTTATTCATTTAGGCTTTCACCATATATTTAAGGAGCACACTTTTTGTGCCTCCCTTGTTTATGTTTGTGCGTAGATATGCAATGAAAACAGAGTGAATGGGCAATGCTTTTTTTTTTTCAGTATTAAAAAGGAGGGCACGGTGATTATCACAAATAACTTAAGATGGCGGAGTTAATAGCAAACATATCAGTTACAAAATAAATGTAAATTGCTTAAACACATCCTTTTAAAGACAGAAATTCTCCAATTGATTAGGAAACGAAACCCACTGTATTATTAGAGTAGAAATTCAGAGTAAGAAAAACTATCAAAGGGAACAGTCATTTTGTATTGTTAAAGGTATCCTTTATATAAATAAAGGTACTACTTTATTTTAAAATTAGATAAGTAGCCCACGACCACGTTCTCATTGCTTAAAAGAAACAAAAAATGCAAACGATATTCTCTGCCAGGTCTTTTCTTAGAGCATATGTCCTGGGATTGGAATTTTGCTTTATCTCTCCTGATAATGCAGAGCCATAATGCACCATCTAGTTTTATAGTTTAGACACTTAGACACATCCTAACTGCAGAATACTTACAATTTTTTATGATACTTTCCCCACTACTGTACACTTGTTTTAGCTTCACCTAATTCAACAACAGTTGGTTTTGTGTTTTGGAGACTTGTCTTTACCAGACTCTTTAGGGAATTCCCCTTAGTTTTCATAAAAGCAATTACCTTTGCATTAAAGGAGAAAAAAAAAAAACAATTGGTTTTGGGAAGAGAGCAGTCAGTGAACAATTTTTGATTCTGCGTGCTCTTTTGTAACTCCCAAACTTTTATAATTAGAAACAAACAATAATTTCCATTAAAAAAAACTCTGATCAGAGAGCAATATCAACAAACGGGGCTACCATTACATGGAGTTCTTGGGAAAGCTTTTACCTTACAATCTCATCTGATTTTCATAATCACCCTGAGACTTAAGGCAGACCATTTATTGTGGTAAAAATATATATAACAAAATTTACCATTTTAAGCATATATTAGTTCTTATAATTAAATTAAGTAATTATATAACAATTACAACTGGCTTGAATAAGTTTAAGGATAGACATAACTGACTATAAGTTCAACAGGAGAAAAGTGTGCAGGTGTCATGGAGAGTAGCCTTCTGCTCTGAGGGCTGAGTGTACCCTCAGTACAGGATTTATGGGGAGATGGAGAGCACTGTTGAATTCAGCAATGTGTTATGTAGGGGTTGGTTAGAAGAGCTTCTCTGTGCGTTTATTGTTGCGCTCCTGTGAGACTAAAGTTCACAGGATAGATTCTCAGATGCAGAATTGCAGGTCCAAAGTGAAATGCCTTTGAAATGGTGACAGATACTGCCAACTTGCCATTCAAAAAGGCAGTACAAATTATATATTACTACCAACAGTGTGAGATCACTTTCATACACCCTCCAGTCCTTGTTATCAAACTTCTTAATTTTTGCTTTCATCTGTTGGATGGGAATGGTATCTTGTTTTAACTGCCTGTCCTTGATCACTCCTGAAGTTGAGTGTCTTTGTTTGAGTATGTTTGAGTAGGTTTATTGGCCTTTTCCATTGCACTATGAATTGCCTCTTCTTCTCCTTTGACTTTTTTTCCATTGGGTTGTTTATATTTATTTTCCTGATTTGTAGCAGCTCCTTATACATTTTGGATATTAATTTTTTTTTAAGTAGGCTCCATGCCCAGCATGGAGCCCAATGCAGGGCTTGAACTCATGACCCTGGATCAAAACCTGAGCTGAGATCAAGAGTTGGATGCTTAACCAACTGAGCCACCCAGGCGCCCCTGGATATTAATTTTTAAAATGTGTTTGCAAATGTTTTCTCCCACAGTATAGTGTAGGGGAGGCAATATAGTATGGTGATTATCCATATGGGTACTGGAACCCAACTGCCTGGATTTGAATCCCAGCTCTGCCACTTCTTAGTTGTGTGATCTTGGGCAAGTTACTTAACACTATGTGCCTCAGTTTCCTTATCTGTAAAATGGCAATAACCATAATACCTGCCTCACTGCGGGGGGTTGTTTTGGCATGTTATATCTTCACTTTATGGGGTTTAATGATTAAATGAGCTAAGGAGTTGGGAACAGGGCCTGGTGAAAGACTGACACTGAATGCTTACTGTTTGCCACTTGCCTTCTTACTTTGCGGTATGTTTTTCCATATAAAATTTTCTTTTTATTTTTGTAGGAAATTGGTCAATCTTTTTATCTATGCAAGCCAAGTCTTCTAGATATTGTGTCTTATGAATAGGAAGAGGTACACTTTACAATGAAAAGGTAACAGTTGTGAACTACTATGACCTGGCCAACCAAATACAGGTTTCCCCTGCTAGCTGAAAGAAGAGTGTTCCTATGAAAACTTTCATAAGCCTAAATGGAGTAAAGCAAAGAAGCAGTTACCATTAATTTACATGGAAAAAATTTTTAGCATTCCCAGATGCCCAAAAATAACCTTTCTTAAGCTTTCCTGATACCTTAGGACACATCTTGCTAACAGATGCACAAAATAAATCGAGATAGAGCACAGATGCTCATGGACACAGTTCAAAGGGCTAGCAGCTGATGCTGAGATGCTGAGAGTAGTGCCCAGGGCAGGAGCTTGGCGGGGCCACACTGGTGGCTTTGGGTGCCTGCTGCCTCTATGAAGTCTTGCTGCAAAACTAATGCTTAATGCTATTTTCACTTTTTTTCATAAAAGCAAAAATCTCCTTCGTTTTCTTTGTTATGGAAAACAGGTACTAATGTAATGAATGCTATTTTCACTTTTTTTCTGTAAAGGTGGCCTAGCACAAACTTTCAAAAAGTGGGATAGAAAAGTGGGTTTCTGTCAGAAACCAGAGCTCAAGTCCTACACCCTATATATAGTATTCTGTAGGAGTGGGACATAACAGGGATATAGGGAATCTGAAAATTACATAATTAGGTTGGTTTATAATATCCGTACTGAACTTTGCACTCAGCTAAAGAGGTGCTGCCCCCCGAGGTAGTCATAGTCTGTGTGGCTGTTGAGCGCGTGGCAGATTACTAACCCAAACTGAGATGCGGCGTGTGTAAAATGCATACTGAATTTCAAAGATTCAGTACGAAGACAAAGAATGTAGTATCTTCTTTATAATTTTATATTAATTACAGGTTGAAGTGATAATATCTTGGATATACTAAAAATATCTTAAATATTTGCTATATATTATATATACTGGATGTACTAAAATACTTTAAAGTCAGGGCTCTGTGATTGAAATCTGAGCCCGGGCAGGCCCATCACACCTTGCCCCGCCCCTCAGGGTCTGCCCGGCCCCGCCCCGGTTGCCGCCAAGACCCGGGGTGGCTGCCTTCCTGCTGTCTCTGGGAAGGGCCTGCTTCCCGCCCCTTCCGTGCCCCGCGCGCGTGCGCACTCCGGCAGAGCTTGCGGAGGTCCTCTGGGGTCCCGGTTTTCCAGAACCCCGGCGGGAGCCTCCCGCGGAGGTCCTGGCGCTCACGGGGAGGCCGGGGGTGGCTGGCTATGCGTTGGGGGCTGCTCCCGCGCGGGCCGGGAGCCGCCGCTCTGGCCGCGGCCCGGAATTTATGGGTGCCGCCCCGCCTTCGCTGTCAACCGGGGTGGCGAGGGACGACGAGGAGGCTTTTGGTGCGGTCAGTCACCGGGGCCAGTAACCAGCTGCAGAGCTCGAATAATGGCAGATATCGGGACACGGTGCTGCTGCCGCAGACCAGCTTCCCCATGAAGCTGCTGGGCCGCCAGCAGCCCGACACGGAGCTGGAGATCCAGCAGGTGGGCAGGGAGGCCCGACCTGGCCTGGGGCGAAGGGGAGACGGGCCCGCCCAGGCCGCCGCTCCGGGCGACCACGCCCCTGGCGGGTGGGACCTGGCCGCAGACTCCGGGCCCGTTTGGGCGGGGGTGTTATGGCTGGACCAGTGGAAATCATCTGCTCATCTCAGGGTTTCTTGCTTGAAAACCTCTAGGTGAATCCCTCAGAGGTTCCAGAGCAGAGTATTAAGGGGGATGCTCACATAGCAGCACAGAACTGAATATAAGTCTCATTTTTTTAGGCAAAAAAAAAGTTGGATTTGGACACTTTCCCAGTAACTTCTGAAAAGCAAATTAACATGGACACATATAAATAAAAATTCGATTTTGTGGGAAAGTTGAAGCTTACTTTTGTGGTGTCAGTAGGCGCCTAGTTGGAATTCTGAATTGTTTGCAGAAGAGAGTAGCTGTACTTCCTCAGAGTCCCCTTCCTAAAATCTGCATCTGTCTCCTGTACTAGACTGAACTTTCTAAGGGCAGATTCGCTTGTTAGCTTCTGTAATTTTGGAGTCTTTAAAATCCCTGATATTCAGCATATATAGGTTAAGTAAATTTGCTTAGCCTAAATATTCTTATGGCAATTATCAGAGCTCTAGACTCAAACCTGTTTTAGCCATCTACTTTTTTAAAGTGTTTTATTCAGTATCATGGATATGCCAGGAACTGTGACAATTTCAAACGTTTCCTCATGTATTTTTCACACCAGCTCTGTGAATTGGCTATTAACATTTTTTTTTTTCAAATAAGGGAACAGCCCATAAGAGCAAAGTGCCTGGGCCAGGGGTACGCACTAGATGCGAGAAAGGAAGTAGGGCTGCAGTGAGTATTGTTGGGATTTGGTAGGTAGTGTTGAGGCCAAAGGAGAGCAAGAATAAGAGTGTGTGTGGGCGTGGGCTGGGATGTAATCTACAGGCCCCTCAGCATGGCAGGACTGAGGAGTGGATGGTGGGGAGTGCTGAGAGACTGGCCAGAATTTGGTGGTGCTAACTTTTGTAGAGCCCTGTTTACTGTATAAAGAACTTAAACTTCAATCTGAAGCCTATGGGGAAACAAAAGATGAGGACTCAGATGTGCATTTTAGAAGCCTCACCATTGGGTTTTAGAGTTCAGTACATTGGTATGGGATAAGAAATAAGCAAATGCTGGCTGTTATTTATGGTAAGATTCAGGGGGTATGTATTTGGTTGATGTTCAGACGTTATGGTTCTTTTTAAACAGAAATGTGGATTTTCAGAACTTTATTCATGGCAAAGAGAAAGAAAAGTAAAAACAGAATTTTGTCTTCATGATGGACCTCCTTATGCAAATGGTGACCCACATGTTGGACATACTTTGAATAAGGTAATTGTAATTTAATTTATAAAACTTGAGGGAAAAACCTTTATTTAAGTACGCTTTACAAAAGAGTGTATTCTAATTTTATGACAATTATGTAAATTTGCATTGATGGGTAAAAGTAATTGTGTTTAAGTAGGCTTCATACCCAGGGTGGAGCCCAGCAAGGGGTTTGAACTCACAGCCCTGAGATCAAGACCTGAGCTGAGATCAAGAGTCAGACAGTCAACCAGCTGAGCCACCCAGGCACCCCAAAACAAAAATGTCTTTTTTTTTTTTAAAGATTATTTATTTATTTATTTGACAGAGAGAGACAGTGAGAGAGGGAACACAAGCAGGGGGAGAGGGAGAAGCAGGCCTCCCGCTGAGCAGGGAGCCCGATGCGGGGTTCGATCCCAGGACCCTGGTATCATGACCTGAGCCGAAGGCAGACGCTTAATGACTGAGCCACCCAGGTGCCCCAAAACTAAAATGTGTTAATAGAAAGCAACAATAAACAGTTTTAGTGCTGTGTGAAAAATAACATCCCTGGTATTTGCTTTGAGCTTATTGTTATTTTACTCTAGTAAATATTTTAGTCAGTAAATAATTACTGAGCACCTACTATGTGCCAGACATTTTTCGAGACTCTGGGAATTGCAGTGAACAAAACAGAGATGAGTCTTGTCTTTATGGAGCTTATGCTCTGATCAGGAAAGACATAAGAAGACAAGTAAAATATATAAATGTTAGACTGAAAGTAGAATGAATATTTGTTCTTCCCTACTCCTAAATTTATATTTATTTATATGTTTAAGCCTAATAATCTCTAATGTGATGGTACTTGGAGTTGGGGGCCTTGGGAAGTGATTAAGTCATGAGGGCAGAGCCCTTATCAGTGATATTAGCACCTTCACAAAAGAGACCCCAGAGAGCTTCCTTGTCTCCCTTATGCTCTGTGAGAAGCTGATGGTCTGTGAACCTAGAAAGCAGCCCTCACCGGACTGAATCTGCCGGCGCCTTGACCTTGTCCATTTTCTACCTGGATTGTTCGGGTTTTTCTTACTGTTGGTCTTGAGGGTTCTTTATGTATATAGCCTAGGTCTGAAACCTTTGTGAGATACGTGATTTGCAACTATTTCTTCCAGTCTGTAGCTTTCTTTTCATCCTCTTAACAGGATATGTTGAAGAGTAAAAGTTCTTTTTTTTTTTAAGTAATCTCTACCCCCGGTGTGGGGCTCAACCTCATGACCCCAAGATCAAGAGTTGCATGCTCTTCTGACTGAGCCAGCCAGGTGCCCCTAAAAGTTCTTAATTTTGATGAAGTCCAGTTTATCAGTTTTTCCTTTTATGAATCATAACTTGTAGTGTAATGTCTAAACTCTGCCAAGCCTTTAAGCCTAAAGATTTTCTGCTTTATTTTTTCTAAAACTTACATTTTACATTTAAATCCATGTCACATTTTGAGTTAACTTTTATGGAAGGTATGAGACTTACACTGAGGGTTATTTTTTTCCCTGTGGATGTCTAGCACCATTTGTTGAAAAGGCTATCTTTCCCTAATGAGTTGCTTTTGTACTACTGTCAAAAATCAGTTGGGCAGGGGCGCCTGGGTGGCTCAGTCGTTAAGCGTCTGCCTTCGGCTCAGGTCGTGATCCCAGGGTGCTGGGATCGAGCCCCGCATTGGGCTCCCTGCTCAGCGGGAAGCCTGCTTCTCCTTCTCCCACTCCCCCTGCTTGTGTTCCCTCTCTCGCTGTGTCTCTCTCTGTCAAATAAATAAATAAAATCTTAAAAAAAAAAAAATCAGTTGGGCAAATATGTGTGGCTCTATTTCTGGATTCTCTATTCTGTTCCATTAATCTATGTGTCTGTCCTGCTAATACCACAGTTTTGGTGACTGTAGCTACAGAATAAGTCTTGAAATTGGGTAGTCTCATTCTTCCCATTGTATTTTCAAAATTGCTTTAGCAATGTCAGTTTCTTTGCTTTTCCAGGTAAATTTTAGAATAACTTTTTGACTTCAGTGTCAGAGAAGATCTCCCTGAGGAAGTGATCTTTAAGCTGAGTTTTGAGAGTACTAGCAGGTACCAGGTCATTTATGTGGGGTAGATAATAAATAGCATCAGTCTGCAATTTTTTGAGAGAACTAATTTTAGCCCCCTCCCATTTTATTCAGACGTAAGTGACGTATAACATTGTATTAGTTTAAGGTTTACAACACAATGATTTGATGTATGTATGTATTGGTAAATGAATACCACAATTAGTTAACATCCGTAAACATAATTTTACTGCTTCCTTTGATTTGGATGCCTTTCATTTCTTTTTTTTGCCCATTTGCTCTGGCAGGACCTCCAATACTATGTTGAATAGGAATGGTGAGAGTGGGCACCCTTGTATTATTCATGATCTTAGAGGAAAAGCTTTCAACTTTTCACTACTGAGTATGATGGTATCTGTGGCTTATCATATATGGTCTTTATTATGTTGAGGTACATTTCCTTTTATACCCGCTTTGTTGAGATCTTTTATCATGGAAGGATGTTGCATTTTTTTTTTTTTTAAAGATTTTATTTATTTATTTG
Organism: Halichoerus grypus; assembly: GCF_964656455.1. Classification (NCBI taxonomy): domain Eukaryota; kingdom Metazoa; phylum Chordata; class Mammalia; order Carnivora; family Phocidae; genus Halichoerus; species Halichoerus grypus. Next base: position 144,079,690 of record NC_135718.1, read on the forward strand.
ACAGAGAGCACAAGTAGGCAGAGTGGTAGACAGAGGGAGAGGGAGAAGCAGGCTCCCTGCTGAGCAGGGAGCCCGATGTGGGGCTCGATCCCAGGACCCTGAGATCATGACCTGAGCCGAAGGCAGATGCTTAACGACTGAGCCACCCAGGCACC